>NC_092875.1:296588600-297337350 GCF_028372415.1 Notamacropus eugenii | reverse complement strand
CTTTAAAGGACCCATGTGATTGGGCACAAAGGCAATGTTTCTCATTTATGACATTTGCCTATTTAAGGAATCCTATTCTTCCAATATGTAAATGAATCCCTTGGAGTAAGTCAGAGAAGTTGAATTCACTCTTTTAGGCTACTGGGGCACCATTTAATACATTATATTGAAGTAACTAAAAAAGTGAAAAAGAACATAATCAAACATTCTTAAGGGAATCTGCCATAGAATATTGGAGAAAAATAAAATACTATGAAACCTTAGAATGTTTTCCTTATAACCCTCTGTGTTCAGCCCAAAGGATATTGATTTAAGATGAATGCTTATTCTTTCTAGTTTTGAATATTAAAGAGTTATTTGATTGTTCATACAGAACATGTACAATGTAAAATACATCTTCATGCTCTTTATAATTTTATAATCTTTGCAATAATTTCCCCTGGGAGAAAAAGAATAGTTATTCTTTATGCACAGGAGTATGATGACATCATACTTCTATTGTTTCTAAATCATATATTGTCAAATGGTGGTAATTATTCAGTCCCTCAGTCAACAAGAGTTTATTAAGTACCTATTCTATGACATTTAGTATACTAGGTGCCAGTGACACAAAGACAACAGTGAAGAGATTTGCATTTAATGAAGGAGATAACATTTACATAGAAAGATATATGCAACATGAATTGCTGTTTGGCCTTCATTCTTAAAAAGGACTGATGAGGTGGAGCCAGCCAAGATGGCAGAGTAGAAAGACACACATACTCTAGCTCTTCTCCCACAACCCATAAAATACCTGTAAAGAATGACTCTTAACAAATTCTAGAGCAGCAGAAGCCAAAGAATGATGGAGTGAAGGAGATTTCCAGCCCAAGATGACCTGGAAGGCCTACAGGAAAGGTCTGTTGCACAGGACGTAGGACAGAGCACAGCCTTGGCTCCATGACATTGGGAGAAGCAGGACTAGAGCAGGCCTGGGAGGTGGAATCCCCAGCAGCAGCAGAGGTTCACAGATCCCTCAACTCACAGGAGACAAAGGCAGCTTCACAGGTCAGTGAGAGGGGAACAGGGTCCTTCTTTAGCCCTGGCCCTGGGCAGCAGTGGCTGTGGCAAGCAGCAGCCAGTGTCCATTGGTGGAGCCCTCAGCTTAAAGCCTCTGGGGTAATTTAACAGCTGATCTGAACCTCAGCCCTGAATGGTAGCCCTGCTCTCCCCCTAAAGTACCTGGTGAAATTGAGCAGCTAATTTTAATCTCACCTGAGTGGTGACCTGGACCTGGGAACCCTCCCCCTAAAGCCATTGGGGGAATTGAGCAGTTGATCTGAATCTCAGTCCTGAGTATAGTTCTGAGGCATGGCAGTGCTGAAGGCTGTTGAGGAATAAATACCTCTCCCTTGATGGTGCCACCTTGGAGGAATTGAGAATTTACAGGTCCCCAGAGCATACCCTACTCTTCACAAAGGACCCAAATGTTAGGTAATTGGTTGAGAAAATGTCCAAAAATGGGAAAAAATAAGACTATAGAAGGTCACTTTCTTGGTGAACAGGTATTTTCTCCCTTCCTTTCAGATGAGAAAGAACAATGCTTACCATCAGGGGAAGACATAAAAGTCAAGGCTTGTGCATCCCAAACATCTAAAATAAATACTCAATGGTCTCAGGCCATGGAAGAGCTCAAAAAGGATTTTGAAAATCAAGTAAGAAAGGAAATATTGGGAAGAGAAATGAGAGCGATGCAAGAAAATCAAGAAAAGTGAGTCAACAGCTTGCTAAAGGAGACCTCCAAAAATGCTGAAGAAAATAATACCTTCAAAAATAAGCTAACTCAACTGGCAAAAGCCAAGGAGAAGAATGCTTTAAAAAGCAGAATTAGCCAAATGGAAAAGGAGGTTCAAAGGCTCACTGAAAAAAATAGTTTTTTAGAAATTAGAATAGAACAGATGGAAACTAATGACTTTATGAGAAACCAAGAAATTATAAAACAAAACCAAAAGAATGAAAAAATGGAAGATAATGTAAAATGTCTCATTGGAAAAACAACTGACCTGGAAAACAGATCCAGGAGAGACAATTTAATAATTATGGCACTACCTGAAAGCCATGATCAAAAAAAGAGCCTAGACATCATCTTTCATGAAATCATCAGGGAAAACTGCCTGATATTCTAGAACCAGAGGGCAAAATAAATATTGAAAGAATCCATGACCACCTCCTGAAAGAGATCCAAAAAAAGAAACTTAAGAATATTGTAGTCAAATTCCAGAGTTCCCAGGTCAAGGAGAAAATATTGTAAGCAACTAGAAAGAAATAATTCGTACACTGTGGAAATACAGTCAGGATGACACAAGATGTAGCATCGTCTACATTAAGGGATTGAAGGGTGTAGAATATGATATTCCAGGAGTCAAAGGAACTAGGATTAAAACCAAGAATCACCTACCCAGCAAAACTGAGTATAAGACTTCAGGGGAAGAAATGGTCATTCAATGAAATAGAGGACTTTCAAGCATTCTTGATGAAAAGACCAGAGCTGAAAATAAAATTTGACTTTCAAACAAAAGAATCAAGAAACGCATGAAAAGGTAAACAGCAAAGAGAAATCAGAAGGGACTTACTGAAGTTGAACTGTTTACATTTCTACATGGAAAGATAACATTAGTAACTCTTGAAGCTTTTCTCAGTATCTGGGTAGTTGGATGGATTACATACACACACACACACACACACACACACACATGGAGATAGAGAGACAGAGACAGAGAAAGAGAGACAGAGGGCACAGGGTGAGTTGAATAGGAAGGGATCATATCTAAAAAAATAAAACTAAGGGGTGAGAGAGGAATACATTGGGCGGAGAAAAGGAGAAATGGAATGGGAAAATTATCTCTCATAAAAGAGGCAAGAGAAAGCTTTTTCAATGGAAGGGAATAGGGGGAGGTGAGAGGGAAAAAGTGAAGCTTACTCTCATCACACTTGGCTCATTTGGTATGAAAACCTATCTTACACTACAGGAACACAGGAGAGAATGGGATAAGCAGGGTGAGGGGAGATGATGGAAGGGGGGGTAAATGGGAGGCGGGAACAGTTAGAAGTACACACTCTTGGGGAGGGACAAGGTCAAAAGAGAGAACAGAAGAAATGTGGGCAGTATAGGATGGAGGGAAATATAGTTAGTTTTACATAACATGACTCTTATGGAAGTCATTTGCAAAACTACACATATGTAGCCTATATTGAACTGCTTACCATCTCAGTGGGAATGGGTGGGGAGGGAGGAAGGAAGAGAAGTTGGAACTCAAAGTTTTAGGAACAAACGTTGAGAATTGTTTTTGTGTACAACTGGGAAATAAGAAATACAGATGTTGGGGTATAGAAATTTATCTTGCCCTACAGGACAAGAGAGAAGATGTGGATAAGGAAAGGAAGGTATGTTAGAAGAGAGGGCAGATTGATGGACGAATTAATCAGAATGCAAAGTGTTTTGAGGTGGGGAGAGAGAAGAGATGGGGAAAAATTTGCGACTCAAAACTTTGTGGAAATGAATGTTGAAAACTTAAAAAAAATAAAATTAAAAGAAAAAGAGTGAACACACACACACAAAAGGGATTGATGACATCAGAAGGTTGATGTCTTGACTTGCAAGTGAATTAGATTTAAAGTAAGCCATGACTGTGCAGAGTTATCAGTCTCACTCTTTCCTCCAGAATCATTTGAGTGCAATGGCAAGACATAGGTCAAGATGATTATAGATGACCTCAGATGAAGAGGGGAGACCTTGACCTTTTTTAAGCTAAGGTCTTTCCCAATCTCATTTTCTCTGAGGTAACACCCATTCAGTGATTCAGTGATTTAAGGACAGAAAAGAAGTGAGGTAAAAGATGACCAAGTTTGCTTATTCAAAAAAAAGAACAAAATTCAGAAGATGGTGGAGCAAAAACATGGACTTGCTAGAGCTCTCCCCCCAATCCAGACCAATAACTGTAAAAAATGACTATGGACAAATTCTAGAGCTACAGAACCCACAGAATGATGGAGTGAAGCGAATCTCCATCCCAAGACAGCCTTAACATTTGATGGGAAGCACTTATTGTGCTGTGCTGGGAGCAGAGTACAGTCCAGCAACTATTAGTTGTAGAGAACGTGTCAACTTACATTCGTTGAGGAAATTTCCTTATGTGGGATTACCCCACTAGCTATAAAGCAACAAGTTTAGTGTGTCTTCTATACAAAAGAGATAAGAGAAAGAAATATTAATTTAGGTGATCAGTAAAGGCTTCATATAGAGGCAAAATTTAAGCTGAGTCTTAAAGAAAAACAGAAATTCAAAGGGGCAGAGGTAAGCTGGTAAAGCATTCCTGGAAAGATGAAAGCAGGAATAAGGAATGGCATACCTGAGACTATTCCTTTGCTCAGAAGCTGACCATCTCTACCACCATGGAAGTAGGATAATTGCATTTATCTGAATTTCGTTATCCTTGTGACCCAGTGAGTATAGAATTTGAGCAGAATTTCAAACAGCTATATACTTTGTTGCAGTTTATAAGCAGTTGCTTCTGGTAAGTTATAAACCTGGCATAGGAGAAAACAATCAGAGAAGGAAATTCATAGAAGTTTGTATCCCTTCTGTTCTCAGAAGACTCTCATCCTGAGTACAAGAAAGAAATAGTAATCACTGCTTTAGTCATTTTAGGCCAGATCCAGGTAGGAAACAAGGTCTTGTAACCCACCCTGACTATGTAATAAAATCACAGGATAAGATACCTCCCATCCTTTTCTTATGCTTGAATATAATATTAATATTACAATCTAGGAAGTCATACTGGGAGTTGCTGAATTCCTGTTCCCATGGATTTAATGAGCACACAAGTCTGTGCACATACTCATTTTTGCTACATCAGAGGCCACCAGGGTGTTCTGAATTACATGGAAAAAAACCTCCATAAAATTGTTTGTATGCAAATTAGATTTTTTGGGAAACACTTGACTTTAAATTATAACCAACAATGCCAAGGTAAACTCTCCTACTCTCCAGATTATTACATGTTCTAAATTCCAATAAGTAATACTTCAAATATTTTAGGGTTCTGTGTATTCCTTAAAATAGAAACTTACTCCTCTTTAATAGACTTCTACCTCTCCACACTTTAATAGTCTTTATGAGTTTCTAGGGTTATAAAAATCTCTTGTCTGTACCAATTGTCCAAATTTAGCTAAGTTTTTCTTTTGATGACAGGCACAGTTAAATCAATATGAAAAGCTGTTTTCCACTTAGTAGTACCCGAGAAAACTAGGATTCCACTAACATAACCTGTGATAACTGAGGGTGACCTCCATACCACGACAAGAATTAGGACTTCAGTGAGAAATTGATAAACTAGGGTTACAGAAATCTATGTTGTTCTACTTCATGGTAGTCCTATTTGGCTATGGATATATGGTTGGAACAATGGATTTATTTTAATCACCAGATTTTGTTTTGTTTTTTAGCATGAGTTAACATTTTGGGAACTATTTCAATTACGTAATGCTGTTGTCAACACAAAAGATTTTCTTAGTTATGATGACAAAAATGAAGGTATAAAATGAAGGAATAGGAATGACGCTGAAGGCAAGTAAGGTGATAACTGATGAAAAATCAGAACTGTTCAACTCCTTGGAGAGTTTCAAGGAAAGGTTGAATGATCACTTGTCAAGTTAGAAGAGAATTCCTTTGGGGAGGATGGATGGAACTAGGTGGAAACTTAAGTCGCTGTTGTCTCTGGACTTTTGAGAATTCTGATTTTGTCTTTCTTTTCATCAGCCTGGAAAATAACCTATTGTCATTGCTTATGAGTTTTATTGATACTTTTCGTTTTGATGTTACTGTCATTTCCCCCTAACTACTATGTAACAAGTGAAAAATAGATTAGCAACACAAATTGACACAGCAACTCTAACAGTGTGTATGATGTTCTATCTCTACATCCCCCCACCTCTAAAATTAAATGTGGTAGCTATGTTTCATCATTAACTCTAAGGAAAATAATATTTGGATTGGAAAGGACAAAACCAAAATGACTATCAAAAGGTTGAAACCCAGGATGAATGGGGAGAGAGTAAGAGAGTCTATGAGAGTGCTGCAGTCTAATTAAACAAGCATATTAGTTTTTAATATGTACAATTCATTAATCATTCTATTCACAAATATTCATAAATACTTATTAAGCACCTACAATAGGCATGTGATATGTGTGTGTGTATACGTATATATATATATATATATATACATATATATGTACACATATATATGTATATACATGTATATATA
The DNA here is from genome assembly GCF_028372415.1 of Notamacropus eugenii. Lineage (NCBI taxonomy): Eukaryota > Metazoa > Chordata > Mammalia > Diprotodontia > Macropodidae > Notamacropus > Notamacropus eugenii. The sequence continues at coordinate 297,331,046 of NC_092875.1, read as the reverse complement.
TAGCTAAAGAATCCATATTGGAAAAGACTTAAGAAGTTATCAAATCTAATCCATTTCTGCACTCATGTAGGTAATATGGTTCAGTGATAAAAACTAAATACTCTGAGTTACAAGCCTTGGTTCCTCATCTACCTGGCTGTGTGTAACTTGAGTACTTCTCTATAAAGAAAAAAGAAATGGACTATGCTATCTTTGTTTTTTCAGTTGCCATTTGGAGCTTTTATTTAAAAAAAATTAATTTTTAAATTTCTCCCTAATTACATGTAAAATAATTTTTAACATTTGTTTCTTGAAACTGATTTCCAAATTCTTTCCCTCCTCCCTCATTGAGAAGGCAAGCAATTTGATATCAGTTATGCATATGAAATCATATAAAATATTTCCGCGTTTATGTTGGGAAAACAAATACAGACCAGCAAAACCAACTAAACAAGAAAAATAATGATTTTTTTAAAATGGATGCTTCAATATGCATTCAGATTCCATCAGTTCTTTCTCTGTAAATGAATAGTATTTTTCATCAGAAGTCCTTAGGAAATGTTTAGGATTATCATATTACCAAGAATAGTTGTCATTACCTGCTTATCTTCACATAGTATTACTATTACTGTCCACAGTGTTTTGATTCTCCTCACTTCACTTTGTATCAGTTCATGGAAGTCTTTCCAGGTTTTTCTGTGAGCATCCTGCTTATCATTTCTTATAGGACAATAGTATTCAATCCCAACTGTATAACACAACTTGTTCAACTATTCCCCAGTTGAAGAGCATCTCCTCAATTTCCATTTCTTTGCCACCACCAAAAAGACTGCTATAAATATTTTTGGACATATGGATCCTTTTCCTTTTTGTTTTCCATCTCTTTAGGATACAGACCCAATATTGGTATTGCCAGGTCAACAGACTCAAAGTTTTCAGTTACAGTTTCAAATTTTTCTCCAGAATAGTTGAATTACTTCATAACTCCACCAACAGTGCATTAATGTTTCAATTATCTCATATCCCCTCCTATATTTGTCATTTTTGTTTTTTGGAATATTAATTACTAAGTGTAAGGTGATACTTCAGAATTCTTTTATTTGCATTTCTCTAACCAGTAGTGATTTAGAGCATTCTTTTTCATATGATTAAATATAGTTTTAGTTTCTTCTTCTGAAAACTGCCTATTCATATCCTTTGATTATTTATCATTCAGGGAATGGTTCTTATTTTTATAAATTTCACTCAGTTCTCTATGTATTTAAGAAATGTATATCAGAGATACATGTGTAATTTTTTTCACAGTTATGATTACTATGAATTTGCCACCATCTGGTTTCTCCTCTGTTTATCCCACTCTCTCCTTTCATCCTTTTCATTCTCAAAAATGTTTTGCTTCTTACTGTTGCTTTCCCTGACTACTTTCCTGTAGAGCAAGATTTTTCTGTATCTGAATGTGTATGTTATTTCCTTTTTGAATCAATTCCAATAAGGTTCAAGTACTCCCACTTACCTCCTCCATTTTCCCCTGCACTTTAAAAGCTCTTTTGTGCCTCTTTTATTTGAGATTATTTACCCCATTCTATTTCTCCCTTCTCTAAGTGCATTCCTCTTTCTCAACCCTTAATTTTTTTTTAGCTATCATCCTATCATATTCAATTGATACCCTCTGTCTGTCTGTCTGTCTGTCTGTCTGTCTCTCTCTCTCTCTCTCTCTCTCTATATATATATATATATATATGTATGTATGTGTATATGTATGTCTATACATATATATGTGTGTATATATATACATATACACACACACACACACACACACACTCCTTTTAACTGTCAGAGTAATGAGAAAATTTTACTGATTACAAGTATCATTTTCCCATGTATGTAGGAATGGATACTCTTTAAACTTATTGAGTCCCTTATGATTTCTCTTTCCTATTTACGTTTTTGTTTTTGTTTGAATCTTGTATTTGAAAGTGAAATTTTTATTCAACTCTAATCTTTTCATCAGGAATGCTTGAAAGTCCTCTGTTTCACTTAATATCCATCCTCTACCCCTGCCCCAAGGATTATGCTCAGTTTTGCAGGTTAGGTGATTTGTAGCTGTAATCCTAACATTTCTGACCTCTAGCATATCAAATTCTAAACCTTTGTATCCTTTAATGTAGACGCTGTTAAATCTTGTATTATCCAGACTGTGTCTCCATGATATTCACATTGTTTCTTTTAGGACATTTTTTCTCCTTGATCTGGGAGTTCTGGAATTTGGTTGCAACATTCCTGGTAATTTTCATTTTGGTATCTCTTTCAGGAAATAATGGTTGGATTTTTTTCAATTTATATCTTCCTCTCCAATTCTAGAATATTAGGGCAGTTTTCCTTGATAATTTCCTAAAAGATGATATCTAGGCCCTTTAAAAAATCTTGGTATTCAGGTAGTCCAATAATTCTTAAATTATGTTTCTTATTTTTCAGGTCAGTTGTTTTCCGAACATAAAATTTCACTTTTTCTTCTTTTTTTCCTTCTTTTGATTTTCTTTTGTTGCTTCTTGATGTCTCATGGAGTCATTAGCTTCCACTTTCCCAAATCCAACTTTTAAAGAATTATTTTCTCCATCAAACTTTTGTGCTTCCTTTTCTATTTGACCATTTTTTTCTTTCTAATGTATTCTTTTCTTTGGTAAATTTTTGTATACCTTTTTTCATCTGGACTATTCTGGTTTTTTAGGTTTTATTTTCTTTAGTGGTTTTTATACCTCCTTTACGAAGCTATTGATACTTTTGTTTTCATGATTTTCTTAGATCACTGGCATTACTTTTTCCAATTTTTCCTCTACTTCTCTTATTTGATTTTTAAAATCTTTTTGAGTACTTCCAGGGAATTCACATTTTTCTTTGAGACTTTGGATGTGGCCATTTTGATTTTGTTGTCTTATTCTGAGTTTGTGTTTTGGTCTTCCATGCCATCATAGTAACTTTCTTTGATAAGTTTCTATTTTCATTGTTTTCTCATTTTCCCAAGTATTCCTAGACTTTTAGCTTTATATTAAAGTTGAGCTCTGCTCCCAGGATGGAGCAGACACTATGCCAAGCTTCATGTTTTTTGTGTAGCTTCTTTCAGAGCTAGTTCTAGGGGTCCATGAACTTTCAGTTCTTCCAAGATGGTATGATCTAAGGAGAGGTGTATTTACTCTTCTCCTGGCCTGTACTCTGTTCTTTGAGCAACCACAAGCACACTTTTCTACCCTGGAAGTGTGACCAGGGTCCCTGTTCCCCTATGGTAACAAATTCTATTGTGATAGTACCCCTTTTCATCCTGAGACTGTGACCCAGGACTGTTTCTTAGATATGTTTATGGACAATGAAACAGAGGCCTTAACCCTGTGCCAGCAAAAAGAAGTAAACAAACAGACCAAAACCCTGTAATTACCTTCTGACCAGTTTACCAACCCCCATACCATCTATAGCCTGAAAGCTCCAGAAACAACTATGTTCCATTCTGAGCTATGTCACCTTTAAGGCACTTTCCAGCTTTCATGAATCTATGAAACATACCAGTAATTAGAATCTGTGACATACAGACATATGCATACATACACAATTACATACATATATGTGTGCATACATATGTGTGTATGCCTGTATATTTTCATTCATGTATTCATATTTTGGACTTGGCCTGTGGTTTCATTTCAAATCTTCATAGGAAGACTTGCACATTTTCCATAATGCTAGTCTTAGAGAGTACCTCAAGGCACCAGGAGATTAAGTGATTTGCCCATGTAGAGCCTATATATCTCAAAAGCAGTACTTTCACCTAATTCTACCCAACTCCTAATCTGGCTCTAATAGCCACCACACTACCATTGCTTCTACTCTCTGGGATATGTGTTTAACTAATTTCAAGTTTATATTTCCTACTTTATGGGATCCAAATGAATGTTTTTAAAAAGAGCTGAATACAAGTACTTCCTGTTCCATATATCCCAAATTTCACCTTAGAAAAGTGCCTGTTGTGGGGAGACTACTCTTAGAGTCTCAGAAAAAAAAAATAAAAGCCAGAGCAGTACAGTACTTTGTAACTTGAACTTTCATTCCCATCAATAAGACTGAAAAAGTTCACATAACTATAACAAAGATGGAATACCATCCAAACTTCTACACATTTCACTAAATATCAAATCTTTAAGATTTCTAATTCTCACTTCAAGCTTCCACATAATGGCCCCTCATAAGTCTTGTCAGCAAGGACTGACTGAAAATCTTTTCATGGTCCTTCAGTGTCATTCTTTAATTCCTAGCATGTTCATGGTTTTGTAAGGGAAAAAAATGATTTCTAAGATCAAACTGGTGCATGAAAAGTGGTATCAAGTAATTGAGATTTTTTTACAGAAAATATTTTTGGATACACACATATGTATGTATGTATACACACAGACGTGTATATATACATGTAAGTATACATTTGTAGGAATATATGCATATTCTCTTAGTTCATTTTTCTCTTAAAGTTGCTGAGAAATTTAAAAGGAATTATGGATAAGAATATTTTCTATGGCCCAAGGATTATTAATTAATTATTAAGCCAAAAATAAATTTTAAATAACTATCTTGATAGCCTATTTCTTGAAAAATGCCTATCACTCATCTACCACTACATATGCACATGCATGTATATGTCTATAATCATGTATCTAATATTATATCCCAATATTTCTGATAATTTAATATAAACAACAACTAATTGATTGTTGCTCTTTCCTAATGATTTACATTTATAGTTTTTAGGAATGCCAAACAGTGAATTTTCTTGACATTTTTATTTACCTTATTAAATTCAAAACTCATCATTCTCTTAGTTACTTGGAAATTAAAAAGGAATTAAGTATATTATCTACGGTCCTTAGATTATCAATTTATTAATAAACCAAAAATAAATTTCTGGAGAACTATTCTGATTGCCCATTTCTTGAAAAAGGCATATCTCTCATCAATCACTTCAGGAAATTTTTCTTAGGTGTCTCATCACTCCCTTTTGATCTCCACAAATATGGCTTTGCTTTAATATGAAGCAAAGTTCACTAATATACTCCTTATCAATGGATTGACCTTTGCCTATGATTTCCAACTCCAGAAAGAACTCAGACTAACAATGAGTTTTGATTTGAGAAAAAGGTTATTTTCCGGATCTCTCTTGCTGCTATTTTGAGGTCAATTGGTTGTGGCAGGGAAAAGGGAAAGGATATTTCTCATCATGCTTAGAGCAATGTATGCCACTGTAGGGCACTGATACTCAGAGAGAGAATGTAGAGAAACAGATAAGAATATGATGAAAGTTACATGGCCCAAAGGTTTGAAAAATTTCTAACTAAGACATCTACTACTCATAGACTGTAGAGATTGTTTAACAAGCTCAGAGTTGACCCTGGGAGCCTGATGTTCCAAAGGACTGAGACTGACAGTTGGGCTGGGAATGCTAACCCTGTTAACCTAACAAGTTGTTCAATTCTGAAACTCTCAGAAGAGAATCAGTCCTTCTCAGTTTCCTGAGAAGAAACAGGAAACAACGGCTCTCATGTTTGAACAGCCTTGGCCATTCAAGCCCAGTATATATTGTGCCCAATAATGAACCAGGTTTCCCCAAGGCCTACCATAATTATTGATGATAATTACCACTGTATTTGAGAAATTAAATTAACTTTTTCAGTATTCAAGCTTCTAAGACCATAGTTATCTTCCTCAAAAGTTAGTATGGCTGCTAAAGGCACCTAGTTCAATACTCAACTGAAGTGGGGATACTCGAAAAAGCTTCATTTAAGGTTGTTGATGTCCTCATCACCATATTGATGATTATCTTTCACTTCCCCGTCACCATCTTTATCATAGTCATTATCAATGCTTTTATATATAAGAACAACCTAAAGCATTATGATAAAAAGGGGCTTCTGATAATTTTTTCCATTTGATTCTTGCAATGACATCATGAGCTGGACATGTCAGATATTATTATGCTCATCTTATGCAGAAAGGTTTGTAGATGTTAAAGTGAGGTTTATAGATATTTTATGATGTTCCTAAGACCATGCAGCTAACGAGTGGCAGAGCTAGGACTGGAACACAGATGTTCTGATTTCAAGTGCAATGATTACCTCCTAAGCATACTATGCAAAAAAAGACTAAAATTAATCTTTGGTCATGCTTACATAATTAAAGTATGCATAGGAGTTTATAATATTCTGATGAATTTGAAATGATCTAGAGAAAAAGTCCAACAAATCTGGGCTTTCCTGAATTGTCTCTCTAGATCACATGAACATTACAAAATAATGATGCAACCCAGTCAATATTTTATTAGTCTGGGCTATATTCTTTCAAATTTAATTTTCAAAATTTCATTTTTATTTCCTATTTATTTTATTTATTCCTTTATTTATCAAAGTCTAAAATATTCCAATGGATCTGTAATTTATTCAATTAGATGTTTCTTTGAATAATGTAAATCACAACTTATCCATACTCATCACACTCTGTGCATCTCTTGTCTTCATTTTCCCATGAATTCTCCATGGGATGTGCTGAGACTGCAGATTTGCAAAATCATATTGCCATTCCTCATCAAGAGCTGAAGGATCAGCAACTCTGGTTCTTGAAGGTTCTGTCAGCAAAGCCTAGGAGTCAACCATCCTGAAATGCCTCTGAATATGGTCCTTCAAAAATTCTATGCCTGTTTTTTCTTAGATCCAGATTCAGTAATAGGCAGGGGTTCATAATTGCCTATTTGGTGACAAATTTTGGTCATAGTAAATATTATATTAGATAGAATCTGTTAAAGTAAGTTTGTCTGGGAGAGTTATGGATCAGCAGTAATATTTACACTGAAAGGTATGAGGCAACATAGTATAATGGGATTTAGATTTGGTTTTTTACCTGTATGACCACAAGCAGCAATCTCTCTGGTCTTCATTTTCCTCCTCTATAAAAGATAAGAGGAGAATGAACAAGGTATTGTATGTAAGGAATTTGATGAACCCCAAAACAATATGAATGTCAGGCTGTGTGGCGAGGTGGCTTATTAATTAGTTATGGAGTACATATACATAAAAAATAATTCTGGTATTTCTTCTTGGTTAAAAATTAATTTTGACCCCATAATAAGAATCGTCTGCATTTACATTTACCTGATTTTCAGTAATTATTATAGTCAATGGCCTAAGACAAAATTAACCTCATTGTTTATTAATATTCAGGTATCACTTTTAAAGCCTTTTAAAATATTTTTACTGATTTGCTAATTCATTCAAGTTTTTTGAAAATTCTTGATTAGTTAAAATTAATCTTGAAAAAGTTTGATAAAAGATTGAAGAATAAAACCTTGCATTCTTATTTTTCCTTTAAATTTTTAGCGTAAGAAACTTTATATTTGCTGCTACAAAGGGAAGCATTCTCTATTTATAAATTTAAAAGATATTAGCAAGGTAAAGGTATATTGGGTAAAAATGGATCCACTTAAAACATGGCCAATTCTTCTCTGATAATAAATACTAGTGAAATACATTACAATGGGTATGTCATTTCAAAAAGATGGAAATAATTTTCAATGACATAAATTTGAAAAGAAGGAATATTTCAACACGCATGATATGTCAAATATTTTACTCTCCATTTACAAGTTTTAAAACACTACTACATCTAATTTTCTCATTGTGATTGCTCAGTAGCAACAAATGCTAATTGCAAAAGGTTGATTATGTGTAACATGTAATTGAATTACACCAACACTATTATTGTTCTCAACAATCTTTCATAAAGGATTTTATTAATTTGGAAGAGAAATTACTTCTAGGTGTATTCCATTTGTTTAGTTATTTATAGGGGAAAATAGTATATCACTAAGAAGGAAAATGATAAGAAGTACAGTGACATCATGTGCCTTCTCCATATTTTGAGGGCAGTTCTCAGGCACAGTCATAAGCCTTGCTCCCTTCTATGCGCATTTCTGAGTCAAATTAGCTTTTAACTTCAGAAGTGAGATAACAGTATCCATAAACAGTAAAACTGATTTAAGAAAACTGTGCAGAATCTCTTCTAAAATTTGAAAGCCACCATCTACTCAAAATTATGTCAAAGAGTAAGTAGTTTTGTTCTGTTGTTTTTCTTTTTTAATACAAAGTCAAGTTTACAGCAGACTAAAGACTGCCTACATCTGAAGGTACAATAAAAAAATTAGCATAATTTAGAATGAAGAAAGGCAATAGACAACATGCTAAAAATAAAAAAGAGAATAAGCATAGGTGCGGATATTTACACACATATGCACCAATAGACACATATGTATATCAATATATGTCTGTGTATGTGAGATATATTTACATATACACATTTGCATAGTTATATGCATGCATATGTATAAACATATATGCCATGAAACTCTTTGACTCCTTAGTAAAGCATAATTCTTATCAGATTTCTTTTCATGCTTGAAGGAAAATGCTACATTTTAGAGACTGGAAAAAATACAGATCTATTTTTCCCATCCAAGCTCATGGACCCCACAAAATTTATTCACACACCCTGATGTTGCCATGGATCCTGGGTTCAAAACCCTTTCCTAGTAGAATATAAGTTCCTTGAGCCCAGGGTGCTGTTTTCTTTGTTTATTTGTTTTCTGTCCATATATCATTCTTGCCTAATGCAGTGCCATGCATACAAAAGTTTTTAAAATGTTAATTGAATTGAATTTAAATTTAATTTCATCTTTAGCATTTTGAGAGTGAGATGGTAAGCATGAATGTCACTTCCTCATTTACATGAAAAGCAACAGAGTGTAATAGAAAAACCTCCTTGGAGCCAGAAGGCATTGATTACTAAGGATTGACTTTTTAACCCGACTTTTCTAAGTCATTTAACTCCCCTGGGCCTTAGCTTTCTCCCCTATAAAATGATCGGATAGGGACTGGGTGATCCCAAGGCACCTTCCAGTTGTAAAATTCTATGTACTTAAACACTGGAGTCAGACACTAACCTAACTCTTATCATTTTAATTCATATTAGATAATTTTCAAAATTGGCTAAAATCAAAATATCAGTTCCTTTTATGTGCCATAATGTTACAGGAGATGGCATATTTTTCATATTGAGTAAATAGCAAAATTATCTTAGCAATGTGAGAAAGAAAAAGGAACAGATTAACCCAGTGACATTGTCAGCAGATATATAGGCACTGGTATTTTAATTCTCAAAACTCCTACTTTAAGCTATTAAGAAATGAAAGGTTGATGTGTAAGGTCTTTAAAGAAGGGTCATTCCTACAGAAAGGGATTGACAGGAGCAAGGCTCTAGTGAACTCCTTCCTCTTTACACTCTCCATCACTCAATGAACAAACAATGGGTGACATTGAAAATCCAAAGGGGCTGCCCCTTAGCAATTTGTGAAGTATACAAGGCCTTGTTCTTGTTGCTTCTTACTCTCTGCCCTTCCTCCTTTTTCCCTATTTTCTTAAGCTCCCAGGATGTTCATACTGCTTCCTGGAGATCTAAGGACCCCTCAATACAGTGCCAAATTGTAGCACAAGTTATTTTGTGCTCTGGGCCTCTCACAAATTCTACCTTTCACCCAAATTTACATCTTCTATCACATATTTCTTCAGAATCCTGATTCCAAATAGGTACATGTATGACAATAAATAAATACATTAAACACTCCTATGAGAGGTTGGTTGGCTGGGTCATCAGTTCCCTCCTTCCTTCCTTTTCTCCCCAACTCTCCACACCTATGCTTAAGCATATACACAATACCTTTACCCTTTCAAAGCAAATATATTGAAAAGCTCCCTAAGAAGTGAACCAAAGTCTATTAGGCTTCTGGGTCAAGGAAGAATGATGGTGGTGATAGTTTTGGCCAGGTCGTCTTTTAGACCTCTTCAAACCATATTCCAAGATTGGAGGGAAGGATAGAGGCCTGACTCTGAGTGTGTAAATATATATTTGTATGTAGGTATGTATATGTATGTGTGTATATACATAAATATGTATGTATGTATGTATGTACGTATGTATGTATGTATGTGTAGTCTGTGCTGGGAATAGCAAAGGCCTCTGTGCATATATTAAAGATGATCAGGGGATGGAGATAAAAGTTAATAGCAAAAGAAGGAAAATAAAGAAAAAGAACAATCTAAGATGAGCATTACACATAGTACACCCATCTACTCACTCATTCATTCATCTATCCAATCATTTAACAAGCTCTTATGTGCCTACTATGTCAGGCATTGAAGATACAATGGGGCCGCTGTGCATTCTGTGCTTCTTGTGCTTCTTGGAGCCACAGGTGACAGTTAGGTGGAACAGGTATATACCAAAGGTGGAAAGAGCCCTGAAAATGACTTGACAGTCATTACACCAAAGGTACTGGTCCTCCCTAAAAACATGCTACACCCCCAGAAAAATTTTATGAAGATTTAGAGACCCTTATCATCAATGTGCCAAAAGGGGACAAATTTATGATTCTGGGTAACTTTAATGCTAGAGTAGGCTCAGACTACCAGATGTGGCAAGGAATCCTAGGGAAGAATGAAGTTGGAAACAGCTACAGCAACGATCATTCTCTGCTGAACACTTGTGCATCACTTGACCTTCTCATCACCAACACTGTTTTCCATTGACCTAAATGCAATAAACCTTCATGGATGCACCCTCACAGCAAACATTGGCATCTAGTAGACTATTTGATTATAACGAGAAGAGATAGACAAAATGTGAGAGTGACAAAGGCAATGTGTGATGCAGAGTACTTGACTGACCATAGACCTGTCCTTCCCAAGCTAAATATTCACATTCATCAAAAGTGCTGCCCCCAAGGCAAAATGACTGTCAGAAGAATTAACTTGGACAAATCAGAGTTCTTCTCTGAGAGTGAACAGTTTGTTGCTATCTTGGAGGGAAAGTTGAGTCAATACACAGTTGTCAACAGTGGAGCAGAAAAGGAGTGGGCAGCTTTCAGAGATTTGGTATACAGCAATGCATTTGCTCTTCTGGATCAGAACACCAAGACTGGTTCAATGAAAATGATGGGGAAATCCAGAAGCTGCTAAGTGAAAAACAAAAACTCTACAGGATTTACCAGCAGCATAGTTCACCCACCTCTAAGAGGGCAACATTTAATTTCATCAAAATCAAAGTACAAGCAAAGCTTAGAGAGATGCAGGATTCCTGGCTTAGTCAGAGGGCAGATGAAATTCACTTTCATGCTAATAGTAACAATCCAAAGTACTTTTATTATTCCCTGAAAGCTATTTATGGACCAAAACCCTATGGTGCATCACAACTTCTCTGTGCTGATGGAGACACATTGATTAGTGATAAGGACATGATCCTAGAGAGATGGGCTGAACACTTCCATAGAGTTCTCAACAGACTATAATCAGTCAATGTTGAGGTTATTGACCATTTACCCCAGGTTGAAGTCAATCCCTCCTTAGCTGCACTTCCAACTGAAGAAGAGGTTTTGAGGGCCATTAAGCTCCTTTCATGTGGCAAAGCACCTGGTGAGGATTCTATTCCAGCTGAAATTTAAAAAGTAGGAGGACTGTTGCTCATACAAAAGTTGACTGAAATTTTCCAGGTTATATGATAAAAGGAGGTTATCCCCCAAGAGTTCAAGATGCCTCCATTGTCCATCTCTATAAAAATAAAAGGAATAGGTTGTTCTGTGACAGTCATAGGGGGAGGGTCTCTCTCTTAGCCATTGCTGGCAAAATTCTTGCTAGAGTCCTTCTTCATAGACTGAACCTTCACCTGGAAGATGATCATATACCCTAGAGCCAGTGTGGCTTCAGAAAGGGCAAAGGAACAATTGACATGGTGTTTGCTGCCTGAAAACTCCAGGAGCAGAACAGAGGTCTGTACCAATGTTTGTAGATCTGACCAAGGCTTTTGACACTGTTAGTCATGAGGGCTCATAAAAATTATGTCAAAATTTAATTGCTCAGAGAAGTTCATCAGTATTGCATCTCAATTTCATGATGGCATGTGAACAATGCTCTTGTTCCTTCCCAGTCACCAATGGAGTGAAACAGGGCTGTGTGCTTGCTCCCATGCTTTTTATCGTGATGTTTTCAGCCATATTGTCAAATGCTTTCAATGAGGATGAACATGACATCAAGGTAAACTACCATACTGGTGGTAAGTTCTTCAATTAAAAAGATAATAAACCAAGACCAAAGTGGAGGGAGTGTTGGCGTTTGACTTTCCATTTGCAGATGATTGTGCATTCAATACAGCCTCTGAAGCTGAGATGTTACAAATTATGGATCAATTCTCTGCTTCCTGGACTAATAATTAACATCTGTTACAACAAATGGAGATGTTTTGAATGCTGTGGATAAGTTCACTTACCTTAGCAGTGTACTTTGACAATAAGGTTGATGCATCCATTGCCAGAGCTAGCGCAGGGTTTGGGAGGCTCTGAAGAAAAGTTTGGGAGAGAAGAGGTATTAGAATGATTAACAAAAAGAGTCATTGTGCTGACTTCATTGTTGTATCCCTGTGAAACATGGACAGTCTATCAGTAACATACCAAAAAACTCAATTGCTTCCATTTGAACCACCTTAAGAAGACTGTGAGGATCACCTTTCAGGATGTTACCAGACACTGAATTCCTTACCTGAGCTGAACTGCCAAGCATTTAAACTATACTTCAGAGAGTGTAGCTCCAATGGGCTGGTCATGTTGTTCGAATGCAAAACATATACTTGCCAAAAAAGACTATTTTATGGAGAACTGCATGTGGTAGGCAATCACATGGTGGTCAGAAGAAGCGATACAAGGACTTGCTCAAGGTGTCTCTGAAGAACGCTGGAATTTACTGAGACATGGAAGACACTGGCATAGGCTTGCTCAGCATAGAATGTCTAGAAAAGGAAAGGAAGAGGGACCTGCAAACCTCTCGCAAAAGGTCCGTCGCACTGCAGACGCGGAGCCCAGCCCAGACCTGCCGCGGCCGCAGCACCGAGAGATACCGATCCGAACAGGCTTCAGGGACGGGATTTCCAGCGGCCACACAAGTCCCGCCACCCACAGGTGATGGGGGTCGGTGAGAGAGTCTCTTTGGCGGGTCGAGAGGGGAGTGGGGTGCCCCCATAACTCAGGCCCCTCCGGGAGGTAGAAGCTGAGAGGCAGCTGCAGACAGGGGCTCCCCAAGCAGGCGGGAGCCTGAATCCATTGTGGAAGGTCTGTGCATAAACCCCCTGAGGGATCTGAGCCTGAGAGGTGGCCCTGCCCTGACCTCAGCACCTGAACTTAATCTCACACTGAATAGCAGCCCTACCCCCGCCAAAAGCCCTAAGGCTGGAAGCAGCATTTGAATCTCAGACCCCAAACGCTGGCTGGGAGGATCAGGAGGCAAGGTGGGTGTGAGGAGAATATTCAGAGGTCAAGTCACTGGCAGGGAAAATGCCCAGAAAAGGAAAAAGAAATAAGACCATAGAAGGTTACTTTCTTGGTGAACAGGAATTTCCTCCCTTCCTTTCTGTTGAGGAAGAACAATGCTTACCATCAGGCAAAGACACAGAAATCAAGGCTTCTGTGTCCCAGCCCACCCAATGGGCTCAGGCCATGGAAGAGCTCAAAAAGAATTTTGAAAATCAAGTTAGAGAGGTAGAGGAAAAGCTGGAAAGACAAATGAGAGACATGAAGTCAAAGCATGAACAGCAGATCAGCTCCCTGCTAAAGGAGACCCAAAAAAATGTTGAAGAAATTAACACCTTGAAAACTAGCCTAACTCAATTGGCAAAAGAGGTTCAAAAAGCCAATGAGGAGAAGAATGCTTTCAAAAGCAGAATTAGCCAAATGGAAAAGGAGATTCAAAAGCTCACTGAAGAAAATAGTTCTTTCAAAATTAGAATGGCACAGATGGAGGATAATGACTTTATGCAAAACCAAGAAATCACAGAACAAAGAGAGAAGAATGGAAAAATGGAAGATAATGTGAAATATCTCATTGGAAAAACAATAGACCTGGAAAATAGATCCAGGAGAGACAATTTAAAATTTATGGGACTACCTAAAAGCCATGATCAAAAAAAGAGCCTAGACATCATCTTTCATGACATTATCAAGGAAAACTGCCCTGAGATTCTAGAACCAGAGGGCAAAATAAATATTCAAGGAATCCACAGAACACCGCCTGAAAGAGATCCGAAAAGAGAAACTCCTAGGAACATTGTGGCCAAATTCCAGAGTTCCCAGGTGAAAGAGAAAATATTGCAAGCAGCTAGAAAGAAACAATTCAAGTATTGTGGAAATACAATCAGGATAACACAAGATCTAGCAGCCTCTACATTAAGGGATCGAAGGGCATGGAATAGGATATTCCGAAAAGGAAAGGAGCAGTGCTCTATGAGCAAAGCACAATTGAGACAGTACAAAGGAAATGTAGTATGTGCAAATTTGGAGTAACCACCCTGAATGTTCACACTGACTATCTGTGCTCAATCTGTGGTAGAGCATTCCAAGCTCATATTGGTCTGATCAGCTGCAGTGGGACCCAATGAAACTTCACTTTATCATGGTGATGTTATTTTGGTCCTCTTTAAGAATGGACAGCAATCACCAACCAACCAATTTGTGTTTCTAATTATTTTAATGCGATAAAGATCTTTCCCACTCATTAATGGGCCTCTGTAAATTTGTAGGAAGCTCAACACCTTTTGTTAAATTTCTAATGAGGCACTGGTTTTCTCAAAGGTTGTGATGCCCTATGGCTCTAAAAAATATATAAATACTCTCATGGTGAGGTTTTACTTTGGGGCTTACTGACTGGATGTGTTCCTTTGACCAGATGAGACTCAGGGATGTCATTAGCTTTGAAAGCCCAGATGTTGGTCCTTCCCTTTCTGATAACTATGGTCAGACAGTTGGATCTGTCTGTTGATCTATGAAGTATGTATTGCTTATGTCAGACATTTGGAAGCATGTCTGCTAATTTAGTTTTTTCTGTATTTTCTCTGACATTCAGGGCGCTAACTTTTTCCTCTGTACTAAGTGAATGTTACATGTGCTTGATTAAATTGATTGGTGACCCCCTGAAAGTTATTTTTCCCTTTAGAAAAGCAGATCAAAGAACCCATCCTTGCTGATACACTTAGATGTCCATAGTTGATTATATCCTGTGCTTCAAATTAGAACTCTGAGGGCAGGGACTTTGTTGGTGCCTCATACAGTTCCTGCCATATAGTAAGCATTCAATAAATGCTTGCTGACTTGTAGCTTCTTCTCATCCAACAGTAGTAGCCCTGATCAAAAAAAAAAGAAAAAGAAAAAGAAAAGAAAAAAGGAAATGATGTCTGTAGTTGAGGTCCTTATGCTAAATCACCATGATTGTTTCTTTTCTAATTGTTCACAAATTGTCTCTTTAATACCATCATTTATAATTTATTTCCATTAATTGAAGTCCAAGAACTCATAATTCTAAAATCCCTGTTGTAAAGCCCTGTGTGCAATCAAGACAACATTGGTGAATCTCCATTCAGCTGGTACCTATCCAATTCTCCACATTTTGTCAAATGTCACCTTCAGTGGATCAGAAATCAGACTTGAAAGTTCCTTAACTATTCTGTGATGTAAGGTTGTCTAAGTTTATTATCTTAAATACACTGAGGGAAACTTAATATGACTATATTTCTCTTTATTTTTTCACATAACTTATTTCCTAGCCATGTTAGTTCCGTATTTCCTAGTCTGAAGCTAAATCTTCTTGGTTGAAAAAGCAGAAGTATAAAAACTGAGTTCAATTTGGCTATTAATAGTAATGTAAACTACCTAAGCTCTTCCAGTCAAGTTCCCTATCTATATAATTAGGATAACAGTAATAATTAATCACATATCTCTCACTTTTTGTGGAATATGTGCGATAAAAAGAAGTCTTGAGAGGAAAGAGAATTAGGCTATATCAAAAATGCCCATCATTGATCTTAAATGTTCACATGAGAATTCTATGGTTTGTCTGGCTCCATTATTTGTCCTTTTCATTCTACATTATTATTAACATTTAGAGTTAAGCACTTATTTTATATAGCTATAAAATGAATTTATAATGAATTGGATTTGAAGCTTTAAATATCTTAGAAACAACAAATGTTTATTTCATCCAATAAATTTACCATATGTATCAATGAAAAAATTTTGGGTGGTACCAAGGGCAAGATGATCCATTACCAAGAAGGTATTCATGGAATAGCATAAAGGACATGGACAAGGTGATATATGATTAGCAAAATGCAATAAGCATGTCATGTATCGAGAATGAGAAATAGACAATCAGAATGCCTAATTGAGCTGTGTAAAATATCATAAGAGACATCAATGTCTCCAATGTTTTGGGCACATTTTCTAGAAAGTATTTACAGATAAGGATAAGAGTTATACAAGATGAAAGTGAATAATGAGAGATATCTGTCCTAATGAGATTATGTATCAACTCTTTATATCTTGGTGATGTTGGGCTCCATGATTACCCCTATTTTCAGGAAAGAATATCTAATGTCAGGTAAGCTTAAGAGTCACACTGAATCGCAAAGAGAATGAAATTGGTCACCTACTGAATACTTGTTGTTGTATATTTAGGCAATTTATCTTCCCAATTAATTTTATAATACCTTCAGGAATATTAAAGCTTTTAAAATACTGATACGTCCAATGTTAAAGAGACAGACCTTAGAGGGAAAATTTGTAGAAACATTACCTTCTCATACAGAGATCCCAATTAATCAACCCCAAGTTTTAAATCGTTTTGGGGGAACCCTATCCCCTCTGCCCTGCTTCAGGACTGAGAAAGTTGGCTGCAAGTGGAGAAGTGTGTGCAGTCCCCAATAGAGGCTTTCCAGGCTTTTCTCTTTAAGGTAACCCACTTGTTCCAGTGAAGGGTGAGTTAGGAATTCCATTTGGATCATCCTATTGCATTGACAGGAAGTTCTGGGAAAATTGGGGGTACCTTATGGTATGCCAACCCAGAGAAAATTTATATTTGTACTTGCAATGACTTTATGTATGGCTTTACGTATGAAATAGATTTCTAGAAATACTTGATGGATCTTGTACGTGATGGAATGCTTAGTTTGTCCAGGTCAAAAGTTGGACAATCCTATGTGCAAAATGTTTTCATAGAAGAGCTGTCACTAGGAAAGTTTTTTCTCTCACCTCAGGTTGAAGGGGCGGAGTAATTTGAAATCGATCCCATGACCCTAATCCTGGAGGAATACTCTGTGGGGACCAGATTTTCTCTATGAAAATGAAGCTTTATGTCCTTTCTTTATTGCCTTTAATAAGCTTTTTATAAGGCTTTTTATGAGCATTAAGTCAAAAAGATAACCTCAATACCTCTAGAATATCTTCCAAAAAAGATTGCTTAAGCATTTGACAAGTATAGTATAGTGGTGATTTTTTGGGGGGGATTATGGTTGAATTAGGTGTTCATTTATAGCTCTTCAAGCTAAAATTTGTATTAGGCTTCCTCATGAAGAACATTGATGTAGGCAAAAGGATAAACATAAATATTATTTTAAAAAGCTATTATTTATGTTCATCTAATGTGAAATGCAAATGCTGAAATTTATGCAATAAAGTGAAAGCCTTTTAAATACTTGAAGACAACTAGGTTAAACATTCCAAGGCTTTTCAATCAATTCTCACATGGCATAAACTTGAGACCCTTTGCCTTACTGGTTCTCCTTCTCTGTGCACTATCTAGTTTATCAATGACATTCCTAAAATGTAATATTAAGAATTGAGCACATTGCTTCAGATATAGCCTAACCAGTACAAAGAAGTAAACAGATCAGAAGAGAGAGTAGAAGAGGGACCTCTCCCCATTCCTAGACTCTCTGCCTAGCAATTTGCCTTACAGTACCTTTGTTGATGTACCCCACTGCTAATTCACATCAGGTTTGCAGTTCATTGAATGCCTCCAGTCTTTATTTTTTAAAATGCACACTTCTTTCTAGCAATTATCCCCTTCCCACATCTTTCTTGATGAGGTGAATTTTTGAGCCCGTATATAGGTCCTTACATTTATTCCTATAGAATTTCCTATTTTCAATTCATTCTAATGCTACTATCTTTTAGTTTTATTATGTTTCCTTTGTTAGCTTTCCCTTAGGTTTCATGTTTTCTATAAAATTGTTTGTTAAACATATCATCTATGTTTTTATCTAAATCACTGATAAAAATGTTAAATGCCTCAAGGCCAAGTACACATACCAGGTACCAGGTGCAGTCAACTGAAGACTTCTTTTCTTTTTAATTTTAGTGCTTTTTTAAAAGAAAGTTTATTTATTTTTGTTTTCAACACTCACTTCCTCAAGTTTTAAATTTTTTCTCCTCTCTGCTTTCCCCTTCTCAAGATGTTATGCAATCTGATATAGGTTCTTCATATATATTCCTATTCAATATATTTTCACATTAGTCAGATTGTATGGAAGAAATAGAATGAATGGGAGAAACCAGGAAAATAAAAAAAAAAAAAACAGTCTGCTTCATTCTGCATTCAGACTTCATAGTTCTTTCTCTGGATGTAGGTGACATTTTCCATCATGAGTCCTTTGGAACTGTTTTAGGTCCTTGCATTGCTGAAAATGGCTTTGTCTATCAAAACAGTTTTACCAAACTGTGACTATTATTGTGTATAATGTTCTCCTGACTCAGCTCACTTCACTCAGCATCAGTTCATATAAGTCTTTCCAAGTTTTTGTTATTTTTTTGGTCTGCCTGCTCATCATTTCTTATAGCACAATAGTATTCCATTCCATTCATATACTACAACTTGTTCAGCAATTCCCCAATTGATGGGCATCCCCTCAATTTCTAGTTCTTAGTGGCCACAAAAAGAGCTGCTATAAATATTTTTGTACATGTGGGTCCTTTTCCCATTTTTATGATCTCTTTGGCATACAACCGAACAAGTGGCATAACTGGGTCAAAGGGTATGCAGATTTTTATAACTCTTTGGGCATAGTCCCAAATTGCTCTCCAGAATGGTTGGATCAGTTCACAACTCCACCAATGATGAATTGGTGTTTCAATTTTCCCACATCTTCTCCAACATTTATCATTTTCCTGTTTTGTTGAAGACTTCTTTCAGGTTAACATCAAACCAATTAATGGTTCTTCTTTGGGTGTGGTTATTCAATCATTTCCACAGCAAAAATAACATGAATAATTTAATCCAAAGCTTTTATGTGATTCAGGCAAATTATATTTACATTACTCAACCAATCTATGTATTTAGTAACCTTGTCATAAAAGAAAATCATGCTAGTCTAGTACAATCTTGTTTTTTTTCTTTTGTTGGTTTTTTTTTTTTTGTGCAGACTTTGTGTGGCTTCTTTCTTTCCAGTATGTTCCTTGATCAGCACTTTAATTATAAAATATTGAACTTTGACATAAATTGAAGTTGAGAGTGTAGATTCCATTCGTATTTTTTTTAGAAAAAACTAAGACATTTACCAGTTCCCGATATTTTGAGACTTCTCTCTTTCGGTTCATTTTAAGAATAAATTAAATAATGTGTTTTTTTTTTTTTCCATTCTCAAGTCCATTTTCTCTGGTAATGTGAACTCAGACCAACATACTATAGGTTTTCTCCAAAACCACTGACTTATTGAAAGATGATGTTTATCTATGGATATATCCAAACTTCTAGAACAGAGACAACTAATTATCTAACAACTAATTATTGCTAGCTACCTAAATGGGAAAAGAACATTTTCTAAAATGGATTCTCCATTTGTATTTTTCCATTCTAATACTCTATCATATTCTGTCATAGAGAAGAGAATTTGGCTTTTTCAGGAAATCCATCAAACCAAGTTAGAGTTAGGAAATCCATCAAACCAAGGATCAGTATTACCTCATCTAAAATAAGTAGTCTTGTGATAACTTCCTTTCCTACAATCATTTGCCTAATATTCCTTACCAACTGTGACAGAAGTCTTTATTTATTCATAACAGTAGCCTCCAAATTGTTTTTGATCATTTATACCTTGAGCAAATTTCTTTTAAATGAGCACACAATATACATATATTTCTCTCTTTAATTTCTTAATCTGTATTATGTTTAATTATTTATGTTATATTTATGTACTATTGTACTAATAATGTATATCATAAAGGAGGAGATGAAGATGAAACAATTGAATTTTAGAAGTAGCTTTATTTTATTAATTTCACAAAATATTTTTCTTCTCATTTAAATCTTATTAACAATCAGATTTGAGTAAAAGGAATATGATTTTTCATGATAGGGATATAATTATATATGCTTCATTACATTTTGAAAGTCTTGGCTTAACACTTTCTTATTTAGAGATTTAAACATCTGATTCAGTTTATTTTGACAATCGATTCTAATGGATTTCATAGCTGAAAATATGCTTGTAATGGTATACTAATCCAAATTGAAGAAATATCACTGGTTACAGTAATTAAATCATAAGACCCTGTGGGTGATCTTCCAAATGCCATTCACCATCCCTCACCTCCTGATTGCTTAGAATTATTCTGTCAATCTTCCTGGTCCAAAATTTCAACCAAATGCCACCCAGTCCTTCTGGTGAGCTCTGCAAAATGCCTATTCAATAGACAAAAAAACTTTTCTTCATCCTGAATCTTTATCTCTTTCATTCCTTCCATCTACTACTACTAAAACCTGCTCTGCCCCCCCCCCCATGGTGACAGTGTCTGTGGTGATCCTTTCTAGTACTGACTGGACCTTCACTACCATTTTTGGTCACTGGTAGAGGTAGAGGAATTGGAATGCTCTTGTTTTTCATTATTGCTTCCAAGTTCACCCCTTCCTCCATCAATCAGTAACTTTTCCTTCTTTGAAGTCATACTATAATTATCTACGACCCAATTAAAATCCTGATAGCAGTTGCCTACAGATTTCTCAGTCATTCCTCTTTCTTCCTCAATGAGTTTGGTATATCACTAAAAATGCTTCCATCCTTGCAAACTCCTGGCCTCTTATCAGGAGACTTCAACATATATATTGATTCTCCCTCAGATACTTTAACATCAGAACAATTCCCAGGACCCAAGATGTTGCAGTGAGCAGTATATTGTTGTAAATATCCCATATTAACCTCATAAGTACCATGAAATAGTGCCCCAAAACAAATTTTGGAAAAGCAGAACCAGCAAAGAGATGAGGTAAAACAATCTTTTAGTCCAAGAAACTTGGAAGACTGACAAGAAAGGTCTGTCCCATTTAGGTAAAGGAGAAGGACAGTCTAGAACAGGCAGCATTCTAACAAGCCAGCAGCAAGCCTCACTTCAGCAGACCACTAGGAGATTCTGAGCCCCAGTGTGGTGGAGCAGGCAAACAGATCTAACACACACACACACACACACACACACTCACACACACACACACATACAAACACACACACACAAACACGCTCACACACATACACAGTAGCATAGATAAGGGAATGGTTAGACTCCATCTCTGTGAACTTCCCTGTGCTTTAGCATAGTCCTAGGCAAACAGATATCCTCCAGCAGCCAGACCATTTTATGTTTCAGTGCAGTCCTGGGAAAACAGGTACCCTCCAAAGGTCAAACTATCATGTGCTTCAGTACAGTCACTAGAAGATGCAGAAACATACCACCAGACCTCAGTACATGGCAGACACCACTACTAGGAAACTAGTTCAGCCCCAGGTAAGCTTCCAGACCTCTTCAGCCTCCAACATCACCAGCAACCCTTCATTGCATCCTCTTAATGCAGCGCCAGACACAAGGATCTCCTGTGGGCCTTAGGAAAACTCAGTGCAGCACCAGAAAAACACCCAAGGCCTGCAGCCTCTGGCACAAAAAACCCAAGACAGTGTGCCTTCTACCCCAAGTGCAGAGCTCAGACTTAAAAGAAAGGAAAAAGGCCAAAAAAAACTGAGCAACAGCAACAACAAAATAATCTGACCATAGAAAGTTATTAGGGTGACAGGGAAACACCTATAGGCAAAACTCGAAAGTCCAGAAAGAAGTCATAACAGAGTAAAAAATAAAAGAGAGCTTAAAAACCATATAATAGAGGTAGAAGAAAAATGGGGAAAAGAAATGAAGTTATGCAGAGAATTATGAAAAAGAGTTAACAGATTAGAAAACTATTTAAAAAGTACAATTAGCCAAATGGAAAAGGAGATATAAAAATCTACTGAAGAAAACAACTCCTTAGAGAGTATAATTGGCCAAATGGAAAAGGTAATTGAGGAAAACAACATATGAAAAGCTAGAATTGGGTAAGTACAATCTAACAACTCTGAGATATCAAGAATCAATGAAACAAATTCGAAAGAATGAAAAAAATGTAAATATCTCATAGGAAAAACTGACCTGGAAAATAGATCCGGGAGAGACAATATAAGAAACATTGGATTAAGCAATAATCAAAAGAAGTATCTGGACAGCATCTTTTGAGAAGAGGAAAACTGCTCTGATGTCCTGGAACCAGAGTGCAAAACAGATATTGAAAGAATCCAACCATTACCTCAGGAAAGCTCCCAAAACAAATACTCTAAACACTCAGTTCCTCAACCCATATATTTTCCATAATCTACTCTTCCATCCTACCTTAGATACACAAAAGGATTATAATACCCTTGATCTTGCCATCATCACAAATGTACCACTTCTGTGTTCAAGAATTCTGAAATTTCCTTATCTGATCATAATATCCTGACTTTTTCCTTCTTCCTCTTCCTTCTCTTGGAAAACTCTACTCTTCATTGTAATGGTAATTTAAATGTGAATATTTTTTCCATTCATTAATAGGCCCATGTGACTTCCTTAAATCACCTGGAAGCCCAAGTCACATGTGGTGGGAGAAGCTTGTTGAATGGGTGGGACAGGAAAGATGGAGCAGAACCAGGAGGCAGTTAGTGAGAGGAGTTGGGGTGGAGGAGAGAGATGCAGGCCAGCAGACACAGCAAGGCTCATGAGTGTTTGCTTGTGGGAAGGCTCCAACAAAGGTGGGGAAGGCTTGGGAATGCCTTTGTCCCCAGCAGGGGTAAATATGTATTGACTTCTTGGCTATTATGTTGGATTTGGCTTTTTGGTGTCCAAATAAATGTTTTTCTTCTGCCTTCTATATGCAGAGTCTGCCATACTTTGTGATTCAGAACTGTACCATCATGTTCATAGTTGCCCTCAGTGCTGTGAATATTGCCTGGGTGATCCATTCATCTGAACCATGACTGCTAATCCCCTGACTCTTGATTCTCTTCCAGGTCATTTCACCTGCACTAGCCATGTTCTCCTCTTTTCCTCCTCTTTATCCTATGGGGACCCAAATTCAATTCTACACTTCTTGTCTTAAATTCCTAGATCATTTATCATTTCTCTGAATATTCTCTGTCAAGGATCAGCCTTGGATCACTCCCATCATTCACCTCCTTTGTTTCTATACATGAGCTGCTGAATGAAAGTGGAGAAAGACTAGGTCCACTACAAATATCTGATACACAGCCTCAACTGGACCATCACTGTTGCAGGCAATCTTTCTATACTTTTCTTCTTCTGTCTCTTCATAGCAATTCCCTTAAATCTTTTACACCAAGCTCAAACCTCCCATGGCTCATCTTCTTCTCACCTTGTTAGCTAACAGTATTACCTTATATTTTTACAGAAAAATTTGTGGCCTTTTTGCATCTTCCTTATATCATTTTACTCAGATGCTTTTTGCCAATATTTCCACCTTCAAACCTGTCTCACATGATGAAAAGGCCTCCCTCCTCACCATGGGTATATAGGACTGGACATCATGTCCCTCAGAAATATTCACTGAATCTCAAAAATAGAAAGTGGAACCATAGATACCAATCTTTTAGTGTGGATGTATGTTGGAAGAGGGAATTTAAAAAGAGTTCTGAAATATGAGCTGGTACCTCAAGGCACCTACATCAAGGTTCATTTTAATCAATAATCTCCATAGATAGATATAGATATCCATATTACAATTAATCCTCCTGGTAATTTTTAATTCCTGAGGAGGATTCTTGTCAGTTATGGTTAGTTCATCATTATTTTTACCTTATAATTTGGCTAAAAAAAGAATTCACCATTGGAGGTTTCTGGTCTATAATTTTCATAATATTCCTTTATTCCCACATTGTATTATTTTCATTTCTAGTTGACTCAGAAAGTTTGTCTTTCCTTTTCCCCACCCATCATGGATCAATTATGCATGTTATACTACAATTACTAACATTGTGATAAGGAAGTTAAAACCAAAAAAAAAATGCACTTTTTCCCACTGAAGATTTCATAGTGTCTCTCTATTCCAGAGATAAGAAGAAATGTGATTGCTCAGTCATCAAAAATCTTTGTAAGCTAATGTGGTATCTGTTACAATGGGAATTGGTAGTGTTGGAATAAAATGACTTTGAATATCACAAGCTGAGTTGCTGCCAGAAATTCTTCAATCTCTGGGATTCTGCAATAGAAATTACCCCCAAGAAAATAAAAGAAAAAGCAGATGAGGAGAAAAACAGGAATCTACACAGTAAAAGACTAAAATGGAAAGAAGAAAGTATGACAGTGTCAATAATAGTAAGATTTATATCTATCCTTTTTACAAAAAAAATAGAAAGTCATAAAATTTTACATATATTTCATCCAGAAAATGGCTGAGTGGTCATGCCTAAAATCATCACTCCTTACCTCTTTATCACCTCAAACTAAAAATACATATAAGAAATAGTTTAAAAGAACAAACCTAAAGTAAGGTAAGGAACAAAACAATTGCTCTAAGAAATAAAAATAAAGTTTGAAAAAAGTTCTAAGGAAATTTTACCGTCTCTTCCAAAAAATTAGGCAAAAAGTATGAGGAAAAAAGAAAAGAAGAATTCAGAAGAAGGAAAGAAAAATTCAGTGATAGCAATTATAAACCAAGAAGAGAAATGGAACAACAATGGGGACTATCAGAAAAGTTCAGATGTTCAATCGAGAAGATAAAAAAAAAAAAAACATAAATTTGAAAAATGTCTCAAATAAGAATATTAAAATACAAATAAGATGATTGAAAGACTAGAGCTGATTTGTTTTTTCAAAAAATTAAATAATACAATACTACTCTTAAAAATGAGAATAGTTGAAAAATACAAGAAGGATAGGACAAATTCCAGTGCAAACTAAAAATACAGAAAGATGGGAAGAAAATGTAAAATCTGAACACCTAAAAAATGGATTAAAAGTAAAAGCTCAGTGATAGAGTCTTAATTGAAGTCTGAAATAAATACAAAGAAACAGAGCTTAAATATTAAATTCTAGGAAATTACACCAGAGAATTCCTTAAAAGTATTATGAATGGAGGGCAAATCTCAAAGCAATGGAATCTATGATATTCTAACAAAGAGGAGTCCAAATTTTAATTCTAGAAGTATATTCACTAATTTTTAGAGCTTCTATATGAAAATGAACATAGTAACTTGCCTAGAAGTATTTATACATTAAGAAGGCTTCATTTCATACTTCAGGATTTTAAATGAATGATACAGGAAAAAAGAAATGGCTTTGTATTCCAAAAGAATTGTGAGCGGGAAGGATGAGCACACTTCTTTATGGGAAAATACGGTTCTTCAATAAGATCACAGCACTTAGCCATTTCCCCTAGAAGAACAAAAGGATTTTGTATAAGCTTTGATAAACCATACCCTTAACACTAATTGTTACTAATATTCATTTCTTAAAGAGTTGGTCAAAATTTAGAAAAGATGGGGTGAGAGGATGTAGGAGGCAATGTGAATATTTCTCTCTTAGAATTGAATGGCTAACATAATATGAATCTTACAAGAAAGGCGGAGATCAGGAGAGAGGCTACCAAACTGCATTTTTCTTTGGCCTGAGCTATGGAAGCATCATAAACAATGATTCTATTAGATTGGAAACCAAAAATCACAATCTATGCCAAGTAGGCAAAGGAAAGGTGTCTAAATGGGAAGGCAAATTCTAGATTGTTTGCTTTAAAAAAATTCACTTAATATCCTATGCTGATTTTTTTTAATGTTACATTGTAAGATATGAATATTGATAAAATGTGTATTTTTTATAAAATAGAATAGTTCCTAAATGGATTTTGAAATTAAAAAAAAAAACTTGATACATAAAAGAGATACCCTTTACATGGGAACACATTCAAACTTCAGTTGAGTAGTAGGAATAAAATCTAGTTTACCTTCATACTCCTATTCTGATAACCTGTTTTATTAAGGTACTAGCCATGGGTTCTCAAAAACTATGAGAGCAGAGTGCATGCTCTGGCAGATTCTATCATTTAGACAAGGATTTGCTTCACTGCTAGTGAAGATAGCAGTGTGAACAGAAGCAGAATTATCTGGCTGTCATGCAAATTCCTAGAAAAGATTTAAAAAATGTCATTGGTTAAATAATGATTTTAAAAAAGCAAAGAGAAACTGCAGTTTATAGGTTTACCTGACCCAGAACTGCACAAATGTCAGCCTGTGGGTACAAAGTAAGGGATCTGTAAAAAATCCTGAAGTGAGTCAGTCAAGAAACATTTATTAAATACTTACTACGTGTCAGGTACTGTGCTTTTTACACAAAAAATGCATTTAGGATTAGGGTTAGGGTTACCTTTTGTTTCCTAAGAGGACCATGCCATCAGAGAAATGATGACATGACTTGCACTTGACTTTGTTCTGAGTGAGGGAGAGCTGGGCAAAGTCACTAGCCTCACTTTCTCCCCCTGAGTCATCTGGATCCAGTGACCAGATATTCATCAAGATAACTGGAGACAAATCAAGAAAGGCAAAAGATAGTCTCTGATGAGGAGGGCAAAAAACAAACAGATATGTATAAATAAGCTATAGATAAGATAAATGGGCAATAATTAAAAGAAGTCAGGCACTATAATTAAGAGAGTTTGAAAAAGACATTATGGAGAAGTTGAGATTTTAGCTGAGACTTGCAAGAAACCAGGAGACTAAGATGAGGATGGAAAATATGGGCATGGGGACAAATAGTGAAATTAATATGCCTGGAGTCAGAAGACAGAAGGTATTATACTTGAAATGGCAAGGATGCCGGGGTCGCTGGATTGACGAGTATGTGGAAGTGAGGGGTTAAGTTGTAAGAAACTTGCAGG
This sequence comes from Notamacropus eugenii, assembly GCF_028372415.1. Classification (NCBI taxonomy): domain Eukaryota; kingdom Metazoa; phylum Chordata; class Mammalia; order Diprotodontia; family Macropodidae; genus Notamacropus; species Notamacropus eugenii. Next base: position 297,303,909 of record NC_092875.1, on the reverse strand, counting down.
GTAGGAAAAAACCAGATTATAAGAGGCTATGAACACCAAACAGGATTTTATTTTTGATCCTGCAGGTGACAGAGAGCCAGTTTAGTTTATTGTCTTGAGAAGATCAGATCTCCAGTTAAGGAAAATCTATTTGACAGCTAAGTGGAGCATGGGCTGGAGTAGGAAGAGAATTCTGACAAACAGACCAACCAACAAGCTATAAGGATAGTCAAAGTACAAGTAGATGATAGCCTAGGCCAGGGTGGTGGCAGTATCAGAGGAGAGAAGAGGGTGTACTCAAGAAGTGTACCTAGGTAAAATCAACAGACTTTGGCAACACAATGGATATTTGGAGGGAGTAAGGATTTGTGCAAGAGAGATAATGAGTTCAGTTTCAGGTAAATTGAGTTTAAGATTTCTACAAGCTCTCCAACATGTCTAATGGGCATCTGGAGATTTAAGACTGCTGGTGAGCAAAGGAAAAGGCTAAATAAGTAAATTTATTAGTCATCACCATAGAGATGATAAATGAATTTATGAGAGTTGATGAGATCACCAAGAGAAATAGTATAGAGGGAGAAGGGAAAGGGGACTCTGGGCAGAGTCTTGTGGGACATGTAGAGTTAGCAGGCATGATTGGATGAAGATCCAGAAAAGAAGACTAAGAAAGATTCATCAGATAGGAAAAAAAGAAGTGTCTCTGAAACCTAGTGAGAAGAGAGCAAAGAGTAAGAGTGTCAAATTTTGCAGAGGTTAAGAAGGATGAGGGCTGGGAAAAGACCATTGGATTTGGATGTTAAGAGCTCATTAGTAACTTTGGAAAGAGCAGTCTCAGGTGATTGATGAAAATGGAAATCAACCTATAGAGAGTTACCTGGGGCACCTCAAAAAATGGCATTCCCAAACAAGAAATTCAGCAATTTGGATAGCAGGCTTGAGATACAACCTGAGGTAAACAAGATACATAACTACAACAATGAAAATGGGGGGGGGGGAGCGCAAAACAGTTATAATACAATTAAAATAAATGTTGTAAAAATCACAAAGAATAGGTTTGATGAGGAGGGCAAAGGATATATGAAACTACTTCTCCATTTTGGGGTTAGACCAAGAGAAACTAATTTTTATTCCCCTTTTAGTTCTGCTTCTGCCTTTGTGGATTTTGCCACTATGCCTCAGCTACTGTGATTGGATTTTATAAATTATGCCATAAGACCCTTACAAAGAAATGCAGAAGGCTGCATAAACCAAAGTATCAGAAATTATATTACCCACTTAAAGACCAATAAAACTTATTATTAAAATAAGTTACCCAAAATATAAAATAGCCAAATTAATGCATTAAAGTAGATACCTTAAAAAACCTGATTTCAAAGGACTAATTGAAGAGATAGTAAGTGAATTTAGGGTCAAGGGTAGAGTGGCACAGGACTTGATTGATGATGGGTTTAATACTAACTTCTATCAAACATTCACAGAACAATGACTTTCAACGTTGTATAAATTACATCAATAAGGAAAAAGGGATCCTAATAAACTCCTTCCATAATGCAAATATTAGAATGATTCCAAAACCAGGAAGAGACAAAGGGGCCAAAAACAGAGCAAGTTCTCTAACAAATATGAATGCAATATCAAATAAAATATTAGCAAAGAATCTAAAATGCTTGTAAATTATGACCAGTTTGAATTTATACCAGGAAAATAGGTTAATTTCACATAAGGAAAACTGTAAAAATAGATATAAATGATAAAAACAATAAAAATACCATAATAGTGAAAGACATTGAAAACAGTTTTGGAAAATATAACAGTAATTTCTTTTTAAATTTCTAAGAAGCACAGTAATAAAATGTATCCTTCCTTATGATGGTTATTATTATCTTTCTATAATCAATAGGCAACATTATATGCAATAAGGAATGTTAGAAAGTTTTGAATAAAACCAAGAATGAAGCAAGATTGTCAGTTATTACCACTGTCATCTTTATTACTATTATTGTTTGATGTAGCTCTAGAATGATAGTTATAATGACAAAGAAGAAGTTATCATAAGCAAAGAAGAAAAAACCTTTTAATTTTTTATAAAAGATAATATAGTCTATTGAGATAGCCAAAATATCAATTAAAATTAATTGAACAAATTTATAATTTCATCAGTTATTAGACATAAAATAACTACTCATCTTCAATCTTGTTGTGAAGCATTTATTAACTGCCTACTCTTCTCTAGCAATAGATCAAGAAGAGATAGACATTTCATTGCAATAATTCCAGATCATACAAAATGTTTGAGTTTCAATCTATAAGGACATACACAGGTTCTACATGAATACATTATAAGACATTTCACAATACAGCACTCACTTCAATTTCATTCTCCTATTCCACAGTGTCTCTGGAAGAACATGGTTCCAAGTAGCAAGGCTATTATTACTCTGTTAGTTCTAGGATTAACCCTCTGGGAGACTATCTTCCAAGGACTGTGGATCAAGATTCCCACACCACTATTCTTGCCTTTTGGAATCACCAAATGGATTTTGTTAGCTTTGTGCAATTGACTTTTTTATGCTAGTGGGATAATTAAAGTAGTACTTCTATAGGATTTTCCCAAAAAACATAATCTGTAGTTTCCCCACAAATAAATGTAAGGTCCATGGAGGTTGAAAAATAGCCACAACCTTATAGTAAAAAGGTAGTGAGTCACATATGTAGAGTACACATGTGGCCATGGAAATTCACATCACAGGAACTGCTGGACCTCATGCCCTATCTTTCTCTGGAAAATCCTCCTAAAATCAGCCATGGAGTATGGCAACAGTGAGGGAAAAGTTATTCCACTACTCAATGGGGCTGATTCCTTACAAGGTATGTTACCTCAGCTGGCCACATTTATCAAATTTTAGGCTCTGTCAGGCAGGCTGCTTGACTTTTGAACTAGTTTAACACTGAACTCAGCACTCATTGACTATGTCTGGTGTGTTGTTCAGTAGCTTCTGCTGGAGTAGGAAAGTTGCTCTTCCATAGCACTACCTCTCCTAAGCTAAGAAAAGAATATGGCTCAACCATGAGTATATACACAGAGAATAGGCTCTCTGTTGGATAGGTTAATCTGCTGGACCTCATAAGTTAACTCTTTGATGGGCAGTTATAACTTTCACTTCTGACTCTGCTGGAACATTTCTTTACTTTCTTCAGCTGTAGTAGTATTGCATTCTTTTGACCTATCAGGCTACAGTGGTCTTTCAGGAAGGGCAAGCATCCATAGCCTAGGACTGACAGAAACCTACCATTTTTTAATCCTTCAGAGACTCAGCTCCTCAGTTGTCAGGAGGTGAATAAGGTTCAGTTTCTCTTGTTCAATAATTCTTCCTAGATCTGAGGTAGCTTCACAGTACAGGCAGAGTTCTTCATTGAGTGAAGCTTCTCTGATAAAAATCTGACATTTAAGATACATGAGGAACTGACGCATGTAAGTACTGGAGTGATTTTCTAACATATGTTGTGAACAGATCTAATAAGTAATTCTCAAGGGATGAAATCCAAGCTATCAACAACCATATCATAAAGTTACTATTAATAAGACAATTCGAAATATTTGAAGTTCTATCTCATACTAATAAAATTGATAAGGATAACAAAAAGTTCAATGACAGTTATTGAAGATGTTGTGAAAGGACAGGTACTTTAATGCAGTATTGGTGGAACTGTGAAAGGTCTAGCTTTAGCAGCTGCTCTGGAAAGCAATTTAAAACTATGTCCAGAGAGTCAATAAATTATGAATACACTTTGATGCAGTTATATCTCTTCCAGTCTTATCCTCCAAAGATATCAAACACAGAAAAAAGAGCCATTTCTATAAAAAATATTTATAATGTCATTTTTTTTGGCTATTGCAAAGAACTAGAAGTAACAAGATGCTCTGAAATTGGGAATAACTGAATAAATTATGTAAGAATGTAATGAAATATTATTGAGCTATAAGAAATGGTAAAAAGGGGGGCAGAGCCAAGATGGCAGAGTAGAAAGACACACATACACATAGCTCCGAACACACAACCCACAGAACAGCTAGAGAGGATCAACTCACGGTGAATTCTGCACCCAGAGGCCACGGAATATTGGAGCGAGGGAGATTTCTGTTCCAGAGAGACCTGCAAACCTCTTGCGGGGGGTCGTTTGCGCTGTGCACTGGGCGCCGGGACTGGGAGCTGAGTGCAGCCCTGCAGTGGCCACGACACCGTGAGGAAAAGATCCGAGCGGGCTACGGGGATGGGATCTCCAGCAGCCACGCGGGTCTCTCCACCCACAGAGGGACCTGCAAACCTCTCGCAAAAGGTCCGTCGTGCTGCAGACGCGGAGCCCAGCCCAGACCTGCGGCGGCCGCGGCTCCAAGGGGTACAGATCCGAGCAGGCTTCGGGGATGGGATCTCCAGTGGTGGCACAAGCCCCTCCACCCACAGGTGACGGGGGTCGGTGAGAGAGTCTCTTTGGCGGGTCGAGAGGGGAGTGGGGTGCCCCCATGGCTTGGGCGCCCCCGGGAGATAGAAGCTGAGAGGCAGTTGCAGACAGGGGCTCCCCAAGTGGGCGGGAGCCTGGATCCATTGTGAAAGGTCTGTACATAAACCCCCTGAGGGAACTGAGCCTGAGAGGCGGCCCTGCCCCGACCTGACCATCTGAACTTAATTCTCACACTGAATAGCAGCCCTGCCCCCTCCAAAAGTCCTAAGGCTGGAAGCAGCATTTGAATCCCAGTCCCCAAACGCTGGCTGGGAGGACCAGGAGGCGAGGTGGGTGTGAGGAGAATATTCAGAGGTCAAGTCACTGGCTGGGAAAGTGCCCAGGAAAGGGAAAAGAAATAAGACTATAGAAGGTTACTTTCTTGGTGAACAGGTATTTCCTCCCTTCCTTTCTGATGAGGAAGAACAATGCTTACCATCAGACAAAGACACAGAAATCAAGGATTCTGTATCCCAGCCCACCCAATGGGCTCAGGACATGGAAGAGCTCAAAAAGAATTTTGAAAATCAAGTTAGAGAGGTGGAGGAAAAACTGGGAAGAAAAATGAGAGGGATGAAAGAGAAGCATGAAAAGCAGATCAGCTCCCTGCTAAAGAAGAACCAAAAAAATGTTGAAGAAATTAACACCTTCAAAACTAGCCTAACTCAATTGGCAAAAGAGGTTCAAAAAGCCAATGAGGAGAAGAATGCTTTCAAAAGCAGAATTAGCCAAATGGAAAAGGAGATTCAAAAGCTCACCAAAGAAAATAGTTCTTTCAAAACTAGAATGGCACAGATGGACGCTAAGGACTTTGTGAAAAAGACAGAAATCACAGAACATAGCGAGAAGATTGGAAAAATGGAAGATAATGTGAAATATCTTATTGGAAAAACAACTGACCTGGAAAATAGATTCAGGAGAGACAATGTAAAAATTCTGGGACTACCTGAAAACCATGATCAAAAGAAGAGTCTAGACATCATCTTCCATGAAATTATCAAGGAAAACTGCCCTGAGATTCTAGAACCAGAGGGCAAAATAAATATTCAAGGAATCCGCAGAACACCGCATGAAAGAGATCCAAAAAGAGAAACTCCTAGGAACATTGTGGCCAAATTCCAGAATTCCCAGGTCAAAGAGAAAATATTGCAAGCAGCTAGAAAGAAACAATTCAAGTATTGTGGAAATACAATCAGGATAACACAAGATCTAGCAGCCTCTACATTAAGGGATCGAAGGGAATGGAATAGGATATTCCAGAAGTCAAAGGAACTAGGACTAAAACCAAGAATCACCTACCCAGCAAAACTGAGTATAATACTTCAGGAGAAAAAATGGTCTTTCAATGAAATGGAGGATTTTCAGGTTTTCTTGATGAGAAGACCAGAGCTGAAAAGAAAATTTGATTTTCAAACACAAGAATGAAGAGAACCATGAAAAGGTGAACAGCAAAGAGAAGTCATAAGGGACTTCCTAAAGTTGAACTGTTTACATTCCTACATGGAAACACAATATTTGTAACTCTTGAAACATTTCAGTATCTGGGTACTGGGTGGGAGTACACACACACACATGCACACACGCACACATACATAGAGACAGAGTGCACAGAGTGAAATGAAGAGGATGGGATCGTATCTTAAAAAAAAATGAAATCAAGCAGTGACAGAGAAATATTGGGAGGAGAAAGGGAGAAATTGAGTGGGGCAAATTATCTCTCATAAAAGAGGCAAGTGAAGACTTTTTAGTGGAGGGATAAAGAGGGGAGGCGAGAGAAAATCATGAGGTCTACTCTCATCACATTCCACTAAAGGAAGGAACAAAATGCACACTCATTTTGATAGGAAAATCTATCTCATAATACAGGAGAGTGGGGGAGAAGGGCACAAGCAGGGTGGGAGGGAGGATAGAGGGGAGGGCATGGGGAGGAGAATGCAATCCAAGGTCGACACTCATGGGGAGGGAAAGGACCATAAGAAAATAGAAGTAATGGGGGACAGGATAGGATGGAGGGAAATATAGTTAGTCCTATACAACACAACTAGTATGGAAATCATTTGCAAAAGTAAACAGATTTGGCCTATATTGAATTGCTTGTCCTCCAAAGGGAAGGGGTGGAGAGGGAGGGAGCTAAAGAAGTTGGAACTCAAAGTGTTAGGATCAACTGTAATGTTCTTACCACTAGGAAATAAGAAATACAGGTTAAGGGGTCAAGAAAGCTATCTGGCCCTACAGGACAAAAGAGAAGATGGAGACAAGGGCAGAGAGGGAGGATAGAAGAGAGAGCAGATTGGTCACCGGGGCAATTAGAATGCTTGGGTTTGGGGGGGGAGGGGATAAAAGGGGAGAATATTTGTAACCCAAAACTTTGTGAAAATAAATGTTAAAAGTTAAATAAAAAAAAAAGAAATGGTAAAAAGGATGCACTCAGAGAACAAGGGGAAAATTTTACATAATTACTACAAAATCTTAAAGACAAAATAAGTTTGAAATACTTAAGAATGATTCCCAGTGCACTGAGCATCCATGGCTCCATAGAACCAATAATGAGTCCATTCTTGGCAAAAGATAGTGACTCCTTCTAAGAAACATAGGCTGACCACTCGTTGATAATCTTTTTTCCTTGGGAACAAAAGAAAAATATTGCATTAATCAGTTTTAAGTTGTCCATAAAAATGAATATAACTAATGGTACTTTAAACATGAGACAATTAGCTGATGATAAATGAGTGCACAAACCAACAATTGAATTAAATCAATATTGAAGTTCTCACTACAAAAGTGAAAGGAAAAATAATTTTTAGAAAAATGAAATCATAACTCCATTATTATCCCTACGAAAGCAAATGGACATTGGTAGAAATATAGTTTTATTTTTCATCCAAAAGCCCCATGAAACTCTGTGGGACACTTGGTCATCTTATGTTGTAGTAGACATATGAAAAGATGATCATTAAAATAATTACAGCTAATATGTCAATTTCAATTATACAGGATGAGAAGCTAGAGAAATTCTACAACCTTGATAAGACCCACCAAGTTAAACTAACAAATATTTTAATGTTCAATGACATTAAAAAGTGAGGATAGGTACATAGCAATCATTAGTAGAGAATGAGAGAATAAATTGGTTAATGAATAGCTAAACAAATTATGGTCAGTAAATTTAATGAAACATTACTCTACTTATAGAAAAATATGAATATAATAAATTTAAAGAAACACTGGAAAATTTATTTGAGCTGATGTAGAATGAAGCATGAAGATACAGGAAAATAATGTGCATAAAGACTGCCAAAATGTGAGCAGAAAGAACAATAAAATGAAATGCAGTATTTCATACTTATTCCATGACTGCTAAAAAAGAGATGAGAAATATATCTTCCTCTTCCTATTAAGCAGATTGGGACACTACAAAATCAGGTAGATGAATTTGTTGTCAGACACTGTTAATGTGTTGGCATCCTTTGCTAAACCTTTTTTTCAAATGTTGTTAAAAAAAGAAGGCTCAGGTTAAGGAAGGGTATAAAGAGGAATATATGAAGGAGGGAATATGAAGTGAAAGATAACATTATTTAAAGTTAAAATTATAACATGTAAGGATTGAGACATGATCTTCTGACTGCAAATATGATTTGTAAGTGTAATGATCTTCTGATTAGAAATATGAAGTGAGGCATAAAACATGTAGACTCATGTTCACCAAAGTTCTTAACTACTATCATGGTGGAAAACAAAGAGCAAATAATTTTGAACTCAATTCATATTCTGGTGATATTTTAGAGTTTCAAGATATAGAATATTATTGTCACTGAATTATGAACATTGAAAATCAACTGAACAGCAACAAAGAGGCTTGTGATCAGCTTGAGAAGGTAGCAGCACATTATAAAAACAATTGTTATATTGGAGAAATGGTATAAAGTCTGTTATTATTAGATAAAGATATGACTGAAAAAAATGAGAGGGGATAGTCACTTAGTAAAGAAAAGTTGCCATGCAAACTGTTTCTCTGAAACTGATGTAATTTGAAGGGAATATGAGGAATGACACCAGCCCATCAATGTGCTCCTTGTTGATTTTTGGGTGAACCTGTAAAAATATAGAATGGGGAAGAATGGCTGAATTAAAATCTACATCAGTGGACTCACACAGACAAGGTCATGGATCCCTTAAAAGATTAAGGTATACAAAAAAAGCAGAATAAGCCATGCAATTATGACTGTGATTTCAAATCAGATAGCCAAAAGTGAAAATATAAATCAATGTGTTATGCCATAGATGTCATAGATCATAAAAAACAAATATCTGTATTAAGTATATATATATATATATATATATACACATATATATTCACATATATACATATTACATATATGAAATGTAGCAACTAACTGAAAATAATGCATACTTGGAGAGGGAATTATTTTTTGAATATATTAATATTTTTTCTTTCAGAATTTGACAAATCCAACAAACACAATGAAAAGAAATTTTTACATAATTGAAGAACATGTGGAAAAATAAAATGATTGAAGTTACAATGAGATTTGTATCTGAGTTTTAATGTATATATTCATTTTTGAGAATCAGTGACACATTTTGCAGTTTCAAATGTATGAAAAATTGTATTAGTTCCCCTATCTATTTAGATATAGATCTAAAAACAATGATCGTACTAGTTATTATCTCAGTGCAAAATTCTTATCAGAATATTTTATATTCCAAAAGATAAGGAAAGGCACTAAACAACCTGGTCGTTTCCATAATCTTCTTGACTTTCAAATACAAGAATCAAGAGAAGCATGAAAAGAAAACAGGAAAGAAAAACCATAAGGGGCTTATTAAAGTTGAATTGTTTGCATTCCTACATGGAAAGACGGTATTTGTAGTTCATGAGACCTTTACCAGTATTAGGATCATTGGAAGGAATATATGTATGTGTATGTGCATGCATACATGTGTGTATGTGTATGTGTATGTATATGTTTGTATGTGCTGATATATATGTATATATATACGTATATATATATATATATGTACACAAAGAGAGAGAGAGAGAGAGAGAGAGAGAGAGAGAGAGAGAGAGCATAGGGTGAGGTGAATGCGAAGGGATGATATCTAAAAAAGAAAATTAGGTTTTGAAAGGAATGTACTAGGAGAAAGAGAAGGGAAATGTAGAATGTAGTAAACCATCTCATATAAAAAAAGTAAGAAAGAACTTTTACAATGGAGGCAAAGAAGGGGAAGGTGAGAGGAATTAAATTAGCCTTCTTTTCATTGGATTAGTCTTCAGGAGGAAATAACATACACAATCAATTGGGTATGGAAGTTTTCTTACCCTACAGGAAAGCAAGGGGGAAGTGGATAAGAGAGGGGTGATAAAGGAAGGGATGGCATATTGAGGGAAGGGGTAATTGAAAGCAAACACTTTGGTAGAGGGACAGGTCAAAGGAGGGAGCAGAATTAATGAAGGGTGGGACAGAATAGAGGGAAACATAGTCTTTCATAACATGACTGTTATGAATGTGCTTTGCATGACTATATATATATATATAGAAAACCTATATCGAATTGCTTGCCTTCTAAATGAGTATGGGTAGGGAGGGAGGAAGGAAGAGAATGTGGAATTCAAATGTCAAAAGCTGTTTCTATGTGCTACTAGGAAATAAGATATATAGGCAATGGGATATAGAAATTTATCTTCCCCTACGGGAAAATAAAAGGGAATGGGATGGTGGAAGGGGTTGATAGAAGGGCAGATTGGAGGAAAAGATAATAAAAAAAAGCACTGTCTTGTGGTGGAGGAGGGGGAAATGAGGGGAAATTATGAAATTCAAAATTATGTGGAAATGAATATTGAATACTGAAAATAAATTTTAAAAAATGAAAAAAAAAATTAAAGTAAACCAAAGATCATAGCAAAAAAATATGCTAGTCACCTGGAAAAAATATAAAGGATGAGCACCTGTAGTGCCAATGCAATATTCACAGTATATATGATGACCATGAATATGCCAGCATAGTTCTGAATCACAAAATACGATAGAATCTCTGCAGGGAAGACAGAACCAAAACATTTATTCAGACACCAGAAAGCTAAACCCATCACAGTAACAAAAAAAAGGTCTATACATAATAACGATGCAGAGGACAATACTAGTCCCAAGCCTTCCCTCTGTTAGACTTCCCACAAACCAGCTCCCTTAAACAAATCACAAAGAAGCTCTCCCACTCTTGCTAATTACTGCCTTTACTAGCTTTGACTGCTCTCTGACTAATTTCCTCTCAGCTCTCCTCTAGCTCCACCTCTTCCTGTTCCACCTTTCCTATTCCACCCCTTCCTGCTTCATGTGACTTGACTCTTATGACTCAGGCTTCCATGTGATTTAAGCAGGTCACATGGGCCTATTAATGGATGGGAAAGATTTTCCCATTAAGAAACAAAGTTACATTAACAATAAGCAAAAATGCATTATCAATACAGCATTGCATATGGACAATGAACTGAGTATAGTATTGAGTGTGATGAAGCAGAAGAATCAATATTAGTTTGCATATAGTAAATTACTTGGCTCTTTCTATTATTTTGACCTACCTGCTGCCATAAAATTCCATCTTTTAAATTCTAATATAATAGTGATTTTGTAGGTATGGCACATAAAAACTGTGATCATAAAGTCAGAAAAACAAATTACTCAAAGGACCAAAGATACATGGTGTAAGTAAGCATGTTAGAACATGTTAGAAATTATAACTTCCACAGAAGATGTGCAATTAATGGCATCATCATGAATCCAGGATGTATATTTACAAAAGAAAATAGGACCATCATACATCTCAAGTGAGAGAAAAACCAAGAGACAGATCTCATTTTTCTCTAGTCACCACAAAATATCACAAGAACTAGAGTATGATCACCTGCTGATGTTCTATGGGGTTTTAGGGAAGATTATGGAAAAAAAATCACATTATAAAAGGACTATATAATGGACTTAGATTTGCATCAATGAAGGAGTAGCCATTATGGACCCATTCACATATTGAAATATGAATCAAATTACAATTGCTTAAAATATCCAGCAGTATCTCTTGATTTGAGACAAGGTAAAAAAATGGAATGGGACCTGGAACTGTAATTTCACTGGTAAAGGCAATTCTCATTTGAAGAAAGTCCTACAAAAATATCTTGACACATTTTTCTAACTTAGTTTCAGAGGACTGAGAGTTCAAATGATTTGCCCATGGTCAGAGGAAGGGCATTTGTGGATTCAAAGATAATTTTCCACAAATTCACACTGGTTCTTAAAACAATTTAAGTATCTGAAAAATAATATTTTTTGAATATGGAAAGTCATGTATTTTTATTTTTTATATGAAACTATGTTGTACAGCTATAATAAGATGGAAATAAACAGGGCATGGGAAAACAAATTTGAGCTTGCTTTGTGATTACATAATTTTAACACATCTCCTTTAGTATTCACTTGATGTCATCAGAATTTAACACTCATTCCTCTTCTCCCCTTGTTCCAGTTATTTAGTGACTTCTACAACCCTCTTCAACTTCTTCAATGTATTTAAAATCTTTCTTAGTATCTCTTCTCTTATGTCTCCTCAAATACTTCACCATTCATAATGATCTCTGTCCCTCAGTGCTTTCTTCTTGGGAAACATTTCCATCTATCTGCTGGCAATATGCCTATCCTCAAGTCCCATTTGAAATAAATGATGGTCAATAATAGGACCAAAAATTTCATGCCAAATCAATCAAATCTATGTGACAAGATCAATGTAACTGATGTATATGTAACAGGAAGTTGACTTTTTTTTCATTTTTATAAACCTTTAAAATTTTATTATTTTCAAAACACCAACAAAAAGCGTGCAGCTCAGCTCCTTCCTTCCCCGCCACCTCAAAAAAAGCCCAATCATGGTAAGGAAGGACAGGGAAAGGCAGACATCTAGTCAGAGTCTGAGAGGATGGTGATCAGGGTCATATTGCATTGCCAAACTCATCTTACTAGATGCAGGCCTAGAACCTTGTGGTCTAGGGGCCATGGATGGTGGAGGGTTATGTCTAAACCTGGTGAACAAGACATTAACTTGGTGAATCTCCTGGAATGGAAGAGCCAGAAATTGGAATCTGGGAAGAAAATAAGGGAGAGGGGGCACTGGGGAAGTGACATCGATTCCCATTCTCTTGCTCTTCTGCAGTTTGCACCTTAATGAATTAGTTCTGTTTCTGCCATGTCTTTCTTCCAAGCTTTCCTCAAGCAGGGACTAGGAACCCTCAGGGTATTAGGAGACACTGTGCCATTGAAGGAAGTAGAGGTAATTGTGGTCACTATTCTCTAAGAGGCTGATGGGGAAGAGAGGTACTGGGCATTTCTTGGGAGAGGGTGGTCCACATCCTTAGGAGAGGGAACTGTGTCCAGGGGTAAGGCTTCAGTCACCAACTCAAATAGTTGGGAAGTTGGGTTTTCCACATCCTGGGACAACTCCTCCTATGGCAGCTGTTCTCTATTGTCTTCTTTCTTAAAGCATTTGGGAACAGGTTTCTTTCTTTGAGGTAAGAAGCATGGCCCTGACTTTCCTGCTTCATCTTCTTCCACTGAAGAGCTGCTGCTACTGCTCCTCCATTCAGGCTCCAGCTCCTGGTCAGCAGTCCCCTGAGATGGAGACTGAGAACCTACATAATTCTTCCCTTGCTCATCTTCCTCCCTTGGGCACTCCTGGCTCTCTTCCATCTCTTCCTCTGAATCTGTGAGCTCCTCATCTTTGACAAGATTGACAACACCGACACCAGTGTGTGAAGGAGATTCAGAGACAGGTATTGATGTCAGCATTGGTTATGGAAGCAATGAGAAAACAAAACATAATACCCAATGGATTCAGGGAAATTTTGACATTCAATGAAAAAGAGTAGGTTATGTTTCAGATATACAATAAATCTTACTGTTCAGTTTGCTCACAAGATTGCTTTTAATAATTGTAAAGTCATGAAACTGACCAATTGAAATGCCAGAAGACAATGACTGGAAAATGAGTAAACTGCTTTACCTATTTTTAATTTTTGTTAAATAAAACCTCAAACTAACATTTGGAGAAAAATTCACGCATCTTTGTCTAAGTAAATGATAAAGATTTAACTGAGAATTTGTCATTTTAGGTCCTTTACCTACTTAACACTCATCAATATCTTTTTAATCTTCACTCATGTGTAATCTCTATAGTAATTTTCCTAGGATTAGAAGCAGTGATTGAAAGATTCATGCAATCACAATAATTTTATTCACAATAAGTTAATGCTATGCAAGTATAGCCTAGTCAGTACTACCATTTATCAATTTTTTTAAAAACTCTTTTCTTATCAACTTACTTCTCCACTCTCCACATTAGATGTTCCATATTTTTTAACTCTTCTCAGTCCTCTTCACACCATGCGCCTCAAATTCAGCAGTGAACTTTCTTTCCTATTATATTGATACAACTGATGCCATCTCTTATGTGTTCTCTTAATCCCTTTCTTCCCCATCACAGAAAACATATCATGTCATTATATATATATATTTATTCTTCATTCAGATGAAGAGATCCAAGGTAAATATTTCAGCTTAATATTATCTTCCTGTATCTCCCACACATTTCTTCACCAATCATCCTTTTTTAAACCCATATCTTTATATTTCCTTCTCCATTGGATCTTTTCCATACACTAACAAAAAATAGCCAGTTCAACATTGTCCTTGAACAACTACCTCTGACTGGCTACCTCTCTCAGCTAGTCCTCCAAATGTGTCGCCCTTTTCACTGACAAATGTCTTGAAAATAGAGTTGATATTATTTACTGATTCCAGATTAAGTTATTCCATTAACTATTTGTTGCCTTGGAATTTCTTCCAGTAAATATAAGCAACTGAAGGGCAAGAACTGTCTCATTTTTAACTTTTTTGTAGTTAGGCTTGCACCTAGTATGCATTTAATAAATGTGTGTGAAATTGAATTGAAAATAGTCACATAACCAAAAATATGGAAGAACCATAATTTTCTCTGACACTGTTGAGATCCATAAATTCCCCCAAATTAAAGTTAGGGACAAAAAGTAAGCTAATAGCATCTGTCTCCACATACCGAGGTGCCAAACATCTAGCATTGTAACAAATGAATTAAACCATAGAAGGCTAATCCCTAATACCTAGCATGTGCACTCAGCATCTCTTCCTCTACAGAGTCCAAGGACAACACAAGATGACCTAAGAAATTCTACCATAGTCTATTTTAATATAACAGGTCCAAGCCCTCAACCCATTATTCTGTAGAAACAAGCAGAATAACAAAACCCAATCTTACCTACCTGCTCTTTATTTTGCACACACAAGTCTCTCTCTCCCCCATGTCTATGTCTTTGCATTCACCATCCCCTATGCCTGGAATGCACTCCCATCTCATTTCTGTTTACTGAAATGCCAAATTTCCTTTCTAGCACAATAAAAGCTTCAAGAGCTTGTAGTCCATTAAAAAGTCTCCAAGAACCCAGGGCCACAGAAACTGCATGACATGATGAAATATTGAAAGGGAACTTTGTGGAGGGTATCCTAGTATGCTTCTCTAATTTTTTTTTAGACTATCATTTAATAGGTTGTATGTTTTGGTTTAATATTGTATGTGTTCAAATGGAAAACTTCAATTCAAACTTTGTTCCCCCTCCCCCAAAGGAACATCTACGTACTGTAGAATTTTTGTAATCTACATTTTCTCCATGCAACATCATAATGTTAAGGAATTCCTAGACTCATAGAACTAGGAGGAACTTAAGAGATTATTTAGGTTAACCCTTTCATTTTACAGATGTGAAAACCGAGGTCCACACAGGAACTGAGTGGTAGACCAGAGTTAAGGAAAACATTTTCCTTCTCTGGGTCTCAGATTCTTCAGCCGTCATACAAAGGGACAAGTGTATTAGACTTGAAATCAAGAGAGCTTGGATGAATGTTGACTCTGACATTTACTAAATTTGTTACCTTCAGCAAATTGTTTCACTTCCCTGAGTCTCAGTTTCGTCATCTATAAAAATGCAATAGAGATAGCAACATGTAATCTTTATATTCACAGAATCATAAGAAACAAATTGCTTTGAAACTTTAAAAGTGCTACATAACTTTAAGTTAATGTAGCAGATCCACTAATGTATCCTTGATCAATGGAGAGCAAGGACTTGAACCCAAATCTCATGACTAATAGTGTCAGATCTTATCTACTTTATCATAAGGTCTCTAGGTATATTTTGGTTTGTGAAAGACTCTCAAAAAGCATACAGATAAATACTTTTAAAAAATTAATTATTGAAAACATTGAATTAGAACAAAGGAAAAAAATCTTAGAAAGAAGGTTAGATGCTCTTTCAAGCCTCTATTCCTCCAATCCTAATATCATTCAATGTGCTCCCAAGTCCTATGCATTATTTTGCAAAAATCCCCTGGAAAAATCAATGCAAACTATCAAACATATAGCATATTTTATTACCTCCTATCATTTTAGTTGAGGGAAAAATGTTTACCATTTTAAAGACTATAATAAAATGTGTGTGCTTTGGTTTAATATTTTATGTGTTCAGATGTAAGACTTCAATGCAAGCTTTTTTCCCCAAAGAAACATCCATGTACTATAGAATTTTCAATAGCATTACAGACTACAGTTTGTTTTCACACCAAATATGTGCCTCTATTCAAGTTAATGGATAAATTTGCTCATCTCTTTCTTTATTATAAGGCAAAGATAAATAAGTCTTTTTCACTCAATCTGCTGAGATAACTTGTGCCCATGCCGAAAGGTGATCTGTTCTAATCAACTTCGTGAAGTCTGATGGAATTACACTGAACATATCTCATACCTGACACAACTACAGAATGATACAGTTCAGGACAAACATTGGTGACCTGAATAATACATGACAGACAGATGACCGGGTGAGAAAAGTAATTTTTCACCTACTCCACTTGAGTTTCTTTATTAAAGGCTGAGACATATTTGATGGAAAGAAGGCTGCTTTGCCGGCTAAAAGCTGGTGTGTTTTATTAATAGCTAAGTCAGTATTCCCCTGCTGTTTTACTATTTCAAGAAAATTATTTTGGCAGTAAAATACAATAAGTATCTATTCTACATGAAAATGCAACATATAAAAAGCACATCATAAGAATATGTGGCTACTAGTAATCAAATATCATTATTTAATAGACTTATATGTTCAGAAATACTGAGAATACTGAAAAGAAATATGAAGTGAAAACATTGGCTCACGTAATTAACGTCAGCCACAAAGATAATCATGATGCACACAGTGAAAACAACAATGATAATTAGTCTATTGATTAACAATTGATGCATCTATGGCATTTTGGTTCAAAATCCATATGATAAAATTATCTCAACAAAATGTATTATTGTAAACTGTCCTGCTTGTGTTTTTTTTAAAAAAAAATAATTTTTTGTTCTTTAGGCATATAGAAAACTATTTAGTTAGTTTGTTATATATTGCCAATTTATAAAAATTTAGAAGGTTAAGCCAACAAAATGACTGAACTACATAATACTTAAAAAGAAATGCCTTTGTGTTACATTCAAGCACATTAGGTGACACAAATCAATCATTGCTAGATTTATCTCCTAGTAGTAGATTATAACCCCAATGAGGGCAGAGATCATTTGTTGTTTTTAACTTTGTGTCTCCCCCAAGATCTAAAATATTGCTCTGAAAATAGCAGGTTCTTAACAATGTTTTGTTAATTCAATGAATAAACCAAGTTTTTCCCCTTCTCAGGTTTCATCTTGAAGTATGTATTTTAATATAAAATGCAATATATTTGACATTGTTTATTTACATGAGGATAAGAAATGTATGATTTTAGAATGTTTTTCATGGAAAAAATATTCCCAGATCACAAATTAGGTTAGAAATCA
Source organism: Notamacropus eugenii (assembly GCF_028372415.1). Taxonomy (NCBI): domain Eukaryota; kingdom Metazoa; phylum Chordata; class Mammalia; order Diprotodontia; family Macropodidae; genus Notamacropus; species Notamacropus eugenii. The sequence goes on along the minus strand of NC_092875.1, from coordinate 297,286,470 downwards.
GAAGAAGTTGATTCAGGGACAGGTAGCTATGGGAGAATGTAAAAAGCGTATTTCTCCTGAACTGAGGATGTAGAAGGCTTTTTATATCCTGAGAAAAACAACTGTTATTTTCAAAATTGTCTCTAACTGACCTTACAGGTGAGGCAACTTGTTTCAGTGGTCAGCCTTGCAAATGGAACAGGGCAAACTGCTGGACTCAGGAGGAAGGAGTAGAGGCTGTGGGATTGAGGAGAGAATTATATGTAACTGATCTCTCTGCCCAAAATTGAGTCACTTATGTCAAGAAAGGAGATGCAAAACTTCCAGTTTTCCTCCCCAAGTAGGAAGATCAAGTCTAGCTACTGCAAATTAAATTATGCTAATAATTAGCTTCATGTACCAATTGATTAGATATACGCTTATTTTATAAAGTGCCTACAACATGCAAGCCACCATGTTAGTTAGGTGTCTAAGGGAAACACAAACATAAATAAGACAAAATCTCTCCCTTGAGGAACTTGCAGTATAGTGGTAAATAAGGTATATGCATGCATGTGAATATATGAGCATATATACATGTATGTATATGTGTGCATGCATGTGCATTCACTGTATATTTATGAACACATATATAGATGCATGTGTATATACAAATATATGGATATATGCATATTTTCACAAATTTCTTTGTGTGTATATACATATGTACATATAAACACATGAATACATATATATGCATACATACATAAATACCCATACACAATCTATTTTTATATACTGAAGTGTACATCTACTTATCTCAATTTTTGCCTTCAATTAGTCCCTCCAAGTTCAGGTCCAGTGGTGGAATTATTGCCCGATAAGTTCCCATATCAACTCTTGCTGGACCAAGGTTCCAAAGTTTGCTCTTTGGAGCATTAATGTTGCATTGTTTACAAATCCAGACATTGGAATGCCATGAGAGTGGTCAGCCAAAAGTATTCAAAGTAAAAGAGGTCATGGGGTCATAAATAAAATCAGAGTAGGGAGCACCTTTCAAGAAAACTATAATACAAGTTTGTTGTTGTGGACAGATTTTCCTTTTGTCTTTTAGTACCCAAATCAACTACAGTATCATGTGTATGGTAGGTACTTATGTTATTATTGAATTGATCTAGTCCAATTTCATAATTTAAATATGAAAAAGAGTGGCTATAACTTAGTATATGGTAAGCCTTGCAAGCAAATTCAGGTACTTTGATTTCAAGTCTAGAATTCCTGTCACTGTAATCATGCTGCTTTTTCAATCTGATGAGCACTGATTGGTTACTCCCTGATGTGGGACACAGTGATAAATTTTTCCTAAACTTACATAGAAAATAGACAACTCTGTCTTTCAAGTCATAATGTGGAATATAAAGGAAAGTCTTTCAAGACTTTTCAAATGAATTTGCCCCAAATTAAAAAGAAATGCTTCATTTGGGAGCTGGAGATTTTCAGGCAATGCCTATATAACTATCAGATATGCAAATCATGAAAAGGAATTTCGTTCCAGTATGCTTTGGACTAAGTGACTCCCTGAAGTATCTTCTAACACTGAGGTTCTGTGTTCATGTGACTGTTTAACCTATATGATCTTTCTTATTCATTGTATATTAGAGAAATAGTAAACCCTGTTCTGATAAATCCAGATCTTTATACATTATTGCCAATAACAGGTTACCTCAGGAAGACCTGAGTTCAAATACTACCTCATACACTTCCTAATTGTGTGACCCTGGGCAAATTATTTATCCTCTGCTTCAGTTTCTTCAACTGTAAAATGGAGATAATACCCCTGTTTCCTAGGGGTACTGTGAGGAATAAATGAGATATTTGTGAAGTTATTAGTACAGTGCCTAGCACATATTTCATCCTTTTCTTTTGAAGAAAAGACTAATGTGGCTATAAGATTCCCCAAAATAAAGGGAAGAAATTATGTAAAAGTCAAAAAAAATTGAACTAGAGCTATTGAAGAGAAAGAAATGAAAGGAAAACAAATAGCCTAGAAGAAAAGGTGGGGAATTTTACCTAAGTAGATGATGCCCTTAAAAAACATTGAATGGAATGAACAGAATTAAATGATTCAACAAAGCAAGTGAAAATATTAGAACAAAATCAAAAGGCATAAAAAGTTAGAATTATTTATTACAAAAATGGTATATTTCATATTAAAAACTGATATAGAACACATTTGAGTTTTATTAGCCTCTTCCACAAACTATGTAGATATTGTGACTGTATCTCTAGGACGCAATGGAATCTTGCACTGTTTAATTGTCTTTTTCAGGAGTTAAGTGAGGATGTGGGATGTCATTTGGAAGAGATAACTGGATTGGCAAGAGAGAGAACGTGTGTGTGTGTGTGTGTGTGTGTGAGAGAGAGAGAGAGACAGACAGACAGACAGACAGACAGACACACAGACACACAGACACACAGACACACAGACACAGACACAGACAGAGCAAGTAAGGGTAGGGAAGATAATAAACATTTAGCTACCACCTTCTATGTGACATGCACCATACTAATTTATTTTTTTTCTTTTTTTTTTACAAATGTAATCACTTGTGTCACTTGACACTTACGAAATCTCTTTAAGATAGGTACATAAAAATGTTTTGTTTTTTTTTTTTTGCAAAATGCAATACGCATTTCCATTAAAATACTACAAAAACAAAAATTAAGAAAAATTTCTTTAATATGGTACTATCTATCAAAAAGCAAGTACTAGCATTATATGCAATAGGGAAGTAGTACAGGTCTCTCCATTAAGATCAGAGGATAAAATGTTCATTTTCACAACTATTATTTGCCACATTTTAGGTATATTTGTTATAGTGAAAAGATAATTAAACATATTGCTGGAATAAGGATAATAAAAGAAGGAACAAAAGTATAATTTTTACAGATTAAGTGATACTTTAGGAAATCTACATATCCAACTAAAGTTGAAAATGAATAATTTCAGTAAATTTGGAGGATATAGCATAAACCCCACATAAGTAATCAGTGTCTCTGTATATTATTAACAGAATCAGTATGATGTATAAGAAAAAAATCCATTGAAAATAAAAATATCTCTAAAATGAATAAAATATCTAGGATCCACTTACGGAGACACAAAAAGCAATTATAAAACGCACCTTACAAAACTGAAAGAAGACCAATAATTAGCTAAATACAAATTTTTCGTGGTGGTACAAAGCTAACATAATAAAAATGACTATACTACCTAAATTAGTTTACAGATTCAGTGCCATACCAATCAAACTGCCAAAGGATTACTTTCTAGAGCTAGACAAAATAATAATAAAATTCATTGCAAGCAGCAAAAAATAAAAAAATCTCAGGGGAAATAAGCAATGAAAAAATTGGGAACAAATGGTGGAGTGGCTTGCAGTAACTGATCTTTAACTACAGGACAAAGCAGTTATCATTCAAATTATTTAATAGTGACTAAAAATACAAAATGTAATCAATGGAACAAATTAGGCACTTAAGCCCCAGAAGAAATTTAATGCAGTAGCTTCATGTTGCACAAATCCAATGACAATTACTGATGTCAATATTCACTATTCAAAATAAATTTTAAGAAAAACAAAAAGCAGTGAAACCAAAGTCAGATCATAACCCTCAATCAGGTCCAAACGGATGCTATTGTTCAGTCATTTTAGTCATACCTGACTCTTCTAGACCCTATGTGGGTTTTCTTGGCAAAGATATTGGAGTGATTTGCTATTTCCTTCTTTGGTTCATTTTACAGATGAGGAAAATGAGGCAAACAGGATTAAGTGACTTGCCTGGAACCATACAGCTACTAAGTGTCTAGGGTCAGGATTAAATTCAGATCTTCCTGACTTTGGGTCTGGCACTCTACCCACTGTGCCATCTAGCTACTCCTCCAAATGGATACATAAACTAGATGTAAAATATTATATTAAAAACAAATGAAAGGAAAAGACAAAAAAAAAAAAAAGATCTAATTCCCAACTGCAAAGGAGAAGTTCTTGAACAAACAAAACAAAATCATAAAAAAAAATGGATAATTTTGCAAATAAATGTCCCAAATCTCTAAAAATAAGGAAGATGCAAATTAACTGCACTTCATTTTCACACCCATCAGACTGTCAAGAAGGACAAAAATAAGAAAATGATAATTGTTGAGGTGATCTGAGAATACAGGCATTGAATTTCCCTTGTGGTAGAGTCCAAGCGTTCTGGAAGAGTTTGGAAGTATATCCCCAAAGTTCCTAATTTTAACATGCTCCCTGAAAAATGATTTCACTATTATATCTTGGACTTAAAGAGGACAAAGAAAATGGAATGGATCTGTATGTACAAAAAAACTTTGCAAAAGTATTTTGATTGTGATAAAGAACTGGAAAGAAAATGAATGCCTATGAATTTGAGAATGGTTCAACAATAATGGTACATTAATGGCAGCAAAGTGGAGTAGTGGTTAGAACACATTGAACATGGAAACATTAGAAAGCTCAGCTCAAATCTGTCTTCAGATCTTTACTATCTGTATGACCCTGGGCAAGTCACTTAACCTCTTACTGTTTCAGTTTCCTTGACTATAAAATAGACTATAAAATAAAAACATTTACCTCCCAGGAATGTTGTGAGAATAAAATAAGATAACATTTAGTGGGCCTGGAATATAGTAGGTATTTAATAAATGTTTTTTTTTTCACACACACTCCCATATAAACAAGTAATAGAATATTTTTGTTTTGTAAGAAATGTCAAAGGGGATCAATTCAGAGAAACCTGGAAAGATACATGAACTGATACAGACTGAAGTGAGCAAAACCAGGGAAGCAACATACAATGGCTCTGATAAAGTAAAGGAAAACAGCTGGAAAACTTATGCGCTATGACCACTCACCACTCTGGTATGCTGATAATGAAACTAGCTAACCATATTTTGGTAGAGAGATAATGGACTAGAGACACAAAATGAGATACATTTTCAAAAAGTCCCTGTTGAAAAGGGAAGGATTTCATTTATTTATTTATTTAGGAGGGGCATAGAGGATAGGGGAAATGAGAAGGAAATTAGAGGGCAAAAAAAAGATAAATGTTAAAAAAGAAAAGATTGAAAAGAATGCCAACATAATATTTCAAAAAAAAGAAGAAAACAAATTCATCTGGGGACACAGAAAAGCATGGTCATGTCTGTACTATCATATTAAATGTAATATGTACTTTAATTTTTTAAAGCAGTATAGAACAGTTTTACAGTTTCATATATTTTTTTCTGTTCCTTATGTAAGGAAATGTTCTTGTTTGTTGATGTTTATGCCCATAATAGAAAAGAAACTGAAAAGAAAGTTATGATTTATTTTTCATTCACTTATTTCCCATGCATGATGAGACTTAAACATGTATTTCACATATTTTTCAGTGTGTCAAGCTGTTCTATTTTTTTTCTTGCAATGGACACATTCCATCATGCCCCCTGAATTGTGGAGCTTCCTGAGCACATTTCAAGGCCTGTTTGAAGTAAATAGATATAGCCTACATTTCATACTGAAAAATTTAAAGTTGTCAAAAATACACACAATGAACAAAAAGAGTCCTCTTTCTACAGTTTTCAATTTATTTTTCTGGAGTGCTATATAGGTTGAAATATTATAGAAAATTCATAGAATATTCAATTTAACAAAGTCACAGAGGGAAATGCCCACATCTATTAACTTTTTGCTCATATTAGAAACATGACAATGTTAGATATTTAAGTCAAATGAGAGGCATATAGAACCAGATTCACCAAAAACAAAAAAGGACCTGACTTTCATTTAAAAGTAAAAAAAGTCTCTTGTTTTCTGTGGAATTGCAATCACTTCACTTCAGATATCACTAAAACATACAGAGATGCCTTTATTTTAATTTTCTTTTCTTTTAAAAGTTTAGGTTTTTAGTCAAGTCCAGCTTCTTGACTTTCAGGATATTTTTTCAAAAGTGAAGGAAAAAAAAACACCCAAAAACTGCTATCCTTCTTAGTCACTAATGGAATCTCACTATTTTTACACGACCAAGACAACCCCCTACTTAGATAATATTCTACACCCATGATACATAGAGACTTTAAGTTGATCTGTTTCCTTCCTTTAGTTCAATCTTTGAACCCTAAGGCTTTTTGACAATTACCCAATAATATTTGCTATTCATATTCTTGCTGTTAGAGATGACTCCATTCAGTATGTGACCTCCTTAAAATGTTTGAAATAAGAACTATTGTCTTTATTACTTTTATCACATCATGAATTATATGAAACAGGGAAGTATAAGATTAATTAACAATAATAAAAATTCTTTTATACAATATTTCTACAGATTTTAATTTTTATCATTGGCAATCTTTTTTATTGGTTTTAATTCATATTAAAGAATACTATGTTAAACAATGTTTAAGAACAAACACAAGTATCTACTACATTTTATTAAAATAGCATGGTCAACAATTTGTTGGTCAATTTCCATTATCTAATTTAAATGCGACTCATCTGCTACTCATAGAAGGAGGTAACAGTTACCTTTTGGGCCAGATTTATAGCACATCAGCCAAAACACAAAATATTAGTCATTCATTTGGAAACTCATGTGAAAACAATACTTTATGCTTTTATGTTCTTTTGACTGGCAGTACACCAAGGATAGAATAACAAATAGTATACCCTGAGGAAGGCACGTTAAATACATTTAAGTTTGGTAGAATGACTAATATTATATAAGAAGAATAATAATCTATTTTACTTACATTTGCCAGATATGAAGCACAAGCATTTTTTCAAATAATTTCTACATTTTATCAATATAATTTTGAAGGACATAAGAAATCATATTAGTTTTCCTCCTAAACAAAGAAAGAGAAAGCCATGAATATCTTTCAGCTTTAGAAACTGAGACATGTTGAATCAGAATAGGCTCTCATCACTGAATTCATCCACAGAAAAATTAAAAAGTTAGTCAATTAGCACCAGACTATATGATTTTGTTTGCTAAACTACGATTCTCATTTTAATCTCCATTTCAAAGTAGTATGGTAAACAGAGTTTTTGTTTCATTTTGGTTTTGATTTTTTCTCTTTCTGTCTTAAGTGTCTGAAGACTATAAATGACACAGAACTCACTAACAGGTGATGCTTTTTTAAAATTTCATGCAGTAATAACTCTCTATTCTCTTCTTTACCAAAAACTTGCTGATTTTTCTGCAAAACTGAAGAGGAAGAAAGAGAAGAGGTGATGGGGGAATCTGGTAAAGTGCATAGAATATGGGATTCACAAAGAGGATTTGTGTTGTCAGAGAGAAAGGAGCCATCTCTTTATCTAAGACTGAAGTAAAGGAAGTGTTAGGGGCAGAGATCAACATGAGATGAGATGAGAATGAAAGGAAAAAAGGGAGATTTCAGCAAATTTCTTCCAGTGAAGTATAAGTTGACAACGTTCTCAGTAGAGAAAGTGGGGAAAGTAGATGCCATGGGAGATTTCAGGGAAGATGTGAAGGTTTAGGACAACTGCTACACTGAAAAAGGCCATAAAGGAGTAGAAGTAGAGGTACTTGATAATTGACACTAGAGAAGACCCCTGAGGTCATGCAAGCTGAACACTGGTGGTCGGACCTTGCCCTTGTTCTGGGCTCTTTGGCCTATGAGATGTAGAGGACTCAAGTTAGGCCCAAAGAAACCCAGCAGGTGAGTGGAAGCATCTTACCTTACTGATATTCTTGGGAGAGAAAAACAAACAAACAAACAAGTAGCTCAGCCTTTCCTTCAACTGAAAAACATGCATGAGACCCCAAAATACAGAATTTGGTTTCTGAGGAAGGATTAAATGATTACTAGGCGATTTATGTTTTTCTCCATATCTTCTCACAATGTTTATAAAGAGAGTATTTAAAAAAGAAGGTACTCATTTCCTGACGCTACAATGACACTAAGACACATAAGAAAATATACTAAATCCTTAACTACTATCTTAACATTGTATTTCTGAGAATTTTTTTTTTTGAAATTCTTACGAGAAAAAAATATTGTGCAGCAGAAAGAATACTAGCTCTGGAATCAGAAGATGGATTAAAGCCCACCTTGACACATTCTACCTATTTGACCTCGGGCCGGTTTCTTAACTCCCCACATCTATAAAATGAGGGAGTTGGACTCTGACTTATTAAAGTCCCTGAGAGCTCCAGCTCTATGATTCTGTGGTTCATCTTGGTCCTTTTCCATTGTATTTTCTAAGAAACCATTACGTTTTATATTGAATGAAATGAGTGTAATACTCTTTCATTGGAAGTGATTTCCAATTCCATTTCTTCATTACTAAAATGTGAGTCATGTTTACAAATGAACAGTAGTAACTTAAATTCATTCTACTTGAATCTCTATAAAGAATTAAAAGGGTTCATGACAGATATTTACAAGTATTTCAAGGGTTGCTATGTAAATTAGGGATTAACCTGTTGTTCTTGACCTGAGAAGGAAGTGGGAATATTGTATAAAGAAGATTGAAGATTTTGACAAGTTATATGAAAAAAATAACAACTTCCCAATGAGAACTGCTCAAAAGACGAACGCTCCATCTTTGGAGGAAATAGTTTCTCTATCCCTTAAGAACTTCTATTGAAGCTTGAATAACCATTCTTCAAACATATTGTAGTAGATTTTCATAACATATGGATGGGCCAGACCAAACCACAAGTCTCTTTCAAGTCTTCCATATTATTGTTTGAAAACTACCAAAGATTCTTCTAATTTGGTAACTACTTTGTGGCATAATTGAAAGCACTGACCTAGGAATGAATAGACTTGATCTTTCACTTTAATTTAGTTTCTAGTAGATAAACAATTTAGTGAAGTAGTTAGAAAAATCAGAGTAGAGGTTAGAAGAACTAGAGTTCCAATCTTGCTTCTCATATATACTGGCTTTGAGAAAACGGGCTGATCACTCATCCTCTCAATAATTGAGGACTTTTTAAATGTTTTCCACTCAAGAATCTATAAGAAGTGCAACTTCTCAGATTAAGAGTATAAGAGATCATGTAGAACTACTTTACAATCCAGGATTTCTCTCACCTGCTATTTCCTATGTTAATGAAAAATGACAGGAACAACTTCTTCCCCATCAACTGCTGTGTGATTTTCAAACTTCCAACGATTTGCTTCCTTCATTTTTTTACAGAAGATTTGAGTAGATAGTTTTTGAGGTCACAATTAGATATAAAATTCCATGAATATCTTACCATGGTGTATTTGCTATATCTTTAAAGAAATCCTCATTTTCAACATTGCTTATAATATATATGTATATATAATGAGATCAGTATTACAGATCACTGCTCTTTGACAATATCTAAATTAAGGATGCAGGTGAAAGTATTACGGATCATTAAGGATGCTGGGAGAAAAGAGCTTGCCCACTTTCCTCCTAAAAGTTGAACTTAGCTTATTTCAGGTATTTGATTTCAGGCAGCTTTAGACCTCTTAAGAGTGGACCCCTAGGGTCAGTTCAGAGTTGTCTAGGGATATGGATCTGTCCCTATAATAATGATAAGCATAATAATAATGATGATAAAATGATTAAAAATAATAATGGTAAAAATAATGTTGAGAGTGATAATGCGGGGGGAGATAATAGTATTAATGTTAACGTTTTACATATAACATTTTGTTTGAGTCAGTATATTTTGTAGTTTCTCAAATTGAAGGAGATTAATAGGTTTTCTCACTTTTACTTCTAGGAATGGATGAGAAAAACTTCTCAAAGGCACAGACTGGTTTTGTTTTAGTTTTTATTTGTATTACCAGTAGCACAGTTTTGCACACATAATACCTATGTAATAAATTCTTGTTGACTGGCTGGTGTCAGACATTGAAAATAAGGTAGCTTCAAAAATTGGACCTCATCAAGACCTCATACACTATAGCACTTCACCTCCAATGATTGATTAATCATAGAAATATCAGAGAATTTAGAGATGGGAACAATTTGAGAGGTCATTTAGTGCAACTTCCTCATTTTATAGATAAAACAGTTCAGTATGAGAACAATTAATTGAAATTGAGCCTTCAGCATTCACTGTATCCTTCTATGGACAGGATCAATAACTGGGTGTGAGGTACAAATTCCATTCTGGAAGCAGGAGATGCAAATTTCAAAGATTCCATTAATCACAAAAGACTATAGAATAGTAGAATAGATATAGGAATTGGACCTGAAATTCATTTACATGGGGAACTTTCAGATAAAGAAACTTCCTCTTCCAATGCAGGTAAACATTCTCCACATACTGATCATTTTAGGAACCTAGTATGTTAAGAAGCTAAGGGAGCTGCCTAGGATCACCAACCAATTAGGTTGGAGGGGCCTGACATAAACAGAAGTCTTTTTGGCTCCAAGTACAGCTCCTGTATCCGCTAACTCTCCCGAGAAAGGAACTCAAAGGCATTTTTCTAATTTTCTGCCTACTTCCTTTATTTCTTCCTTCCCATTTCCAATTTATTTTTTCATATGAATCACACGAAGAGTAAGGTCATGGTAAGGTTCAGGATGAATCTACTCATCACAGTCATACCTCACAATCATAAAAAAGAAGCTAATTTTATGTAACATTTTAATTTCTGGAAGTGAAAAGTATTCTAAGAGTAACTATTTAGCAAAAGTCACAAAACAAGGGAACTCTAGGTCATATTTATTGACAATTCAATATAATTGTCACAAATGCCAGAATATCATGTAAAATTTAACATATGGTATAAAATGTTTTTGTTGTTGCTTGTCCACATTTCATTGGTGGATGAACCAATCAATTAACAAGTATTTATTAAATGTCTGATAGGTACCAGACATTATGCAAAACATGGGGACATGAAATCAAACAGGAAACAGCCTTGTCTTCATGTATCCTATATTCCCTCAGGAAGATAAGAAGTTGAAATGAGCAGGATACCGTATGTATAAGGGACATCCAATGAAGAAATTCCCTGTAACACAGTGCAGCAAGTGTTCCGTAATTTTAGAGGCTTATAAGGGGCACTGAGAGGTTAATTGAGTTGATCAGTCATAAAACAGCTATGTTTCCAAGGTAGTACCTTGAACCCAGGACTTTATAACTCTGAGACTATTTCCTTATACATTATGTCATGCTGCCTCACTACGAATATACATGAAAGATCAAATGAATAATTTTAGGCAAATATAGTTTGCAGACATCATTATTTTAAGCTTTGTCAATACTCAATTTATACTTTACAGTAAGTAAAGAACCAAGCCATTTTTTAAAAGCAAGTGGGTTGTATGATGTTATTTCAGGCAATCTCTATGAAACAAAGAAAATGTGTTTAATTAGTGTCATCTAAAAATCTGAAGAGAAAATATATGCATTTGTGATAGAAGACAAATATGCTTTATTAAAGAGATGGCTTGGCAGCACTAAAATTATGATCAAATTCACATTCTGAAGGTGAGGATTTTCCTGTTGCCTGACTTACCAACTCCAGGGGGCTAATTAATGATCAATGTGCTTTGCCTAAGGGGAAAAAGAGAGGAATACTTTTTAGTTTACTACAAGGCTATAACTTTTGCTATTATCTGCTTAAACAGCCCTGTAGGCAACTAGTCTCATAAACTGTTGCTATAAACCAAAGTAATTAAGAACCCTTAGTGTAGCTCATTTTCCACCCATCTTCTATCTTTTCAAGAGTTGTGGGAAGCATATTGATGGTATAAAATTTTGCTTAAAATAAAAATTTGGGAAAGGAAAAGATAGAATCAAATTCTATCACCTACCAGAAAAGGGAAAAGAATACTGAAGTTTGCACTCATACATATATTGCATTAGAACATCCATAAGTTTTTCTTATTACCTACAGATGCTCAGACTTGCCACAGTCTTATGGAAATATTGTTGTTTCATAAAATCATGCCCATATGTACGCAATTCAGAATTCAACACCTTGGGGAATAAAACTAACTGTAACGTTATTCCAAGATAACAATGTTAGTCATCAAAGTATTAAGAAGTGGAGAAACAACCTGGGAGAAGGAAAAGTGATAAGCTATTTGCATAGTATATGTAATTGAGAAAGGATGTATGGTGATTAAGTAGTCAAAATAAAAGTCTAAAGGGATTGACAATTTGACTAGTACATTGTTTCTAAAGGTACTAAGTCTGATTTGAGAGTTAGTGACGATAAGTAGAAAGCACTGAATTTAAAGTCAGGGGACCCAGATTCAAATCTCACCTCTACCATTGTAATTTTTAGCAACACACTCCACATTTGTGGGTCTCAGTCTCCTCATCAGTAATATGAGGGGGTTGATCTTAATGACCTCTAAGGTCTGTCTGATCTCTTAATGCATGTTTCTATAAACTTATTCAGTGCTAGAAAAAGGAAGGCATCTGAAGCATTGGTTGGATCTTCTATGTGGAATTTATGGAACAAGACTGACAAGATTACATGGGATGTGTTGTGAAAACTTTGTAATCTGAAGGTCCATGGATATAAAATCACCAAAATACAGATATTCATATTCTCTAAAGATATGAAACATTTCTCAAAGATTCTATGACCTTAATAATTCCTTTCTTTTTTGTTATATATCTCATAGCATTCTTATGAAGCTAAGGAAAGATACTTTATTTGTATAATAATCCAAAGGAAAAAAAAGTAATTTACCCTATAACATTGAGCTAGTGAAATAAAACCTAGGTTAGTGCCTTTAAATTTCCAAGATTCTATCATTTTCTTAGCCTTCAAAGAAAATATTTTCCAGGCAAAAATTTAAAGGTAAAACAATTGATTCATTTACGTTGTTTTAGGTGATCCACTTATAAGGATACATTGAGTTCTTTCTAAAAGGGATAACATCCAGAATATATATATATATATATATATATATATATATATATATATATATATATATATATATATATATATATATATATATATATATATATATATATATATATATATATATATATATAAATTTGCATTAACTAATACATATTATTTTCATATAGCATATAATGCATATATTTATACATGCACATATGTGTCTGTACATACACATACCTTGAGAGCAAGAATTTCTTTCACAAATGCTTTGAAAATAATAAGTATCTGCTGGAGATTGTATTAAATTCCATGACCCAAAGGAAAGCACATTTTTTGAAACTTTGAAAGAAATTTGATGATTAGGATTAATTGCTGATGAGATTTAATATTTTAAGAGTATGATCTAATATAATTTAGTAGACATCTCAGTACCCTTTCAATGTCTTCAGAAAATTCACTGAAACTAAAAATGTGAACGTAATAGACTCTTGTCATGATTCAAAGACACACTGTAGTGAGTTTAGAATCAAGGAGTCTTAAGTTCAAATATATTCTCAAATACTTCCAAATTGTATGGCCATGGATAAATAACTTACTATCTCTAAGGCTTAGTTTTCTCATCTATAAATGGGGGGGGCAGGGTGTTGTATTTAATTGCTGTTAAGGACTTTATATCTTCTTATTCATGACCCCTGAATGATACTTTGTCATTTGATAAGATGATATTTGTTTCAGAAAAAGTAGCTTCTCAGTGGAAAGCTAAGAACAAAATTACGTATAGATTGGGAGGAAAAAGTTTCATTACAAGAATAAACCAAGAAATTCAGATAAAAACTCTAAAGAAGGAAGAAATTACAGGTCATGGGCTCTTAGGAACACATATTTACAGATGGAAAGGGCTCCAAAAATCTTACAACAATTGATGTAGAGTTGAAGAGCCTTTTCAGATCATTTATTACAACAAAGAAGAGAATTATACCCAGAAAAGAGAATTATATTCAGAAAAGTTAAGTGACTTGCTCAAGGTCACACAGGTATGAAATTACACAACTGATTTGACTTAAAGCACTCTGACTCAAAAGTCTGTGCTTTTCCTAGTGTGTTAGGCTCTTGTTAAAACCACTCTCCCTGTGTCATTCCAAGATTCCGTATTATAGTGCCTTCCATCACAAGTCCTTGACTCGTACTTTGTATGGTACAGCTAGCTGAAAAATTTTCCCTGAGTTTTAGATTTTTGCAACTTAGATCAAAAAGAAAAAAAAAGATCAATATTTGAAGTTCTTATTCCCGTAACATAATCTGACAAAGAAAATCTCTATTTAAGCCATGACATCAGTTAAAAGTTTCTGTGAAATACTAAATTGTTCCTAAAATACGTGCCCTAAGAAGGTATTAGTGGTTAAGCTTTTGAAGGCTGGTGGTGAAGTTCAAGAACAAAATACCTCAAGAATAAATCTTTCAGGTACCTAAGTGACCTGGCATGGATTATTTGTGCCAGGTGCATTTGCAAAGAGATATTTCATGATCCTTCGTGTTCTGTCCTTTCTTACGCCAGTAGTGCAAGAGCCCTGATCTGGAATTGTGGAAATGGAAATGTGAAGTATAAGCTTCTCTACTTAGCATAAAACTGCTGAGGTTGCAAAATAGAACCCAAACAAATAAAAATTATGGTAGCAAAAACTTCCTGGAAAGAGATTCAACTGTGTTATTATAAATCACTCCAAGTCGCATAGTAAATATTTTCTTTTATTTTGTTTGTTTTGGGTTTGGTTGTTTGCTTTGTTTTTAAATTAATGGCATTCAGCTTCATCTCTAAGCCTGGAAAACTGATCCACAAAAGTAAATCATCGATAAAAACAACAACAAGAATATTGCCTTCAAAACTCAAAACTGTTGAAGGCAAAATAGCTCAAATGATTCCTAATGCCTTTCAGGCACATCTGAATCAAATAAGGTAATTATTCTTTAAAATGCTTACACAAAGTCTGATTTGCATGCTAGTAATTGCTATGCCTTGTGGCATCGAGCAATTGACACAGCAATGATTTTAATTATTGTAATTTCATCAGTATAAATACTTCAAAGTTATGCAAATAGTATCTCATAATCCACATAGACAGTTCAGAGTATTTGATTTACTAGTCCTGTAAGTCTCTTTGTCTGTGCAGTTTACTCTCAGATGTGACTATGCATCGCAATTGAAGCCTTTCACTCACATCAAAGCTGGAAATCATAACAAGATTGAGCTAATTTCACAAAGACTGACACTTCAAACATTAACTTGCAAATACAATTATAAGATGAAATGTGTGTGTGTGTGTGTGTGTGTGTGTGTGTGTATAAAAGGACTTTACTTGGATATCACCAGGCATGGATACCTACAGCTAATCATTTCTAAGGTGTTCTCTGACACCAATGAGAAAAGATAAAGCCTGGGCAAGTCCTTTTGAGCAAACAAAGGGAGACAATTCTGCCCTTCTACATAATTAATTAAAATGCTCACCAAGTAGAATGTTGGTCATTATGTAATCAATGATAATCAGCCCAGTGTTTATTGCCCTGATTCTAACCAGAGATGGTCTGAAGGTCACACTTCACTCACAACCTCTTGACAAGCCATTACTAAGACTCGGGTCTCTTCACTTTATAAGAGTGAAAGACCACATGGTTTCATGGACTAATGTGCTATGTCACCCTGGCTTCTGAGAGGTAAAACATTGTTATTTCTCATGTTCCAAGGGTTAAATCTAAGAATTTTCTTTGTGGGAAAAGTCACATAAGGGACTCTTTAAGAGCAGTTTGAAACACATCTGTGCTTTCCTGTTTGGCATTCAAATGAAAATTTTTGAATGATGAAGAATTGTCTTTGACTCACAAGGATTTGCATATTGGCAAAAATTCACCCAAATTTTGAAAGCTGATATGGAACTTAATTTCATTTCTACTGTATTTTCCATTAATATGAACAAAATGATATACATTTAAATGTTGAATAGAGACAACCTATAAAAAGGGAAAAAAAAAAACCAAGTTCCTAACTCAGGAACTTACCGTCGGAAAAAGGGAACACCTAGAGATCCTGTTTCTCTCTCTATCTCCTAGTCACAGAACAAGCCTTTCACCAGTAAAGTATGTAAGCGAGCTAGTAAAGGAACCCGGGCTTAGGTTGAAGAAGAGGATAACCAGACATTTACCAAGATCACCAATAATTCTGACAGTGTGACCATGTTGACTACAATATATGACACTGTCTTTGAAGGGGGAACTGTCCAAAGATCCTCAAACGCAATAACCTTCAGTGTTCACATACATACATGTTACTATATGTTTTCACTGAAGTCTGAATATGAACCCAGATCCCATAGCATGAAAGGTATCTGTGAGCAAACTATTAGGATATGAGATAAGCAGGGAAATATAATATAGGCACATTTGAACATTTTTTTTTGATGTCTATAAGAATTATAGAGTATTTAGTAACTTTGAAATCAAGTGGTCTAAAGAACTCTCAAAAGATTATATTGGAAAATTTAAATTATCCTAATATTGAAAGGAATCAGAACAGCTAAATCTTGAACTACTTGACAATTCTTCACATTTCACGTATGTGAATAATCAAACAATTAAAAATAGAATTCATAAAAATTGATTTGGAGAAAGTGAATAAGCATTTCATGGACCATAAGTATATGAGTGTTTTTTTTTTAAATAATACATTAGTGCAATAATCTAGCTATATATTTAGACTAAAATGGTGCTTTCAAAAAGACTTCAAAAAAGTTTCAAAAAGTTGACAGGCACCAAAAAAACCCCCCAAAATAAACCCCAGTAATGTCAACCTCAAGTAGCTCAGCCTCAATGCTGAAAGAACTGTAAATCTACCTGGAACAAGGGGAAAGGGGAAGGAATGTGCAGAGGGTGACTTGAAAGTGAACCCAGAAATCAGACAGCAGCACGAGTTGCTAAATGCATTCTATACCAGTAACAAGTAACAGTAAAACACAGAAAGAAAATATCGTTGAGCTTCCTTGCATAGTAGAGAAAAGTGACAGAAGTGACAAAACAATGGAATCACATGCAGGAAATTGCAAACACTACAGTGGTAAAACTCTTTTGGTAGTACTTCCTAAGCAAGGACAGGATTTTTACGCATCTGCTCCCTTCAGGCATGCTTTCATTCACTGGACACAAATCAAACTACAAGCTGTCAAAATCTGAAATAGAAGGTTTAAAATATATTTGTAATGCCAAATAATAAATATTTTCGGTCTACCTTCTTACTTTTGTCATACACACACATATTATGCTACAAAAATGCTGTGCACCCTACAAATATGCTGTGTCCATCCTTTAGTTCAAATTGACTGCACTTGATAAAGAGTATTCATTTGTCCATTCAAAGAGGGGATATTAGGACATAGATGTTCAGGAGTGCTGAGGAAGCTGGCAGGAGAAAAAAAGAAACTAAAAATCAAGAGGGAAAGGAAAAGAAAGGGATGAAGGAGAGGTTGGGAAAAGGAATAAAAATAAGAAAAAAATGAACATCAGGAAAAGAGATGAAAGTCAGGAAAAGAGATGAATATAAGAATACAAGACAAAGTAGATTAGAAGAAACTCTTTGGAAAACAAAAAATGAGAAGAAATAAGAAGAGTGAGGTGAATGCTGACTGGTTGAAATAGAAGCAGTTGCTGTACAGATAGGGATAGACATAAGGACTGGAACTATGATTTCATTGATACAGTAACCTCTAGGATGAGGAAACTGTTTTTTCCCTGTCTTTGACATGGAAAAATAATAGAATGCAATGGTGTACAACAGATAAATGTTGGAATTCAAGAAAATATGAGAGTTTTGTAGAGAGAAAATATGTGATATTTTCCAATGCCAAAGCATCATCATGAGAAATTATTTTCTGTGCATTTTATTTTCAATTAAATTGTCTTTGAGAAAATACAACCTTTACTGTGACACAACAGAAATCAGTTTAATATGGCACAGTAATCATGTTGACGCCCAATCATTCCCTAATATATGTCATATACTTATTGCCAATGCCAACATGGTGCTGTGAATTGTGACCTGGCCTTGTGTAACAGTAAGTACCCCAATATACACAGGTGGGGCTTGTTATCACAGGTTATTAGATCTGCATTCATAAAAAGAAAGGCAACTTTTGAGGGGTTAACGATCATTTTAATCAAGCACATGTATCATTCCAAGCCCATATATTATCCACCTAGTTCAGGGGAGTCAGTACCCTGAACTTCAAAGAAAATACAGAGAAATCAAAGATCAACAGACATGCCTTCCTCTGCCTGACCATCAACAGATGGGCCCAACTGTCTGACCATAGATACCAGAGAGGGAAGCACAGACATCTGGGTTTTCAAAGCTGGGGGTTCCTTAGGTGATTCTCAGAATCCACTTCTGGCCAAACAAACACTTTCAGTAAGTAAGCCCCAAAGTAAAACCTCAACTCAGAGTATTTATACCTTTTTTTAGAGCCAGAGGGCATCACAACCCTTGAGAACCAGTGTCTCATTAACAAAAGGTTTGGTCCTTCCCACAAGTCTTCCCTAATTAAACTCCCCTTAATGGGCAGGCCCATTAACAGGTAGAGAAGATTTTTAATCACATTAAATAAATTAATAATACAAATACATATAGTGTTTCTAGCTAAAGAAAGTCTTGTTTCTGTACTTTACTCCTAGTAAAGACTCTTGATTGATAAAGGCAAGATTCAATCCAAGGCACTTGATTGTACAAAAACAAAAACAGCAAAATATCCTATTTTGCTTGCTGTCACACTCTACCCTTCCAGGATGCTTGACCTTAAAATCTAAATGGTCATGGATCTTGGAACAAACAGAGGCATTACATTTCTTGATTATACTAAAATACAAACAGCAAAAGATCCTAATTTTCTGGCTTGCATCACACCTTGAAGTCAGTCACACTTGGGCTTAAGTCTTACATCTAATATGTGACATTTCTCTGTACCGCATGTACTTCTGTAAGGCTGGAAGTTGTAGTCAAGTTGATCTGCAGCAGAAAAGGGAATTCACAGTTCTGATGATGTCATGAGTTTAAACATTTAAAAATCTTATATACACAATGCCTTATAACCTATTCACCAATGTCATGAATTTTATTTCATTTGATTCTCTCTGAGAATCAAATGTAGTCCCCATTTTTTTAATGTTTTACAGATGAGGAGCCTGAATCAAAAGGTAGGAAGTTTTAATGATAGGTCCAAGTTCGCATGCTTAGTCAGCAGCAGTTTCATGGCTTAGAACCAAAATCTCATATCTGCTAGCATACTTGGCCCTTTTCAATAGACCATAGTGCTTCAATCACACATTAATAATAACAATAATTAGCATTTATACAATTTTTTATGGTTTGCAAAGTTGTTTGTAAATGTTATCTCATTTGATCATCATAATAACCTTGAGAAGTAGGTGCCCTAATTATCCTTACTTACAAAGGAGGAAACTGAGGCAGACAAGTTAAATGACTTGCCTAGATTCATGCAGCTAGTAAGTATCAGAGGATGGATTTGAACTTTGCTCTGGCCACTGAACCATTTAGCTGCCTAAGCACATAATCCTACATGTTCTCCTATTTGCGTAATTTAGACAACGAATCCCTTTGACTTTTTCATCACATTATATCAAAGCACAGGAAGGTGTGAGGGAATGATGCCAAGAAGATTGCTTTCTCTCATGGTTTAAGGGGAAACAGCAGCATTCACATCTTAAGTTCAGACTCCTATTTTCTGCCTTGTGTCTCATATCTATAATGACATATTTTCTATCAATGGTTACTTACCCAATGAATCATATAAACAAATGCCCTTCCATGTGAGAGATGATTTAAAAGAGAACAGTGGCACTTAGTCACTTTTTTAAATTCAGGAAAATACATTCTATTCTTTTTCATTCTAAAGTAAGAGGGAGCTTAAAACCCCATTCAACAAATGTCTCAGTTACATTTATATATTTTAGTTCTATTTTAAAGCAAAGCATGATGGGTTGGAGAGAAAAAGGAAAAGAAAGAGGTGAAAATTTAAACTATATCAAAGCTTTGAGATATAAAGACAAAATATATTGCTCTTTAAGGAGTTGGAAATTAGATAAGAAAAAATACTCCTTTTGATAGCAGCCATAATTTTTCATTTAAAAATGTTTTAGTAGTGGAACTCTTAAAATAATTTATTTTCCTTATTTTCAAAAGAGGAAATCTCTACCTTGTCCCATTTCCCCCTTCCCCTAGGCAAGCTAAGCATATCACATCCCATTTGAGTGGAAAAAAGAAAGTGGAGAGCTTAATTTCATGTTTATGAAGCGTAATCCCTACGTTACATAGTTTTAGGGTACAAGAGCTTTAAAACCACTCTGTGCTTTCCCACCAATGAGTTTTAATAGAATCACTACTTAGTATTGGTCCAAGATGTGGGCAGAAATTAAATTGGGGATTAAAGTTCCTCAACACTTGTTCCAGACTACACAAAAAGGATCTTGTGGTCAAATGAATTAGGTTTTTGAGCTTGTGACTAATATGGTCAGATCTAGGACTTTTAGTCAGATTTTTCTGGATCTATTTTAACCAGTTGGGTGAAGGTAGAAACTTTAGGTGACAAATCCAGTTATGAAGACTTGAGATAGTTTGGCGCATTGAAAGTCTTTGCAGGACCCTTTAAAAGTCCATTATTGCAATGCTCCTCTCTTCAGATAACAAAATAAAACAAAAATTATTGCAGGTACCATCCTGACTCCTATGACCTCAGTGACCTCTTAGTTACCAACTCTGTGTCCTATATTTATATTTTTGACCTCTCTGTGTCATTTGACAGGGCTAACCAAATCTTCCTTTATAATGCCAAGGTTTCTGTGACATTATTCCCATCAGTACCGCCACCATCACTACCACCACCATCACTACCACCACCATCACTACCACTACCATCACCATTGTTACCATCAGTTCAAGGCTGTAAAGGACCTTATAAGCCATCTAGTGCATGTGAGACCAAGCAAAATAGGATCTTTTCTATTTTTGTTTTAGTATAACCAAGAAGTATAATGCCTCTATATGAATGTGATTAAAGAAAATCTTCCCCAACCATTGATGGGCCTGCCCATTGAGGGAACCTTGATTAGGGGAGTTGTTTTATAGGAGGGTCCCAAGTACCTTTTGTTTTGTTCTATTGAGGTACTGGGTCAGAGGTTTATTCCCTCCAGCTCTGAAAACTTTATACTCTGAGGGGAGGTTTTACTTTGGGGCTTGGTTTTTGGAAGAAGTTTTGTGTGCCAGATGAGACTCTGGGAAGCCACTAACGAGCACACTGGCTTTGAAAATCCATATATTGGTGCTTCCCTCTCTGGTAAAGATGTATGTATATATGTTAGTTTGGAAGCACTCTCTGTTCATTTTTTATTTCTCTTAAATTTTGTTTTTCTCTAATACCTGTGCTTGATTGAAGTGATTATTAACCCCTCAAAAGTTGCCTTTTCTTTTAGAGAAGCAGATCAAAGAACCTGTGGTAGCAACCCCCCCCCCCCCCACATATGTTGGAGTGCTTACTGATAGAAGCCAATCCATCATTTTACAAATAAGGAAACTAAATTTTAAGTTAAACATGTTTCTCAAGGTTATGCAGATGAATACACAGAGATAGGAATTTAGAATTTGACACCCGGTCTTTTGAGGACTCCAAACTCAATTTTTGTTTGTCATTTTCTCACTGTACTATGCTTCTGTTCGCCTAATCTTCTTGATCACCAGTGCTGGTTCTTTGTTTCTCCTCTACTCCTTAAGTATGTCTTTCTTAAGGTCCATCCACATGTAGATAGAGTTTATGAAGGACTATGAGCAAAGGTTCTCAAAACTGTACAAGAGGCAGCAGCAACAACGGCCATCGAATCCCAAAGGAAGAAAGACTAATAAAACAAAATGATTGCCTGATGAGGTTTTACCAATAGCTAAGGAAAGAAGGAGAGCAAAGGAGAAAAGAAGGAAAGACAGACCAGACTGAATGCAGAATTTCAGAGAATAATAAGGAGAGATAAGAAGGCTCTCTTAAGTGAACAATGCAAAGAAACAGAAGAAAATGATAAACTGGGAAAGATAAGAGATTTCTTCAGGAAAAGTAGAGATGTCAAGGGACTGACATGTTCAAAAAATGAGTAAAATAAAAGACAATGATAGGTGGTTTTTGTCCTTCATGCACAAATAGCAACAAAATGAAATTACTATGTTGGGGTCAAGGTATAATGTGTCTGACTGTGGCTACTCAGACCAACTTGAGCTCAGAACA
This sequence comes from Notamacropus eugenii, assembly GCF_028372415.1. Taxonomy (NCBI): domain Eukaryota; kingdom Metazoa; phylum Chordata; class Mammalia; order Diprotodontia; family Macropodidae; genus Notamacropus; species Notamacropus eugenii. The sequence continues at coordinate 297,264,309 of NC_092875.1, read as the reverse complement.
CCCTACCACAGGTCAGGTACACGTAGTCCAATGAAAATTTGGAGTGGAGATATGTCTAAATTTGCACATCTTATGTTTCTTTGGTGCTACTACAATTCTACTTTCCTCTTAAAGCACAACAATTTCTTTGATGTGGGCATCGCATGTGCAAGTGTTTCCAATGTCTCAAACTCAATGCTAAAGTTCTTCAAAGAGGCCTTGAGAGTATTCATGTATCAGTTCTTCTGATTGCCATGTGAGGGCTTGCCTTCTATGATTTCTCCATAAAATATTCTTTTGGCCAAACATACATTTGGCATTCAAACAATGTGGCCCACCCATCTGAGTTGTGATCTCTACAGTAAAGTTTGAATGGTTGGCAGTTCAAGTTGAGAAAGGACCTCAGTGTCCAGAACCATATCTTGGCAGGTGAAAGAAAATTTTTCTATCTAAGAAAATTCAGATGAAAGTGATTCAGTTTTCTGGCATGGTACTAATAGACCATCCAGGATTTACAGGCACACAATGAGATCAGCACAATAGTTCTGTAGACCTTCAGTTTGATAAACAGCCTAATATCTCTTCTTTCCCACATTTTCCTTTGGGACCTCCTAAACACTGAACTAGCTCTAGTAATGCAGATGTCAACCTCATCATCTATGTGTACATCCCCAGAAAATATACTGTTAATATAAGTAAACTTATCCAAAGCATTCAAAATCTGTCCATTTGCTATAAGCAATGGTTCCACATATGGCTGCTCATTGGAGATCTTCTGTTTTCCTTGTGTTATCAGGTCAAAATTAGCACAAGTCACAGTGAGTAGATTCATACTTTCTTGTATCTCAGTCTCACAGACTGAACTGAGTGCACAATTATCTGTGAACAAAATGTTGTGCATCAACTCTACCTTCACTTTGGTCTTGGCTTGTTAAATTTTTAAGTTAAATAATTTACCATCATTGTGGTAGCTGACCTTGATACCATTTTCTTTTCTTTTTTATTTTTGACAGAGCTATTCACCTTTATTTTTTTTAGTTTTTATAGGATACTTTTTACTTTTTTTTAAAATTAACTTATCTGATTTCAGTTTTAAACAATTACTTCCCTAAGTTTTAAATATTATCTGCCTCCCTTCCCTTCCCTCCCCAAGAAAACATGCAATCTTACATGGATTCTACACATACATTCTTATTAAACACATTTTCACATTAGTCATTTTGCATAGAAGAATTAAAACGAATGGGAGGAACCATGAGAAAAAAAACAAAACAAAACATAACAGAAGAGAAAATAGTTTGGTTCATTCTGCATACTGATTCCATAGTTCTTTCTCTAAATGTGGATGACATTTTGCATCAAGAATACTTTGGGAATGTTTTAGGTCCTTGCATTGCTATGAAGGGTTAAGTCTATCAGAAACAGTCCTCACGCACTGTGGCTGTTACTATGTTTTTCTGAAGTCTGACTGTTCATCATTTCTTATAGCACAATAGTATTCCATTACATTCATATACCACAACTTGTTCAGCTATTCCCCAAATGATGGGTATTCCCTCAATTTCTCATTCTTGGCCACGACAAAAAAAGAGTTGCTATAAATATTTCTGTACATGTGGGTCCTTATCTCATTTTTATGATCTCTTTGGGATACAGTCCTAGAAGGGATATTGCTGGGTCAAAGGGTATGCACGTTTTCATAGCCCTTTCGGTATAATTCCAAATCGTTCTCCAAAATGATTGGGCCTTAATCCCATTCTCATTGCTATTGAAGGCATCTGACTATATTACTGAAAACATTATGCTAAAAAGCATGAGAGCAAGCACACAGCCTTGCTTTACTTGCTTGGTTATGGGGAAAGAGCATGAGCATCATTCTTTATCCAGAACTTGTGAAAGCAGGTCACTGTCAATCTGGCATACATTACTGCTAAACTTTTCTGGGCAATCAAATTTTGCCATGATCTTCCAAAAAGACCTCATGACTGACAGTATCAAAGGCCTTGGTCAGATCAACGAATACTCTTCACAGATCTCTGTTCTGTTCCTGGCCTTTCTTCTGTAGATGCCAAGTATCAAAAACCTTATCTACTATTCCTCTTTCCTTTCTGAAGTCACACTGTCTCTTGGGTAAATAATCATTTTCCAGGTGAAGGATTAGTCTATGCAGGAGTACGCTGGCAAGATCCTTGCTAGAAATGATTGAGAGACCCTCCTGTGATTGTCATAGGACAACTTGTTTCCTTTTCCTTTATAAAGACACAATAGAGGCATCATTGATCCCCTGGGGGATAACCTCCTTTGACATATAACAAAGAAAATTTCAGTCAGCTTTTGTATTAACAGTGGACTCCCTTCTTTGGAAAAAAAAAATCACCTCTTCTTCAGCTAGAAATTTGACTAGAGAGGGACTGATTTCAACCCAAGGGATAAAGTCATTGTTTTCAGAAGTGGTTGATGATGGCGTATTGAGAATTCTATGGAAGTGTTTAGCCCATCTCTTGAGTAATATATCTGTGTCAGTAATCAATGGGCTCTATCATCACTAAGTAGCTGAGACGTGTCATAAGTCTTTGGTTCATACATAACTTTCAAAACATCATAAAAGTACTTTGTATTATTAGTATAAGCATAAACTAAATTTATCTGCCTTATTAATGAGTCAAGAATACTGAATCACTCTCAGTTTCACTTTATATTTGATGTAGTTAAATATTACTTTCTTTTTTCTTTTTCTTTCTTTCTTTCTCCCTTTCTTTCTTTCTTTCTTTCTTTCTTTCTATCTTTCTTTCTTTCTTTCTATCTTTCTTTCTTTCTTTCTTTCTTTCTTTCTTTCTTTCTTTCTTTCTTTCTTTCTTTCTTTCTTTCTTTCTTTCTTTCTTTCTCTCTTTCTTTCTTTCTTTCTTTCTTTCTTTCTTTCTTTCTTTCTTTCTCTCTTTCTTTGTTTAACATTCATTTTAACAAAATTTTGGGTTCCAAATTTTCTCCCCTTTTATTCCATCCCCCCACCAAACACCAAGCATTCTAATTGCCCCTATGACCAATCTGCTCTCTCTTCTATCATCCCTCTCTGCCCTTGTCTCCATCTTCTCTTTTGTCCTGTAGGGCCAAATAACTTTCTATACACCTTTACCTGTATTTCTTATTTCCTAGTGGCAAGAACATTACTCGACAGTTGTTCCTAACACTTTGAGTTCCAACTTCTTAAGCTCACTCCCTCCCCACCCCTTCCCTTTGGAAGGCAAGCAATTCAATATAGGCCAAATCTGTGTAGTTTTGCAAATGACTTCCATAATAATTGTGCTGTATAAGACTAACTATATTTCCCTCCATCCTATACTGTCCCCCATTACTTCTATTCTCTCTTTTGATCCTGTTCCTCCCCATGAGTGTTGACCTCAAATTGCTCCCTCCTCGCCATGTCCTCCCTTCCATCATCCCCCCCACCCTGCTTATCCCCTTATCCCCCACTTTCTTGTATTGTAAGATAGGTTTTCATACCAAAATGAGTGTGTATTTTATTCCTTCCTTTAGTGGAATGTGATGAGAGTAAGCTGCATATTTTTCTCTCACCTCCTCTTTTTATCCCTCCACTAATAAGTCTTTTGCTTGCCTCTTTTATGAGAGATAATTTGCCCCATTCCATTTCTCCCTTTCTCCTCCCAATATATTTCACTCTCACTGCTTGATTTCATTTTTTTAAGATATGATCCCATCCTCTTCAATTCACTCTGTGCACTCTGTCTCTATGTGTGTGTGCGTGTGCATGTGCATGTGTGTGTGTGTAATCCCACCCAGTACCCAGATACTGAAATGTTTCAAGAGTTACAAATATTGTCTTTCCATATAGGAATGTAAACAGTTCAACTTTAATAAGTCCCTTATGACTTCTCTTTGGTGTTTACCTTTTCATGCTTCTCTTCATTCTTGTGTTTGAAAGTCAAATTTTCTTTTCAGCTCTGGTCTTTTCATCAAGAATGCTTGAAAGTGGGGGGCGGAGCCAAGATGGCGGAGTAGAAAGACGCACATACACATAGCTCCGAACCCACAACCCACAGAAAGGCTAGAGGGGACCAACCCACGGTGAATTCTGCACCCAGAGGCCACGGAATATTGGAGCGAGGGAGATTTCTGTTCCAGAGAGACCTGCAAACCTCTTGCGGGGGGTCCTTCACGCTGTGGACTGGGCGCCGGGACTGGGAGCTGAGTGAAGCCCTGCCACGACCTCGGCACCAAGAGGAAGAGATCAGAGCGGGCTTCGGGGACGAGATATCCTGCGGCCACGCGGGTCCCCCCACCCACAGAGGGACCTGCAAACCTCTCGCAAAAGGTCCGTGGCGCTGCAGACGTGGAGGCCAGCCCAGAACTGGGGCGGCCGCGGCTCCGAGAGGTACAGATCCGAGCAGGCTTTAGGGACGGGATCTCCAGCAGCCGCACAAGCCCCCCCACCCACAGGTGATGAGGGTCAGTGAGAGAGTCTCTTTGGCGGGTCAAGAGGGGAGTGGGGTGCCCCCCGGGAGATAGAAGCTGAGAGGCGGCTGCAGACAGGGGCTCCCCAAGTGGGCGGGAGCCTGGATCCATTGTGGAAGGTCTGTGCACAAACCTCCTGAGGGAACTGGGTCTGAGAGGCGGCCCTGTCCAGACCTGACCATCTGAACTTAATTCTCACACTGAATAGCAGCCCTGCCCCCGCCAAAAGCCCTAAGGTGGGAAGCAGCATTTGAATCTCAGTCCCCAAACGCTGGTTGGGAGGATCAGGAGGTGAGGTGGGTGTGAGGAGAATATTCAGAGGTCAAGCCACTGGCTGGGGAGAATGCCCAGAAAAGGGAAAAGAAATAAAACTATTGAAGGGTACTTTCTCGGAGAAAAAACACTTCCTCCCTTCCTTTCTGACGAGGAAGAACAATGCTTACCATCAGGCAAAGACACAGAATTCAAGGATTCTGTGTCCCAGCCCACCCAATGGGCTCAGGCCATGGAAGAGCTCAAAAAGAATTTTGAAAATCAAGTTAGAGAGGTGGAGGAAAAACTGGGAAGAGAAATGAGAGGGATGAAAGAGAAGCATGAAAAGCAGATCAGCTCCCTGCTAAAGGAGAACCAAAAAAATGTTGAAGAAATTAACACCTTGAAAACTAGCCTAACTCAATTGGCAAAAGAGGTTCAAAAAGCCAATGAGGAGAAGAATGCTTTCAAAAGCAGAATTTCCCAAATGGAAAAAGAGATTCAAAAGCTCACTGAAGAAAATACATCCTTCAAAACTGGAATGGTACACATGGACGCTAAGGACTTTATGAGAAAGACAGATATCATAGAACATAGCGTGAAGATTGGAAAAATGGAAGATAATGTGAAATATCTTATTGGAAAAACAACTGACCTGGAAAATAGAATCAGGAGAGACAATGTAAAAATTCTGGGACTACCTGAAAACCATGATCAAAAGAAGAGCCGAGACATCTTCTTCCATGAAATTATCAAGGAAAACTGCCCTGAGATTCTAGAACCAGAGGGCAAAATAAATATTCAAGGAATCCGCAGAACACCGCATGAAAGAGATCCAAAAAGAGAAACTCCTAGGAGCATTGTGGCCAAATTCCAGAACTCCCAGGTGAAAGAGAAAATATTGCAAGCAGCTAGAAAGAAACAATTCAAGTATTGTGGAAATACAATCAGGATAACACAAGATCTAGCACCCTCTACATTAAGGGATCGAAGGGAATGGAATAGGATATTCCAGAAGTCAAAGGAACTAGGACTAAAACCAAGAATCACCTACCCAACAAAACTGAGTATTATACTTCAGGAGAAAAAATGGTCTTTCAAGGAAATAGAGGATTTTCAAATTTTCTTGATGAAAAGACCAGAGCTGGAAAGAAAATTTGACTTTCTAACACAAGAATGAAGAGAAGCATGAAAAGGTAAACACCAAAGAGAAGTCATAAGGGACTTATTAAAGTTGAACTGTTTACATTCCTACATGGAAAGACAATATTTGTAACTCTTGAAACATTTCAGTATCTGGGTACTGGGTGGGAGTACACACACACACACATGCACACACGCACACATACATAGAGACAGAGTACACAGAGTGAATTGAAGAGGATGGGATCATATCTTTAAAAAAAAATGAAATCAAGCAGTGAGAGAGAAATATTGGGAGGAGAAAGGAAGAAGCTGAATGGGGCAAATTATCTCTCATAATAGAGGCAAGCAAAAGACTTATTAGTGGAGGGATAAAGAGGGGAGGCAAGAGAAAAACATGAGGTCTACTCTCATCATATTCCACTAAAGGAAAGAATAAAATGCACACTCATTTTGATAGGAAAACCTATCTCATAATACAGGAGAGTGGGGGACAGGGGCACAAGCAGGATGGCGGGGAGGATAGAGGGGAGGGCATGGGGAGGAGAATGCAATACGAGGTCGACACTCAAGGGGAGGGAAAGGATCATAAGAGAATAGAAGTAATGGGGGTCAGGATAGGATGGAGGGAAAAATAATTAGTCCTATACAACACAACTAGTATGGTAATCATTTGCAAAACTACACAGATATGGCCTATATTGAATTGCTTGCCTTCCAAAGGGAAGGGGTGGGGAGGGAGGGAGCTAAAGAAGTTGGAACTCAAAGTGTTAGGATCAAATGTAATGTTCTTACGACTGGGAAATAAGAAATACAGGTTAAGGGGTCAAGAAAGCTATCTGGCCCTACAGGACAAAAGAGAAGACGGAGACAAGGGCAGGGAGGAAGGATAGAGGAGAGAGCAGATTGGTCACAGGGGCAATTTGAATGTTTGGGTTTGAGGGGGGAGGGGATAAAAGGGGAGAAAATTTGTAACCCAAAATTTTGTGAAAATAAATGTTAAAAGTTAAATTTAAAAAAAAAAAAAAGAATGCTTGAAAGTCCTCAATTTCATTGAAAGACCAATTTTTCCCCTGAAGTATTATACTCAGTTTTGCTGGGTAGGTGATTCTTGGTTTTAGTCCTAGTTCCTTTGACTTCTGGAATATCCTATTCCATGCCCTTCGATCCCTTGATGTAGAAGCTGCTAGATCTTGTGTTATCCTGATTGTATTTCCACAATACTTGAATTGTTTCTTTCTAGCTGCTTGCAATATTTTCTCCTTGACCTGGGAACTCTGGAATTTGGCCACAATGTTCCTAGGAGTTTCTCTTTTTGGATCTCTTTCAAGCAGTGTTCTGTGGATTCCTTGAATATTTATTTTGCCCTCTGGTTTCTAGAATCTCAGGGCAGTGTTCCTTGATAATTTCATGAAAGATGATGTCTAGGCTCTTTTTTTGATCATGGCTTTCAGGTAGTCCCATAATTTTTAAATTGTTTCTCCTGGATCTCTTTTCCAGGTCTGTTGTTTTTCCAATGAGATATTTCACATTGTCTTCCATTTTTTCATTCTTTTGGTTTTGTTTTGTGATTTCTTGGTTTCTCATAAAGTCATTAGCCTCCATCTGTTCCATTCTAATTTTGAAAGAACTATTTTCTTCAGTGAGCTTTTGAACCTCCTTTTCCATTTGGCTAATTCTGCTTTTGAAAGCATTCTTCTCCTCATTGGCTTTTTGAACCTCTTTTGCCAATTGAATTATCCTATTTTTCAAGGTGTTATTTTCTTCAGCATTTTTTTGGGTCTCCTTTATCAGGGTGTTTACTTGTTTTTCATGCTTTGCTTGCATGTCTCTCATTTCTCTTCCCAGTTTTTCCTCCACCTCTCTAACTTGATTTTCAAAATCTTTTTTTGAGCTCTTCCATGACCTGCACCCATTGAGTGGGCTGGGGTACAGAAGCCTTGAGTTCTGTGTCTTTCCCTGATGGTAAGCATTGTTCTTCCTCATCAGAATGGAAGGGAGGACATACCTGTTCACCAAGAAAGTAACCTTCTATAGTCTTATTTCTTTTCCCTTTTCTGGGCATTTTCCCAGCCAGTGACTTGCCTTCTGAATATTCTCTTCACACCCACTTCGCCTCCAGATCCTCCCAGCCAGTTCTTGGGGTCTGAGATTCAAATGCTGCTTCCCAGCCTCAGGGCTTTGGGCAGGGGCAGGGCTGCTATTCAGTGTGAGATTAAGTTCAGGTGCTCAGGTGGGGGCAGGGCCACCTCTTGGGCTCAGTTCCCTCAGGGGGTTTATGTAGAGACCTTCAACAATGGATCCAGGCTCCTGCCTGCTTGGGGAGCCCTGGTCTGCTGCTGCCTCCTGAAGGGGCCTGAGTTATAGGGTCACCCCACTCCCCTCTCGACCCACCAAAGAGACCCTCTCACCGACCCCCGTCACCTGTTGCTGGAGGGACCTGCGTGGCCTCTGGAGATTCCGTCCCTGAAGCCCGCCAGATCGGCTCCTCTCGGTGCCGTGGCCGAGGCAGGGCTGTGCTCGGCTCCCAGTCCGCAGCACCCAGTCCGCGTTGCGAAGGACCTTTTGCGAGAGGTTGCAAGTCCCTCTGGAACAGAAATCTCCTTCACTCCACTGTTCTGTGTCCTCTGCTGTTCCAGAATTCGCTGTGAGTTCCTTTTTACAGATGTTCTATGGGTTGTGGGTTCGGAGCTATGTGTATGTGTGTCTTTCTACTCCGCCATCTTGGCTCTGCCCCCTAAATATTACTTTCTTTGAGAAGGATTCTGCTGGTAAACTGTAGAGTTCTTATTTTTCATTAACAGCTTCTTAATTTTTCCATTATTTTTTGGCAAACCAGCCTTTGATGCTTGCAAGTGTCCTGGCCCAGATGAGTAAACACCATGTTCCACACAAAATTTCTGAAATCCATCTACTCCTTTTGTGCTCCACTGCTGCCAACCATGCATTAACTCAGCTTTCCCTCCAAGTTAGCAACAAACTGTTCACATGAGGAGAAGCATTCAAATCCACTGACACTGAGATTCTGGTAGTTGTCTTTCCTTTGAGCTGCCCCTTGTATTGAACATGAATGCTTCGACTGTAGAGGATGTGTGTGTTGGTCTAGTACTCTGTGACACACATTGCCTTCTTCACTCTCACATCCTCTCTGTCTTTTCTCCTTACAATGACATACTCTATTAAATACTAGTGATTATTGCAAGGGTACATACATGAAGTTTTACTGCATTTAGGTTAAGGGAAGACAGTGTTGGTGATGAGAATGTCATGAGATGTATAGTAAGTGACTTTAGTTGAAAGTGACTGCTGCTGTTAGTGTTTCCTATTCTGTTCCTCCCAAGGGCTCTTTGCCATTTCTGATAGTCTTTGCTAACTCTTGAATGAGTCATCCAGATTTATAAGTTTGTTTTCTTTCAGTACATTGATGATGTGGGTATCCAGGTCTTCACAAAATTTTTTCTTTGACATGAGGATTCATCATTGTGAGAACATATGCATTTATGATGGTGGCATGGTGCTATCCTAGAAGTGGCAATCATATTGTCATGAGTCTGTCATTCACTCCCTTTGGTAGACATACAAGCTTGTGCAAAACCTACTCCAACTTCATTATACTCCCTACCACTGAGACTACTCAAATAAAATATATCCAGCTCTGAATTTGGTAAACTGGACTTCATTTACCAACATTGCTTCACTCAAGGCTACTAACTGGATGCAATACCTGCAGAGTTCTCTCACAGCAAGAGTTGTTTCATTGTTCAGGTCTACTGGATTTCATATTGTCCATAAGTATGCACACATTCCATGTACCAGTGGTGAGTGGAGTCAACTTTGCAAAAGTTCTGTACAATTATTTTTTGTTTTGACCACAGGGCAAGATCCCTGTCTACCTCAGTAAACAGACCAATGTTCTGTATCCTGAGCTTCAGCAGTACATGAATGAAGAGCAGGCTGCTTTTCAAATAGGCAGAGAAACTAGAGATCAAATTGCCAACATTCATTGGATTCTGGAGAAAGCAAAGGAGTTCCAAAAGAAATCTGCTTCTACTTTATTGACTACACTAAAGCTTTTATCTATGTGGATCATGACAAAATGTGACAAGTCCACAAAGAGATGGAAATATCAGATTATCTTACTTATCTTCTAAGGAACCTATATGCAGAATAAGATCCAACAGTTAGAACTGAAGATGGAATAACTAATTGGTTTGAAATTGGAAAAGGTATATGACAAGGCTGTATGTTGTTACTTTATTTATTTAACTTAGATTTAGAATACAATATGTTAAATGTCAGGCTGGATAAATGAAAAGCCAGAATCAAGGTTGCCAGAAGCAATATCAACAATCTTAGGTATACAGACAAAGCAACATTGATGGTAGAAAGCGGAAAAAATAAAAAGTCTTTGGATGAAGGTGAAAGAGCTGGTTTGAAGCTTAATATTATATATATATATATATATATATATATATATATATATATATATATATATATATATATATATATATATATATATATATATATATATATATATATATATATATATACACATATATTTATGTACATATATTTATGTACATATAATTATATATACATATAATATTGGCAACTGGTCCCATCACTTCTTGGCAAGTGGAAGGAAATGGAAGCAGAGTCAGATTTTATATTCTTAGACTCAAAGCTCAGTGCAGACAGCAAATTACAGTAATGAAATTAAAAGATCCTTATTCCATGGAAGGAAAGGTATGACAAATCTGGACACCATACTGAACTTCAGAGACATCATCTCCCTGACAAAGAGTCATATAGTCAAAGCTATTTTTTCAGTAGCAGTGTATAACTGAAAGGTTGTACTAGAAAGAAAGCTGAACATTGTAGAAAAGAAGAATCAGTGTTTTCAAATTGTTGTGCTCCAGAAGACTTTTGAGAGTCCCTTGGGCAGTAAAGAGATCAGATCAATCAACATTAAAGAAGTTAATTCAGATTATTAACTGGAAGATAAAAGACTGAAGATAAAGCTTAAATATTTTGACCACATGAGAAGATAGTACTCATTGGAAAACATCCTGAGGTTGAGACAATTTGGAGGCAAAAGGAGAAGAGGATGACAGAAGGAGATGGACAGATAGTGTAATGGAAAAAATGCCAAGCTTGGACAGTCTTCATGAGATAGGAGAATATAGAAGGCCTGGATGATCCATGGAATAATGAAGAGTCAATGACTGAACAACAGGAAAGTTCTCAAATCTCCTTTGCTTATATCTGCTTACAGAATTGTACCCACAAATGCCTAAATTTTGTATGCCTTCCAATAAAATTTACATTTATCTAATATCATTAAATAATTTGTTCTATGCTATTAAACAATGCAGGGAACAAATCCAAACCATTAATGCAATATTCATTTGTAAATCAATTAAATCCGTTCTCCTATTGTTAAAAAGACAATGAATTGCAATGGTTCTGGATAAAGTACATTGTAAAAATAGATATAATTTTACATAACCACTGAAAGGAATTTTGGGTGTGGTTAAAAACTGTGTAGCACTAAATGTGAAAGGAAATCAGTGACTATTAGACACATATGTGTTTAGAAGAGCAAAGTTATCTGGTAAAAGTAGGATTATTAACATAAAAAAACACAAGAGAAAGGTACATGAAATAAGAAAATAAATATATTTCTTGTATTATGTTATTAGTCATGTATTCAGTGGAATTCTATAATTCAATTTAAATAATAATATTTAGTTCAGCATGCTCATAGTATAAAACACTGGAGGGAAAGCATCTGGGTTCAAAACTTGAAATCCAACAAGTTTCTGAGAAGAAGTCATGCATTCTTAGGTTGAAGTTTGGTTTCCTCATTTGGAAGATGAGTGGACTGGGTCAGATGCTCTCTAGTATAACTGTACAGCACCTACTCTAGATTTCTGGTGGGCCTCATTGCCACATCTCTTTCCAGTCCAATATATCCTCTACTCAGCTGTCAAAGTGATTTTCCTACAATGTAGATCTGTGTCATACACACACACACACACACACACACACACACACACACACACACACACACACACACACACACTACTATGCACCATTCAGAAAAGTTCCAATGTCTCCATATCATTTCAAGGATAAGATATAAAAGGCTCAGTTTCATCTCCAAAATCCTTCATAACCTCCCATCTCCACCTTTTCGTTCTTCTTAAATGTTACTCTAGCCATCCCACCCTCCTTTACTAATTGCATCTGCTGATACTGACCTCCTTGATGTTCTTGGAACAAACACTCCATATTCTGATTCTTAATTACCTATGTAAAGAAAGTTTAAACACTGGACTTAATGGTAGTTGAATTGTATCAATTATAGTTACATTTTGTTATTTGTTTTTGATAGTAGGGTGATGATATGGGAATATATTAAGCAAATTAAGTAGTATATGAATCCGAACAGTTTGCTGTTTTTAAGATGATTATTTCTCTCCAAGGTGAAGACATGTTTTCTGTTTTCTGCCTTATTTTACCTTCCATGGGAAAAGAATATTTTTTTTTTAATGTCAGTATGCTGTCACGGTTTAACCCAATGAGGTGAACGACAATCAAGGCCTTGTGTGCCCATGCCGTGGTCCCATTCTGAAAGCTCTGAAAGCTCTCAGGAAGCAATGTCTTACATTAATCCCAACCAGAATCATTTCCATTGTAATAATTCTTAGCTTTATGAAAAGACACCACAAAGAAAATTACCTACAGTGAATGAAAACACATTACAGTGGGAAAGTAAGAATGTGAGTAAGGTCTTCCATATGATTAACATTGTCATGGGAGATGTAGGGAATTGCATGAGTTTTGCTCTGTTTTGTTACTTAAAGACACTTCTCATCTTTCAATATTAAATTTTCATAATTTAAAAATCAGCTAAAGAAGGTCCCCCATCAACAGTAACAATGGAACAATCATATAGTGACTCTGTATTCTTGCTGTCAAGCACGTTGCCTGAGAGGACCAAATGCGAGTTCACTGATTGTTCGATTGCTTTCCCTAGTTGAGTCTTTGAATTCTTCCCTGGCCAAAGATGAGTGAAAAGCCTGGAGCTCAGGGATTCTTCAATCAAGAATGTATTCTCTGCTGGGGAAGAGGAGGCAGCTACGTAGTGTTATTATTGCTGGAGTAGTGTTGGCCAGTTGACTAAAATCAGCTCCATTTCCCTGCCTCCAAAATGAAAACCACAGCAGTTCTCAGATGAAGCAGCGGAGAGTTATAAATGTTTGCCCTTTGAGAAACTTTCCTTAGCATGATGTGCACACCGAAATATAAGCAAAGGAGTCTCTAAATTATCATTATCGTATCCAAATCTAAGACTGAATGGAAGCCAAACGTCTTGTGATAAGTAGAATTTTTTTCACTATCAATCTGAATGGATTCAGGGTAATTTCTGAAATCATGCAGATAATGTAACAGTTGGTCCTACTTTCCTCTCTTTAATATAATAGAACGTTCCAATGTAATAGCTGATTAAAATGAAAAAAACAAGTTGTGGTCTTCACGTTATCTAAACACTTAGCCAACATTTTTAAACTTAACTGACATTTATTTTCTTCAAAGAACAAAACAAAATCTGTGTGTTTTGAAGTCTACTGCAGGTTGTTCATTCCATCCATGTGTAACTAGGGAATTGGCCCATCTTTAGAAACATGTGCGGAATACTCTGCTTAATGAAATGCCCAGCGTGCAAATAGGAGATGAATCTTCTTCTAGATTATGAGGTGGCATCGTTGGGCCTAGCTCTTCATTTCAAAGCATGAACTGGTATCTTCTGAGTGTTCTCAGTCTGCTTACTGCATGTTGAACAAAGCAGTCATGTGTTTGGCTGCTGAGGAGGACCTGGGTACGCACACAAAAAGTATTAATCACCTAGCTCAGTGTATCTCCCTTTCCATATTTGAGTTGAAAATGCAAGGCAATATGAAGCCTTGGGCTTGTAAGAAAGGTCTCAGCCTATGGCTCTGTTGCTACTTTTGTCACAGTTGTGTATATTCCTTCACATACTTAGTTGAAGAGATATTGTACTTTGTCAACTTACAAAGGTCAAGAGAGTCACCAAGGGTTCAAGAACTCTTAAGTGCATAAAACATTTTTTTTCCTGCCAAGGCAAAAGAAAAGCCCTAGGGAGTAACATGCTTGACCCAACAGAGCAATAAATTGACCCTACAGCTGATACTCTGTGTCCTCCTACAAGGGAGGAACTATGAATATTATTTATTTATTCATTAATTATTTATCATTATTTAATTAATTAAATTAATTAATTAATATTTATTGCTTTGTAACAAGAGCTTTAGGTTTGAGTCCACTCTTGCCCATGATCAAGGCAGTAGAAGGAAGAATTTGCTCACAGGTTGAGGGTATTTTAATATTTTTCTTATTGCTTTATCTTTTCATTAACTACGCCATTGCAAAAACTAATGTTAGTTTATACTGGAGCACTAATTACTAATATTGGTTAGATAGAGAAGATCCTGTCTCTGGATAATAATTAATTACCATAGCTAACATTTATATAGCACTTACTATGTGTCATATGCTGTGTTAAGCGTTTAACAATTATTATCGCCTTTGATCCTGACAATAACCCTGGCAGGTAGATGTTATTATTGTCCATACTTTACGAAGGAGGAAACTGAAGCAAATGGAGTTTTTTTGAATGTGTTTCCCATGGTCACACAGTAAGTACCTATGGTCAAATTTGATCTCAGGCTTTTCTGACTATAGACTTAAGCTTTGCATCCACTCCTCCACTTAGCTGCTCTTATTGATATTGGAAGAACACATTGAATAAGGCTTAATACAATAATATTGTAAAATAGCATTTAATTTTACCTCAGTTTTGTGTAAAGAAAAATGTAAAATCATTAAAAAATTGAGTTCCCAATTTTCTCTCTTCCTCCCTCAACTCCCTTCCATGAGACAATAAGCAATTTTATATGGGCTAAACTATTCAATCATGCAAAACATATTACCATATTATTCATGTTGTGAAGAAAGACATAAACCCAAAGAGGAGAAAAAGTAATAGGTAAAGTAAAAATAACATGCTTCCATCTGAATTCAAATTTCATCAGTTCTTTCTCTGGAGGTGGATAATGATTTTGGATCATTATATCACTGAGAATAGCTAAATCACTTATAGTTAATCATCACATAATGTTATTACTGTGTACAATGACCCCCTGGTTCTGCTCACTTCATTTTGCATTAGTTCATAGAAGTTTTTCCACGTTTTTCTAAAATCAGCCTGCTCATCCTTTCTTATAGCACAGCAGTATTCCATTGCAATCTTATACTACAACTGATTCAGTCATTTCCTGATGGACATTCTTTCAATTTCTAATTCTTTGCTACCACTAAAAGAGCTGCTATAAATATTTTTGCACAAATGGGTTCTCCCTTCCTTTCGTATCTCTTTGGAATGCAGTCCTAGTAGTGGTATTCCTGGATCAAAGAGTTTGATGACCCTTTTTGTAGTTCCAAATTGCTTTCCAAAATGGTTGGATCAGTTCACAACTCCACCAACATTGCATAAGCATCTCAATTTTCCCACATCCCCTCCAACATTTATTATTTTTCTTTTTTTATAATATTATCAAACTCAATAGGTATGAGATTGTAGCTCAGGTTGCTTTGGTTTGCAGTTCTCTAATCAATAGTCATTTAGAGTATTTTTTCATATGACTGAAGAGAGCTTTGATTCCATCTAAATACTGCTCTTTGATATCCCTATTTATTCATTCATTCATTCATTCATTCATTCATTCATTTATTTATTTATCAATTGGGGAATGACAAATTCCTATAAATTAGAAAAAGTTATCTATGTATTTCAGAAATGAGATCTTTATCAAGACACTTCTTGTAACAACTATTTTCTAGCTTTCTGCTTTCTTTCTAATCTTGGTTGCATTGGTTTTGTTCATTCAAAAGCTTTTCAGTTTAATATAATCAAAATTGTATTATCTTATTTAAGAGCTATGGAAGAAGTTAGTGGAGCCATCTATCACACTGTGCTGGGAACAGAGCACAGTCCAGCATGGGCCCTGTTGGTACAGACAGGCTCCAAGCATGCCTAGGAGTGAATTGAATCTCTGGCACCTGTGGAGGTTTCCAGACTTGACAACTCCAAAATGTCAAGGACAAATTGGAAGGTCAGTGAAAAACACCTATTCCACCAGTGTGAGAGAGCAGCTTGGTTCAGCCCCAGCCCCAAGGTGGCTGCTTGCTAAAGGGTACCCAAAAAGTGCCGAAGAAAATAGCTTAAAAAATAGACTAACCCAATGACAAAGTGATCCAAAAAGCCAATGACAAAAATCCTTTAAAAAGCAGAATTGGCCTGATAGAAAAGGAGGTCCAAAGGCTCACTGAAGAAAATAATTCCTTAAAGATTAGAAGCTAATGACTTCATGAAAAATCAAGAAATTATAAAACAAAACCAAAGGAATGAAAAAAAATAGCAGAATATATAAAATATCTCACTGGCAAAACAACTGATGTGGAAAATAGATCCAGGAGAGAAAATTTGAAAATTATTGGACTACTGGAAAGCCATGATCCAAATAAGAGCCTAGACATCATCTTCCAAGAAATTATGAAGGAAAACTACCCTGATATTCTACAACCAGAGGGTGAAATACACATTGAAAGAATCCACCAGTCACCTCCTAAAAGGACAACTCCAAGGAATATCATAGTCAAATTCCAGAGTCCCCAAGTAAAGGAGAAAATACTGCAAGCAGCCAGAAAGAAACAATTTATGTATTGTAGAAACACAGTCAGGATAATGCAAGATCTAGCAGCTTCTACCTTAAAGGAACAGAGGGCTTGGAACATGATATTCCAGAAGTCCAAGGAGCTAGGATTAAAATCATGAATCACCTACCCAGCAAACCTGAGTATAACACTTCAGGAGAAAAATGTCATCCAGTGAAGTAATGGCTTTCAAGCATTCTTAATGAAAGATCAGAGTAGAATAGAAAGTTTGACTTTCAAACACAAGAATAAAGAAAATCAGGAAAAGGTAAACAGGAAAGAGAAATCATAAGGGGCTTACTATGTTGGACTGTTTAAATTTCTATATTGAAAGATACATATGGGCAATGGGGTATAGAAATCTATCTTGCTCTACAGGAAAATGGAGGGAAGGTGGATGAGAGAAGGCAGAGGTATGACAGAAAGGAGGGCAGATTGGAGGAAGGGGTAATTGGAATGCACAATGTCTTGAGGTAGATGGAGGGGAGAAAATTTGGAACTGAAAATCTTGTGGAAATAAATGTTGAAAACTAAAATCAAGTAAATAATTGATTTTTAATTTTAATTTAATTTAATTAATTGAAGTAAATTAATTTTAAAAATATAATCTAAATTGTCCATTTTACACACAGTAATGCTGTATCTCTTGTTTGGTCATAAATTCTTCTTTTTTCCATAGCCTTGACAGGTAAACTTTTCCTTACTCTCTTAATTAGCTTATGGTATCACCATTTATGTGTATACCACGCCCAGATTTTTATCTTACCTTTGTATATGGTGTAAGATATTGGCCTATATCTGGTTTCTGCCATATTGTTTACCAGTTTTTCCAGCAGTTTTTGTGAAATAATGAGTTCTTATCCCAAAAGCTGAATAAGCCCACAATATTAAGAATACACTTTCTATCTCCCCAGTCATACCTTAAGGGGGGAAAATGGTCTTTCTGAGCTCTAGGAAACAAGGACTAATTCATATATGAGTTTAGAGAATGAGTCCAGTCATGTTACAAATGAGGGCTCTCACAAGTTGGTCTGAGTTTGGACATGCAAAAATCAAAGTAACTAAGCACCTCCAGGGATAAATAATAAAATAAAATGCCTTCAATATCTCTAATTTAACCTTCATGCATGACCAGGTCACAAATGACTGTCAGTTTTCACTGATGGCTCTTGGGTATTTATTAAAATGTAAAATATACAGGCCCTGGTTCAATGTTAAAGTCATCATTTTAGCTTTCAGCTACATTGGATAGGCAACATGTGGGTAGTGTGTTATATTTCTAGTTAGGAAAATATGGGTTTCAAAATATTACTTCATGTACTTTCTAACTATGTGACCACCACTTAAATGTCACAAGCCCAGTTTCTCATCTGTAAAAAGAAGAATATGATAACCAGAGAATCTACCTAACAGGACTGTTGTGAAGATGTGACATATTATATATAAGGAGCTATACAAATTTCAAATTATTAAAATATAAAGGAAATATCTATGATTTCATTATCATAACAATCTCCATTTATTTATAAAGGCTAACATAATTTTAGAGAATTGCCTAGAGGATTTAGAAGTCAAGTGACACATCCAAATTCCCCATAGGGGTCATAGATGTGTTACTTGAATGTGGAACCCAGTTTTCCCTGCCTTCAAGGCTACCTTTTTGATGTATTATACTATATTGTCTCTAGATAACTGTGTGTTATTAGAGATAGAGAACAAAGCATAGTGGATGGACATGGCTTCAGTTTCTGGCACAGGAAAACCTGAATTCAAGCCACATATCTAGAACAAAATGACTACATAACCTTGGAGAAGTCCGAGTCTTTTACTGGGCCCACGCACTTTTCTAAAACCAAAAATTCCAAAGTTGTTTGTATACTGCATTGGTAAGTACAATGGCTCAGGAAGAAACTTTTGTGCCAAGAACAAAAGTATATGAAAGATGATGGGACATTCTGGCCACATATCTCTCATCTTTGATGATAGTTAAAGCAGGCTGGAACAAGACTCATAGATTTAGAAATTAGCAACGGCTTATAGGGAGTAAAAGGGTAGTGAACAGGTTGACTTAAAAGTAAAGTTTTCAGGACTACCTATTTGCTCAGGAAGCATATGACAAATAAACATGACATACAGACATTCCATAGCCCTGAATTAAGGCTAGGGAACAGCTTCCTGCCCCGAACTCCTATTCCTTTCTCTCCCTGAATACAACTCTTCCATTGCAAACATCTATTGGTTTTTAATATTTAAACATTCCCCTTGGTTGCTCATCTTAAGAAGAGACTTGGGAGATATTACAATAAAGACTCATTTCTATAGTACTGAAAAGATTATAAAGCAATTATTAATTTTCTCAATCTGTAAATGAGAAAATGGGAATTTAACAGTAGTTAAACGACTTTCCTGAGCAATAACTAAAAGAATCAGACACTGCACCTACAACCCTTGACCTCAAATCTAGTGAATATTATTGTACAACATAAATAATGACAAAATAGGACTTTGAAAGTAGGACCTTTTGAATAGAACTTGAAACCAGATCTTCTGACATTAAGTTGTGAGTTCTTGGCCACAGTCTCCCTGATGGGAATATTATCAGTTATTACCTGACATGTCCTATATTGTCCTTTTAATTGAAGCAAGAATCATAAATCATGGATCCCATAAATGTAGAGAAGTTTTATGGTCAGAGCAAAAAGGTAGAGTCTGGAGAAGAGTATATAGGTGGAATGAATGGCAATATTCCTTCTTCACCTTCCCCCCAAAATTGAAGAATTAATATTTATTACCTTCAATTTTAAAATAATTGGTTTTGGATTTGAAAAATACAGTGTTTAAAATACACTCCTCAAGTCATTTTGGTTTTAATTTGGATATCTACTCCTTATATTCACTCATTTATTGAATTTAAAATTTTATTAATATATTTTATTTCATAGCACAACTATTTCTAGGCAAATCCCCTCACTTACACACTTACAAACCCAGCACAGGTTCACTTGTAATGAAACAAAGTGAAGCAAAGCTAACTGATAAAATATCATTGACTGAATAGTATTTGCCATTCTCCACTTATATTCACACATATCTCCAAGAAAAAGGCACAGGTTAATTTCCTTGTTCCATAGGGTCAATATGGTTTTTCTTTTCAGCAAATGACTTAATTTTAGGGCTCTTGTCATTTATATTATCGTGTTCATTAATTTTGTTTTCCTGGTTCTGCTAACTTTACTTTTCCTCCATTCACACTTATTTTCTTCACGTTTCCCTGGATTCCTCACATTTTTGTTACTTACAATGCAATAATATGTTTTTGTATTCTCTTTTCTGATCACCACATATTTATTGTAAATATCTTCTTTAAAAGATTAAATAAAATTTTGATTATAATGTACCTCTGGTCTGAATGCTACTGAGCCCTTTTCAGGGCTGCTTTCCAACTTTAGTGTCCACTTGCTCCACCTAACTCTCACCTGTGGCTCCAAGAAGCTGCAGCATGCATAGTAGTCACAATTTGGTAAGCCATTTCAATATACAGACTAAATCAGATTGATGGGAACCAAAGGGTCTCAAATTCTTTGGTGAGTGGAAGGGGATGTCTACCCCAATTATGTGAAGACTTCTCCTGGTGGAAAAAGGTAGAATGAGAAAAATTTTTTTCCACCAGCCATAAAGACCTCTAAAGTAGGGGCTATGAAGAGTCTGAGGCTATGAAGAGCTTAGGGCTTGAAGACATTGAAAATGTCAAGGTCATCCATGGCATCTCAAGCCATCACCAGTCACCTTGACTCTGTCCTGCCACTGGACTGTGATGATTCTGGAAGAGATAATGAGGCTGATGGCTTCCTGCAACTCTGTTTCATTTAAATCCAATTTACTTGTGAATCAAAAGACATCACCTATACTATTTTACCATTTTTGCCTATCTCAAAGTACTATGGTGACAGGTAAATGATGAAGAAGGAGGTGTGAATACACTAGAAGGTATAGTCACAACCCTCCACACAGGCAGCCCAGGCCATGAGGTGATTTTCTCAGAGAAAGCAGCAGTGAGATTTGGCAGCCCACTGGGTGTCTGAGCAGCCATTTAAGGATCATACTGCTTACCTTTTGGTGTGAGGAAGAGGCTAGAAAAGGTTCCCTAAAATTTTTCTTCTTACAGAATCCTGACCTGATTGCCACAGCAGGCAAAGATACTATCCTGTGGTTCAAACACACACAAACACACAAACAATTACAAGAACATCTACAAAGATGATTCCACTTACCATCGGTACATGGAATGTTCATGCACTTATAGACAACACAAAACCCAGTAGACCTGAAAGATGAAAGGCTCTTTTGTAAGAGAAATCAGCAGGTATCACATCCAAACAGCAGCCCTGAGTGAACCAAAGATGACAAATGTAGGTCACCTTAATGAAGCTGGAGCTGGATGCATCTTTTTTTCTGGAGTGGCCACAGTGAAGGGGAGCTGTACATTTATAAATCAAAAGTAATGTAGTCAACAAGCTTATGTCCCTACCAAAAGAAACAAATGACACTCATGATAATACAATTGCCATTTGCAGGAAAATGTCATGCCACCATCACTACTACTTATACTCCTACCATGATGAACTCTGTTAAGGTCACAGAAAAACTTTATGAAAACCTGGAGGACTTTATCATCAATGCTCCAGAAGAGGACAAACTTATGATTCTCTATGACTTTAATGTTGTAGTAGGCTCAGACTAACAGATTTGTCAGGGAATGCCAGGGAAGAATGGAGTTGGAAACAGTCATAGCAATATTCCTTTACTACTTATACTAGACTTGTCCTTCTCATTCATCTTCTCATCACCAATACAGTCTTCTGATGACCTAAACACAATAAAATTTTGTGGATGTACCATTGCAGCAAACATTGGCATAAAATAGACTATGTGATTGTACGAAGAGACAGACAGGGTGTGAGAGTGAGGATGATAGTAATGTGTGCTGCACAATGCAGGACTGATCCTCTCCAAGCTAAATGTTTGCAATGAACGGAAGTGGTGGCCTCAAGGCAAAATGACTACCAGAAGAATTCTTGTTAACAGATTAGTGTGCATCTCTGAGTCAGAACAATTTGTTATTAACTTGAAGAGAAAGGTTAATCAACACAATCAGCAACAGTGGATTAGAAAAAGATTGAGCAGCTTTCAGAGATATGGAGTACAGCACTACATTTATTTATCTGGATCAAAACACTCACAATCATCAAGACTGGTTTGACAAAAATGATGGGAAAATTCAGAAATTGCTAAATGAAAAACGAGAACTTCACAGGGTTTACCAGCAGGATAGTTCATCCATCTCTCAGAAGGCAGCATTTAATTCAATCAATGGTAAAGCATAAGCAAAGCCTAGAGAGACACAGGATTTTTGGCTCAGTAAGAAAGCAGACAAAATTCAATTTGTACCAATAGTAACAATCCAAAATGTTTTTTGTTATATCCTACAGGCTATTTATGGGCCAAAGGCCTGTGGTAAGTCTCAACCACTCAGAGCTGGTGGAGCTACATTGATTAATAATAAGGGAATGATTCTAGAGTGATGGGCTGAACACTTCCATAGTGTTCTCAACAGGCTATCATCAGTCAATACTGAAGCTATTTTCCACTTATCTCAGGTTGAAGTCAATCCCTCTTGAACTGATGGTGCAAATGAAGAAGAGGTTTTGAATGCCATTAGTCTCCTTTCATGTGACAAAGCACCTGTGCTGATTCTATTCCAGCTGAGATTTGCAAGGTGGGGGAGGGGAGTCTATTGCTGATATAAAAGCTGACTGAAATTTTCCAGGTTACATATCAAGAATAGGTTATCCCCCAGGAGTTCAAGGATCCTTCCATTGTCTGTATTTAGAAAGGTAAAGGAAATAGAATGTCCTGTGACAATTAAGGGTGGGATCTCCTTCTTAATCATTGATGATAAGATTCTTGCCTGAGTCCTCTTTAATAGTTGGACTTGGAAGATGTGTTCATCCACCTGAGAGCCAGAAAGGCTTCAGAAAGGGCCAATGAATGACTGATGTAGTGTTTGCTGCCTGACAATTCCAGAAGAAATTCCAGGAACAGAACAAAGGTCTGTATGCAATGTGTGTAGACCTGATCAGGCATTTTGATAGTCTCAGTCACAAAGGTTTATGAAAATTACGCAAAAATTTGGTTGCCATGACCAAGGTGGCAGAGCAAGCAGCAAACTGCTGCAACTCTCCTATACTTATGTCCAAACAACCATAAAGTAAAGCCCCTAAACAAATCCTGAAGTAGAAGAGAAAGTAAAAAGATGAAGTGAAACAATCTTTTAGCCCCCAAAACTTGAAGGATCAGGAAGAAAGGTCCATATCACTTGGTTGAAAGGGGAGCACAGTCCAAGATGGGAAGCATTCCAGCAAGCCAGAAGCAAGGCCCACCTCAGAAAACCAGTGGGAGATGTTAAGCAACAGTGTGGTGGAGCAAGCAAACACCAATACCAGGACCCACCACATGCAGGATCACATGCAGCACCCACCACATAGTCAGAGAAACTGGCAGACTCTAGCTCTGAGAACCACCACATGCTGCAGTATAGCCCTGGGAGAAGAGGTAGAAACCTACCCTACACCTAAGCCAACAGGCAGCCACCAGCCAGCACCAATCTGCTATACTTCATTGTAGTCCCAGGCATACAGGCAGCCTCCTGCAGCCAGACCTCCACTTGCTTCAGCACAACCCTGGGCAAACAGGCATCCTCCTGCCATCCTGCCTGACCATGTGTGCTTCACTGTAGCCTCTGGGAAATACAGAAATACCACACCAGGCCTCAGCACACATCACATACTACCACTAGGATCCCAGCTCAAGAACAGGTAACCTGCCAGATCCCTACAGGCTCCAGCAGCATCAGCAGCCCTCCACACCACCCCCTTAGCACAGCACCAGACAAAGCGTCCCTTGTGGGCCTTAGAGCAACATCAGTGCAGCACCAGACAAACCACCAGGTCCTATAGCCATAAGCACAAGAAGCCAGACACAGCTCAAATTTAAAAGAAAGGATAATCCTACTCCCTCCAAAAAAAAGATGAACTGAAAACAACAAGAATAAGAAAATAATCTGACAATAAGAAGTTATTATGGTGACAAGGAAGACTAAGAAACAAACTCAAAAGAGACAATAATATCAAAAGACCTCTGAACAAAACCACAAAGAAGAATGGAGAGTCATCTCAAGCTCCAAAGATCTCATGAAGAGGTTAAAAAGAGCTTAAAAATCACATTAGACTTAGAAGAAAAATAGGAAAAGTAAATGAGAGTGATGCAAAAGAAGTATGAAAAGAGCCAATAGCCTGGAAAAGTTCTTAAAAAGTAGAATTGGCCAAATGGAAAAGGAGATGCAAAAATCCAGTGAAGAAAACAACTCCTTAAAGGGTACAATTGGTCAAATGGAAATAAAATATAAAAACTAATTGAGGAAAACAATACCTTAAAAGTTAGAAAAGTGGAAGCTAATGATTCTATGAAACAATCAAACAAATTTAAAGAAAGAAAAAATGGAAGAAAATGTAAAACATCTAAAGGAAAAGACAACTGACCTGGTAAATAGATCCAGGAGAGACAATATCACTATCATTGGACTACCTGAAAGCCATAAGCAAAAAAGAGGACTTGGGCAGCATCTTTCAGGAAGACAAAATAAGGATTGAAAGAATCCATCAAGATCTCAGGAAAGTAATCCCAAAAATAAAAACCCCAAGGAAAATTATAACCAAATTTCAGAATTGTTGGGACAAGGGGAAAAAAGTGGCAGAGAAACAATTTAAGTATCAGGGATTCACTATCATGATCACACAGAACCTGGCAGTTGCAACATTAATGGATCAGATGTCATGGAACATATATTCTGGAGGACAAAGGAGCTAGCACTACAATCAATAAGCACTTGTCTGACAAAATTAAACATCATACCTCAAGGGAAAAATGATCATTCAATGAAATAAATGAATTTCAAAACTTTGTAAGAAGCTCAGAACTAAATAAAAAAAATTTGACCTCCAATATCAAAATCCAAGAGAAACATAAACAGGTAAAAATGAAAACATAAGAGATTAAATGTATTTAAATTGTTTATATACCTACATGGGAAGAAATTACTTGTAACTATTACAAATTGTGTTACTAAGAGTACAGATAGAAGGAAAATACATAGAGGATGCAGGTATAAGGTGAATTTGAGGGAATGGTATAAAAATTAAGAGATGAAAAATAAGAGTGTAAAGGGTACAGAAGGAAGGGATAGATAGCATGGGGCAAATGATCTCACATGAAGGGACAAGAAAGACCTATTATAGTGGGGGGGGGGGAGAGAAGGGAGGTGGGTGATGGGCATCACTTGAACTTTACTCTTATCAGGATTGGCTCAAAGAGGGAATAATATGCACAATCTGTTGAATATAGAAATCTATCTTACCCAATGGGGAAGTAGGAACATAGGAGATTATGTAAAGGAAGGGGGGGACTGACATAAGGGAGAACAGATCAGGGGAAGTGGTGGACAGATGTAAAACACTGATGATGTGCAAAACAGTGAAAGAAGAGAGAAGAAAAACATAAGAAGATTAAGTTAGAGAGAAATATACAGGTAGTAATCATATCTGTGAATGTGAATGGTATGAACTCTCCTATGAAATGGAAAAGGATAGCAGAGTAGATTTAAAAAAGAAGAGTATCCTACAATAAGTTGCTTTTAAGAAACACATTTGAAGCAGAGAGACACACAAGGAGTAAAGGGAAGGGACTGGAACAGAATTTATTGTGCTTAAGCTGAAGTTTAAAAAAAGAGAGGGATAGCATTCTATTAGACAAAGTAAAAGCAAAATATACCAAAATACAGGGGTAAGGAGGAAAAATGTAATCTTCCTAAAAATTACCATAGACAAGGAAGCAATCAAATTAGAAGAGCAAGGAACAGTCCTCTATGAGGATTTGAAGAATTTAAGACCAAACAAAAGATAGAGAGCTTTATGAAATGTAGAATAAATAATTTTGATTATATTAAATTTAAAAGCTTTTGTACAAACAAAACCAATGGAATCAAGATTAGAATGAAAGGAAAAAGATGGGAAACAAATTTTACAGTAAGTGTCTCTGAAAAAGACCTCATTTCTCAAATATATGGAATACTGAGTCAAATTTATGAGACTACATGCCATTCCTCAATTGATAAAGGGTAAAAGGATATAAACAGGAAGTTTTCAGATAAAAAAATAAAAGTATCTATAGGCATATGAAGAAATGCTCTAAATCACTTTTGATTAGAGAAATGCAAATTAAAACAATTCTGAAATACCACCTCACACCTATCAGATTGAGTAATATATCACAAAAGGAAAATAATAGATGCTGGAGAGGATGTGGGAAAACTGGGACACTAATGCATTCCATGTGGAGGCTTGAACTGACTCAACCATGCTGGAGAGCAATATGGAGCTACACCCAAAGGTTAACCAAATTGTGCATACCCTTTGATCCAACCATACCACTACTGGGTCTGTGGGCCCAAGAGTTCATAAAAAAGGGAAAAGGACCCACATGTACAAAACTATTTATAGCAGCTCTTTTTGTGGTGACAAAGAATTGGTAATTGAGGAAATGTCAATCACTTGAGGAATGACTGAACAAGTTGAGCATATGAATGTAATGGAATGCTTTTGTACCATAACAAATAATGAATAAGCATTTTTCAGGAAAAAAAATACTTGGAAAAGCTTACATGAAATGATCCTGAGTAAAGAGAGCAGAACCAGGAGAACATTGCCCATAGTAACAGCAACACTGTGCAATGATCAACTATGATTGACTTAATTCTTTCTAGAAATTCAATTATCAAAGACAATTCCAAAAGACTCATGATGAAAAATGCTACCTACATGCTAAGGAAGAACTATGGAGTCTGAATAGAAATTGAAGCATACTATTTTCACTTTTTTGTTTTTATTTTTATGCCATTTCCTTTTTCTTATATTTCTTATTTCACAATATGACTAATATGGAAATATGTTTACATGGTTGCATATGTATCATCTGTATCAGATTGCTTGCCATCTTGGGGAGAGGAGATGAGAGGAAGAAAAAATTGAGACTGAAAATCCTATTGAAAATAAATGTTTAAAATTATCTTTACACGTAACTGGAAAAAATAAATTATTAGTCACTCTTTAAAAAATATTTTATACATTAAAAAGACCTTTAGAATTTCAGCTTCTGCACTCAATATGAATTAATAGGTCAATATATTCAAGATATACATAGGTGTATGTGAGTGAGTGAGTGAGTGTGTCTATATATATTAGAATGTCTCTATAAAATGAGCCAGTGTGTTGCTGAAAGAAACACAGCTCGTTACCAGGTGTAGACTCAAAATTTTTTCAGGTGAGTATGACTGTCAGAGAATATACTCTGCTAAGACCACCTTGGAAAAAACAAAGTGACTTCTACATGGCAAGAAAGCTTCAGAACAAATCTTGTAGGCAGAGTTGTTAAGTAGCCTATAGGTACAGGAGTCTTTTATCCAGATTAAAGATCCTAGAATTTAAACACTGTACTTATAGATTATCTAATCCAAGGATTCTTAACGTGTGTTCCATAGATTTTGTTTAATCAGCAATATGTCAGTTAAAAAAAAGACTGGTTTGATTACTGGTCCCCCCATTTTTTGTTTGTACTTCCCATTGATTAAAAAAAAAGATTGATTGTGTTTATGTGTGCATACACTCAGGCATATATATGCAAATCTATGTGTGTGTATTTAATCACCTATAAATCACATCTATATCTACCAATGTATTGATAATTATACATATGATAAAACTGACATAAATATATACTAAAGAGTCCAGATAAAGGTGAAGCAGTATCTTAATCAATAGGAAACCACTAGAGTTTATTGAATAGAAGAAATATTCAGTTACAAAGACTGGAGTGGGTAGAGTTTTTATAGAATAAAAGCTCATGATTGACTCCTGTAGAGGATTGTGTGTGACTGATATTTCCAAATTTTGATTAATTTATCACATGATCCCTGGAGTCTTGCTGTAACTTGGAATGAGGCTTGCAGGCCATAATTTAAAGACCACTAGTCTGAAGCAATGGTATCCAAATATATTCAAGATATACATATGTGTATGTGAGTGAGTGTGTGTGTAGACACATACACATGCACATATGTACACATACATATATTCACATGTAATTTATATATGTATCACATATGTATATGTAATATATAGGAGTGCATACTATGCAATTATATTTACTAATCTGTAACTTATTTACAAATGTTTTTAAAAAGTATATATATCACAAAACTTACACTATATATACATATATTTTAAATTTTGATAAAATGAGAGAAAAAAATCACTTTAGAATCAAAAGGGAGCCACTGAAATTTGTGAATGTGGGAGTTAATGGTCAGATATGGGTCTTAGGAAAATCAGTTTGGTAACTCAGTAAATGATGTGTTGAAGAGAGGAGAAATTTGAGGTAGGAAGGTCAAACTGCACTACAAACTGTTCTCTGAATATGTTATGTCCTTTGTCTTTGCTCTTTAATTGAATTTATACTCAGCTTGGAAAGTAAAATTCCCTTATATCTTCTTCTTGAAACACTCATTCCCTTATAAATGATTTTTTCATACTGGTGTACTATGGGGTTATAGTACAAAGATATTGTGCTCTCAGGAAGATTTATGAGTCAATAGGCAGAAAATATATCTATATGCTCTTTCACTTTGGATGAAAAAAGAATGGATATTTTTAAAGTAAAGAACTAAAATTGGAAAGAATAGAAGGCCATTCTTGACTTAGAGAGGAGAATGATGAATGACCATTAGATGATCAATAAACTATCATCCAATGGGATAAGGGAGAAGTAATGTGGACCTTATAATAAGTTTTGATTTGGGAAATCATGTATCAAAAGAAACCACTTTCTCCAAGCAGGGGTCCTGTTTGCCATTGCATTGCACCCCAAGGATCAGATTCCAGAATGTGGTTAACATCCAGAATGCAAATTGAGTTATAGATGAAGACTAATTGTCTAAGTCAAAGAAACAGCATCCAGAAAAAAAGAGTAGGTAAAACAATGAATCAAGACACCTATGTGATGAAGCATTTGAGTGCCAGTGTTGGAATCAGGAAGACCTGAGTTCAAATGTGATCGCAGACACTTACTAGTTGTATGAACCTAGACAAGTCACTTAGCCCCATTTGCTTCAATTCCTCATTTTTAAAATGAGCTGGAGAAGGAAATATCAAACTACTCTAGTATCTTTGCCAAGAAAACCTCAAATGACATCAGTATGTGTTGGACATGACTGACTGACTGAACAATAACAGCAACCAAAATAAATCATAACAATTAAAGGTGAGGTAAAAAAGAATAATGAGAAAATATGTAAAATATTTTATGCAGTCTTAGGTGAATACATAATGTATATTTAACAATTCATATAAACAAAAAAGAAAAATAATTAGATAATGTGCTGAGCATGATTATTTAAACTACAAAATTGACAAATTAATAAACATCTAACAAGCTGAAAAGAAGCACTGCAAATCAGAGAAGCAACATATAAAATTTTAGAAGTCTGTATAAATGTGAAAATATGAAAATGGGTTTGTTGAAAAGAATGACATTGATCTTTACCTAATCTGCATATAAAAATAAATATGAACTTGAAATTGTCACAATAAACAATGCACAAGATAAATTGATGAAAAGAAAAGATGGGAACAAAAAAGAATTATTTGCCAGAAAGAATGAGAAGTCAAAGGAAGTTGACAAGACTGCCAAAAAAATAAGATACTAACCTTAATAAAACAAAACCAAATTAAAACGACATTATTAATCTAATCTCAAGAAGATAAATCGAGCAAACTTACCAAAGTAGGAAAAGGAAACCTGGTTGAGATAGATGTTCAGGTGAATTTTATGATACTTTTGAAGTGTAATCAGTAAACATGCTATAGAAAATTTTCAAATAATTGTGAAAAAAGTCATCATTAAAAATAGATTAATATGATAAATTTGACTGTGATACTGAAACTAGGCAAGGACAAAACAGAGAGTAAAAACAGAACAATATTATGAAGAAATACTGATGCAAAAGTCTTAAATAAGGTAGTAGAATGGTTTTATAGTCCTTTGGCCATAATTCCAAATTGCTCTATAGAAGTTTTGAATTAGTTCACAACTCCACTAACAGTACATTAATGTCTTATTTTTTCCACATCTCCTTCAATGTTTGTCATTTACCTTTGCTACCCTGTTAACCAATCTGATAGATATGAGGAAGTACCTCAGAAATGTTTTAATTTGCATTTCTCTAATCAATAGTTAAGAGTATTTTTTCATATGTCTGTAGATAACTGATAATATCATCTGAAAACTGATCGTATCTTTTAATCATTTATCAATTGGAGAATGGCTCTTATTTTTCAAATTTGACTCAGTTCTCTATATGTTTGAAAAATGAGGTCTTTATCAGACAAACTTGTTTCAAATTTTTTTTCAGTTACTCTACAAACTCTGTTTCACTCTCTTCTATTCCCACTCCCCTGTTTATTCTCTTCTCTCCTTTCACTCTGTCCTTCCTCGAAGGTGTTTTATTTCTGACTACCCCTTCCCCGAATATACTCACCCTTCTATCATTACCCCTTTTTCTTATCCCCTTCCCCTCATATTTTTCCTCTAGGGTAAAATAAATTTCCATACCCAATTTAGTGTGTATGCTATTCCCTCTTTGAGCCAGTTCTGATCAGGGTAAGGTTCACTCATTCCCTCTCACCTCCTCTCTTTTGCCCTCCAATGTAAAAGCTTTTTCTTGCCTCTTTTGTGTGAGATGATTTACTCCATTCTACCCCTTCCTTTCTCTTTGTCCCAGTACATTCCTTTCTCACCCCTTAATTTTATTTTTAGATATCATCCCTTCATACTCTACATACCTGTACCCTTTGTCTATGTATACTCCTTGTAACTACTCTAAACATGAGAAAAGTATTATGAATTACAAATATGATTTTCCATGTAAAAATGTAAAGAGTTTGACCATATTAAATTCCTTATTATTTCCCTTTTCAGTTTACACTTTTATGCTTCTCTTCAGTCCTTCTATTTGAAAGTCAAATTTTCAATTCTGTTCTGGTGTTTTCATTAAGAATGCTTGAAAGTCTTCTGTTTCATTGACTGTCCACTTTCCCCTCATGGATTATATTGTTTTGCTAAGCAGATGATTATTGGATGTAAATCTAGCTTCATTGCTCTCTGGAATATCAGAATCTTGCAACTGTGAATGGGAATGAGGTAAGCCTACTCATAAAACAGAAGTGGATAGCAGAGTGGATTAAAAATCAGAATCCTACAATATGCAGTTTACAAGAAATTCCCTTGAAACACACATGCACACACACACACACACACACACACACACACAGACAGACAAAGTAAAAGTAAGGAGATGGAGGAGCTGAAGCAAAACACAAAACAAAAAAATAGGGCCAGTACCAAAAACCATGAAGAAATGGTAGAGAAAGAAATACAATTAAAAATAACTTTAAAAATATAAAAGATCTGTCATTCTAATGAGATGTGATTAAAACTTACCTAACATAAGCCCAGGGAAAATTCAGAAAGACTTCACCTGGTCTTGGTCTTGGCACATACCAGGCAGCTCAGCACCAAGTAAGATGCAGCGTTCTAGCTTCTAGTTGAAAGAATCAGAGGCCAAAATACAAAATCCTCAGGTGCTCAGTACAGGAAATGTGAGACAGAACCCTGCATTCCTCAAAAGCAGAGATCCACCCAAATAACCAGGAGAAAGGCAATCATCATGAAGAAGAAGCAAACCAGAAAAAGCAAAGACCACAGAATCTTACTATGGGAACAAAGATCAAAACACGAATTCAGAAGAGGACAGCATTGAGATGATATTCACATCTAAAACTTCAAAAGGGAATAGGAACTGGTCTGAAATACAAATAACATTCTTGGAAGAGATGAAGAAGGATTTTAAAAGCCAAATTAGAGAAAGAGAAGAAAAATGGCCAATGATTTTAAAAATACGAGAAAAGAATTCACTGAAGAGAACTACTCCTTAAAAAGGAAAATTGGACAAATGGAAAAGGAAATACAAGAACTAACTGGAGAGGGAAGAAGTAGAGTTGAAAAAGGGAAATGAAAGGGAAGGGGGCTGATAGAAGGTAGCAAAGACAGAGGGAGGTGGTGGTCAAAAATAAAACTGTTGTCAGGGGAAGGGAGAAATAAAAGCATAAAGAGGGAAAATAGGATAGAGAGAAAGACACAGATAGTAATCATGACCGTGGATGTGAATGGAATGAATTCTTCCATAAAATGGAGGTGGATAACAGAATGGATTAAAAATAATAATCCTACAATATATTGTTTACAAGAAACACATTTGAAACAGGGAGATAAGCATAGGGTAAAGGTAAAATGTTGGAGCAGAATATATTATGCTTCAGTTGATGGAAAAAAAGAAGATATAGCAATCCTAATCTTAGAGAAAGGCAGAGTAGAAATAGATCTAATCAAAAGAGATAAGGAAGGAAACTACATCTTGCTAAAAGACACCACAGAAAATGAAACAATACCATTACTAAATATGTGTGTGTGTGTGTGTGTGTGTGTGTGTGTGTGTGTGTGTGTGTACATCAAGGGGTATAACATCCACATTCTTAGAGGAGAAGTTAAGGGAGTTACGGGAAAACATACAAAACAAAACTATACTGGTGGGGGATCTCAAACTCCCCCTCTCTGAACTTGATAAATCTAATCACAAAAAAAAGAAAGAAGTTAATGAGGTGAATAGAATTCTAGAAAAGGGAGATATGACAGATGTCTGGAGAAAACTGAACAGGGATAGAAAGGAATACACTTTTTTCTCAGCAATACACGGTATATACACAAAAACTGATGATATACTGAAACCTCATGCATAAAATCCTAAAAATCCAGCGTAGAAAGACAGAAATATTCAATGCTTCCTTTTCAGGTTGTGTTATAATAAAAAATATATGTAATAAAGGACCATGAAAAGATAGACCAAAAATTAATTGGAAACTATCTAATCCTAAAGAATGCATGGGTCAAACAACAAATCATAGAACAATCAAAAGAAAATTCAATATTCAAGAGAATGACAATAATGAGAAAACCTACCAAATCTTATGGGATGCAGTGAAAGCAGTTGTTAGGGGAAGTTTTATATCTTTGAATGGTTACATGAATAAAATAGAAAAAGAGGAGAAAAGTTAATTGGGTAGGCAACTAAAAAAAGGTAGAAAAAGTATAAATTGAAAATCCCCAATTAAGTACCAAATTAGAAATACTGAAAACCAAAAGAAAAATGAATAAAACTGAAATTAAGAAACTTAAACTAATAAATAAAATTAAGAGCTGATTTTATAAAGGAAAGCAATAAAAATGATGAACCTTTGTTCAATTCAATTGAAAAAAAGAAAGAAGAAAACCAAATTACCAGTATCAAAAATGAAAAGGGTGAATTCACTTTCAATGAAGAGAAAATTAAAACAATAATTAGAAATTATTTTGCCCAACTCTATGCCCATAAATTTTACAATCTTAATGAAATGGATGAATATTTGCAAAAATATAAATTGTCCAGATTAACAGAAGAGGAAGCAAAATACTTAAATAACCCTATTACAGAAAAACAAATTGAACAAACCACCAATGAAAGCCCTACGAAAAAAATTTCCAGGGCCAGATGGACTTACAAGTGAATTTTATCAAACATTTAAAGAACCCTTAATTCCAATACTATATAGATGATTTGGGAAAATTAGAGAAGGAATCCTACCAAAATAGTTTTCTGATACAAATATTGTGCTGATACCTAAACCAGGAAGAGAAAAAATAGAGAAAGAAAATTATAGACCAATTTCCCTAATGAATATAGATGGTGAAATTGTAAGTAAGATATTAGCAAAAAGATTACAGCAACTTATCATGAGAATAATACATTATGATCAGGTAGGATTTATACCTGGAACACAGGGCTGGTTCAATATCAGGAAAATTATCAGCATTATTGATTGTATCCACAACATAACTAACAGAAACCATGTGATTATCTCAATAGATGCAGAAAAAGCTTTTGACAAGATACAACATCCATTTCTACTGAAAAAAACAAAACAAAACTGGAGCACATAGAAATAAATGGAGCCTTCCTTAAAATGGTAAGTAGTATCTATGCAAAACCATCAGCAAACATTATATGTAATGGTGATAAGCTGGATGTATTTCCAATAAGATCAGGGGTGAAACAAGGATGTCCATTATCACCACTGTTCTTCAATATGGTACTAGAAATGTTAGCTTTAGCAATAAGAGAAGAAAAAGTAATTGAAGCAATTAGAATAGGCAAAGAATAAACTAAGTTATCGATTTTGCCAGCTATGTGATGATATACTTAGAGAATCCTAGAGAGTCAAGTAAAAAACTACTTCATAGTAAACAACCTTGGCAAAGTTGCAGGTTGTGAAATAAACCCACATAGATCATCTGAATTTCTACATATTACTAAAATGCCCAACAGCAAGAGATAGAAAGAGAAATCTTATTTAAAGCTACAGCAGACACTATAAAATATCTGGGAGTCTACCTGCCAATACAAACCCAGGGACTATATGAACACAATTAAAAAACACTTTTCACACAAATAAAGTCAGATTTAAGTAACTGGAAAACCATCAGTTGCTCATGGGTAGGCCAAGCTAATATAATAAAAATGACAGTTCTTCCTATGTTAACTTACTTATTCAGTGCCACACTAAACAAACTACCAGATAATTATTTTCTAGATCTAGAAAAATAATATCAAAATTCATCTGGAAGAGCAAAAGATCCAGAATATCAAAAGGATTAATGAAAAGAAATGCTAGTGAAGGTGACCTAGCCATAGCATATCTCAAATTATATTTTGAAGCAGCAATCATCAAAACTACTTGGTATTGGCTAGCAAATAGAAGGTTATATCAATAGAACAGGTTAGGTACGCAAAACAGAATAGTCAATGAATATAACAGTATACTGCTTGACAAACTCAAGGATACCAGTTTCTGGGATAAGAATTCACTAATAGACAAAAACTGCTAGGAAAACTGTATAATGGTGTGGCAGAAACTGGGCATAGACAAATTCCTGACATGGTACACAAGAATAAAGCCCAAATGTGTACACAATCTAGGTATAAAAACTGATACTATAAAAAATTAATGGAGCAAGAGATAGTGTATTATCATATTTAAGACAAAGGAAGAAATTTATGACCAATCAGGAGATAGATAATATTATAAAATGCAGAATGGATAATTTTGATTACATTAAATTGAAAAGATTTTGCACAAACAATGCCAATGTAATCAAGATTAGGAGGGAAGCAGGAAACTCAGAAAGAATTTTTACAAGTAGTATCTGTGATAAACACCTCTTTTCTAAAATATATAGAGACTGAGTCAAATGCACAAAAATGCATGTCATTCCCCAATTGATAAATGGTCAAAGAATAGGAACAGACAGTTTTCAGAGGAAGAAATAAAAACTATCTATAGTCATATGAAAAAATGCTATTGTTTAGAATGAAGTAAATCAATACAACATAGAGGCACCACATCACACCTATCAGACTGGCTTACAGGACAAATCAGGAAGATAATATATGTTGAAAAAGATGGAACACTAATTAATTCTTGGTGGAGCTGTGAGCTGATTCATCTAATCTGTAGAGCAATTTGGAACTATGCCCAAAGGTCTACAAAATGTGCATAAGTTTTGACCCCACAAAAACATTTTTAGGGCTATATCCCAAGGAGATCATAAAAATGGGAAAAGGTCCCACATGTACAAAAATAGTTATAGCAGCTCTTTTTGTGGTGGCCAAGAAATGGAAATCAAGGGGATGTCTACCAACTGGGGAATGGCTGAACAAGTTGTGGTAAATGAATGTAATAGAGTATTATTGGGCTGTAAGAAATGACACAGTTGGACTTCAGAAAAACCTGGAAAGACTTACATGAACTGACACTGAGTAAAATGAGCAGCACCAGGAGCACATTACACACAGTAACAGCCACAGTGTGTGAAGGCTGTTTCTGATAGACTTAGCCCTTCACAGCAATGGAAGGAACTAAAATCTTACCAAAGGTATCTTGAGGCAAAATGCCATCTACATCCAGAGAAAGAACTATGGAATTGAAACACAGAATGAAGCACACTATTTACTCTTCCGTAATATTTTGTTTTCTTTTGATAGAGAATAAAGGAATAAATTAAGGAAAATATATGAACATAAAAGAAGATACTCAAAATGATACTGCAATATGAGTAAAGGATAGCCAATGGACATCATCCGTGTTCATTCATTGTCCACACAACATCAAGAGAATTAGAAGAAAGTCCACTTGGGATGATTGCAAGAGAACATGTACAAATTTTGCATAAGATGAGAAGTTGTGGATGGGTTTTGAGTCACATTTTGAGAAGGAAAATGCCCATCAAGATATGACTACATAATCATTGTGTGTATATGTATATATCCCTGTATTTACAGACATGTATATATGTGTGTATACATATAAGCATCCTATGATTTTTTTACATTTACACATTTCATACATTTTAATGTTAATACATTATATACATATGAAGTATAATATATAGAAAAGCCTTTTCTTTTATAAGTGAATAGCTAAATTTGGTAGGTGACAGATATTCTCCGTTGAGGCAAGGTACAATTAGTTAAGCA
Source organism: Notamacropus eugenii (assembly GCF_028372415.1). Taxonomy (NCBI): domain Eukaryota; kingdom Metazoa; phylum Chordata; class Mammalia; order Diprotodontia; family Macropodidae; genus Notamacropus; species Notamacropus eugenii. The sequence goes on along the minus strand of NC_092875.1, from coordinate 297,227,813 downwards.
AGGGATGCATGTAATATCTTTTTCATTGTAAGACTACTTTAAAAATAATGAAGTATATTGAAGTTATAAAACACAAAATAAATAACAATTAAACAAAAATACATTTTACCAAAATCCTATGAATTTTTACTTAAATGAATTCTTCATTTAACATACACTGTAACAACTCCTATGTAGAAGAAAACTTTATTGAATCCTTGAAATATATTTGACATATAACTATTTCTGTCACCTTGTACTGGAATAAAATTAAACCACCAGTGTCAGGGGACAGAGTACTAAAGTTCATGTAGTATAAAATAGCTGTTTGTAACAGCAATTCATTTGATGAAAAATTTGATGAAAAGAAGAAAAAATCTAGTTTCATATTACTTATATAAGCTATTTTGTTATATTAGAGGAAGATATTCAGCTAACATATTTAATCCATACAGCTAAAATTTTGGTCCACACTCTCTTTCTTGTCTTTGTGCTGATCTCGTCACTGTTGAAGAGGCCTGCCTGGCAGCTGTTAACTGTCAATGGACAATATGGTCTAATAAGCAAAGGGGATGTCAACTGTCAATGGACCATATGCAGATGATGAGCAAAGTGACAGATTGAAGAAAAGAGGCATTAACCTCTACACTGTACCCTCAGGTATGGTTTCAAGACAGGTTGTTAAGCATAACACAATATGTTGAGCATCTAATTTAATGTCCATCAATCCACAATCAATTTTAAGAAAATAAAAAGAGAAAGCTATTAAAGATAATTTTTCAAAAGAGGTATATTTATCTTTCCATTTTAATCCAATTCATTCCAACTGGTAATTACCTTACTTCTACAATAGGGACACAAAATATTAGCAGATATACAAGTAATAATTTGTTGGAACCAGAAATAACTAACATGTATGGAAATCAGTAAAGGCATATTATTAGAGAAGGCATGTGAGGTGATATTTGAAAGAAGTTAGGGGTTCTAAGAAGCAGAGGTGAGGATGGAGTCAATTCCAAGAATGAGAGATCAGACCTGGCAAAGACACAGATGCTAAGAAGAGGTGGTAAACACACCCATCTGTGGGCTGCATGTGCCAATGAAGCCCGAACAATATCAAAATGTAATTGAGAAATATTTAACAAAACATATAAAATGCAGCAAAATATGGATAGTATTGTATTTTAAAATTAAGTCAACACATGCAGTCTTTAGAGATTCTTATGTCCAGTTTGGTGGCCTCTGTTTCTATCTGAGTTTGACATCCCTGATATGGAGCATGGAATACCACATACGAGTAAGAAGAAGTAAGTCAGTTTGGGTGGAATATGGAGTTCTTGAAGGAAAGCCTTAAAGAATTGCATGATAAATATATTTCTTTAAAATCTCATCCACAAAATTTTTAGGAGCAGTGAAGCAATTATTTTTAAAAATATGTATTTTTTCAATAAATGAGAGTGTGGGGAAAAAAAGAAAACAAATCAGAACTGTGAAGAAATTGGAAAGGAAATTAACAGCTTGGCCAAATAGGTAAAAAGAAACATTGTAGAAGTAATAAATTATGCAAAAATTAGAATGAAACATAAGAGAGACAAGGGACAGTGGATATGTCATATTTAATTTTCAGATTAGTTTTGGTGAACTACTTTCTCTTTCTCTTTTTATAAAAAAATTGTGTAATAACAATTAGCTTGCTAGATGTAGAAATGGGGAGAGATATGTTTGAAAATGAATGTAATGTTAAAACAAAAGACATAAATGAAAATAAATTTATTTTTTTAAATAAGTAAAATGAAAACTCTCAGGAATATATTAGCTAAAATCCAGACTTTCTAGGTCAAAGGAAAATACTATAAGCAGCTAAAAAGAAAGAATTCAAGTACTGAGGGATCACAGTCTCAGAACCATACTTGATTTAACAGGTACCACAGTATAAGGGGGGGAAACTTTGCATACAATGTTCCAGGATACAAAAGTTGTAAATTTACAGTAAAAAATCAGTTACCCAACTAAACTGAGTACAATCATACATGTGGAAAACTAGACCTGAAATGAATTAGTGGACTTCCAAGTATACCTAATAAGACCTGAGCTGCCTAGAAACTTTGAAATTCAAACATTAGAGTTAAGAGAAACACAGATAAACACAGATAAATAAATATAAGGGAGTGAATAAGGATGAACTGTTTATATTCTTACATGTTACAATGGTTCTTTTCACCTTCTTAATCCGATCATCATCAGGGATCATAGAGAAAGTTGAAGTAGGCAGAAGTCTTTGATATCTTTCTGTTACAACTTGATGACTTTTATTATTCCTAGCATTTAATATTTCTCCAATTACAGGTAAAAACAATTTTCAATATTTTAAAATTTAGTTTCAAATACTCTTCTTCCCTCTCCACACCTGCTTATTGAGAAAGCAAACAATATGGTGCAGCTTGCACATGTGTAGTGATGCAAATCATATTTCCCTATTGTGGGCAGCTAGGCGGTGCAGTGAATAGAGCACCAGTGCAGGAGTCAGGAGGACCTGAATTCAAATCTCGCCTCAGACACTTGACACTTGCTAGCTGTGTGACCTTGGGCAAGTCACTTAACCCCAATTGCCTCATCTTGGGTCATCTCCAGTCATCCTGAGGAATATCTGGTCACTGGATTCAGATGGCTCTGGAGAAGAAGAGAGGCTGGTGACCTGCACAGCCCTCCCTCACTCAAAACAAAGTCATGTGCAAGTCATGTCATCATTTCTCTGATGGCATGGTCTTCTTTGGCAACAAAGGACAAACACACACACACACACACACACACACACACACACACACACTTCCATTTAAATAAAATAAAAACCCAGAAAAAAATAAAGTAGGAAAAGTTTGTTCCAATATGTATTAGGATTCCATCAGTTCTTTCCCTGGTGAAAGATAGTGTATTTCATCATAAGTCCTTCAGAGTTTTCTTGGACTAATGTATTGCTGAGAATGGTTAGATCATTAACAATTAATCATCTTACCACTGAGCTGTTACTGTGTACAATACTCTCCTGATTCTACTCATTTCACTTTGCAGCAGTTAATATAAGTCCTTGCAAGTTTTTCTGAAACCATCTATCTCATCAGTTCTTGTAATATAATGCTTCCATTACAACCATATTCCACAACTTGTTCAGATATTCCCTAATGGTGGGCATCACCTCAATTTCCTTTTTTTTTGCCATCAGGAAAGAGCTGCTAACATTGTGTAATGATTAACGATGATAGACTTAGCTGTTCTCAGAAATACAATGATCCAAAACAGGTCTGAAATATTTTGGATAGAAAATGTGAATCATGTGAATCAAAAAAGAACTATGGAGTCTGAATGCAGATTGAAGTATACTATTTTCACTTGATTCTTGATTTTTTTCTCATAGTTTTCTTTTCTGATTCTTCTTTCAGAACATGAGTAATGTAGAAATATGTTTAACAAGATGTATAATCTGTATCAGATTGCCTGTTGTCTTGTGGAGGGCAGACAAGGGATGGAGGGAAAAAAACTGGACCTCAAAAATTTATGAAAATGAATGTTGAAAACTATTTTTACATGTAATTGGGAAAAATAAAATACTATTAAAGGAAAAGAAATTAAAAGAGAAAAAAGAATCACCTACCCAGCAAAACTGAGTAAAATCCATAGACAGGGGAAAGGGTCAATGAGATAGAGGACTTCCAAACATTCTTGAGAAAACAACCAGAACTGAAGAGAAAATATGACTTTCAAATACAAGACTCGAGAGAAGCATTAAAAGGTAAACAAAAAAGGCCAACAGTCAAAGATAGAAAGAGAAATCACATTTGAAGTTACTGTAGACCATATAAAATATTTGGGAGTCTACCTACCAAAACAAACCCATGGACTATATGTACACAATTACAAAATACGTTTTATACAAATAAAGTCACATCTAAATGAGTAGAAAAACATCAGCTCATCATGGATAGGACAAGCTAATATAATAAAAATGACCATTCTACCTGAATCAATTTACTTATTCAGTGCCATACCAATCAAACTACTAAACAATTATTTTATAGATCTAGAAAAAATAATATAAAAATTCATCTGGAAAAACAAAAGGCCCAGAATATCACGGGAATTAATGCAAAGAAATGTTAGCAAAGGTTATCTTAGTCATACCAGATCTTAACTTGTATTATATAGCAGCAATCATCAGTACTACTTGTTACTGGCTAATAAATAGAGGGGCAGATTAGTGGAATAGGTTAGGTACATAAGACACAGTAGTCAATGACTGCAACTTTCTACTGTTTGATAAAACCAAGGACCCCCGTGTCTGGAATAAGACTTAGTGTCTGACAAAAACTTCTGGGAAAATTGAAAAATAGTATGGTAGAAACTGGGCTTAGATCAATACATATACCAGAATATACCATATACCAGAATAAAGTCCAAATGGGTACATGATTTGGGTATGAAGACTAACACTACAAACAAAGTACAGGAGCAAAGAATAGTTTATTCATCAGATTTATGGAGAATGGAGGAATTTATAACCAAATAAAAGACAAAACATTATGAAATGAAAAATGAATAACTTGGATTACATGAAATTGAACAATTTTTTTACACAAACAAAGCCAATGTAAACAAGATTAGAAGGAAAGTAGATAAATGGGAAATAATTTTTACAACTAGTATCTGTAATGAAGGCCTTCTTTCTAAAATATATAGAAAGGAGAGTCAAATTTATAAGAATACAAGCCATTCTCCAATTGATAAATGGTCAAAGAATATGAACAGGCAGTTTTTAGAGGAAGAAATTAAAGATATCTATAGTCATATGAAAAAAATACTCTAAATCCCTGTTGACTAGAGACATGCAAATCAAAACAACTGAGGTACCTATCCCATCACGTCTATCAGATTGGCTAATATGACAAAACAGGAAAATGATAAATGTTGGAAAAGATATGGGAGAATTAAAACACTAATTCATTGTTGGTGGAGCTGTGAGCTGATCCAATCATTCAAGAGAGCAATTTGGAACTATGCCCAAAGACCTGTGAAATGGGCATTTGACCCAGCAATACCTCTTCTAGTTTTGTATCCCAAAGAGATCATTAACATGGGAAAAGGACTTACACGTACAAAAATGTTTACAGCACCTCTTTCTGTGGTGCCTAAGAAATGGAAATCAAGGGGGTGCCCATCAATTGGGGAGTGGCTGAACAAGTTGTGATATATGAATATAATGGAATGCTATTGTGCTATTAGAAATGGTGAACAGGCAGACCAGAAAAAAACCTGGAAAGACTTACATGAACTGATGCAGAATGAAGTGAACAGAACCAGGAGAATATTATACACAATAACAGTCACTGTTTGGCAGGACTGTTTTTGACAGACTTAACTTTCCCAGCAACACAAGGACCTAAAATATTTCCAAAAGACTCATGATGTAAAATGTCATCCACATCCAGAGAAAGAACTATGGAGTCTGAATACAGAGCAAAGCAGAGTATTTTCTCTTTTGTTGTGTCTTGTTTTTCTTGTTGTTTCTCTCATTTGTTTTAATTCTTTCTTATGGAAGTGATTGTTGAAAACTGGAAACAAATTAATAAATTTTTAAAAAATGGAAAAATAACAAAAAGGAATTTAGGAGAACCCTCAATGGGAATGGCTGAACAAATTGCAGTATGTGATTATGATGGAATTCTATTGTACCATAGGAAATGATGAACAGCAGGCTTTCAGAAAAAGCTGGAAGGACTTATATGGGGGGATGCAAAGTGAAATGTACTGTATACAATGTAATAGCAATATTGTAGATGATCAGTCATGAATGACTTAGCTATCACCAGCAACAGTATGATCCAAGACAGCTCTGAAGGACTTATGACCAGAAATGCTATCCATCGCCAGAGAAGGAATTGTTGGTGTCTGAATATAGACTAAAATATACTTTTATTTTTATTTTCTTTTTCTTCTTGATTTTTTTGTTTATGTTTTTTTTCACAATATGGTTATTATGAATATGTTTTACATGACTACACATGTATAACCAATATGAATTGCTTGGCTTCCTAATGGGGGTGGGGGAAAGAAGGGAGGTAATTTGAAACTCAAAATTTTAAAAATTAATGTTAAAATTATTTTACATGTAATTGGAGAAAATGAAATACTAAATCTTTTTTTAGATTATACGTTTGTAATGTGTTTTTGTTCTCTCTCTTTTGAAAAAAAATAAAGTTAAAAGAGAAGCATGAATTAGAGAAAATATAATGATAGCAATTGCACAATGTACAAAATCGTTTGGCCTGTAGTTGACAATTTGCTCAGAGAAAGAATAATTTATCTCAATACACTCAATAACATATTTTTTAAAGAATTAAAGAACTGAAATGCAGCTTTTAAAATGTGCAAATCGAAAAATAATATAAAATAAACAAAACAAATCATGAAAAGTTGAAAAAAGATAGAATTGGAACAGAGATACTAAAAACAATAAAAAAGCAAAAACTATTTTACAACAAGATTAGCAAAATCAATTAAGCATTCGTTAGCCTAATTTTTAAAATTTGGTTGACATGTGTTTGAAAAAGTTGCATCACAACAAAATGCATTCTCTTTTAAAATAATGTTACCCCAATTACATGTTAAAACACTTTTTAATATTTTATTCTTTTTTGTTTTGAGCTCCAAATTCTATCCATCCTTCACTCTCTCACCCTTCTGCATCCCTGAGAAGGTTATAAATGTTAACTCATATAAAACATTTCCAAATTAATTATTTTGTACAGGAAGACTTGACCCCCAAAAAATAATGAAAGAGAGAGAGGAAGAAGACGAAAGAAAGAGAAAATAGTATGTTTTGGTCTGTTGTTTTTTTGTGGTTTATTCTTGAAGAGGACCATGACATCAGAAAAGTGATGCCATGACATGCAAAAGAATTGGATTTAAGTGAGGGAGGGCAGTGCAAAGTCACCAGCCTCATTTTCTCCTCCAGAGCCCTCTTGACCAGATATACATCGACAATTGGAGATGACCCTGGGTACAATGGGAGACCTTGGCCTTTTTAAGCTAAGGTATTTAACAGGTCTCAGTTTGACTGAGGCAATACCCATTCAGTGATTTAAGCTAGGTAAGAAATGAAGCAGATAATGGCCTACCTTCTCTGAAGGTAGATAGCATCTTTTATTAGGAGTCCATTGGTTTTGTCTTATATCATTGTATTGTTGGGAAAACTTTAAGTCATTCACAGTTGATACTTTTACAACATTGCTGTTACTATGTACAACATTCTTTTGCTTCTGCTCACTTCATTTTGCATCAGTTCATGTAAGTCTTTCTAGGTTTTTCTGAAATCATCCTGCTGGTCATTTCTTATATCACAGTAATATTCCTTTTCTATCATGTGCCACAGCTCTTTCAGTGTTTTTTCAATTGATAGGCATCCCCTAAGTTTCCAATTCTTAGCCACCAAAATAAGATCTGTAATACATATTATTATTATTTACAAATAGATCATTTCTCCCTTTTTATGTCTTTGGGAATATATACCTAGCAGTGGTATTGCTGGATCAAATGGTGTGTACAGATTTATAGCCTTTTTAGTATAATTCCAAATTACTTTCCATAATTGTTGAATCAGTTCACAGCTCCACCAACAATGCATTAGTGAAATAGTTTTTACACATCTCCTGCAATATTTGTAATTTTCCTTTTTTATTACTTTAGCCAGTCTGAGATATGTAAAAGTGCTACCTCAGAGTTGTTTTAATTTGTATTTTTTGTAATCCACAGTGATTTAGAGGATTTTTTTTCACATGACTATGCATAGTTTTGATTTCTTTTTCTCCAAACTGCTTAATCATATGCTTTGACTAGTTTTCAATTATGGAATAATTTGTATTCTTTATAAATTTGACTCAGTTTTCTACATATTTGAGACATGAGGGCTTCATCACAGATTCTTGCTATAAAAAAATTCCTAGTTTTCTGCTTTTCTTCTTATTTTGGTTGGTTTTTTTGTTATTTTGATTTTGTTTATGCAAAATTTCAATTTTATATAATCAAAATTACCTATTTTACAATTCCTAATGCTCTCTATATAGTTTTTGCTTCTAAATTCTTCCCTTATCCATAGATCTGACAGGTAAACTATTCCATGTTCTCTTAATTTGCTTATGGTATCACCCTTTATGGGCAAATCATGTGCCCATTTTGATCTTATGTTGGTGTACAGTGAGATGTTGTTGTATACCTAGTTTCTACCATATTGTTTTCCAGCTTTCCCAAGAGATTTTGTCAAATAATGAGTTTTTGTGCAAAAAAATTTGGATCTTTGGGTTTATCATATACTGTATTATTGTGGTCATTTTACAATATATTGCATGTCTCCTCTATTCCACTAGTCCACCACTTTATTTTTTTATCCAGCACCAGATTTTTTTTTGATAGTTACCACTTTATAATGCAGTTTGAGATCTGGTATTGCTAGGCCACCTTCCTTCACTTTTCTTCCCATTGAACCAATTAAAATTCTTGACCTTTTGTTCTTCTAGATGAATTTTGTTATTATTTTTCTAGCTCCTTAAAAAAATACATTATGGTAGTTTGATATGACACTGAATAAGCAGATTAATCTAGATAGAATTAATAGACAGATTAGATATGATTTTTGTTATATTTGTCTAGTTAATCTATGAGCAATTAATATTTTCCATAGATATGACTTTATTTGCATGAAAAGTGCATAAAAAGTGGGTTTGTTTTGGCAATTCAATTATTAAGTATTATAATTAATTAATTAAGTAAGTATATAATATATACTTATTATATTATATATTATATTATATTATAATTAATTAATTAAGTATATAATATATATTATATATTATATATATTATATATAATATATATTATTATATTATATAATATATAATTATATATAATATATATAATATATAATTATATTATATTATAATTAATTAATTAATTAAGTATATAATATATACTTAATATATATAATATATATATAATATATAATATATATTAAGTATATAATATATACTAATTAATTAATTAAGTATTATATATTATATATTATATATATTGTCTACAGATATTTTAAGTGAAATTTCTCTTTTTATCTCTTGTGACTGGACTTTGTTGATTGCACATAGAAATGCTGATGATTTATGTGGGCTTATTTTATATCCTGCAACTTTGCTAAAGTTAATTATTTCAAGATCTTTTCGTTGATTCTCTGGGATTCTCTACGTATACCCTCATATCATCTGCAAAGAATAATAATTTTATTTTCACATTGCCTATTGTAATTCCTTCCATTTCTTTTTCTTCTTTTATTGCTGTATTTTCAGTAAAGTATTGAATACCAGTGGCGGTAATGGGTATTCATGCTTCACCCCTGATTGTATCAGGAAGGCTTCTAGCTTATCCCCATTATAGATAATGTTTGCTGATGGCTTTATATAAATATTACTTATAACTTAAAGGTAAACTCCATTCATTCTTATGCTCTCTAGTATTTTTAGTAGGAATGGATATTGTATTATGTCAGAGGCTTTTTATGCATTTCTTGAGAAAATCATATTATTTCAGTTGGTTTTATTATTAATAAGGTCTAAGGTCAGTTATGCTGATAGTTTTCCTAATATTGAACAATTCTGTACTCTTGGCATAAATCCCAATTGATCATATTGCAAGATCCTCATGATGAGTTGCTCTAATCTCCCTGCTAGTATTTTATTTAAAAATTTTACATCAATATTCATTAGGAAAATTAGTCCATAATTTTCTTCCTCTGTTTTGACTCTTACCATATCAACATTCATTTGAAAAATAAATATAAAAGACACATACATATTCAATAAATAAAATTGATATTTTAAAATGCAGTCTTTACGCTGAGTATACTGTTGTACTCTATTTACTGAGCACATACTTTTATTTCATATTTTAAAATTAGTTTTATTGATGTTTTTTTTATGGCACCTTATCACATTTTCCTTTAGTATTCTTTCCTCACCACACCCAAAAAAGACATGTAACAAATTTAACAAATAGTGCTTTAAGACAAAATAAGGGAGAAAGTCAGCATAATTATAAACACATCAGAAATGTACATTACTTGTAGCCCTCCTCCATTCTGCAAAGAGATTGAATGGGAATGTCTTTTTATAATTCTTCTTTCTAGTCAGGTGTATCAGTAAGCACTAGAACATACACAGTCGGGGGGGAGGGGCTATTACAACAGATTCTTAGATCTGCATTCATAAAATGAAAGACAGCTGCTGAAGTGTTAACAACCACTTCAGTCAAGCACATGTATCAATCCTTTAGTCAAGCACATATATCATTCACCTAGTTCAGGGAAGTCAACACCCTGAATCCCAAAGTAATCAACAGACATGGTTATATGACTATCTGACTATATTTCAACAGACAGACAGCTGTCTGACCATAATTACCAGAGAGGGAAGCACAAAATCTGGGTTCTCAAAGTTGGAGCAGCTTCCCAGAGTCCTCATCTGGCACTCAAACCTTTTTAGCAAGACTAAGCCCCAAAGTGAAACTGCACCTCAGAGTCTTTATACACACTTTAGAGCCAGAGGGCATCACATCCCTTGAGAACCACTGCCTCACTGACAAAAGATTTGGACTTTTTACAAACCTTCCCAGGCCAGACAATCAGTGGGAAAGATCCTCCTTAGGCATGTTCAAATAGAGGCATTATATTTGATTATACTAAAACAAAAACAGCAAAAGATCCTACTTTACTTTCCATTACATTAGGCTTACTCTTTGTAATTTTGCAACATTCACATCTTTTGGTCTTTCTGTTTAAACTTTTGTAGTTTTTGAGTATATTTTTAGTTATATTTATGTCACTTTCCATCAGTTGATATTGATCTTCTTATGTGTTTCTGTATTCATTTTATTCACCATTTTTTAATTGTGCAGTAGGAACATTGTTATATTTGTGTACAATACTTTTAGCCTTTCACCCACTTAATGTGTGTGTGCGTGTGACTAGATCTGTGATTTCATGTGTGTAACTTAGAAATTTTCTTGGGGCACTTGATGTGCACAGTGTCTTATTGTCATTGTGTGTTAGAAGGAGGAATAGAAACACATTCTTCCTACCCCTTAGTCTCATTCTCTACCTATATGTCATGGTGTTTTTCCTATCTATCAAAATTCTTGAAGAAATCTGTTGACTATTTGGCTGTATTTTCATAATTTATATATATAAAGTTATCACTTTAAATGATATTATTATATATTAAATTATATCAATCTAATAAAGTATTTAAAAGTATTTTTTAAAGAAAGAAGAATACAGGGATATAATTTAAAAGACTACATTTCTCAGTCTAAAAATCCTATCAAATTTCAAAAGTTGAATAGCAAATATCTTTTAATGACAGAGTAGCTCATTAGAAGAAAGCATGTTGTTTCATGTATATGGAATGTCATTTATATATTCATGTTTATATATGTTTGTGTCACCAGATTTTCTGGCATCCATATCTCTAAGTTTTATTTCTGAAGCTTTGAGGCTTAGGAAGATGGTTAATTTATTTTAAAATAAGTACAATTATACATAAAATTTTAAAAATAAAATAAATTGTGTACGTGTGATTTTCTTTCTAGTGCCAGGTGATTTTCTTTCCAGGTGGTCCATGGAAAATGCAAGGAGAGGATATTTTAAACTATTTCAATAAAAAATAAAAGTACACCACTTAATAGATTAATGATTATCCCTTAACAGATTACATATTAAAATGCTTTAGAAAATGTGATTTGCCTTCTGAAGGCCAAACTCTAATGTCAATGTAGTTAAAAATATGACCTTCAATATCTGGTTTTATCTTAGAATAGGGAATATATAACTCCATTAACAGAGTACTAATGCTATCATCATAGAATAATGAGGGGAAAGGATGGCCTGAATATTTTAAATGTTGTTTTGTTGTAATAAAAGAGAGTAAATTTTTTAAAGGAAATACCCAATTTAAAATGAGGAATAAAGGCAAAATTTATGGCATTAAAGCCATTTTGGAAGCTAGGGGCAAAGAAGATTTAGAGAATTGGGGATCAGATTCTTTCTTAAGAACCATTTTCAAAAATGAAGAATATTATTTGGTGACCAATAAAATTATTTTTAAAACAATGTCAAGAGAGTTCTTTGTAATACGTAAATAACTGCTTGAAAAGTCAGAACATTCAGAATGATGTTCTTAATAATGCCTGTAGTTTACAATCCTTTTCATTAATTGACCTCACTTCAAACATATCAAAGTAGTAAACTATTTGAATATGTTTGAAGTTTGTTGCTTGCAGATCTGCCCCAAGCATATTTTATTTGTGATCTGAGTAAATGTTATCCATTCTGAGCTCCCCACCTTCCTCTTCCTATCAATCCTAATCAGCTAATTATTTTCTTCATTCCCCTTTCATACTTTGATTTACTAAAACACTTTTTAGTTAAATAAACAACAACAAAAACAATATAAAAAATCAGAAGAGTATTAGTAAATTTCTTCTCGACTTATTACCTTATTTCCCTCAGTTACTATGAATAGGAACCAATGTTTTCTTTCATTACTCAGTTAAATATTAATTTCAAAAAATTTTAAATGATTTCTGTTCATGAGTTTATAATTCAAATGCATTTCATGAAGAGGAACCTTTTTAACTTTCAGAAAGAAACAATTTCAAATAATTACTTTTTATAAATCACATAAACATCACTTATCTAGATTTTATCAATATGTATGGCACTACTATGTCTCATCATAATAGTGTGGCAAGATAAAGATACACATATTGAACATAGTACATTTAGATGCATTTGGGACACTTGAATGCTAGAACCCAGACTGGTGACTAATGGGTCACTTGAAGACCGACTCTAATGGAGAGCCCCAAAGGTTTGTTCTTGTCACTTACAATGTGCAACATTGTCAACCATGAGCTGAATAAAGAGATAAATGGAATAGTTAATAGTTTTCAGATGGCACAAAACGTAGAGCGATGACCTATTGAATGGCAAAAATCAGCATCCAATGAGAAGTTAACAGACTTTAATGATGACTTTGCATATGTCAAGGTCTATATTACTTTCATCATGCTTTTAGATGACCTCTCACTTTCCAATATCAAATCCTTCTTCTATTGCTTGAATGTCCTACTAATATCTTCCCATTTTCTTCAACCTATTTTCATTTCACAGAAACTCAAGGTCTGAATTAAAGAAACAGGTTTGAATCTTTATTCTATCACTAAGTATGTGTGACTTTGTTCAATTCACTTAATCTCCCTAAGTTTCAGGTCCTCATCTCTAAATGAGGGTTGGACTAAATGTGTCTAAATACATCTATCTTTCTATCTTTATACATAGGATCTTATGATTTGATCCCTTTACCTAAATTGTCCTACTGTGAATTCAGTGAAGGAACTGGAGGTGTGTATGGATCCTATAAAAAAGAATATGATAATAACAGTCAAGTATTTGAATGGTTATCATGTGGAAGAGGGTGATTCATCTGGTTTTGACTGTCATAGTAGGTCAGAGATAGGAGTAATAGGGAGAAGTTACAGTGAAGTCAGAATTATGCTTAATTTAAGGGGAGGAAATGCCCCAAATGAAATGGGCAGCCAGAGTTTCCTACTAGGTTGGATTTAAAAAATAAAGCAAGAAGAAAATGTCTCTGTTATAGGTGACTAAAGATTTTTGCTGATCTGTGACTTGACCAAAATTAGAATATAAATATCAAACTTTCAACTCTGAAAACCTATTATGTAAGTTTTCTAATCCTATGCCTATGCAATACAAAAATATTCCCTTAAGTATATGAATTTACTCTTTATTATTCCTTTGCCTACTTTCTCCTTCAATTCACCCACAAGAAAGTGATATTCTCTTTAAGTCATTATTAACAATGATGAGAATTGAAACACTAATGAGAACTGTTACCACAATTATCTGAACACATCTATCAATTTTCCACTTTGATTTCTTTATGAAGACCTGGCTTCCAAATGCCTCACTTATTTGAGTTGACTTTTAGTGACTGTTGAAATTAAGAAGCTCCTAATGCTTCTCATTTGTTTCTTCTCTATAGAGAAGTTCAATATTTGTATTAAAGTCCTACATTAACAATCAGGATCCCTGGTTCAGACACACCATTATGAAATGATTGGAGACATTCAAAATTTTAAAGAGCTTTGGGTAGGAAAGATGAAAAACTCTTTTAAAAACATGAACCACTTGAAGTACTTCAGTAATTTCAATTGTTCTGCAATGGGCAAGCAAAGGATCTCCATTGCTTTCACACTGAAACACTTCAGCTCTTGGATAATTTGATACCCTTCTATGCAGCCATTTCCAAAGCCCCATCATTTCCCCACTGAAGTGGTTTTAAAAATACATGAAGTGCTTCAATAATTTTAAAGTATCCTTTACAGTTCAAGCTCCAAACCCTTATCACCTCCAAATTTAAGAGCTTATAAAATTTGAAGTGGTCCGATATTTCCAAATAGCTATACATTGTGATTTCAGTTGTGTGCTTTGAAGTGTTTCTATTTTGAAAGCCTAGAACAAATTGTAAAATAGCTTGAGATGTATGATATAGAACCTATACCATATGAAAAGAGAATTTCACACAAAACCTTTGTGAAAGAAGTGTTAAAAAGCTTTCAAATGTTAGAAAATAAGTTATCCTTCTCTCTTCAAATTCCCAATGAACACCAACCCATGTGCAACATAAGTTCCAAGATTTGGTTTAAAGAAAAAATTATATTATGTTAAATTATATTATTTTGTAGTTCAGTGGTATAGTCAGAGATGGGATAGAGTTTTCTAAGACAACCTAGAAAGATAGAAATAGTCTGGTACATATTTGGAAATTGGTCACTTTGCATATATGACATTTGGGGTATAGGGTGTGTTCAAGGAGGACCAGTACCTTTGGTGTGATGGCTAGCAAGCCCTTTTCAGGGCTCTTTCCCCCTTTGATGTCTACCTGTTCCATCCAACTTTCACCTGTGGCTCCAAGAAGCTGCAGCATGTACAATAGCCACACTCCAGTAAACATTTTGGCAGATGGGTCAAACCAGGTTAAGAGTAACCAAGGGATCTCACACCGATTGGTGAGTTAGTGGGGGTGTTTACCTCAAGTATGTGAAGACTTCCGCTGGTGAAATGGGCAAATGAGAACAATTTGTTCCAACAGTCATGAAGGCAGCTAAAGCAGGAAATGTGGAGTGCTTAGAGCTTGGTTAGACACCAAAGGTGCCAAAAGAGGACAAGCTTATAATTCTGGGTGACTTTAATGCTAGAGTAGGCTCAGACTACCAGACTTGGCAGGAAGTCCTAGGGAGGAATGGAGCTGGATACAGCAACAGCAATGGTCATTTACCGCTGAAGACTTATGCATCACATGAACTTCTCATCACTAACACTGTTTTCTGTTTACCAAAATGCAATAAAACTTCATGGACGCATCCTCATAGAAAATATTGGCATCAAATAGACTATGTGACTGTAAGGAGAAGAGACAGACAAGATGTGAGTGTGACAAAGGCAATGTGTGGTGCAGAACTGGAATGATCATAGACTTATCCTTTCCAAGCTAAATATTTGCATTCATTGAAAGTGCCACCCCCTCAAGGCACAATGAATGATTACCAGAAGAATTAATGCCAGCAAATTAGAACTCTTCTCTGAGCATGAACAGTTTGTTGCTAACTTGGAGGAAATGTTGAGCCAACACACAGTTGGCAACAATGGAGCAGAAAAGGAGTGGGTAGCTTTCAGAGATTTGGTATAGAGGACTGAATTTGCTCATCTGGGTCAGAGCACTTGCAAACACCAACACTGGTTTGATGAAATTGATGGGGAAATCCAGAAGCTGGAAAACGAAAATCAAAAACTCCACAGTATTTACCAACGGGATAGTTCATCCATTTCTAAGAATGCAGCATTTAATTCCATCAAAAGTAAAGTATAAGCAAACTTTAGAGAGATGCAGGATTCTTGGTACAGGAAGAAGGCAGATGAAATTCAGTTTTGTGCTGACAGTAACATTCCAAAGCACTTTTATGATTCCCCAAAAGCTATTAATGGACCAAAAACCTAAGGTGCATCACAACTACTCAGTGCTGATGGAGTCATTTTGATCAATGATAAGGACATGATCCTAGAGAGATGGGCTGAACACCACTCACTAATGGAGTGAAACAAGGCTGTGTGCTTGCTTCCATGCTTTTCAGCATGATGTTTTCAGTCATGTTGTCAAATGCTTTCAATGAGGATGAACATGACATCAAGTTCAACTACCATATCAATGGTAAGTTCTTCAATTTGGGAAGGCTACAAACTAAGACCAAAGTGGAGGGAGTATTAGTGCATGATTTTCTGTTTGCAGATGATTGTGCACTCAATGCAGCCTCTGAAGCTGAGATGCAACAAAGTGCGGATCAAATCTCTGCTGCTTGTGCTAATTTTGACCTAATAATTAATACCAAGGAAACACAGACTGTGTCAGTCACCACCACTCTATGCATACATGGAATAATCCATTACAGCAAATAAAGAAGTTTTGAATGCTGTGGATAAGTTCACTTACCTTGGTAGTGTACTTTCCAGGGATATACACACTGACAATGAGGCTGATGCACACATTGCCAGAACTAGCTCAGCGTTTGGGATACTCTGAAGAAAAGTTTGGGAGAGAAAAGGTATTAGACTGACTACTAAATTGAAAGTCTAAAGAGCCATTGTGCTGACCTCATTGTTGGTTACCTGCGAAACATAGACAGTTTACCAGTGCCATGCCAAGAAACTGAATTGCTTCCATTTCAATTGCCTTAGGAAGATTCTGAAGATCATCTGGTAGGATAAGGTACAAGACACTGAGGTCCTTGCTAAAACTAAACTTCCAAGTATTCAAACTATGTTTCAGAGAGCTCAACGACAATGGGCTGGCCACATTGTTCAAATGTGTATGCTTGCCAAAAAGACTATTTTATGGAGAATTCTCATGGGGCAGGTGATCACATGGTGAGCAGAAGAGGCAATACAAGGACACTCTCAAGGTCTGTCTCATGAACTTTGGTTTTGATTATGCAAAATGGGAGAAGCTGGCTTAAGAGTACTCAGTATGACATGCCCACATCAGAAAAGGTGTCGTGTTCTGTGAGCAAAGCAGAATTGAAACAGCACAAAGGAAACACAGGATGCACAAATTTGGAGTAACCACCCCAAATGTTCACACAGACTATCTGCGCCCAATCTGTGGTAGAACATTCCAAGCTTGTATTGGTCTGATCTACCACAGTTGTATACACTGAAACTTCACTTTTTCATAGTGCTATCGCTTTGGTCCTCTTCAAGAACAAAGGACGACAACCAACCATGTGGGATATTTAACATCCAGCCAAATAAAGTAAAATTTTAGAACTACATGGACAATTAAATTAGAGTTCTTCATTTTGTCTTTTGAAGAAAAGCAAAAAAAATTTTTTTTTTTTTTACCAAGAGATACCAAGTTGTTGTTGTTTTTTTTTTTTTTTTTCATTTTTAACACAGTATGTAACAGATAAAACAATTCAAACTTTTGGTCAGGTGATAATTCTTTTTAGAGCATTTACAAAATGGACCACAAAAGTATATTTTTTTAAACATTAACCAACTGAGACACAAATAATATTTATGTTGCTAACTGCACAAACTCTTGACCTAATTGTCTCCACAGTATTACTAAGAATAAAAGTACCCTAACTTATTGTTGTTGGTCTAAAGTCCTATGCCTAATAGCTTAATTTTAGACTTAACCTCGGATGTTCCCCTACCAATAATCTATAATTTAATACATCTGATATTAAGCTTACAAACCTTTCGACTATAGGAAATTGCCACCAAGAGTAGGGACATTACAGGGATGCAATATCTCAGCAACTTCATGTCAATTCCAGGCAAGATTAGATTGTCCACTTGCATTCAGTCAGGCTTAAAGTCTGCTAGGTGTCAGTGGGGAAATTGAGTCAGGAGAATCCTACATCAGCCTAGGCTGAAAAGCCACTCTCCCACTCTTCCCATGAGATCACATTTTGCAGTTCATACTAGCATCTCACAGGCTTACTGACATCATGGATTGGAGGCTCAGACTGTCTTGCTACCCATACCTGGAGTTACACTCAGAATAACAGTCACTTAATAGTCCCGTAGCATCTAAAAATGGCAAGTTCCAATAACCAGGTTTCAAATATGATTATAATTTCACTTTGACTAAGGAACATCTTTTGAGGCAAGTCTTAAGTGGCTTACATGCCTTTCTATACATGTTCTAGTTCCTGATTAAATAGCAATCATAAAATCAAATTTACCATTAAACCCTTAACTTTTTCATCAATGCCAAATTTTACCTGAGGTTAACTTCCTCTAGGAAATTTAGACTAAAATTCTTTTCCCCAAACTAAAGATGTCATTAATTTATTCTCAGTAGTTAATTCAGTCAATTGTTTTAATACTAATTGCTTTTACTTCACTTTGCAACATGTCCAATTTTTCTCCCCATCACTTCCCTCCCCCCACTTCTTAATAACTTGCAATCTGATTACTCCTTCCCTCAATGTACCCTCCCTTCTATCACACCCCACCCTACCCTTATCCCCATCTTCACTCTTTTCTTGTAGGGCAAGATAAATTTCTATATCCCATTCCCTGTATTTCTTATGTCCCAATTATATGCAATAAAAATTCTCAACATTGGTTGCTAACACTTTGAATTCCAACTTCTCTCCCTCCCATCCTCCCTCCTCAGCCTCACTGAGAAGGCAAGCAATTCAATACAGACCAAATATGTGTTGTTTTGCAAAAGACTTCCATAATAATCATGTTGTGTAATATTAATTATATTGCCCTCTGTCCTACTCTATCCCTTCTTATTTTTCCCCCCACAATTGACCTTGTCCCTTCTCAAAAGTGTTTATTTCTAGTGACTCCCTTCTCACATTTGCCCTTCCTTCTAACATTCCCCTCACCCCACTTGTCTCCTCCTCTCTTACTTTCCTGTGGTATGATATAAACTTTCATATCAAATTTAGTGAGCATGTTATTCCCCCCTTCAGCCACATGTGGAGAGAGTAGCTTCATTTTTCCCCTCTCCCCTTCTCCCCTTTCTCCTCCTTTGAACAAGATTTTTCTTATCTCTTTTTATGAGTTGTAGCTTGCCCCATTCCATTTCTCCCTTTCTCTTCCCCTAATTTTCCTCCTTCACCTCTTAATTTTTATTTTATTTTATTTTATATTTTTATGTGGATATCATCTCTTCTGATTCAACACAGCCTGTACTCTCTATCTATATATGTGTATGTGTGATGTGTGTGTGTGTGTGTGTATATGTATAATCTCTCCATCTACCCAAATACTGACAAAATATTCAAGAGTTCTAAATATTTTCTTTCCATATAGTAATGTAAACAGTTCAGCTTTAGAGAGTTCTTTATTATTTTTCTTTCCTGTTTTCCTTTTCATGCTTCTCTTGATTTCTGTCTTGGGAAGTCAAATTTTCTGTACAGATCTGGTCTTTTCCTCAATATGAATGATTGAAAGTCCTCTCTATCATTGAATGACCATTTATTCCCTTGAAATATTATATACAGATTTTCTGGGTAGGTGATTCTTGGTTTCAATCACAGTTCCTTTGCCTTCTGAAGTATCCCATTCTAAGCCCTTCCATCCCTTAATGTTGAAGCTGCTGTAGCCTGTGTTATCCTGATTCTGTTTCTACAATACTCAAATTGTTTCTTTCTAACTGCTTGCAGCATTTTCTCCTTGATCTGGGAACTCTGAAATTTGGTCATAATACTCCTAGGAGTTTCTTTGTTTGGGTCTGTTTTAGGAGGTGATTGGTGAATTCTTTCAATATTTATTTTGCCCTCTGATTCTAGAACATCAGGGCAGTTTTCCTTGATAATTTCATGGAAGATAATCTCTAGTCTCTTTTTTGATCATGGCTTTCAGGTAGTCCCATAATTTTTAAATTGTTTCTCCTGGATCTCTTTTCCAGGTCAGTTGTTTTTCCAATGAGATGTTTCACATTATCTTCTATTTTTTCAAATTTTTCGTTTTGTTTACTAACTGCTTGGTTTAACTCATAGTCATTCATTTCCCTGAATTCAATTCTCTCTTACAATGATTTATTTTGTTCAGTGAGCTTTTGAACCTTCTCCTCTTGGCTAATTCTGCTTTTTAAAACCTCCTTCTCCTCATTGGCTTTTTGGACCTCTTTTTCCAATTGAGTTAGCCTCTTTTTAAAGCTGTTATTTTCCTCAGCATTTTTTTGGTTCTGCTTTAGTAAGCTGCCAACTTGTTTTTTAAGGTCTTCTATTGCCTGAGCTCAATTTAAGTTCCCTTTGGAGGCCCTGGAGGCAGAGGCCTTGACTTCCTCTGACAGTATGCCTTCTTCTTCCTCATCTGTAAGGATGGGGGGAGACACCTGTTCCCCAAGAAAGTAACCTTCTATAGTCTTATTATTTTCCCCTTTTTAGGGCATTTTCCCAGCCAGTTACTTGACTTCTGAGTTTTTTCTCCACAATCACCTCACCTCCAGTTCCCTCAAGCCAGCACTGGGGGCTGAGATTCAGATGAGCTGCTCTAAAACCCTCAGAGGTTTTAGACTAGGGCAGGGCTTCTATTCAGTGTGAGATTAAAATTAGCTGCTCAGATGGGGACAGGGCCACCACACAGGGCTCAGTTCCCTCAGGGGATTTATAAGGAGACCTTCAACAGTGGATGTGGGCTACTGCCTGCTTTGGGAGCCTCTTTCTGCTGCTGCCTCCACTGCTGCCACCTGAGGAGGCCCAAGTTATGGGGACCCCCTGGTCTCTTCTCAGCCAGCCAAAAAAATCCTCTCATTGACCTTTGGTGCCTGTGGGTTGAGGAATCTCCAATGCCACTGGAAATTCTGTCCCTGAAGTCTGCTTGGATCTGCTCCTCTTGGTGCCATGTAGCCAAGCCTGGGCTGGACTCTGCTCCATGTCCAGGTGCCCATTGGTCTTTTAGGTCACCCTGGGCTAGAAATCTCCTTCATTATGTTCTTCTGTGGCTTCTGCTGCTCTAGAATTTGTTGAGAGTCTTTACAGGTATTTTATGGGCTGTGGGGTAACAGCTAGTATATGTACATCTTTCTACTCTGCCATCTTGGCTCCACCCTAGATACCAAGTTCTTTTTTCTTTTTTGTCAATATTTAAAAGCCTTTCTAAAAGCCAGAATACCCCACTTTCTAGTATCCTATTTTGTTTCTTTTCATTCATCTAAAATAGATATAATTTCAAGTGCTTATGACTAGTAGATTTATTGAATAGTCATTTTCCTGGTGAATGCACTCCCTGTATTCATTTGAGGGAAGCTAACTGGCCCATTAGTTCAAAAATAAATATTTTTGATTATATGCCTTCTGTTTTCTCTAAGTGGAGGCATTAATAGTTATAAAAATGGCAAAGTCTGATAGCTAGTAAAAATACATTGGAGTGAAGATATACTATTCAATAATTCCTAGTCTCTTAGAATTATTGCTTTACATGAGCTCAAGTATGGAAATGAACTGGGCTGTCAAACACCATATTACTAGGGAAACGTTTCTAAAGAACATTACAGTAGTGAGATTCACCTGCTGATAATAAAAATAATTGTGAGTATGTACATAGGGGTTTAACTTTGCAAATCTACTACATATATTATAATATTGGATTCTCAAAACCATCCTGTAAGGTCAATGCTGAAGTAGATCCCTGATCTTATTGATATACACCTGTTCTTATGGTATACACCATAACCCATCTCTAACTGTCCATCCTGTTTCACTTTTTCTCAATGTCTCCCTATAAATTCACCACAAAACCATTCCACTTAAATTGATGAAAGTCTCCAAATTTTCTGAATGTTGCAGGAGTATTTGTATTTATTAATACTTCTGTACTTATTTGTTTGCCATCATTTTTGTAGATTGTCTTTTACAGTTTGATTCATATAATTGTTCTGCGTCTTGGCCCACATAAAAGTGAGGAACCTGCAGCCCTGAGGCCACATGTCACCCTCTAGGTCCTCAAATGCAGACTTTTGACTGTATCCAAACTTCACAGAACAAGTCCTCTTAATAAAAAAGTAAACAAATTAGTCTGTAAAGTTTGGATTCAGTCAAAGGGCCGTACTTGAGGACCTAGAGGTGTTTAAAATGGAATTGCTCTGTGTATTGCTGCTGGGTTTTATTGGTAATATCTTTATTTGGTCGAATGTTTCTATAGATCTTTGTTAGAGTAATTGTTAAAAAGGACTGAGTTGTGCTGCTGCTTCTTGTTCTAACATCTGAGTTGTTTAAATCATCTCATTTGATATTAATATTCAAAAATCAATTGAATAGTTATCCCTACTGTTCCATCTTTCCAAATAACTTGTATAGTTTTTGGTAAAGTCAAAATGAGCTGGTTTTGCTATCACAGGATCTGGGTTCAAATGTTGGCTCTTTTCCTCATGACTCTTTTTTATCTCTGCCTCTCACATTAAAAAAATAATAAAATGAAGAAATTAGAGTAGATGATATAGATGATTTCGATATTCTTTTTAGCTCTATATTCTATGATTCCTTGACTTTAATGTATTTCTAGTTAAAGAAAAACAAAATCTCATACTTGTTGTACATTGTACTAATAAAAAGCCTACAAAATTGTCATAATTTTAGAACAGACAAAAGAAAAAAGATCCCAAGTGTGTCTCAATTGGGGGGATGGAATAGATAGCCACTTCTTGAACCTATAATCATCATTTTCTATTTAATTTGAAACCAAGATTATCCTCTTTTCACTGTGTATTCACACATGAAACCATGATCTGAATATGATGTATTCTCTAATTCATTTTTCTCTTTTTTATTTCTAGTTTTTCTTTTATGGTCAAATTACCTTGAGTGGTTATGAAGTTCATGAAGGAGCCTCTATGTTGTTCTGAGACTTCACTACAATATCGTGTATAAACAGGATAATATAGAGTACCTGGTTATCTATGGGCAAGCTCTTCTGTTTTGCCTCTGATCAGTCTGGACTCAATAAAAGCAGTAAGTCATTTCAGTAAGCATATGTCTCCCTGTTTTATGCCATACTTAATATCAGCAATGGAATGATACATTTATTTTTGCATCTACTAAGGAATCTTGCGTGACTGACATGTATCAACGAAAGATATCCCATCGGTGTCACCTTTCATAAAGTCAATAAACCAGTTGTCTGAGAAACAAAAATAAGGCAAACCTAACATGATCTGAAGATTTTGGCTTTTTATAGAAAAGTTAATTATGAAGACGTTTTAACACTCCATTTGATATCATCATACTTGCAGAGACTAAAAGTTAGAAGGGAAAATAAAGGGCATCTACTCCAAGGCAATCACTTGACAGAAGAGGAAACTAAATCATAGAGCAGTTAAGTAATTTGTCCAAGGTCAGAGAGACAGAAAGTATAAAAGTAATAGAGATAGAATTTAACCCAACACAATTTAATTCAAAATCCAATACTCTTTCTCCTGATACAAATTTTAAAAATATAAGTAAAGTATTGCATCAAGTAAGCAAGTTTAATTTGAAAAATTATAGAAATACTATTTAAATAAACTCTATTCTCTATTATTAAGAAATACTACTCCTTAGTATCTTTGGATTGACTTAATAAATTATTTCCTTGGTTCTGATAAGGAAAGAAATGCAGCACTTTTAAACTTGAAGGAATGATAACATTAGCTGAGATGATTGATAGGTAACACACTGTAATTGTACCTGAGTTTTGACCTGAAACACCTCTACAATTTTGCTTCTCAGTTTTTCAAGCAAAGGCTGCTTACTGTGCCAAATTATATGATGGTGATGTGATAGGGACAAAGGTGGAACCACAACATTCATTTTCCCTGTTACAGTAAGAGAGATCAGAACTACCAGGGCTCATTATATTTATCTATCCCATCCACATATAACGCTCACTAGAATCACAGAGAGAGATAGAAAGATAGGTAGATAGACATGTGATAGATAGATAGATAGATAGATAGATAGATAGATAGATAGATAGATAGATAGATAGATAGATGGATGGATAGATAGATAGATATTCTTGTTAAACAAAGCATTGGGGTTTTGTTGTAGCAAGTGATGGCCTGTGAGGGAGTGTGCACTATATTGATTCTGCTAAGAGTAACTCCCCTGCCTCTGTAATGCACATGGTGGCCTGTAGGTCAAACATCAAAGTCCAATTGGATTTTTTTCTGGATTTTTGTACTCAGGCAAGCATGAAGCCTTATCATCAACTTTGGATTAAATCCTCTGATTCAGTTAAATAGTACCTTTTAAGGAAAAAATAGTATAAGATTAAAGTGATGAGGGAGAGTATATATATTAATTTGGGGAGAGGTGCACTAGATTGGAGACAGAGAAACAAGTTAGGAAATTATTTCAACATTCCAGGTGAGAGGCAATGTTTTTTTTAAAATATTTTTCAAATTACTCCCCATGACATCATGAAGTTTTAACTCATTCAAGAATGAGCCTACTAAATTCAATAGGAAAAAAAGAGGAAAAAAGTTATATCTGTACTTGTGAGGCAGTGGTTAATTCAAACCCTGCCTGAAGTATGCCACACAGTAATAATGATGACAACATCCAGTCCAATAATATAAAATCAATGGCAGACATTGAACTTCCATCTGAAGCAAATCTACAGTGTCATTTAGTTGATTATTAATTAAATTGACACCTGCCAAACTAAATTCAAACAGTCTTCCCTTTGCATGTAAAGTCAAAGTCCCTTTCTTTTGTCTCATCAAATAATTAATGTATGATAGTATTAACAAAAAATTGCATGAGGAATAAATTTTTAAACACAACCATCTGACATTTTTAAAGAAAAGACAAATCTGATCATCTGTACAAATTCCATAAATAAAGCTTTCACAAATGGTCTTTTAACTCCTATTGATCATGACCTTGGCATTCAAAGTCTAATTATAGTAAAAACTACCCTGTGTCTCTAGTGACTAGAAAATCAGTACTTCAAATATACCACTCTTAATTACAATGTGGTTATTGAAATAGCACACAACTTAAAATTTATGTATACTATCCTTATCATAAAGACTGTATTCTTGTAAATCACAAAAACAACATGATATGAAATGCATGGTATCTTTTTATGTTTTTCTTTAGTATGATATATGAAATAGTCCATTGTCCCAACAATATTGTTTTTTTCAAGCAAACATTCTGTAAAAATACCATACTGTTGTCACCAGATTAACCCCACCACACATCAATGATGCATAGTATTATTATTTTTCTATGTCTTGGACCAGTCTGGTTATGAGCTTAACAACCAATTTAAGATGTACATGATGCTTTTTGTAGCCTGATTTTTTATGATATAAGGGGATAATAGGTTACCATCGTAATACCATGAAATATAAATTAGTGTATTCAATTGATGTTTGTGTATAGGGGATGAATAAATTCTCTTTCTTCCTTTTCTACTACTCCATTCTACCTGTCATAGGTCTGAATTTAATATTTGTCACTCTATCTTCATGGAGTATGGATAGGATTAAATGAAGTACAACACTAGAATTTTCTGTTATTCACAAACTCCTAGAATTAGAAGGGACCTCAGAAATTATCTATTCTCTGTCTTCCTACATCCATGAATAGTTTGAATCGTAAACTCAAAATGTGTACACAGGGACAAAAGATAGCAATGAAGACTCTTAGAGTAGACTGGTCAAACTGCAGGGAGTGGCACTTTTAGAACTCATCCGGTCCAACTCTTTCATTTTACAAATTGTATCAGTGAGTCCCAGATGAATTTATTATTTAGCTTCTAAAGCTCTTTACAATCTGGCCCCAATTTATCTTTCTAGCCTTGCTATACATTACATTCCAACCCATTCCCTCTGTACTGTGATCCAGCTAAGTTTGCCTTCTTTCTGTTCCTAACATATGGCACTCTATCTCCCACCTTCCTGTCTTTGCATTGGCAAGATCCCCATGCCCATGATGTATTTCTTCCTCACTTTCATCTCTCTTCTTTCAAAACTCAACTCAAACACCACCTTCTGTATGGTATCTTACTGATCCTCAAACTTAATTTACAGATGAGGAAACTGAGGCAAACAGTTTTAAGTGATTTGCCCAGGGTCACATAGCTAGTAAGTGTCTGAGGCCAGATTTAAACACAGGGAGACGAGTCTTTCTGACTTCAGACCCAGTATACTATTCACTGAACCAGAACAATAGGGATAAGTTGTCTATAGTGCTTCGAATTGCACTAGTGATAGCCAGGCATAGAGATAAATGGCCATAAATGAGGTGTCTATCAAAGCTCTGAGTTCTTTAACTCTAATCTCTATTATCCCATCGGTTACTTCTCCCTGACCTACTAGGATATTAAAATACGTAATCTCATGAACCACAATTCTTAACTACACTTTCAGCTCTAGACAGAACTACAGTTATTTCAGAAAAATAATTCTATTCCATTAAATTTGAGTAACATGTTTTGATATCCTGATACATGCAAGACAACGTTCTGGGTTGAAGACACAAATATAGATATAATATAGGATCTGATCTTGAGGAACTTACAATTTAAAGGAGAAAAGGACAAGTACCAAAATAACTTTGATCAATGAGATAAGTGCAAAGCAAAGGACCATAGAACATGTTTTGAGAAAGTGAAGTAACAGCAAATCACTTTCACCTTAGTTTGAGAGAAGATAGTGACCAGTTCTTGAAAGAAGAAAGAAGTGATGTGTGAATTGGGCCTTTAAGGAAAGGAAGAATTTCAATCAAAATTGATGGGGAATGTATTCAAGGCATGAAGTATGCATGAATGGGAAAAGGAAGGAGGATGACTGTGCATGGGCTCCACAATCGCCTATCTAACATATGCCAGTAGTATTCATCTCTTTAAATCAGGAAACTGATTATTTATCTGAGCTGAGAAAGGAACTGTTAGTCTCCTGTTCCATGTTTCTATTTTCCTAAAGAAAGCTCAAAAGGAAGATCCTTCTTTAAAGTTTGTCTCTGTATTCTGAGACTTCCACATCTGGATCTTGAGTTCTCAAAGCTCTAGGAATGAAATTTTACTGAGCCTTTTATTTTCTGCCATTATGCTGTAATTCATTCTGAACTACTATTTTCTTTTTATTTTTTTTTTTTACTGTGGCCATAGTTTCAGAATTGTTGTTGTATTGTGCAGCTCTCCACCACTGAACATAGATTCAAAATATAGTCACAAAATAAAGAAAATTAGTTACTCTAAATGTGTTGTCTTCTTTGCAAGTGGTCTTCAAATACAGTAGTTCTCTAATGTTTCAGTGGGTAAATGTATCTGCATTTTCAAAATGTAGTATTCTTTTGTATTAATTACCTATCATCATGTAACATAGTATCCTAAACCAAGAGTTAAAAGGGGGTTAAACGATTTCTAGCTCAATCCTCATTTCACAAATTGGGGAACTGAGACAAAAGGAGGATAAGTGACTAGTCTAATGTAAAAGGGGTAATAGTAGTAACAGGTTCTCTGCCACCAAACCCAGGGTTCTTTCCACATAGCCATAGCTTCAAGGACATACTATTATGGGGACTAAGAAGTTTCAAATATAATGCTAACACTGTTTTTATATTTTTATTTCACTAAATATTTCCCAATTATGTTTTTAATTTTTTAAACTTTTTTAACTTTCAGTTCCAATGTTTTTCCTTCCTTCCTACCTCCTCTCACTTCTTGAGAAGTCATGCAATATGATATTGATTATACATGTGAAGTCATGCAAAACTATTTTCTATATTAGCCATGTCACAAAACAAAACGCACACACACACACAATAAAGTGAAAAAACTATGCTTCAGTGTACACTCGGAGTTTATCAGTTCTCTCCCTGGAGATGTGGAACATTTGTTATGAGTCTTTTGGAATTGTTTCTGGCCATTGCTTTGGTCAGAATAATGCTACCATATTTCAATACTCATAAGTACTCAGGACACAGAAATCACTAGGACACTAATCCAGTTTAACTGGATATTTACTAATATATACTTAAGCTTTTCCTATTTTTGAAGGATACTTTTTAAAAGGTCCTAGAATATTGCATAAGCTCCTGGAGGAGATTTATTACTGCTCAGAAGATTTTGACCTTACTCCCCCTCAGGAAAGCCAAAATAAATTAAGAATGTACATGGCTCCGGTTTTGATATGCAGTTGGAGAGACAATGTATAAAGCTGTTCCACCAGTTTGCATACATGAGGCAGTTTATTAATCAATAAGCATTTATTAAGTGCCAAGGTTTACTAGACTATATGCTAGCTGCTATAAATACAGAGGTAATAGACAATAGATGTGTGTATGCAGAATATATGTATGTATGTTTATTACATATTACTACATACACATACATATGTAAATACACATGCATGTTTATTTGCTTATGCATATGTAGAGTATGTGTATGTGTGTATATTTGCATAAGTGTATGCATGTATAAACATATAAATACACACTGAGAATAAACACAAAATAAATGTGAGTTAAATCCAAGGCAGGTGGGGAACAAGGAACTAGCAATTTAATCAAGAAAGGCTTCATGAAAAAGGTGGTATTGGAACTGCTTCTTTTCTCTTTCTAGTTTACCTATTCCTATAACGGATACCACTATCCTTTCAACCATCTTGTTTTGCCAGTTTTATCTCCTAAATATCTGTTACATGAAAACTTTTTCTCTGCACTTATATTCTTAACACCAAGACCTCATTAGCTGTTATTTGGGTAATTTTAAGAATTTACTAGTTGGTTTCTCTAACTCAAGTTTTTCCCTGCTCTGATACATCCTCCATTTAACCAGTGAAACACAGATCAGATCGTGTGGCTCTCCATTACTTCTGGAATAAAATGAACAATCTTGTTCATCATGGAAAGCCCTTTTCCTTTCAAGGATCCAGTTTTCCTTTCAAGGCGTTAGACATCACTCCCCTTTAAACCACAGTCCACAGTCAAGTCAAAGTTAAATAATTGCATTAAATATGCACACTTTGCAAGTTCCTTTTCCCAGTGTGTGAGGTACAGAGACCTTTACCAACGAATCAGAGATTCAGAGACATTAGCAGAAAGAATAGTTCATTTATTGACTTTCTCGAGAAAGGGCTCCCCCTGAGCACCCAAAAAGTGGTGCCAACTGAAGAGAGCAGAGCTGTGTTTAGCTCAGCAGATTATACAGGCCCTCACCACAATGCCTTCTCCCTAGACCCCTTCCTCAGGGCTCACTGGTGCAAGCCCTCAGGGTACAATCTATTCGTGACAATCTACCCCAGAAACAGAGAAGAAAAAACAACAGTTTCACACATTAGCCCTAAAAAAAGAAGGGGGAGGTGTTATTCCTCCCTGCTATGTGTCTAAAAACAAGGGGGCGGAGGGAAGACCGGGAAAATACAGAGGGCAGTCTGGGAAAGTAAATGGGGTAGTCCTGGGAAAATATAGGGAGTAGTCTGGGAAAGTACAGAATATGTTGGAACATTTCTTCTACAAGGTCAACCTGCTGCAAATGTTTCAGCAAGACAAGAAACAATTAACCTCTTGAAGAAGCTTCATTTCTGAGAGAGATCCTCAGAGATCATCTCTCACATAGTATCTTTGCAGAAGTTTTCTCCCATGTCTGAAATAAGTCCCTTCCTTCCTGTCCTTGATTCTTAGAATTGTAAGGTTTATTTCAAGCTCGTCTGCTGCCTCTTTTATGTAAAGGCTTTCCAGCATAGCTGCTAGTCTCTGACCCTTTCTTACCTTTCACCCACTTTGTGTATCTTTTGCATTAACTTATGTGTACAAATTTTTTCCTCAAATAAAAGGTAAGATTATTGAGGTCAGAGACTCTTTAGTTCTTGGGTTTGTATCACTAATGCTTAGTGCTCTGTCTGGCAAAAGTGGAAATGTAATTAATTCTTGCTAACTGATTTCTAATTAAGCTGGAGATCATCAGAAGGAGATCTATCAAAATGTTTAAAGGCATTGAAGAATAAGATTATTTTCTGGAACTGAGTACTCAGAGAACAAAAGACAAGGAGTGGGAGATAAGGCATTCCAGGGCTGTTATGAGGAGGAGGAACAAGACTTTTTTTATAAGAATGTGTTGGAGATATTGTGGATTCAGTTCCACACCCCCACAATAAAGACATCACAATAAAGTGTCACATGACTTTTTTTGTTTGTTTACCCAGGGAAAATAAAAGTTATATTTACACTATACTGTAGTCTATTCAAAGTACAATAGTATTGGGTCTAAAAGTAAATTATGCCTGTGATTTAATTTTAAAAAAATTTCTAAAAAAATGTTAACCATTGGGGGGAGAACCAAGGTGGTGGAGTAGAAGCACAGACCTGCTCAAACTCTCCCCCTGAAGCCCTTAAACTATCTGTTCAAATGACTCTAAACAAATTCTAGAGCAGCAAAAGTCACAAAATGAGAGAAAGAAACAGATTAACAGCCCAAGACAGCCTGAAAGGCCTACAGGAAGGGTTTATTGCACCAGGCTCAGAACCAAGCAAAGCCCAGAGTGCATGGCTCAAGGATAGGATTAGAGCAGGCTTCATGGCACTAGATTACAAGCAGCTGCTGAGGTTTTCCTGATTTCTCAACTCACAAATGCCAAAGACAGCTTCAAAGGTCATTGAAAAAGCTCTTTCACCCAGGTGAGAGGGGACTACAATCTGCCAAAATCCCAGCCCCAGCCACAACCCCAGGATGCTGGCAGCCACTGCCATATCAGGAGCTGCTTCTGGGGAATCAAGCTGCTGCTCTGGGTCTCAGTCCTTAGTGGTGCTCCTGGGGTGAAAAGGAATGCTAGAATGGTGGAACTGGTGGCAGCTGTGGAGAAGGAATCCAACTCACAGTTCAAGGGCAGAAGAGAGAGCTTGTGTTTTCTAACAGACCACAGTATAGGACAGGAGAGGAGTAAACACCTCACCCTTGACTATGCCATTTTGGAGGAACTGAGACTTATAGGTCTCTAGAGATATTTTGGAGAACAGCTGAACAAAACCTCTGAAGCCCGGTGCAGTACACCTTTCACTTGACAAAGGATTCAAAAGTCAAGTAATTGGCTGGGAAAATGCTCCAAAGGGGGAAAAATAAGACTATAGAAGGTTACTTTCTTGGTGAAAAGGTATTTTCTGGGGGCGGAGCCAAGATGGCGAAGTAGAAAGACGCACATACACATAGCTCCGAACCCACAAACCACAGAATGGCTAGAGGGGACCAACCCAGGGCGAATTCTGCACCCAGAGACCATGGAATATTGGAGCGAGGGAGATTTCTGTTCCAGACAGACCTCCAAACCTCTCGCGGGGGGTCCTTCGCGCCGTGGACTGGGCGCCGGGACGGGGATCAGAGGGCAGCCCTGCTGCGGCAGCGACACCGTGAGGAAAAGATCCGAGCGGGCTACAGGGATGGGATCTCCAGCGGCCACGCGGGTCCCTCCACCCACAGAGGGACCTGCAAACCTCTCGCAAAAGGTCCGTCGCACTGCAGACGCGGAGCCCAGCTCGGATCTACAGCAGTGGCGGTGGCCGCGGCTCCGAGAGGTACGGATCCGAGAAGGCTCCAGGGACAGGATCTCCAGCGGCGGCACAATCCCCCCCACCAACAGGTGACTGACGGGGGTAGGTGAGAGAGTGTCTTTGGCGGGTCGAGAGGGGAGTGGAGTGCCCCCATGACTCGGGCCCCCCCAGGAGATAGAAGCTGAGAGGCGGCTGCAGACAGGGGTTCCCCAAACGGGCGGGAGCCTGGATCCATTGTGGAAGGTCTGTGCATAAACCCCCAGAGGGAACTGAGCCAGAGAGGCCGCCCTGCCCCTGACCACCTGAACTTAATTCTCACACTGAATAGCAGCCCTGCCCCCGCCAAAAATCCTAAGGCGGGAAGCAGCATTTGAATCTCAGTTCCCAAACGCTGGCTGGGAGGACCAGGAGGCAAGGTGGGTGTGAGGAGAATATTCAAAGGTCAAGCCACTGGCTGGGGAGAATGCCCAGAAAAGGGAAAAGAAATAAAACTATTGAACGGTACTTTCTCGGAGAAAAGACACTTCCTCCCTTCCTTTCTGATGGGGAGGAACAATGCTTGCCATCAAGCAAAGACACAGAAATCAAGGATTCTGTGTCCCAGCCCACCCAATGGGCTCGGGCGACGGAAGAACTCAAAAAGAATTTTGAAAATCAAGTTAGAGAGGTGGAGGAAAGACTGGGAAGAGAAATGAGAGGGATGAGGGAGAAGCATGAAAAGCAGATCAGCTCCCTGCTAAAGGAGAACCAAAAAAATCTTGAAGAAATTGGCACCTTGAGAACTAGCCTAACTCAGTTGGCAAGGGAGGTGCAAGGGGCCAATGAGGAGAAGAATGCTTTCAAAAGCAGAATTAACCAAATGGAAAAGGAGATTCAAAAGCTCACTGAAGAAAATAGATCTTTCAAAACTGGAATAGTACAGATGGACGCTAAGGACTTTATGAGAAAGACAGCTATCACAGAACATTGCGTGCAGATTCGAAAAATGGAAGATAATGTGAAATATCTCATTGGAAAAACAACTGACCTGGAAAATAGAATCAGGAGAGACAATGTAAAAAGTCTGGGACTACCTGAAAACCATGATCAAAAGAAGAGCCTAGACATCATCTTCCATGAAATTATCAAGGAAAACTGCCCTGAGATTCTAGAACCAGAGGGCAAAATAAATATTCAAGGAATCCGCAGAACACCGCATGAAAGAGATCCAAAAAGAGAAACTCCTAGGAGCATTGTGGCCAAATTCCAGAATTCACAGGTGAAAGAGAAAATATTGCAAGCAGCTAGAAAGAAACAATTCAAGTATTGTGGAAATACAATCAGGATAACACAAGATCTAGCACCCTCTACATTAAGGGATCGAAGGGAATGGAATAGGATATTCCAGAAGTCAGAGGAACTAGGACTAAAACCAAGAATCACCTACCCAGCAAAACTGAGTATAATACTTCAGGAGAAAAAAATGGTCTTTCAATGAAATAGAGGATTTTCAGATTTTCCTGATGAAAAGACCAGAGCTAGAAAGAAAATTTGACTTTCTAACACAAGAATGAAGAGAACCAAGAAAAGGTGAACAGCAAAGAGAAGTCATAAGGGACTTACTAAAGTTGAACTGTTTACATTCCTACATGGAAAGACAATATTTGTAACTCTTGAAACATTTCAGTATCTGCGTACTGGGTGGGATTACACATGCACACATATACACGCACATGCACACACACATAGAGACAGAGTGCACAGAGTGAATTGAAGAGGATGGGATCATATCTTAAAAAAAAAAATGAAATGAAGCAGTGAGAGAGAAATATTGGGAGGGGAAAGGGAGAAGTTATATGGGGCAAATTATCTCTCATAAAAGAGGCAAGCAAAAGACTTATTAGTGGTGGGATAAAGAGGGGAGGCAAGACAAAAACATGAGGTCTACTCTCACCACATTCCACTAAAGGAAAGAATATAATGCACACTCATTTTGATAGGAAAACCTATCTCATAATACAGGAGAGTGGGGGACAGGGGGGGAGGATGGAGGGGAGGGCATGGGAAGGAGAATGCAATACGAGGTCGACACTCATGGGGTGGGAAAGGACCATAAGAAAATAGAAGTAAAGGGGGACAGGATAGGATGGAGGGAAATATAGTTAGTCCTATACAACACAACTAGTATGGAAATCATTTGCAAAACTAAACATATTTGGCCTATATTGAATTGCTTGTCTTCCAAGGGGAAGGGGTGGAGAGGGAGGGAGCTAAAGAAGTTGGAACTCAAAGTGTTAGGACCAAATGTAATGTTCTTACCACTAGGTAACAAGAAATACAGGTTAAGGGGTCAAGAAAGCTATCTGGCCCTACAGGACAAAAGAGAAGACGGAGACATGGACAGGGAGAGAGGATAGAGGAGAGAGCAGATTGGTCACAGGGGCAATTAGAATGCTTGGGTTTGGGGGGGGAGGGGATAAAAGGGGAGAAAATTTGTAACCCAAAATTTTGTGAAAATAAATGTTAAAAGTTAAATAAAAAAAAAAAAGAAAAGGTATTTTCTTCCATACTTTCAGATGAGGAAGAACAAATCATACAATCAAAGAAAGACCAAAGCATGCAACCAGAGGAAGATAGCAAGATCATGACTCTACATCTAGAGCCTGTAAAAAATATGCAAGTTCTCAGACCATGGAAGAGCTCGAAAAGGACATTGAAAGTCAAGTAAGAGAGGTGGAGGAAAAGTTGGGAAAAGAAATGAAAGCGATGCAATAAAATCATGAAAAGCAAGGCAACAGCTTTCGAAAGGAGACCCAAAAAATTCTGTAGAAAATAATACCTTTAAAAATAGACAAACCCAAATAGCAAAAGAGGTTCCAAAAAGACAATGAGGAGAAGAATGTCTTAAAAAAGCAGAATTGGACAAATGGAAAGGGAGGTCCAAAAGCTCACTGAAGAAAATAGTTCTTTATTAAACCATGATTTAAAAAAAAGAGCCTAGACATCAACTTGCAAGAAATTATTAAGGAAAATTGCCCTGATATTCTAGAAGCAGAGGATAAAATAGAAATGGAACTAATTCACCAATCACCTCTTGAAAGAGACCCCAAAAGGAAAACTCCTAATAATATTGTAGCCAAATTCCAGAGTTCCCAGGTGAAGGAGAAAATATTGCAAGCAGCTAGAAAGAAACAATTCGAGTATTGTGGAAATACAATCAGGATAACACAAGATCTAGCATCTTCTACATTAAGGGATTGAAGGGTATGGAGTACTATATTCCACAGGTCAAAGGAGATAGCATTAAAACTAAGAATTGCCAACCCAGCAAAACTGAGTATAATAATTCAGGGAAAAAATGGAATTTTGATGAAATAGAGGTCTCCTAGGCATTCTTGTTAAAAAGATCACACCTGAATAGAAAATCTGACATTCAAAAACAAGATTCAAAAGAAATATGAAAAGGTAAACAGGAAAGAGAAGACATAAGGGACTTATTAAAATTGAACCATTTGCATTCCTACATGGACAGATGATATTTGTAACTCATGAGATCTTTTTCAGTATTAGGGTAGTTAGATGGAATATATGCCTGTGTGTGTGTACATATGTGCATGTTTATGTGTGAATGGCATGTATTTATGTATATATTATGTACATGTAGGCATGCTGATGAACACGAGTATATGTGTGTATATGTATGTGTATATGGGTATGCATGCATATATATTATATATGGAGTATGCATATGAACATGTGTGTATGTATGTATGTGTATGTGTGTGTATATATGTGTGTGTGTTGTGTGTATATACACACACACACGTAGACAGAGGGCGGAGAGCACAGAGGGTGTTGAATATGAAGGGAGAATACCTAAAAAATAAAATTTATTATTGAATGGAATGTACTAGGAATAAGAGAAAGTGAGAGGTAGAATGTAGCAAATCATAAAAGAGGCAAGAAAGAGCTTTGACAATGGAGAGATGAAAGGGAATAAGTGAGCCTTACTCTCATGGGACTTGACTTAAGGAGGGAATAACATAGACTCAATTGGATATGAAAATCTATTTTATCCCACAGGAAGGCAAGGGGGAAGGGGATATGTGGAGAGAAAATAATAGAAAGGAATAGCAAATTGGAGGAAGGGGTAATCAGAAGCAAACACTATTGGGGGAAGACAGGTCAAGGGAGAGAATGGAATAAAAATGTGGGGCAGGATAGGACAGAGGGAAATGTGATTAGTCTCTCGCAACATTACTATTATGAAAGTGTTTTGCATGGCTACACTTGTGTGACCTATATTGAATTGCTTGCTTTCTCAATTAGGGTGGATGGAGAGGGAGGAAGGGAGAGAATATGGAACTCAAAGCCTTAATAATGAATATCAAAAATGTTTTTTGTGTGCAACTGGAAAATAAGCTATACAGGCAGTAGGGTATAAAAATCTATTTTACCCTACAGGAAAAGAGATGGTAGGGAGATGGACGAAGCGGGAAGTAATAGAAGAGAGGACAGACTGGAGGAAGGGGTAGATGGGGTGCATGCTGTCCTGGAGTGCGGAGTGGAGAGGGAGGGAAACAAAATTTTGAATTCAAATTCTTGTGGAAGTGAATGTTGAAAACTGAAAAATAAATAAATTGTATATTTAAAAAATATTAACCATCATCTGAGCCTTTAGCAAGTAGTAATCCTTTTGCTGGTGGAGGCTCTTGCCTAGATTTTAATTGCTGGTTACTGATCAGAGTGGTATTTGCTGAAGGTTGGGGTGACGGTGGCCATTTCTCAAAATAAGACAACAATAAAGTTTGCTGCATAGTTTGACTCTTACTTTCACTTGAACACTTAGAGGTCATTGTAGGGTTATGGATTGGCCTAACTTCACTATTGTTATGTTTCAGGGAACAGGGAGGTCTGAGGAGGAGGAGAGACAGGGAACGAGCTGGTTGATAGAGCAGTTAGAACACGTACAGCATTTATTATGTTTGCCATCTTATATGGACATGCTTTATGGTGTTCCAAAACAATAATAATATCAAAGATCACTGATCACAGATTGCCATAACCAATATAATAATGAAAATTTTGAAATATTGAGAATTACCAAAATGTGACAAAGAGATGACATAAGCACATGCTGTTGGAAAAATGCCACAGACAGACCTACTTGATCAAGGGTTGTCACAAACATTCAATTTGTAAAACAAACAAATAAAAACTCTCAATATCCACAAAGTTCAATAAAGTGAAGAACAGTGAAAGGAGGTATGCCTATATTTGGCTGTGACTGGAAGGCAACGTCATAAACTCTAGGACCTCTATTTAAGAGAGGGCTCAGCATAGACGCCTGCTCCCAATTTCCCTCCAACTACTCTGCTTTGGACTTCTCTAGAACTCTCCATCATGCCCCAGAGCCAGTTGTTTCCTCTCCATTCCTTCATCTTCATTTCCAGCTTCCTTTTGTGTTGTTTTCCACCATTTGATTGTAAGCTCCTTGAGGACAGTAAGGTCTGTCTTTATTTGTATTTGTGTTTGAACCCCTAGTGCAAACCTGTACAACATATGGTCCACTGGCAGCTTGCAACCTGCCAAAGGATTTTGGGTGACCTGAAGAAATGTAGGAGGCATAAGAAAAAAGTAAAGATGCAAGCAGTGCTTTGTCTATGCTTCGTTGAACCCACCTTCTACTAGTCACTATTGCATGCATCACATAACATGGCAGTTGGTTGCTACTGTGCAATCTCTCCTGTTTGTCACATGACCCACAGCAACCAACCATCTTCCGTCTATCTCCACTCTGAAAGGAGCCAGATGATTATTTTTTACTATGCTTTTGGTCACTACAGACATTGAACAGGGATAAAGTGAGTGCAGCCCCACTCCATTGCAGCTGACACCCGCCATGTGATGAGGGACTTCTTCCGCTTCCTCACTGTCTGGATGTCCACCAAGTAACATGAGTGTCTGGCACTGTTTGCAAGGTAGGACACCCAGTTTAGTACGTGAGCAGTTGCTGTGAAGATTTTTTTGTTTTAACATTAAAGATTTAGATATGCTTTTGTAAAATCAATGATAAAAAGAAACAGATCAAATCAGAACATAGAATGCTTTGTTTACTTACACAAGAGACAAAATATTGTGCCTTGTTTGCCAAGAAGCAATAGCCATTCTGAAGTAATACAATCTTCTTCACCATCTCTAAAACATTCTGATTTAAGCAAATTGGATATCAATGAAAAACAAATTGAAGTGTCCAAATTGTAGAAAATACTCAGTGAAGAACAATGGTTTTTCAAGAAAGCAAATTCAGAAAATGAAGTAGGTATTGAGGTTAGGTTTCAGATTTCTAAAGAAATTTCTGCTGCTGGAAAGTCTGTTACTGAAGGTTAACTTCATAAAGAAGTGTTTGCTGATTGCAGTTTCTGAATTATATCCTGTTTAGCTAAGTACAATTCTTTGAACATTTATGTGACTTCATGATAAATAAAATTCTTAAATAATAAGTATAATTAATTGATACTAATTGAAACTTCCTTTTTAAAGTATAGTTTATTTGCAAAATAGTTTAATCATTAATTATATCTTTACTTGGAAAGTGAACCACGAAAATATACTCAATAGGAAAGTATATGTAGAACCTATACAAAATTGTATGCAGTTGTGGGGAGGGAGGGGGGTAGTGGGGGGTAGGTGTGGGGGGGATAAAATCTCAATTGTTATGGCAGTGATTGTTAAACATTAAAAAATAATAAAAAAAATAAATTAAAAAAAAAAAAGAAAGTGAACCACTAAAAACCTATCTGTGGCCCAAAAATGTTTAGCCTATTTAAATTTTGACCCCTACTAATGTCAAGTTGTGCAGGCCTACCTAATGGTGCCTACAACATTTGGCATAGGATAGATACTTAGTAAGTTCTTATTGGCTACTGTTTATTGACTACCCAGAAGGCAGAACCAGTAGCAAAGAGAAAAAAGTTGCAAAGAAGTAAATTTAGACCAGATGTCAAGAAACATTTCTTAACCATTAGAGATGACTAAATAGAAAAGATCACCATTAAGTGTGGTCAGGTTTCACTCATCTGAAGTCTCAAACAGAAACTGAATGACCATTTTCATTTTTTGGATTTGGTTGAACTAGATGAACAAAAAAATCCCTTGCATCTGTAAATGGGATGATTTTGCTATGCTCTGATTCTAGAGAGACTTTGTACTTTCACAGAGGGTAGTGTTTTCATCTGTTGTACAAGGATAATCCTGGGTAAGATGAAGCTAGCTCATCAGGAAGAAATTGATCAGGTGATAAATTATTTCACAATTAACTTAAATATCTCAAGAACACTGCTTTCTAAAATATAACGAGAATGCAATATGAATCAGTGAAAGGAATATGTAGACTGAAGTACTCATTGATATTTTGAAACATTAATATCCTCCAAATTGCTGAAGATTCTCCTTTTTCCACACATAGACATTTTGATAAATGAAGAATCAAGTTCAGTAGGGATTTGGAGAAAATAATTCCATCTTCAATGTAAGCCTCCCTTTACTAAATATGTGTGTGTGTGTGTGTGTGTGTGTGTGTGTGTGTATGCCAAACAATCTAGGATTCATTTAAGTCATTTTATGGTAACTAGAAGAAAGGAATTTTGTGACTATTCAGTCTAAATTATAACAGTTTCACTACAGGTGTGTCTTTAATTACAGAGTTCAGATTACAGGTCATTTAAGGCTAAATAAATTGAAGTCCTATAAAATAAACATATTAAATACTTGCAAGCCATAATCATATTTGACTCCATCCATATTTAAAGATTAAACAGTTAGCTTTTGACACTTCGAGAACAGGGCAGTATGGGTATAATTTCATTGTTCAGTTTTGCAACTAGAATCATATTATCAGGTCAGCGTTCACTGGTCAAACTCTTCTACCTTTCCTCAGTTGTATTTCTGTCTTTGAAACCGAGAAATGTTATTTACTCCATGACAAGCCACTACATGCATGAGTACTTTTTCCTTTCATTCATGAGCTGTATGGGATGAAGTAATCATTTTGTTTTCATGGATAATTTTTACATATTTTAAAGCCATATAAGTGGTTTCCTAGGAATGAAACAAAAGCAGTACCTTATTTCTGTAATATTTTTGTAAATGGGAATCAGATCATGGGATAAGTAAAGAAGAAAATCACACACTGATGGGATAAAATAACTGTTATTTAAGGTGTTTTTAGTGTGTGACAGTTTTCTTGATCATTGCTACATGCTTAAGCCTGGAATGCTTCAACTTTCTCATTTAAATACTCCTTCCCATCAATCACTTGTGCTTTCCTTCCTGGGTCATTGGGAACATAATAATTCATTCTGTCAGTTGAAGGTGCACTGACCTACTTTCCCTGGTTAATTTCAAGGGTAGGATCAGATGTTCCATTGCTTTTTGTAATTGATCTGACGATAGATCTTTACTAGAGGACCCATGACATGGTCTGGGGCATTCCAGGCATCATTGACTTCAAGGTCATTATTGAAATGAGAAATCTTCAAATCAATTAGCTAACTTGACTGAGGAGTCTCCTCTTGGTGACAGTTCTCTCAGCTTTACTGAGCTAGAGTGGTGTGCTTTTGAATTACAAATGTAGAATGTGTTATCCTATACAATATACCTCCCTGCCACAAAGTTCTTCCTTCATCAACTCATGCTGAGAAATCTCAAGCTCTATGCAAACTCTCTCACTTCTATCTTTCAAAGAGATAGAGGAGATAAATGGATCCTATCCTTTGACACAGTAAAAACATTAAAAACATACAAATATGTTTATATGCAAATACCTTCATATATACATATATGTATGTGAAGATGTTAATACGTAGACTTCATCTAAGCTCTGAATGGTGCAAATGGTGAATGCCCTGACATGGTCACATACATTTGAATTTGTTATATAATTAAGTGAAATACGAACACTAGCTCCAGGCCAATGGAAATATTTTCCCCTAGTTTTTTTTTTTTTTTTTCCAGAATATTTCTAATTGTATGCTACGGTTTTATTTGACATGAGTTTTTCATTGTTATTGAAATGGGGAATTAAGTTTCTTGGTGACTTTCCTTCTTTTAACTTGAAAAATGTAGAAAAGGAATTAAATATATTTGTTGATATCTATTTATATTAGCACTTGTGCAAAATGAATAATTTCAGAATTATAGTAATTATAGCTCCAGAAAAAATAGGCAAGTTTGAAATTGTTGAGTAAATGAGAGGGATACAATTAAAGAGAAGTAAGAAATCATAAAGTGAAAAAGATTTTCAGGAAAGTATCTCCTCTAGTCCTTTATCTTATCTTTAGGCTTATAAATGGCAAGACACCTAGGAGTTCTAGCTGTCCTGTTTAATCTTTAGGATTATCATGGATAAAGTAACCATAAACTTACTCAGTAGCACATTTAAATCCTTGACAATGGTGGCCTCCGCAAATTAAAATGTTACTCTTCAAATACAATTTAGATTGTATTTTCCCACAGTATGCCAATTTCTTCTTGATTTGTTCTTTTAAAACAGTGAAAGGCAGTTCAACACACTTCTCATAAACACTCTTCATTAGCTTGCTGGTGGTAATCAAGCCACCTTTTAGCTTTTTTTTTTTCAGATTAAACCAAATGTGTTAATTTAACCTGTTTTCATTATGTGTATTTTCCATGCAATTAACATTATTATCCCTCTGGCCTTTCTCAGAACTCTTTCTAGTTTCTTCATATTTTTTTAAAGAGAGAACAATTACTTCTTTAATCCTTCAAAGTCACTGATTCCAATTTACCATCTTATGCTCTCTCATAGAAATAGATGACAAAGTTCCTGAGTCAGTATTCTTTATTCCAGATTGTTGTCCTCCAAGCCCTTCATCAGACAATCCATGATGATTTCATTTCTATTTTTTTCCTTCTTGCTCCCCTAGTGATCCCCTCCACTCACTGAACTTTTACACAGTCAATACTCACCTTGTCACTTTAATTCACTCCCACAACTGCCCCTTCTGCTAACTTCTAACTTTTGTTGTCCCACTTCGATGTGTTTCATTCATTCTTTTTTTTAAGATGTGAAATTTCATTCTGGCATCACACCATCATTATTGCAACAGTGTCCTTAATAATACTTTTCTTGGGTATCTCTCTCACTAAACTTGCACCTCATTCAATTTTCTTTATTTTTCTTCCATTATGTTCATTCTTGAATAAAACAGAAATAACTCTTAAAAAAAATCTAGCTGTCCTTTTTTGCTGTCTGAGGTATCATTTGCCTTCAGTTTTAAGTTTCTCAATCAAAGTGAGAATGAGGATTGATTGACTTAGGAAGTAGCACAATTCTTTTTATAAATAGACTCTAATCAGTCAACAAATATTTACTGAGAATTCATTGGGCCAGTCTTATGTTTGAGTCTTCCTACTGAGGTTATCTCCTGTTTATCCTACATATATCTAATTTTTACGTAATTATTTGCGTGTTCTCTCCCTTATTAGAGCATGAGAGTCTTGAGAGCAGCGAAGACTTTTGTTTTTCTTTGTATTCTAAGAGCTTAGTATAGAAACTGGCACATAATAGACACTTAATACATATTTGTCAACTTGCCTTGCTTAGATAAATTTGGAGCAAACTTAGTACGTGACTTCTTCCACTACTGTTCATGGAGTTGCAGTGGATGGAACTCAGAGTTGGATTTTGTCAAAGTCTGACCAGTAGTAGGGCAAGAGGGCAAAGGATTGGGGAAAAATACACATTTCAATTAAATGTATAATGGAGACATTGTTTCAAGTCTCCTTTGCCTATAAGATTAAAGCAAAACTCTTTAACAGTGCGGTCAAGCTCCTCTGTTATATGGGGTTAACATTTTTCCCATTATTTCCTTAGATAAACAGTTTGCTCTAGAGAAATTGGTTGAGCCAATATTGCCTGTATATACTTTACCTATTTTTGTCTTTACTTTTATTCTCATGATCTTTCTCCCCTCAGGAATGCCCTCTTCATTCCCTTCTATGAATCAAAATCCTGCCAGTCCTTCAAATACTGTCTCAAGCTTCACTTTCCCATTCCATTGAAAAGACATCTATCTCCATTTTTAATAAACCATTACACAAATTATGATTAAATTTTAGTTTATAAATTATATTGCAAAATTATCATCTGGAACTTAGAACACATATTTCCATAACAAATAATCATGTAAGTGAAAGACTCTCAGGCTAGTGCATAAAAGTCTGTTCACACAAAATGGAGCTCAGGAATAGTTAAACACTGTCTTTACAGGAAAATGTTCTCACTCCCAATACTGTACCAGTTGGAGAATCTCAAGAAGGCAAAAAGTGAAGCTTATGTAGAGAGCATTAGGTTCAGGAGTCTTACAAAATCATCTTCTCACTGGCTCCATGGAGCAAATTGTTATATTTTCAACATGAACATTTCTGTCTCAAAAATTGGTAAACACTACACATTGAGGTTTTATTTATTGTCTTCTTGATTGCCTAGAGATAAGCAAGAAATGGAGAAAATATTAGTAATGAAGATTTAGCTTAAAAGTCTGTCAGGAGCATTATCCCCCCCCCCCAAAAGCCACTAGTTAAATATGTACCAGTGTAGCTAGACATCTCCAAAATGGCAGTCATTAAATAGTCATCAAATATCAGCCATAGGGAAAACAAACAAACAAAAAAACATAGGCTCTTTATAGACAGCTATGGTAAAGAGAGGAGTTTAAGTATTTCTGAGAATAGTTGGTTATTGGATGGAGAAACAATTTATATGTGCAGGTCTATAATAACGTATCTTGAAAATTCTCTACTGTTACTGCATATACCAATTTATTTAAGCCTTCTTTCATATTAGAAGTAATTTGTGTTACTATTTGTCTATTTTTGTATGGACACTTCCTGTATTCTGAACCATATTAACAGTTTCCAGGCAAGAAACATTGACTTCTACTTTAGAATTATGTATGTGGAAAGTGCTCAATAAATTATTTTCTTTATTATAGATCTGTATTTTAGATCTATATATAAGACCTGTAGGTACGTCCTAACTTATATAGGGTCACCTAGGCTTTCCTATACCATATCTCTGCTTGTTCATATCTATCCCCCACGAAAAAGTGTCATAAGCCTCCAGTGATATATTTACCTTTTTTGTTTAATTTATTTTTTTTTGTTTTTAGTCAGGTAGAAGAAAATTAAATCAAGGTAAATTTATTTAATGAAGTGGCATAGTGAATATAGATTGTATGGGTACTGCCAAAACACTCCCTACCCTACTTTCACTAGTGAATCAGATCTCCATATCAAGACTGACATGTCATCCCTCAGGCTTTTAGTTAGTACTGAGACCTTGCAGAAGTTCTTCTCTAATGCTCTCAGTTCAAACATCCACTGGTATGCTCTGTCTTCCCTTCACTCTCCCCTCCAGTTCTCAATTGGTATCATT
Organism: Notamacropus eugenii; assembly: GCF_028372415.1. Classification (NCBI taxonomy): domain Eukaryota; kingdom Metazoa; phylum Chordata; class Mammalia; order Diprotodontia; family Macropodidae; genus Notamacropus; species Notamacropus eugenii. The sequence goes on along the minus strand of NC_092875.1, from coordinate 297,183,724 downwards.
CAGTCAGCCAGATTCAATTAGCTTCTAGAAAAGGTTATATATGAAAGTAATACTGTAAGAAGAGTTGATATTAAATATTCCCCCAAAAGTCTGACATTCTCCCACAAATACACACAGAGGATGTGAGAAAGTGAGTTCATACTTAAAGAATACCTGTGACAAGTTGGATAATTCACATCAACTTGAAGTTCTTTTACTGAGGTCCTCAAGATATGATATTTTTCTGTTAGTCTCTTAATAGAATTATGAATCTTTTTACAACCTGTCCATGGAGAGAGATGCAAGCAAGGCATTCAAGTATTTCAGTGACACTACTAGGATACTAATGGGATGATGAGAAGATGGAATCTCCTCCTGACTTCTCAAGTCATGACACCTTCCTTTGGACAAAGGTCATCAGAAGGGAAGAGATCAAGGCCAGTGCTCTTGTCTCTCCCCTGCCCCAGTCCTTACACATGAAATTACTCAGAGTGTTTAAATGGAAGACTGACTCTTCAACTCCTCATATTCTCCTTGCTGGAATCTCCATCTCCATTTTGTACTGGTCTGTATGGAAGACCCATGGAACATAATGACCTTTCCTTAGTCAAGCCAGAAAATGATTCCTGTGAAATATCATACATGTTCATCCAAAGGTTTCTCAGAGATACCAAAATTGATCAAGAGATGTTCACACTTAGTTGGAATGCCATTGATTCCCATTGGATATACTGCTACCTGGATAAGGGGTCAACTAGTGAATAGAGCCCTGGAGTCAGGAGGACCTGAGTTCAAATGTGTCTTACTAGCTGTGTGACCCTGGACGAGTCATTATCTCACACAAAAATACATAAATATATAGTATAGTACATAGTATTTGCATTATAAATGTGTTATATGATGGTTGTATATATGTTATACATTATATATGTGTTATATGTTATATTTATACATGTGTGAATATTGAGATATAATTCAATTTAGAAAGAGTTAGGTCTAGAGTAAGGAAGATCTGAGTTCAAATCCAACTTCAGACACTTACAAAGTGTGTGACCTTGGGTAAGTAACTTAACCTCTGTTTGCCTAGCAGGTAGCTAGGTGGCTCAGTGAATAGAGAGCTGGGTCTGGAGTCAAGAAAACCTGAGTTCAAATGTGCCTTCAGACTATGTGAGCCTGGGTAGGTCAATTAACCTCCATTTGCCTTAATCTACTGCAGAAGGAAATGAGAAACCACTCCAGCATCCTTGCCAAGAAAGCCCCATGAACAGTATGATTCATGGGATCATGAAGTATCAGACACAATTGAAACACTAAACAACAAAAAATGTGTGTATATATCTTTATATGTGTATATTTTCATACCTATCTAGTGTACACATATACATATACATGCATGTGTGTGTGTTATCTCCACCAAGGAACTGACTTAGAATAGTAGTAAAAATAACAGATTTCACAAACTGTAATTGAAAAATGCTCCAATATCTAAAATGTCATAAGACATTTAGTTACCTATATTTAGATAAATTTTCCCTGATATTGATTCACAATGACCTCTATTTCTATCTCCTCAGTCACACACTAGTAGGTATACATCAAATTCGACTCTACAGACAGGGTAAATTTTAATAGCCAGGCCATTAAGCTTATATAGCAGAGTTTTCAAACATATTTGTATTCCCATCAAAAGAGGCAATTATACCTTATTTTCCAAACATTAGTCTGAATTTGGACCTTTGTTTGCTGTTATCTTAACACAATTTCCAGACATTTTAGTGTCATAAAATATGCTCTGGTAGCAATTCTCCAGCTGAAATACATTGTCTTTAAATAGAAGTTGTTTTCCTTCTATTATCAATGTGCATTAGAACTGTTGAACACAAAATAAAATAGTGCATTTGTAATTTTAAGTGAAACTATCTTTGCATAATTATCCGGTTGAGTAGCATTGAACGTACAATAGAAGTCTTCTCAAATCACATAAATATTCATGTAATTGGGATGTGTGCTGTGCACTTTGTATCAACAGTTTAAAAAAATGGGATTTTGTGGTTGCCATTGTTTCAATGTACCAAACAGATTACAAAATGGCACCCCTTGAAATGAAAAACATCTGACGCTCATTAGACATTTAGAGCAATTGAAGTTCGATGTCAGAACGTGAAACTATTCTATTTTATTATGTTAAATTTAATAGTTGTAGAATCCATTGTCAAGAGTGCTCATTCTGAAGAAAAATCTTTAATCAAGAAGGAATAAACCTTACCTAAGATTTCAATTTTCACAAAAAGTACTTTTAAAACATAATTTTTGCTCAGAACCTTAGGCAAAAGCTTTGAAATTTTCTTCATGTAAATTTTTCCTTACATAAAAGCATCACAACCCAACAACCAGTACCTTGAGTACATAGAAGTTAAGGAACTATCAAAGTTCAATGGACGAAAGGCCTAATTTTAAACCATGTTTTCCTCAATCAAAAGTTTTGCTTACTATCAACTGCATATAAAACCTATACAATTAAAATAAATCGAGCTATTTAAAAACAACAAAATAAATGTCATTATTTAGAGATGCTCTGAATCTTTTAGGAATGGTTAGGTTTTTTTAAGAAAAGTGGAATTTTATTATTATTGCTTTGGGTTAAAAATTTAGTTACAAGATATTTGGAGTTGGAAGGAGCCATTTAAAGTGAAATGTGAACATGTGAAAATTGAGACACAGAAAAGTGGACCTTTACTTGACAAAGATAACATTGGAAGAGAGTGGAGCCTGAATTTAAAATAAATTCTTCTCTGACTTCAAACCTCAATCCTTCTACTGTACCTCCTTTAGCTGGCAGAGAGGTAAGGTGAATAAAAGCTTTAATCTCCAAGATCAGAGGAATTCAGGGTGAACTGAGTTCAAATATAGCTTCTCTGTGTTCAAATCTAATATCTCTGCCTTCCTTTCTGACTTCATATTTCACACTTCTTTCATTTTTCCAGCTTTTCTAATGTCTTCTCTGAGTTCAGACTCACATTCTTTCCATTGTACCTTATCTATCAGAGAAATGATGTAGATGAAAATATTAATATCCATAATTGCAGAATATTAGGAAAATCTAAGTTGCAATCTGTAAGACCTAAATATAAAATCATATTCAAACACTTACTAGGTCTGTGACCCTAGGCAAGTCACTTTATATGTCTGCCTCAGTTTCTACATTTCTAACATAGAGATAATAGCTAATAAAAACAACTTCCCAGGGTTGTTTTGAGAATCAAATTATATAGTATTTATATAGTGATTAGTACAGTACATGGTACATAGTATTATGTAAATGGTAGCTACTGTTACCATCATTAGTATTATTCCTTAACTTAGGATCTAAGCTGCAAGAGTTTTTAAAGATTATCTAGATCTATTCCACTTTCATCTTACATGTAGAGAAACAAAGACCAAGAGAGAAGTGATTGTTGCTGGTCTTACAGTTAAGTAGCAGAAATCTAGAATCTCTCAGTTCTCTTCTCAGGGCCTTTGGGACTTAAGGTATACTGCCTGGACTGTTTTTGTTGTACTTGTTACTTCCAAGGATGTTATGGTGTAATATTCCCTTAATATGTTTAATTTATAACTTGCTTCCCTAAATAAACAGCTAGTTCTTCAAAGACAAGGTTTAATTCTCATTTTTATTTCCTTGTTCTAAAATTTGTGTTATTGTGCTATTGTTTTTTTAATAGTGTTTTATTTTCTCCAAATAACATGTCAAGATAATTTTTAGCATTCATTTTTTCAAGATTTTGAGATTAAAATTTTTCTCTATCCCTTCCCTCTTCTCTTCCAAAAATGATAGACAATTAGGTACAGTTTGTAAATATGTTATCATGTAAACATATTTCCACATTAATCATATTTGTGAAAGAAAAACATATCAAAAGAGAAAAACACAAAAAAGAACAGTTAGTAAGAAAAGTATATTTCAGTATGCCTTCAGAATCTATCAGTTCTTTATCTGGATGTGATAGTATTTTCTGTTGTGACTTCTTTGTATTTGTCTTGGATCATTGTGTTGCTGAGAAGAGCTGAGTCATTCATAATTGATCATCACATAGTGTTGCTGACACTGTATACAATGTCTTTGTGGTTCTGCTCATTTCACTTTTCATCAGTTCATCCAAATCTTTACAGAATTTTCTGAAATACACTTGTTCATCCTGTACAGTAATATTTCATTACCTTTATATGTCATGGCTTGTTCAACTATTCTGTAATGGCTCTGGAGGAGAAATGAGGTTAGTGACCTGCACAGCCCTCCCTCACGCAAAATAAAGTTACATGTAAGTCATGTCATCATTTCTCTTCAGCAATTTAGGATGAACATAATCATGAGTAGACACAGCTGGATGGATGGGGACTCAGCTAGCTGGGTAACTCAGATCCTCCTCGCCTGTCTGCCTCCCCCACCCCTTCCTTCTCCTCTCCAAAGGAAGGTAAATTTGGATAGCCAAAAAATACCCAGTTGACTGAGTTGTACTGGCTAGTTCCTCTCCTCTGCTCTGCTCTCCCAAAACCTTAAACCTACTTCACTCTGAAGCTGAGATGCCAATGGGCCCCTGTCTAAGGGCTCCTCTGGACACTCCTAGCTTTATAGTGATTATCAATAGCAACTGTTGCTGTTTCCTTCCCAGCCTAATGTCTTTCTTTTTCTCTTGGTCTCATTAAAGTGGCCTTGGCTACCTCTTAAATAGGCCTATTCAACAAATGGGCATTACCTCACCCTGAGTGACTACCTGCAAAGACCTTGGACTAAAGGGCCCAAGGTCTCCCAGTGCATCCTGCATTGTCTCCAGTCATCCTGATGAATATCTGGTCACTGGATTCAGATGGCTCTGGAGGAGAAGTGAGGCTGGTGACCTGCACAGCCCTCCCTCACTCAAAACAAAGTCAAGTACAAATCATGTCATCATTTCTCTGATGGCATGGTCTTCTTTGGCAATGAAGGATGAATACAAAATCAGTTACACACACACACACACACACACACACACATACTTTTGCTTAATCTCCTCCCATTCTACTTTCCTATCAGGGAAGATGTATTTCTATATTCAACTGATTGTTTATATCCTTCCTTTTTTGAGCCAATACTAATGAGACTAACATTTGAGCAATGCCCATCATCCACCCTCCCATCTTTCCCTCCACTATAATAGGTTTCTCAGACCTCTTCATGTGAAATAATTTGCCACATTCTACTTCTCTCTTCCTTCTGTACCCAGTGTACTTTTTCCTTCCCATCCCCTAAATGATTTCTATGTCATTCCCTCAAATTCACCATATACCCATACCTTCTATCTATATATATTTCTTCTAGCTGTATTATTAGTGGCACAATTTTTAAGAATTACAAGTATCACCAATTTATATAGGGATATAAATAATTCTGTTCCATTGAGTTCCTCATGTTTTTTTTTTTTTAAACATTTAGGCTTCTGTTGGGACTTTATATTGGAGATCAAATTTTTTCTTCAACTCTGGTCTTCTTGTGAAAGCTTTAAATCTTTCTATTTCATTGAATGACCATTTTTCCCCATTGAAGTATGATGCATAATTTCACCAAGTAGCTGATTCTTGGTTGTAGGCCTACTTCCTTTGCCTTCTGGAATATCATGTTCCATGCCTCCGATCATTTAATGTTGCAGCTGGTAAATCTTGTGTAATCTTAATGGTGGCTTCCTTATATTTGAATTGCTTATTTCTAGTCATTTGCAGTATTTTATTATATTCCTTAACCTAATGGTTCTTTAATATTCCTTGGAGTTTTTATTTTGGGATGTCTTTCCTGAGGTGATTGTTGAATTCTTTCAATGCATCTCTCTCTCTCTCTCTCTCTCTCTCTCTCTCTCTCTCTCTCTCTCTCTCTCTCTCTCTCTTCTCTCTCTCTCTCTCTGTATGTATGGAGATACTGATACAGATAGAAATATATACGTATATGCATGTATGGATACATGTGTGTGTTAATGTAAATACAGACAATTTCCTTGATAAATTCTTCAAAGATGCTATCCAAGACCTCCTTGTGATTATGGTCTTCAGGTAGTCCAATGATCCTCCCAGAATTATTTTCCAGGTCAGTTGTTTTGCCAATGAGGTATTTTAGTTTCTTCTATTTTTTTCATTCCTTTGAATTTGTTTGATGGATTATTGATGCCTCATAGATTCATTAGCTTCCACTTGCCAAATTCTGATTTTTAAGGAATTTTTTTTCTTATTTAGCTTTTATACCTCCTTTTCCATTCTACCAATTCTACTTTTTAAGAGTTGTTTTCTTTTTCCATGCTGTTGACTCTTTTCTTCATAATTCTCTTGCATCACTCTTATCTTTCCCATTTTTCCTTCTACCTCTCTTGTAAGATATCAAGTTCCTTGATGAGCTGTTCCATAAGTTCTTTCTGGGCTAGAGACCACTTCCCATTTTCCTTATGGATATTGCTTAAAAGTGTTTTGACATTGTCTTCCATTTTCTGAGTTTGTGTCTTGATCTTTTGTGTCACTATATTGACTTTCTATGGTCAGATTACTTTTTGTTCTTGTTTTTTGCTCATAGTTCTTAGCCATGTTCCTTTCTTTTAAAATTGATCTCTGTCCTTCATGGTAGAAGTGACATTTTTTCAGGGTTCTTTTTTGTAAATCACATTATTTATTTTTCAGTTTTCAACACTCATTTTCAAAAGAATTGGAATTAAAAAAATTTCTCCCCCTCTCTCCCACTCCCCACCCCAGAGCAGCAAGAACTCCATCCATCCCCTCCTCCAATATGTCCTCTCTTCTATTATACCCGTTCTTCCACCCCACTTCCCCTCTATTTTCCTATAGGGCAAAATAGATTTCTATACCCCATTGCCTGTATTTTCCAGTTGCAGGCTAAAACAATTATTAATATTCATTATTAAAGTTTTCAGGTTCATAATCTCTCCCTTCCTCCCTCCCCACCCATCCTCATTGAGAAAACAAGCAATTCAATACAGGTCATACATGTGTAGCAAGGCAAAACATTTCCATAATGGTTTTGTTGTGAAAGATTAACCACATTTCCCTCTGTCCTATCCTTCCCTTCATTTATTCCCTTCTTTCCCTTGACCTGTCCTCCCACAATAATATTTGCTTCTGATTATCCCTTTCTCCAATTTGCTGTCCATTCTATTACTTTCTCTCTCCTATCCCCTGCTCCCCTACCTTCTTGCAAGGTAAAATAGATTTCCATATCCAATTAAGTGTGTGTTATTCATTCCTTAAGCCAAATTCCATGAAAGGTTCACTTATTTCTGTTCATCTCCCCCCACCCCCATTTCCCTTCCATTGTAAAAGCTCTTTCTTGCCTCTTTTATGTGAGATGATTTACTACATTCTACCTCTCCCTTTCTCTTACTCCTAGTACACTCTGCTCAACAGTAAATTTTATTTTTTAGGTATTCTGCCTTCATATTCAACTCACTCTGTGCCCTCTTCTATGTGTACATGCACACACACATGCACACACACACAGAGTAAACCCATGTACATACATATACCACACATATATAATATGCAAATGCATACCCATACACACTTATACATGTATGTGTGTGTGTATTCTAACTACCCTACTACTGAAAAAGGTCTCCTGAGTTACAAATAATATCTTTCCATGTAAGAATGTAAACAGTTCAATTGTAATGAGCTCTTCAAGACTTCTCTTTCCTGTTTGCATTTTCATGTTTCTCTTGATTCTTCTATTAGAAAGTCAAATTTTCTATTCAACTCCAAGAATGCTTGGAAGTCCTCTATTTCATTGAAATTCCACTTTTGCCCCTGAAGTATTATACTCACTTTTGCTGGGTAGGTGGTTCTTATTTTAATCCTATCTTCTTTGACCTCTAGAATATCATATTCCAAACTCTTCAATCCCTTAGTGCAGAAGCCGATAAATCCTGTGTTATCCTGATTAAATTTCCACAATACTTGAATTATTTCTTTCTGGTTGCTTTTTGACCTGTGAATTCTGGAATTTGGCTACAATATTCCCAGGAGTTTTCCTTTTGGGATCTCTTTCAGGAGGTGATCAGTGAACACTTTCCATTTCTATCTTACTGTCTCATTCTAGAATATCAGTGCAGTTTTCCTTGATAATTTCTTGAAAGATGATATCCAGGCTCTTTTTTTGATCATGATTTTTTGGTAGTCAAATAATTTTTAAATTATCTCTCCTGAATCTATTTTCTAGGTCAGGTCTTTTTCCAATAAGATATTTCACATTGTCTTCTATTTTTTCATTCTTTTGGTTTTGTTTTATAATTTCTTGGTTTCTCATAAAGTCATTAGCTTCCATCTGCTCATTCTAATTTTTAAGGAACTATTTTCTAAAGTGAGCTTTTGAACTTCCTTTTCCATTTGGCTAATTCTGCTTTTTAAATTATTCTTCTCCTCACTGACCTTTTGGACCTCTTTTGCTGTGTGGGTTAGTCTATTTTTAAAGGTTCTATTTTCTTTGGCACTTTTTTAGGTCTCCTTTTGAAACTTGCCTTTCATGACTTTCTTGCTTTGCTGTCATCTATCTTCCCAATTTTTCCTCCACCTCTCTTACTTGATTTTCAAAATTCTTTTTGAACTCTTCCGTGGCCTGAGACCATTGACATTTTTTTTTTGGAGACTTTGGATATAGAAGCCTTCACCTTGCTGTCTTCCTCTGATGGTATGCTTTGCTCTTCATCTGAAAGTATGGAAGAAAATACATTTTCCCAAGAAAACAGCCTTCTATAGTCTTATTTTTCCCAGATTCCAGTTTGCCAGAGGCAACACCCATTCAGTAGTTAAAGGCTAGATAAGAATTAAGGGGAAAGGTGGCTAGTTTGCCTTCACAAAAGAAGTAGTCTGAGAGGAGGACCCTCGGAGTTTCTTGCCAGAATAGAAGGGTTATGCTGGAGCACATGGTGGTTCTCAGAGCTGGAGTCTGCCCCTTCCCCTGGCTATACTGAGGCACATGGGGAGTTCTGGTGTTGGTGTCTGTGTGCTCCATCACACTGAAGCTCAGAATCTCTGGCTGGTTTGCTGAGGTGAGGCTTGCTGCTGGCTGGTGGGGATGCTTCCTGTCCTGGTGTCCTGGACTGCACTCCTCTTTCACCAGAGTGAGACAGACCTTTCTTGCTGATCTTCCAAGTTTCTAAGTCTAAAAAATTGGTTTACCTCATATTTTTGCTGGTTTTGCTGTTCCAAGATTTGATTTGTAAAGTTGTTTGGAAGTAAATATGGGAGTTATAGCAATGTAATGCTTAGCCCACCATCTTGGCTCTTAGAAATCTGGCATTATCTTTATTATCTATAGATAAGTATAACTTTCAATATTCTTGATTTTGTTTGATTCCACTAGTCATATGAAATTGAAAAGTTTAATTTCTTTTTCATGCTTCCTTTCTTCTATCTTTATTTGCAAAATTTAAATTGATTTGTCTTTTATAATATTTTTATTTTCAAATATACTCCTCCCCAAGAGATTCATTGCTTATAGCAAACAATAGTAAAGATATTTTTGAAAAGTACTTTATCAAAACTAGTCAACACATCAAGTGGCTGACAGTATATACTGTGGTCCACATTTATCCTTATTATCTTCAATTTATGCTGTATATATTGTTTGGATATAGCTGTCATCATGTTTTTCCTATTGGACTTTGAGCCCCTTGAGAGAAGGGAATGGACTTTTCATGTTTTTCATCTCTTCTTCAGGCAAAGCTTAATATTCTACGGCATTCAAATTAGTATTTTTCTTATTTATGATATAGTAGTTCTATTTATTTCATTTGTATCAGTTCATACATCTACCTATGCTTATCTGGTTTCTTCCTATTTATAATTTCTTATGGCATAGTATAATTTTCTCAATTATTCTTCAATCAAGGAAAATCTTTGCTTATTTATTTTATAGCATCCCTTGATGACACACTTTCTTCTTGTTCTCATTGGTTGCAGATTATAGCTTCTTACTTACCCTTTTCCTTGCTCCTTCTGTGATGCTCATCTTTACTTCTTATGAGTCAGTGGTGTTCAGACCCATCATATATCAAAGTGGGAAAAATGTATTGATGAAAAGGACCTTTGCTCTTATGGGAAACCTGGGGTCAATTAAAGTGTTTTACAATTTCTAGAAAATCACCCTACTTTTTCCCTTTAAACTCTGGGTTCAACCCATTGCCTATCTACATAGTCTGTTTGAGATACACATATTATTAGACAAGTTCTTAGGATATCCAATCAGATGCATACAAAACCTGGGCAATAGCCATTTCTCATATTTATGACCTTTCCTGTGAATAGATAAGTAAAACTCATTTGAATTTTTGCAGATGTCTTCCATCTCTTGAAGTGTCTTGACAATGGATGCAATCAAAACCATGTCATCCTTAAACAAGAATATCTTGATGACCTTACCATATACAGGTAATGCCTCTTCAGCCACCATTTGGTAATTGATATCCTCTATCTTCTTGTTTTATGCCTCGTTTTATGTTTATTATGAAACATTCATGTATATATGAAATAAATGCAAGGTAATATGGGGATAGGGAAGCACTACTACAGAATCATCTGTATCATGCTGATCATCATGTTGATCCCCTTCCTTCTTAATGCTTTCCAGTTTATCAATGTTCCCCTTAAAATCCAACTCTCCAAATCATCACTCCCTAACCTTTCACCTAGACTATACATGAAAACCTTGGCATTCCAGATCATCACAATAAAATGAATTTTAAAATCAAGTAAGTCACATAAATATTTTAGTTTCCTATTGCATATAAAAGTTATATTTATACTATGCTGTGGTTTATTAAGTGGAGAAGTTTTGTTTCTAAAAAATGCCCATACATTAATTAAAGCAATTTTTATTTCTAAGCAGTGCCAAGCGTCATCTGAGCCTTCAGCATACTTGCTGTATGATTACTACTGTAATCCTTTGCTGTTATAGGGTCTTGCCCCAGTGTTGATGGCTGCTCACTGATTAGGGTGATGGTTGCTAAAGGTTAGGGTGGTTGTTGCAATTTCTCAAAATAAAATGAAAATGAAATTTGCTGTATCAATTGACTCTTTCACTTGAGTACTTAGAGGACATTATAATTATTAATTGGCCTAGTTTCAATATTCTTCTGTCTCAAGGAAAAGGGAAGTCTGAGGAAAGGGAGAGAGATGGAAAGCAACTGGTTGGAAAACAGTAATCAGAATACACACAATAATTATTGATTAAGTTTGCCATCTTGTGTGGGCATGATTCAAGGTGCCCCAAAACAATTATAATAGTAAAATAAAAGATAACTTATCATACACCACCACAACAGATGTAATAATAATAAAGCAATTTAAATACTACAAGAATTACCAAAGTGTGGCACAGAGACCCAAAATGAGCTTGTAGAGTTCGAAAAACCACAACAATTGACTTGCCATAAACCTTCAATTTATAAAAAATGCAATATCTGCTAAGCACAATAAAGCAAATGACAATAAAACAAGGTATACATGTATTCGGAGAAGTGTAAAGAATGAGGGTCAAGCCTATTTTAACAACAGAAAATTTGTCTTCTAAAATTTGCCTCATGTGACCCATTTCTATTTCCCTTTCAGAGAGGTATTGTCATAGTGGGAGCTACAGGAGAGAGAGATCTTTTTTTTCTTTACTTCCCCTATTCCATAAATTAGAAGATCACAAAGTATCAGTAGAATTACATTATTCAGAAGAACTAAGTATGTTAAGATCTTAGTGCTGATTCAGATCATGTCATTTCTGTAACAGAATGTACATAGGCAAGTAAAGCTAGAGCTAATAGGGATCTCTGAGGACATCTAGTTTAATCTACTCAATTTATCAATAAACGTTCTGGGCCCAATAAACTCAAGAGTCTCCCCCTAGCTCACATAGTTCATAAGTGTCAGCACCCTGCTTTGAATCTAGGTCTTTTCATATCATAGGTATTGCCCATTTGACTGAACCAGGCTACTTCCTATGAAGATGATTTTGTGTAAATACATAGCCTTTTAGCAGAGCAGACATTCACAAAAGGTTGCCATGAACAGTAAATATGCTTCCATTCTTTTCAGGCAAGACACACTATGTATGGTTTGGTACTACATACCTCAACCATAAATTTTCTCTGTCTTCTTTTGGCCAAGTGTGGTCCTGGAATGATGATTTTCACTGAAATCACAATTTTGACACCTAACTTACTTGATAATTGATTACTTGATTTTTGATAAAAGTACTAAGGAGAAATCCAGTGCAGTGATGAGCTTGAAGAAAGAGAAAAACTAGATAACTATCTGTCCCTTCCCTTTCTCTGGTTTGTACTATAAGTACCCTCCCAACCCACTCATTTGGCAAACCCTACCTGATCCCTACCAACTTGAGATGATCTGGGGAAATCAAAACAGTTGGAAAAGACTGGGATCCCTGCCTTAATTTCTTCCAATTTCACTTTCTCTTAAATGTAATGATTGACAATCCTTGTAAATTTCAAAAGCCAAGGAGCCTGAAAAATGGCATGTAGAAGCCCCATACCTAGATACTAATATAAACATAATTAAATTCATTTCACATTATTCCCTGTTCAGTGTTATGACCTTGCTCTTCTGTCTCTCACACTCCAAACTTTGGATATTAAGTTTTCACAAGGGTTAAAAATATTTCCCTAGATGGTTTCTGATTATTGGTTAATAAAAATCATGATAAATTTGAGATGTCAAATATACAATGTATTCTTACTTAATACTCTTATAAAATCTGCAAATGCACTTAGGTAAATTTTCCTTGTACTTCAAGTCAGCCTTGGGGGTCAGCAGCTTCAGAGAGAAATGTGTACTAAGAGTTATCTTTATTTCATTTCAATCAGACCCTGAATTCCCTCACCAAGCAATCGTGTGGGCTCATACTATAGCCTGGGACCACCTACCTCATACCATTATAATATAGCTCATATATTGCTGGTGCCTCGAGTCTACTTCAGCTTTAATTTTTCTGCATGTCATTATTTTCTCCTGACTTTGTGGCATGCTCACACAAAGCAGACATAACCACTGTTTTAAGGAATCATTGAAAAGACCAGCAGACAGTGAACTGAATGAAACTCTTATTTCCAGAGGATGAAGACCTGAGCCAGTCCTATTGGGATTTAAAGTGTTGGTTCCAGGGAGTCTAGATACTTTAAAGCAGACACTTACACAACCCATTTTTCTCTGGCCTTATGACTGAATGCACTAATTCATTTACCATCCAAAGTGTCCTTCTGTAATTTATGCCACATATGGGCCTTATATTTAACTTCATAAAATGTTTTGAATATAATTTGTATCAAGGGCATTATACAAAATAAGCCATGATGCATTCTTAAAGAGGCATCTTTGAATGGAAATAAATGTATATGGAACTAGAAGTGGTTATTAATAAGCGTCTATATGGCACTTCATGTTTACAAAGTGTTTTACAATCACTTTTATTAGTTTAATGTGCTGTGTGCCTTTGTGCTCCAAGTGCTGCTTACACCAGGCAGAGATTGCCCCTAGAAGCCTAGACTTCTGGAGGTCAAAAGTTGGAGAGACAGGCATTTTTGTAAGTTGTACTTTTAAAGCTTTTAAAGGAATGATAATGAGATAGATACGTCTTTCTTAAATTGTTGTTTTCCATGATTTTTATTCTAGTGAAGAAAATATATTAAGTGATAGTATTTAGACTCAATATATACCATTTCAGTGCTATTAGAATGTTCACGTGAATGTCCATGTAGTGTCATTATCAATGCCATAGTAACCCACTTTGTTGTTCTAATACATATGTGGAAATTCATGTGAAAATGTTCAGGATGGGTGGAGGATGCCAGTGGTGAGTAGTATCGGCACACTGAGCCTCCAAGGGTTATATGTCCTATCCCACCTCGAAAAGAATCACCAGGAGCTGTAACTATTGCAGACGATTAATATGTAGTCCAAACCTTGGCGGTTCTATAGTCCACCTATTAATGATCCCTGCTGTTATGTTTCATCCATAGCCTGAATTGTTTCTGTCAAAATAAGATAACAGGTTTCAGCAAGGGGAGTAATCACAGATAGACATGCTTTGAAATGCAACAGAAGCAGCAAATTTGCATAAAATTGTTCATAGTGTTCAAATTTCACAAAACAGAAACATTTTGAGATGGCATACCAATGTTAATTATGGCTTCTTTGTAGCAGAAAAAATTGATTTGAGGCCCCCTAAGCCTATGTCCATGGGATACAAGTTCTGACAAATCTTGCCAAAACGGAAAAAAACTCAGCTGTTGTGTCATCCAAGGATAGACTTATCTAAGCTCCAAGAGCCTTATTATCAGAAAACTAGCTATTAGAAGATAATATTTAGCCACAGAAACTCGTGAAACCATCTACTAAGGTATGGAAGGACTGGGCTCTGTTTCAATGGATGGAATACCCACAAGGATGAAATTACAAAGTTGTTGTTTTTTCCAAGTGAAGTAATGACACAAGGTGTAAAATTCCCATTATTCTTATTTCACTCCTAGCTCATGGAATTTCTCAAATATAACCTCTATTCACCTATCAAATTCTTCTTCCTCAAACTCAGATCTGACTATATCACAGCTTCCCTCTTCACCTGTATTCAATAACTGTAGCATCTCCCTATTACTTCTAGTATGAAAGAAAATGTACATTTTTTTTTCTTTTAAATTCCTTCATAAACTAGCACCATCCTACCTTTCCAGCTTTCTTACACCTTATACTTCTCCATATACACTATCATTCAGTGGCACCAGCCTCTTTGCTATTCCTCACACAAACACTTTATTTTTTTTTTACTCAAAACATTTTCACTGTCTCCCATGCCTCCTCATCTCTTTCTCCTAATTTATTTGGCTTCATTCAAATCACAGTAAAAATCCCACTTTCTTTAAGAAACCATTCCCATTTCTTTTAATCTTAGTGCCTTCTTTCTCAGATTATCCCCAATTTCTCCAAATTATATTTTCTTTACATAGTTATTTTCATGTTGTCTCACCTATTATACTGTCATCTCCTTGAGAGCAGGAACTTTTTTCTTTCTTTCTTTGAATCCCAGAACTTAGTACAAAGCCTGGAAAATAGTGGTTCTTAATAAATACTACTTGACTGACAGAAGTTGAGGTCTTCACTGACTTCAATTCCTTTGTCCTATCAAATGTCAATATCATTTTGAAGAAATATACACAGACACCTTCTTATAAGAAGTGTCTCTGAACATCCAGCCTAGAATATCCTCTTTATATCTTGTCATTTCTTAGTCCTGCTTTTGCTCTCCGAAACTAAATAGAAAAAGCCTAATTGCTTCTCCACCTTGATAGTTTCTCAAATACTTGAAGGCTGTCAGCATGCTCCCCCCTGAGTTTTCTCCTTTTAGGTTAAACATGTTTTTTCTATTCAACAAAATTTTACATAAAATGGATTCAAGGTCTGTTACCATCCTCACTGCCTTCATGTGGATGCCCTCCAGTTTATCCTTCTTAGGCTACGATGTCCATAATGGAACATACAGCTCTGGATGAGGTTGGTCTCACAGACATACAGTATGTACCTGATGCCACACCTGAAATTTCCTCAGCTTAATTGTAGTTTCTAGAACTTGTACTACATGCTGGTAGAAACTCTGAGCATCCAGGAGCCAGGTGTTATAGTGGGTAGAACACCAGGGCTAGTCAGGAAGACTCATCTTTGTGAGTTCAAATCCAACCTCAGGCACTTACTAGCTGTGTGACCCTGGGCAAGTCACATAATCCTCAATTTCCTCATCTCTAAAAATGAGCTAAAGAAGGAAATGAAAAAGTATATTTGCCAAGAAAACCCTGAAAGGGCTCATGAAGAGTTGGAAACAACTGAAGAAATGACTAAACAACAAAAGGGGCATTAAAATATAGAATAGGGAGGGAACTTAGAGATCCACTAGTTCAATTGCTGAATTTATTTTCTTTTTTTCACAGATTTTTTTATTGTTAATTTATTTATTTTTAGTTTTCAACATTCACTTTCACAAGTTTTAAATTTTCTCCCCTTCTTTCCCTTCCCCATTACCCAAGACAGTATACAATCTGATATAGGCTCTACATACACATTTCCATTAAACATATTTTCTCATTAGTCATGTTGTATGGAAGAATTAAAATTAATGGGAGGAACCATGAGAAAGAAAAACTAAAAAAGAAAATAGTTTCACTCTGCATTCAAATTCCATAGTTCTTTCTCTGTATGTGGATGGGATTTTACATCATGAGTCCTTTTGAATTGTTTTAGTACCTTGCATTGCTGAGAAGGGCTACAGTGGATAGAGCACCAGTGCAGGAGTCAGGAGGATGTGAGTTCAAATCTCACCTCAGACACTTGACACTCACTAGCTGTGTGACCTTGGGCAAGTCACTTAGCCTCAGTTGCCTCATCCTGGGTCATCTCCAGTCATTCTGATGAATATCTGGTCACTGGATCCAGATGGCCCTGGAGGAGAAGTGAGGCTGGTGAACTGCACAGCCCTCCCTCACCCAAAACAAAGTCAAATGCAAGTCATGTCATTATTTTTCTGATGGCATGGTCTTCTTTGGCAACACAGGACGAACACACACACACACACACACACACACACATCTATCAGAGTCAGTCATTGCACATTGTGGTTGTCACTTTGTACAATGTTCTCCTGGTTCTGCTCACTTGTCTCAGCATCAGCTCATATAAGTCTTTCCAGGTTTTTCTGAAGTCTGCCTTTTCATCATTTCTTATAGTACAATAGTATTTCATTACATTTATATACCACAACTTGTTCAGTCATTCCCCAATTGGTAGGCGTCCCCTCAATTGCCAGTTCTTGGTGACCACAAAAAGAGCTGCTATAGATACTTTTGTACATCTGGGTCCTTTTCCCACGTTTATGATCTCTTTGAGATACAGCGCTAGAAGTGTTGTTGCTGGGTCAAAGGGTATGTGCATTTAGAGTGGTTGGATCAGCTCACAGATCCACCAACATAGAATTAGTGTTTCAACTTTCCCATATCTTCTCCAACATTTATCATTTTCCTGTTTTGTCATGTTAGTCAATCTGAAAGTTGTGGTGTGGCACTTCAGAGTTGTTTTGATTTGTATCTCTCTACTCAATAGTGATTTAGAGCATTTTTTCATATGACTATAGATAGTTTTAATTTCTTCCTCTGAAAACTGCCTGTTCATATCCTTTGACTATCAATTGGGGAATGACTTATACTCTTGCAAATTTGACTCTGTTCTCTCTATATTTTGGAAATGAGACTTTTATCACAGACACAAGTAGAAATTTTTTCTCAGTTTTCTGCTTCTCTTGTAATCTTGATTGCCTTGGCTTTGTTTGTGCAAAAATCCTTTCAATTTAATGTAATCCAAATTATCCATTTTGCATTTTATAAAGTTCTCTGTCTCTTGCTGGGTCATAAATACTTCTATTCTCCATAAATCTGACAGATAAACTATTCCTTGCTCCTCTATTTTTTTTTTTTATAGTGTCAGTCTTCATATCTAAATTGTGTACTCATTTGGACTTTATTTTGGTATATGGTGTCAGACTTTCTGCCATACTATTTTCCAGGTATCCCAGCAGTTTTTGTCAAATAGCGAGTTCTTATCCCAGAAGCTGGGATCTTTGAATTTATCAAACTGTAGATTGCTTTAATCATCAGTTACTGTGTCTTGTGTACCTAACTTGTTCCACTGATCTACCCCTCTGTTTCTTAGTCAAGATCAAGTAATTTTGATGATTGCTGCTTTATAATTCAATTTAAGATCTCATATGACTAGGTCATTTTCACTAGCCTTCTTTGGCTAGCTAGCTAGCTAGCCTTCTCTAGCCTTTTCATTAATTCCTTTGACATTCTGGACCTTTTGTTCTTCCAGATGAATTTTGATATTTATTTCTAGCACTGTAAGATAATTTTGGTAGTTTGATTGGCATGGCACTAATTAAGTAAGTTAATTTAGATAGAATTATCATTTTAATTTTATTAGCTTGACCTACCAAAAAGCAATTAGTTTTTCCAATTATTTAGATATGACGTTATCTGTGTGAAAAGTGTTTTGTAACTATGTCATATAGTTTCTGGGCTTGTTTTGGTAAGTAGACTCCCAAATATTTTGTAATGTTTACAGCAACTTTAAATGGAACTTCTCTTTCAGTTGGGTTTTGTTAATAATATATAGAAATGCCAATGATTTATGTGGATTTATTTTATATCCTACAACTTTGCTAAAAAATATGGAATACTTCATGAATTTGCATGTCATCCTTGCACAGAGGTCATAGTAGTCTCTGTATCATTCCAATTTTAGTGTATGTGCTACCAAAGCAAGCACTGTTTAACTTTTTCTGGGTGAATATTAAAGTTACTAATGCAAGGGCAAACAAGTATTTAATGACAAGTCAGTAAATAACCATTTTTTAAAAAAATAGCCATAATGTGGCAAGCACTATGTTAAGAGCTAGTGAAGCAAAAAAAAGGCAAGACAACCCCTGCTCACAAGGAGCTCGTGGTCTCATGAAGGAAACAACAAGTAAACAAAAATTACATGAAAGCAAACTATGTACAAGATGAATAGGAAGTAATCAACTATATAACAATCAAATACTCAATGAAGGAAAATTCTACCAATTGTCCTTTGTACAGTGCTTGGCACATAGTGGGCATTTAATAAATGTTTAATGATTCCCTGTCAAAAGGAAAGAGAATTTAATAAGCAAATATATTAATATTATTTTGACAATAACTTTGCCCTTATAATACTTTCTAAAGGGCTAGGGGGAAGCCTTAGGAATTTTTTTTTAAAGTCATCCAGAATGAAAATAGACTCAATTAATTTATTAGATTGAAATTAAGCAGCAAGAAGTGGCTAGCCTAGGTCATTCCGGTGTTCCTAATGGCCATTTATGTATATAATGTGCCTAGTCAATATTTTGCAAAAGTAACTTCAATTTTTTAATGTCTTCTTTTTATTTTATATCCAAATTGAACCTAGAAAATTGGAATGTTTGAGACAAGGGTCTAATTTCAGAGTTTGGGAACATGGAGGGCAACTATCCCTTTCCATAAATTATACCCAACTATGACTCAGAATCAGAAGCTGGCTGGAGGACCTTGAGTTTAAACCGGTATGGAACTAGTGATCGTTTCAGTCATTGAAAAAAAGTGAAAACAACAACAACAGCGTTTTGCTTCTTTCTTGTGTCAATGTTTAAATAAAGATCAAGTGATCATTTTTAAATACTTTTAAAATAATTTAGATTTCAATTACAGGAAGAAGATTTTTTAAATCACTGCCATTTATTTTAATAAGATAAAATTTCAACTCCTGTATGCATAGTCTGGCAAAAAAAAATTCTGATATAGGTCATATCTATCTATATCTATATACTTATGTATATATATATATATATATATATATATATATATATCTCTTTCTCTTTTTTGTACTTAATTTTGTCTTATCTTTGGCGGGAAGAGAATGGAATGAAGGAAAAGGTTTTAAAAATAATACATATTGTGTCTACATTTCATGGGTCCCAGAATTGAGAAGGGATAGTTGGGACTGGGCTACATTTCAGAAAATGTAGTGTTTTCAATGTTACCAAAACACTTGTGGCCAGAAAATCATGTATCTTTGCCAGAAATTATTATCACAGTGAAGGTATATCATTGTTTTCCATATGATACCACCATCTAAGAAAATTCATTTTCTCCAAAGGTCAATCAGTTAAGAAACGCTAAGTACCTACTATGTACCAAGTGCCAGGCTAAGTTCTGGGGATACAAATATCAAAAAAAATAAAAGGAAAAGAAAGATAAGAAATAATCCTTTCTCACTTCCTATGGGAGGAGGTTATACATATGCATGCATGTTTATGTGTATTTACACATATACATGCACACACATCTATTTTTTTAAAAGACATTAAATGCAAAGAATAGGAAGTCAGGACCTTCCCTCACAAACCAGAGTTGGGAAAGTGGGGACAGTGATGTCAAATGTACCACCTTTGGGTTATGTGTGACTCTTGACACTTTCCAGCATTGACCAACCAGATTAAAATATAATTCAGGAATAATCTAAAAAATTAAATACAATAAATTATTAACAATATTAATTTGTGGTCTTGTGTACAGTTTATAGGTCCCTGTTTCTATCTGATTTTTATGTCATTGATGGAAAAGACAAAAATTTAGCTTGAGCTGAGTCTTGATGAAAATGAAGGATTTTAAGAAGTGGAAGGGAGGAAAGAGTGCCTCCCACGTATGGTGAATAGTTAGTTCAAAGTCCCAGAAACAGAGAAAAGAGTAGTTTGCATGAGAAATAGAAAAAGTCAGACTTTGGCTGGATCACATAGTAAGAAAAGGGAAATAATTTGCAAAGAGGATGGACAGATACATTGGGGCCAGGCTGCAAAGCACTTTGAAATTTGAACAGGAGTATGTATTTTATCTTGCAGGCAATAAACAGTCGTTGAAGTTTATTGAAAGGGCAGTGAAATGGACAAATGGGGAGTGGGATGTGATTTGAGGTAGGAAGAACAATTTGGAGGGTATTTGGAAAGACTGGACTAGAAGTTATGAGGGCCAAAATTTGTAAGGATGAATTAATTTGATGTGAGAAAAGTTTTAGAGATAGAAATGGAAAGATTTGTCAAGTGATAGAATATATAGGGAAGAGTCATGTAGAACTCATAAAGCTATGAGAAAGGAAGAGTAGAGGATTTCAAGGGAGAAAAAGCAAAGTTCATTAGAGGGGAGAATTAGGGAGGGGATATGTAAAGAGCTCTACTTTGAGCATAAGGAGTTTGAGATGTTTCTGGGATGTCCAACTTAAAACACCCAATAAGCAGTGCCATGTGATGATACTCAGCCTCAGGAGAGTGAAAGACTATCATCTACATTAAAAAAAAAAAAAAAGTATCCTTCAATCCAGGAGAAATAATGAGATCACCAAATAACAAGACGGTTTGGAGAGAAAAGAGGAGCCAAGAGAAAGCTTTGAGGCACAACAATCCTGGTAGGAGGCAACAGAAAGTCAGATTATACACTTAGACAGGCTCCATCCAAGAGAGTACTGAGGCCAGCTCTAATGTCCTTGTGTGAGCTCCTGTTAAATTTTCAGTGTGAGCAATTATAAATAAGAAATCTCTAAGTGTTACAATCAAAGCATTATTGTTCTGTTGATTGTGTAGATTTCAGAAATGGTTAATAATGAAAATTAAGCTTAAAAGTGTACGTGCATAAATTTTCCCCCCTTAAACATTTATCAGCACACCCTCATTTTGCCCTCTAAACACTGCCTGAGCTCAACAGAGGTGCAGGAGAAGATTCAGGGCATACAGCCATCACAAGACTGAGGCCTGATAATTAGAGTCTAATAATAATATTATTATTGCTAATAATAACAATACCTGGCATTTACATGGTGTTTTTAGTTTTTCCAAAATGCTTTATATCCATTATCTCATTTAAGTTTTATAATGTCCTAGCTACATTATATTATCAAAAATTCTATAATATAACCATTTATCATTGGTAATGTTTTGTTTATATCTTATATCTCCAGCACCTAATCCTGTGCTTGACAAATAGTTGATTCCCAACAAATATAGCTAATTGATTATTAAAGATATCATAGAAGACATTTATGCCTGAAAGAAGAGGTTGAAAGTTCAAAGAACAAAAATGAGGAGCCATAAATGGACACCTCAAGGAGTATATTGGCACTACAAATATAATAATATCCTGAGGGTAGTCTCCAACATGTCAGATATATTTTACATAAAACAATTTTGGAAAAAACATGCATAAAACTTGCACAGGATGAGAAGGGATAGGCAGGACTTGTGTTTTGCAGCAGGGGAAGATAACCCACACTGATGTTTTTTATCAATATAATAAGAAAAATATCTCCAGTTCATAACTTAGAATAAATATTACATTGTGATGTAAGCAAAATATTTGGATTTGGAGGCAGAAGGTTCTGCAGTCTAATCTTGCCTCTGTCACTAATGTGTCTTGTTATAATGAGTGAGCAACAGACTTTCTTAGCTTTCTTTTCTCCATCTATGAAGCTAGGCTAACCCTGGCTGGTGATAATACCCACCTCACAGATTTGCTGTATGCAAAGTTCTTTGTAAACCATAAATCATCCTTTAAATATGTTATTCTTTACATTTCATTAATATAAATGATGATGGTGATGACAAGAAAAACCATGGATTTGTGTTATGATCACTGGCCTGGATGCTCCCATTTCAATGTTTTTATTCTGTTACTACTATTATAAATTCTCACCTGATATACTATATAGCCCATGGCCTTTGTAAAAATGGAATACAGAATCAGAGAAGTAAGTAAAAATTAAATTAAAACTAGTAATATCTCCCATTTGCTTCTAATAGAGATATCACTACACTTTGAAGCTTGCTTTCAAATAGATAAAAATATAATGCTGAGTGGGTTAATAAAATGTGTCAGTAGGGCTGATAATTACCCTTCTGCATGCTTTATTTCTACACTGATAATATTTACTATCAGGGTAAGATTGTATCCAG
Organism: Notamacropus eugenii; assembly: GCF_028372415.1. Lineage (NCBI taxonomy): Eukaryota > Metazoa > Chordata > Mammalia > Diprotodontia > Macropodidae > Notamacropus > Notamacropus eugenii. Next base: position 297,161,127 of record NC_092875.1, on the reverse strand, counting down.
GAGTAAAGAAAAGTAAATAGATGACATTCTGCCTTCTTGTGGTCCTGACAATGTCTTTTTGGTCAATTTAGTGCCACAAGGAGTCCTTCAAGAGGATTGATGGCTATGGTGGGGGAGGAACACCTCTCCTCCCCTGAAACAAGTCCCATGAGGCAGCTACTACAACTTCTAACACTTTATTATTGGTTAATTTGGGGCTTCTTTCACTCAGATGACATCGCTAGAAGGATGTCACCGAGCAAATCAATATCCACTGCCTTACCATTGATGTGTCTGCTACCTTAAACAACAACAGCTGTGTCTACAACCATCTCTTGAGTTGGGCAGGATACCAATTATTGTAAGCCCCCTCTACTTGGAATCTGACTGTCCAGGAAAATTCTGGCCTCCTCATGCAAAACGGGCTGCTGCACACTCAGCAGCAGTTATTGTGGTTTCTGTCCCTGACAGCCCAGACTTTCTCTCTCTGCTGTCAGAGCTGTGCAAATGAGCCCATTCACAATGAAATTAAAATGCACATGTACTTGCAGCTTTAAGCAATAAGAACAGATGAAGAATTCATTAAAAGTAGATGATGCCTGCAATTCTGATGATTCTTAATTCTGTCTGTATTGTCATGTACAACAAAGATTCCCATTCCTTTTACAGGACTTGCTCTAACAGTCCAAAGGTTGTTTTCTTTTTTAATGTCCCAAGCTATAATTGAAACAAATGTATTATAATTTTCTCAAAATTGTTCTCTGAATGGTAATTTGAAGAATACGACCTCTCATTTTCCTAATTTATAAGAATGCAAAGCATCAGGCTCTACAGAATGGTGCCAGACTGCTGACTATATATTTTTTCCTATTACAATCATTTTTGGACTATAAACCAATAAAAAAAATCATGATTTTTTTTTTACATTTTCTCCTAAACTTGATATCCACTTAGAGTTGTGAAGTGCACTTGAATACCAAATGCATCAAACAGTAGAATTGGGACTGAGCGTGATGGGGAAGGGAACCAAAGACATTAACCTTGCCATTTCCATCCCAGAACATGTTAAGGGTTGTGAGCTCTAGGTCTGTAAAAGAAAAAGTGGGGGTATCCACCCTTAAAAATTGCCAAGTAGAATATTCAGGTTTAGTGGAAAAAATGTTTATTAACTATTCTACTCTTGAGTACATGTTACATTTCCTATATCTATTACTTCTCCACCCCTTACCCAATCCTGGCTTACTGTTTTCTGACTGAAAAAATTCTCCTATTGAAAATGAAGTCTATCTGGAAAGATTCCATATATCTTATACATGATAAACTCCTTTCTTTGGAATAGGTGAGAACCTGGCACAATGCTGGCAAGGTGGAAGGAGGTGTCAGTAAGGGGAATTGGCTGCCTTTTACTTCTGTCTTAGTCTGCCCTTTTCTAGAAAATGTCCATTTGCAATATGTTTGACTGTGCTACTTTCTTCCCTTCAGTCATTATTCAGGGTAACAAGCTTTGAAGGGGCCTACCAACTACAGCCATTGACACCCATGGTCAAAAAGTCCTAGAAATAAGTTCCTTCCCATATTACCGGTCCTAGTTCCAGATCGATGGATAGATAGATGCTATAGTTGTATATGTAGATATGACTATGGATGTCAGTGTTGATGTGGATGTAGATATACTAAATGGCTTCACAGTTATCCGTGAGTCAAGTGAATCAGGCATGAATCAGGCATGAGAAACATCCCTATCAAGGAACAATTTTAATGCAGTTAATTCTTTATTTAAGCTCCTTCCTCAGTTTTCATATCCTAATGGTATTGCATGGGAACTTCAGAAATCTGAAGTTTCCTGCAACCTTAGATAAGCCTACTTATAATAAAATCTATTCATCTTACAAATGAGGAAACCAAGACCCTGAGAATCACACTATACAAAAGTAGAAAGTAGAAGAGACACGATTTAAATCAACATATTCTGATACTAAATACATGACTCATTCCACTATATTAAAATGACAGTAACCACCAGACCTCAAACCCATCAGTGAGCAAGAGGGATGTCTTGGGCAGATGAGAATAATTGATTCCATTGGCCATGAAGGCAGTTAAAGTAGGTCCTATGAAGCACTTAGAGCTTGGACAGATATTGAAGATTCCAAAGTCATCCATTGTATTCCAGCCCAGCTTTCTTGACTTTTGTCTTGTCACTGAATCTAGATGATTTTGGAAGAGAGAGTGAGGCTAATGACTTGGCACAACTCTGCCTCTTAAATCCAACTCCCATGCAAGTCAAGACGTCACCCCATGATGCCACCTCTTTGCAAACAAGGGATGAACAACAGCTTCTCTATATTTACATATTCTGCTTTTACATATTTTTATTTTTACATATGTAATTTTTTTTTACATATCCTGCTACCAATGTCATCATCCTACTACAGATTCATATTGTCAACAACTAGCATTATTTCAATTGTCTCCCAGCTGGTTTTCCACTCCTCTTCTCCTTCCTTTCCAATTCACGGACCTGTTCATTTTGCTCCTCTGCTCAAAATCTTTTGACATCTCTCTATGGTATAGCCCCCTGAAAAAGGTTCTGTCTCCATAACCTAGTCTTCAACAGTCTAGCATCACTTCATTTTCTGGCTTATTTCACCCTTTTCCCCTTAATGTTTCCTGTTGTAACTAGTCCGCATTCCTCGCCCTCTGACATACATGTTTCATACTGTTTTGCCTCATGTTGTTTTAATTCCTGAATGCCCTTCTTCCTCTGACTGAATTCCTACCTCACCTATAAAATGAAATCCAAAAGCCACATCGTCTATGAAGTCAGAAATACACATCTCCTCTTTGTGACATCACCACTTTGTTTATGCTTATATACATATAATTTATTGTTTTGTACTATATGTTTGACATGTTATATCCTTCTATTCAATTTTAAGCTACCTAAAAGCATGGCATTTGTAAGATCTAAACTCTTGTTTCCACCAGCATCTAATACAATCCTCTATACGATCCTCTACCCTGTGCTTCCCGGGTACACAAATGTTCAGTGTTGATTTTCTCAATACTTTTCTGTTGGAAAGGATAGTTCTCACCAAACAAAGCTAAGCTTACTTTCTAGGTGGAAATTTCTGAAACTGTGATGTTTACCAATTGAAGAACTCTCATTTTAAGCATGTATTTCTGTGGGTACTATTGGAAGTTTCTGGGTTGTTCTATCTTATTAGAAGGTTTCTTATCCAATTACACCTCCCTTTTCTTTTTGATGTGTCATGGCTACTTTACCTATAATGTTAGAAGGGTAGATTAAAAAAAAATACTTTGAAAGACATAAAATATAAAACTGAAGTGATTCATAGTTTGTTTTTTTAGCCCTTCTCTTGCTTATATGATAAAGATAAGTTATGAAACAGTTTAATGGAAATCAAGAGATAAGTGTGAGGGAAGCAGTCAGAGCTTCCAATTTTGAGATAATTGAGAGTTTATTGTACATGGAGAGAAGAATGAAATGCTCCTAAGAATAAAATTCTGATTGTTCTAATTAGGAAGGACAAGAGAGTAGTTGCTTAAAGAGGCCAATCAACTCATATTTTTAAAAGATCCGTAATAAATATGAATATCACACAGCAGGCAATAGAAAGGCACATGCTACACTGGTTCCCTTGAAATGTTGGAAGAATGAACACAGAGCTTCTAATAGGCTGGGTGGACCTGCTGGGGCAGACTTTTAGGGGGAAATGAGTAAGTGTTGCCAGGGGGAGGGGTAGGCTTATTTGCCTTGTAATTTGTATTACTGGCAGAAATTCCCAAATTGGTGAGGTCCTAACGAAATATGAGTATTTGAATATGAAGAACATGCAAATGATAGAAAGGTAGAAATTTAATTGATGGTAATGAATTATGAATATCAAAGAGTAGCTCTTCAGGTAAGGATATCAGGAACAGGAAGACTTAATGATGAATGATAAGTTGTTTTTTTTATTATTATTTTGGTTGTTTGTTTAACTCTTTTAGAGGCAAGAAGATCACAAAAATGAAAGGACCATTGTTTAACAGTTCTAATACAAAAGTATGTTGCACTCTTTTAAAAAAGAATGTCAAAGGCCTTAATGAACTAAATATGAGTCCCAAGAAGTCACCAAAACTGAGGTTTCAGGTAATCTCAGAGGGCTTTATTCAAACCTGAATGGGAATCCAGTCCACAAAAATCTTCAACAAATTGCCAATAGACACTCATTTTTAAATACTTTTCTGCAAGGAACCCACTACCTGTTGAAGCATACTATTCTACTTTTGTATACCTCTAGTTGTTAGGAAATTTGCCTGAATATAAAACCTACCCTTCTTGCTATGTAACTTTGAATCATAAGGTCATAAAGTTAGAGCTTTTGCCTAAGAAGAGTATTTATTTTATGCAGGTTCACATGGTGTGCCTCTAAGGAGGCAAGGAGGCAGGACTTGATTTGTACCATAGGCCTTGGGTATGAAATCTTCAGCTTATGTGGAGCCAAAATTCAGAAGGTTTGCATATATCTCCATTGGCCTGTGGGGATATTTTCTGATCCATAATTGTCATTCTTTGGAAATGCAGACATGCAGGGGAATGGCATTTTTATGAATTAGCAAGTAGGAGTTGTATCCTTTTAAATCTTTTAGTAGACAAAGGTCTTCTTACTTTATTTTTTGACTCAGTATTTCATTGTACTTCATCCTGATCCTGAATCAGTACACTGAACTGAGTGAGGCCTATTCTGAAATAGTATTAACTGAAGGGTCACTGGAAGTCATCTATTTCCCACCCTTCTTTTTATATATCAGGAAGCTGATGTCCTAAAAAAATTAACTATCTTGCCCAAGGTCACATAAATAGTTAATAACAGAAAAGTGACTTGAACTTTTTTCAGATTGTGCCTAGAATTTCCCTCTGGGAAAAATTACTCAAGTCTAATTCGTATTCTATATTATAGCTTGAACACAGCTATCTTCAATAAGACTTCTCTTCTCCAGGTTAAACAGTCACAATTCGATCAACCATAATTTATAAAACATGGTCTCCAGCTCTCTGACCACCCACTTCTGGCCATTCTCCAGCTTATCAATCATTCTTCCTAAAATGTGATAGATATGACAATTATCTCCATTAATTCGTATAAAATTAGATGTGGTCCTGTTGACCTCTTGACTTCTGACTATCATATGACAATTAACTCATACTATATAACCAAGCAATTACAAATCTTACCATGTGTACCTTAAGAGCATCTCTCAAATCTCATCCTTTCTTTCTACTAATATAGCCATCTTCTTAGGACAAACTCATCACTTCTAAGGTGGTGACTTCAATGACATTCTAACTATTCTCTATGCCTTAAGTCTCTTCCACTCCACTCTACTCCACTCCAGACATCATGGTTCTGCCAAAGTGGTTTTCTTTAGGCATTGATCTGACAGTTTCAACCCATGACACCCTATTACCTCTAGGATGAAATATAAACTCCTCTATTAGCTTCCAAAACCTTTTACAACCTTGCCCCACATTATCTTTCCTGGATCATGAGACATTACTCATCCCTCCTACACTCTTTGATCCTGCCTAATTACCCTTGCTTCTGTAACTCACATACAACAATTCATCTTTCAGCTTCAGGCCTTTACAGTGGCTGTCCCCCATGTTTGAAATTAACTCCATGCTCACCTCTCCCTCATTGAGTCATTCACTCCCTTCCAGATTAGCTAATATTAATGATGATGATGATAGTTAACTATTTAACTACATAGTACTTACTATGTTCCAGTCCCTGTTTCAAGCACTTTTCAATTATTATCTCACTTGATCCTCACAATGATGTTGGGATGTAGGTGCTATTATTAGTCTCATTTTACAGATGAGTATACTGAGGCAAACAGAGTTTAAGTGACTTGGCCAAAGTCATGGAGTAAGTGTCTGAAGTTGGATTTTAATTCATGTCTTCTTGATTCCAGGCTCTGCACCACTTAGCATCTACTGCACTACCTCACAACATCTTCTAAGTGAAGCCCTTACTGAATCTCTTTACTGCAAACATGCTCCCACTCAACTACCTAATGTTTAATTGCATTGTATTTATCAACCATGTATTTATTTGCATTTATCTTCATACTTAACTTGAATATACTTACATATGTTTTTACTATCTCCCATTACTAGATTGTAAGATCCTAGAAAATGGTGATTGTTTCATTCTTTGTGTTTTACTCTCAGTACCTAAAATACTAGCTGGTACAGAGAAGGTGCCTGCTAATTAGCTATCCTTCCAAGTTTTGTATTAGTTGCTTTTGGAGCAGCAATATTTGGTTACTCTCCATACCTTCACCTTAGTCACTAATAAAAATGTTGACTGACAACCCAATGATTCCATGTATGCCATGATGATAACAAAGAGTCTTGATATATTACTCTGCCCTGAGCAGTCAGAGCAGGACCTCACCTGTATAAACAGATACAAAGATGGGTAGCTTGCTGACACCTATGAGTATCTTATCCTGGAATTCTTCTTTGGTAACCATATTGCTTGCATATTGGGATGAGTTATAGGAGCCAAGAGGAACTTTATAGTATCATAATGTAAAGATAGAAGCCCATCTAGTCCACTCATTTTTTTTTTACAGATATGGAAACTGAAGTCCACAGAACCTAACCTAAATGATTTATTTTCGGTCACACAGATAGTAAGTAGCAGATGCAGTGTTTCAAATAAGTTCCTCTGAATCCAATACCCTTTCCATTTTACCTTACTGCAGAACCACATCTCTGCCTGCCTGGAAGTCTGAGTATTTGTCCGTGAGTATTTGGCTGAGCTCTATGACCCTTTTAGTACTCACTCTATCTTTCAGATCCCATTGTCCTGTAAACTACCTAGGTGGGACCTAGCTATTTGGGAAGCAGAGAAGTGTGCCTTCTCCTGTTAGCAGCTTTTTTGCAATCAACTCATGACCCTCTCTGCTCTATACAATAAGATGAGAAGGAAGAAACTGGATACCACTTCCCTGTCCCTGTTTATACCTACATTCAGACACTGTTCCTTTTCATCCTCTCTTTGACATAATTGTCATTTATTTATCTAAGTTGCTTCTGTTTTTCAGGGCTACCAGCTACCTAATAATACCTAGAAGGAAAGATGGGCTTTTTATAACTTCCAGACTATGGAATTGCAAATATAAAAACTCATCAATCTATTTAATCTCTGGTCCAAATTGGCTTGGGGAACTTCATGTGGAAATTCCTTCCATAGAATATTTTAATATATTCAAATTCAATTAGTCTTAGTTTAAAAAGTCATTTTATAAAGAACATAAGAAGCAAGCACACTGAGCCATCCAGAAAAGAACATAAAAAGGTAGATTTTTAAAATTCTTATACCACAATTTCAGCCTTCTGTAATTATTGCTTAGATCTGCCCTGGAAGTGAGATCTATAATGAATGTTTGAGAAGACAATCTTTTTGTTTGATACTGACAGGTACTCAATACCATTTCTCAGTAAGGTTTCAAGCACGGCTGCAGAACTTGGGAAAGCATCACTGACGAGATAAAATGGTTGTCCAAGTTTCTAATAAAAGAAATCATGGAGGAACTGACTATTGATTTACAACATTTAACTACAAAGAGAGGGTGACTGCTAATACATTGAGATGAAGATCTCATTCCCTTGTGGAAAAATGCTTTTTTGTGATGCTAAAAAAAATTGTTGTCCCATTTATATATGGTAATTTACCCATAAATTACTTGTCAGAGTTAATATAAATAAAAATCTATTTTCAAATGTACTGAAGAATTTATACCAAGAATTATAAAGGGAAATGTATCATCTAGAAAAAAATGATAAACTGGTCACTTAAATCTTAATCTAATATTTTATAATGGCTTGGTTCTTAAAGCCCATGTTCAGTAGAATATTTTAACTTCCTACAAAGTTCCATTGAAGTGTTCCCTTAAAATGAAACCCTTTGTAAATCCTTCAGCTGCTAATGCCCCACAGTCCCAAATATTTTGTGTTTACTTTGTATACATCCTCTGTGTGTGTATGTGTGTGCAGTGGATAGAGAACCTCAGAGCCAGAAAGGTTTGGGTTCAAGTCCAAACTCTGATGGAAATTTACTATGTAATCTTGGACAAGTAACTTAACCTTTTAGGGCCCCAAGTCACTCTCTGTGGCTATGTAAATTGCAGAGGGTTAATAGTCAGCATTATTGATAGGTCCAATAAAATCATAGCTCCAGACTTTTAAAAAATGCATTTACTTATATGTTTACATATCTCTACCCCTAGTAGAATATAATCTTCTTGGAGACATGAGTAGTTGCATTTTTTTCCTTTTATAGCTGCTGTAAGCATAGTGCCTTACATAGTAGGTGTTTAAGAAATGTTTGATCCATTAATTTGTTTCCTGATTGACAAGTCAGCATAGGATCTGAGATTTAGTGCTAGAAAAACCCTTGAAGATCGTCTAGTTCAACCATCTTATTTTACAGATGAGGAAGGTGAAATCCAAAGAAATTAAGTGAATTTCCTAAGGTCACACAGGCAGTAAATAGCAGAGCTAGAATTTATTGTCAGGTTCTCTCCCTCCACTACGCCATGATAAGAAGGCTTCAAGTATGTCCAGCAGTTGATAATATATCTGTCTTTTGAAGACTAGCTTAAGGTCAAAGAGGCCCATTACCAGAGGTTTATCACTAGGTCAAATATTTCAGTCACAACACTTCACAACAACTGTCTGCTAAGGCATGTAAGGGTTTTAATCTGCATCTGTATAAAATGTAACCAAGCTAATGAAATCAATCATTGAAATCACAGAACCTCAAAATACTGAAATAAAAATGTTCAAATTATTCTTGAGGGATAAAAAAATAATACACATTGCCCACTCTCGATTAACCTATAATGTAGTGTGTTTTTTCTCATGTAGACATCCATCAGGGAACCAAGATTTGCATACCACAGGCATTTTGCCATATTTTCTCCTGTTCCCCCCTTGCCTCCAATAGAAACAGTCAATAGACCTTAGACTTCAGAGATAAGTGCCCCTCTACCCTATACACCCATATGTACCCTATGGGAGTATATCCAACCTAGCCTTACACTCCATTCTGTGTCTGAGTTATAATTATTGATGGATAAGTGAGTGAAAAATTACCTCTATCTGACTAGTCCCAGACCATGTTTCATACATCTAATCTAGGGATCCTCCAGGATACTAAGGTCTACCCAGTATAGGTCTCTTGCTGTCTTCTCTGCTATTACAAGTATTTACATCTTTTCCCTGACCACTAAGTGACATATCTTCCTCTTGCTTTGGAACAGTAATAAAATCAATATCATTGCCATCAGGAAGAGTATGACATTCTATTACCCCATGACTGCTTTCACAATGCCTGAGGCAATCCAGATCAAAACAATATTCCTTGATTCTCATTCTCTTATTGGCATTATGTCTGCCTATCATAAAATAAGTACCTGGAGGACAAGGACTATCTTACTTTTCTAGTTTTATGGCTAGCACTTAGCTCAGTGTATGGTACATGGTAGATATTTAATGTTTGCTTATGCATTCATTTATTCATTCATAGATGACATGGGATATGAAAATAGATAGCTATGACATACAAACTCTCACAAGTGCTACAAAGCTGGAAAAGCTTTAAGTATAGACATAGTTAGCAATGGACTATGTATCTGTTGTACAAAATTAACATAAGTTAAATCCAGATGTTGTTGTTGTGTTCATCCTTCATTGCCAAAGAAGACCGTGCCATCAGGGAAATGATGACATGACTTGCACTTGACTTTGTTTTGAGTGAGGGAGGGCTGTGCAGGTCACCAGCCTCACTTCTCCTCCAGAGCCATCTGAATCCAGTGACCTGATATTCCTCGGGGTGAGTGGAGATGACCCAGGATGCACTGGGAAGTCTTGGCCCCTTTAGGCCAAGATCTTTTCAGGAACTCATTTAGGGTGAGGAAACATCCATCCAGTGAATAGGTCTCTTTAAGAAGTAGCCAGCGGATAGCCCTTTTAATGAGGCACAGAAAAAAAAAATGACATCTGACTGGGTGAGAAATAGCAACAGTTATTATTGATAATCATTCTGAAGCCAGAAGGGTCCAAGAGAGACCCCTTAGTCAGGGACCTAGTGTCCTCCAATGTGTGAGCTTCAGAGTGCAGTAGGTTTAAGGCTTTTGAGAAAGGAAAAGAAGGGAACGGGAAGGGAAGGGAAGGGAAGGGAAGGGAAGGGAAGGGAAGGGAAGGGAAGGGAAGGGAAGGGAAGGGAAGGGAACAGAAGGGAAGGGAAGGGAAGGGAAAGAAAAGGAAGGAAGGGGAGGAGAGAGGAGGGGAGGAATATAACCAGTAAAATACCTGGGCATCTTCTGGCCATTCAAAATTACCTTCCTTTGGAGAGGAGAAGGAAGGGGAGGGGGAGGCAGACAGGAGGGGAGGAGCTGAGTTACCCAGCTACCTGTGTCCCCATTCAGGCAGCTGCGTCTACTCATAGATGTTGTGTTCATCCTTTGTTACCAATGAGATCAAGAAATAATGCCACTGAAAGCATGAATTCTGAAAACCCTTACTTGAACTTATTTGAACATTGAATATTGAACTTTTTTTGAAGTCTAAACACAAAATTATATGGACTTCACATATGTGACAATTGGAGAATAGTTCATGGGAAAATTGATGGGGATAGAAAGGGTGCTATAATGCCTGCCCAAGTTATTTTTTTCTCTTATTTCTCTTCCTTCTTTATTTCCTTCTTTTTACTCTTCCCTTCTTCCTTCCTTCCTGTTTTATTTTAAATTATTTTACTTTATTGATACTGAGTTTTCTTATCTTACCCAGTCTGGAAACTATCCAGAAACCTCATCCTACTCCCAGGCAGTATGGCAGCTTCAATCTGCTCAATTTCCAATTAGTTTGCTCTCCCTGGTGCCCTTCTCCCCCAGTTTCAGCCTGACTGAAGCTCATAGCCCCCCAACACAAACAATCCATCTGCTTCAGTCTCCCCAGGAGCTGGGACCTCAGGTGTAGAAAACCACACCTGATAGGAATTTAGTTTCAAAACATAATATGTACTGTGCAATATTACTGCAGTAATACATATTGTTCTGGAATTTGGTAAATGTTTCCAGAAGAATGTAACCCTTAGGGAAGTAATGCATATAATTAAAGTACATCTATGAAGCATGGACAAAGGACCACAAAAAAAAATATTGCTAAAATTCAAAATCCAAGGGAGTTTCAAATTCTAACAACTGTGGTTACAGATTGTCAGGTCACAACCTAAATGATGACTTGTATTATAGTTCTTTAGATAGATGAAGTTTAGTGAAACCTTTCAATGTATATATCATAAAATAATGTTAAGTACAAAATCCACTGCTGAAAGCTTATCCTGCAACAATTAAGCTATGACTTACCAATGAGAGTCAGGAAAACATACATGATAAAAACAATAAAGTTCAAAAAAGATATTTCCAAAAGTAATAGACATATAGATCAGCAGCCTATTCATTCACATGTTTTTATAATTTCATGCAACCTACAGAATTCCACATTTTGCCAGTTCTTAAATGGCCTGACTCAGAAGGTGGTGACTTGCTCCTGCCTGGTTGGTTGGTTGCTTTTATTTTCATTTCCTGTGTAAGAGTGAGATTGCTGTTTGGGGAGAGTTAAATCTACTTCAAGCATAAGAATCATTTGTCCCTTGAGGTGCTGAGCTTCGATGAATAGCTTTTCATTCCGTCTTATTCATCCCCTCTTTCCAATTTGTGCTGAGTAGCACTACAGGGTTTCATTTAGTTTCCCCCGCTTCATATAGCTTTGTTTCTGGCTCCATAGTTCTTGGGTCCAATTTCCAAAGGTAGAGCTTCAGATGTCATTTTCTTGGGATCGTCCTCTTCAGTATGGGTTCATCTGCTCATGCTGTGCTGAAAGATTATGTCTTGCTTTTGAATACTTACCATTTCTCTCAGGTGGGAAAAAAATCATACCAGTGATGTTAAGTAATTGTTGTATCTTTGCCTCCAATTGGTCAAACAATAAAAAAAAGGAGGAACCTAAGAGTTAAATTAGAAATGAGTCAAAATAATACAGTTTCTTCTTCCTCTATATGATGTCCCTTTATGCCATGGCTGAGACATAGTGTGAATTAACCCCCTGCAACGTACTTTATTGGCATAGCATAGCACTTTTACAAATAAATATCAATCTCAAACTTTGGAATTTTCTTTTGTTTTGATTTGAAATAAAAAAAATTTTAAAAAAACTGAATAAAGTGGACTGTTACTATGAAAAGGTTGAAGTATACATAAAAAGTTAGTCAGAGATTTTGTCTGCCTCTCTAGATTGTAGAGATGAGACCTGAATATGCTGTTGCCAATCTCTTACTTTTTTGAGGACTCATTGCCACTATTTCTATGGCCAGAAAATGCTAAATATTTTTGGCCTGTAAACTCTTCTCAGTGCATACCATTTCTCAGTAATTCTTGCACTCTTGGAATCTCTGTCTTATTACACACAGTTACTTTTCCAAAGCTTTAGTTCTCATCTGATATATCCCCCACCCCTGCCTGTCCATCACATCCCCTTTGTCTATTCACAAACTCTTAGAGCAGGTGGATTTGCTCGTGATATCAGTAAGACTGAGGTCATCTAACAAAACTTCCTTAGTTCTCACCTTAAAAGTTCCACATTCTTGCTATGTCAGTGTATAAAATAATCCTACTTTGTAACTACCCTTGTACCATTTCTTTGTCCTTTACCCACATTCTTGATCCCATTGTCTTTGGACTCTTTCAGAATCCTACTGGAGCTATGATACAAGCATTGCTTCCTTCTCACTCAGATTCATTTTCTCCCATTCCCTTGATTCCTTTCTACTGTCTAAATATCCCCTCAGTTCTCTGCAGTTCAGAGGCTTCCTTTGAACCTCTTACCTCATCTATCTACCATTCTATCTCTCATCCCCTTAATGGATATGATTATATTTTATTTTGATCCACACATATAATTTCCTCCTAGTGAGGAAACCCTTCTCTGTCAAGGCAGATTAGGAATTGCTCTGCAATTTATCTTCTTGGAAAGTTTGTAGGCACTGTGACCCAGTCACAATTACAAAATCATTTCAACTAAGGTGTTCCAACACATTGTAGATACACTGCCTTTTCATTAAGTTTTGTAAGCCTGAGACTTTTATTTCATCACCATTCATTTCTGTCATACTGGTTTGCAATATTACTTTTTGGACATCCAATTTCCCACCTGCTACATTCATTTTGGACCTGTCTGAAATCTCTGGCAACACTCATTTTGAATTTTTTTTAATTTCTCTATCACTCCCCAACACTGGGTACCTTCTCTCCACCCCACGAAAAAACATGCTTTTCAGCTTTCTTTCATTCATTGTCTTCCTTCAACAGATTCTAAATTACGTGAGGTCAGGGATCCTTCTTCTGCATTTATATACCCAGAACTTAGTACAGTGCCTGGCACTTAATAAGTGCTTAATAAATATTTAGTGATTATTGACCATGGCCTTTTATGTTTCAAAATCTGCTGAAACCTCTCTCTCTCTCTCTCTCTCTCTCTCTCTCTCTCTCTCTCTCTCTCTCTCTCTCTCCCAAATCAGACACTTTTTTCCCCAATCTATACTCTCTATGATCTCTCAATAGACTTTAATGGTGCTGATCGCACTATCCTTCTCTCTTCCCCTGGTTTCAGAGGCAATATGTTCCTATTTCCCTGCTACTTATTTAAATTATACTTTGCCATTTTCACATTTATTCCTCTTTTTTTCTTCAATATTCCATAAGGTAAGGATTCCCCAAGGTTCATGCCATGATAGTCCATGGACATAAGGATAGAGACTGAAAGCAATTTCATTTGTATTGAGAACTCCAAGAAAACGAAACTTCCCCTATCCCTGTGTTCCAGTGTGTTCTATGAAAATCATACTTTTAGAGAATAGACTAGGGCACTGAGCAATTAAAATATTTGCCCTGAATCACACAGTTAGCATTTATCAGAAAAAGGACTTGAATTCTGGTCTTCCTGGTTTGTTTATTTCACATCTATAACATTGACATAAATGATAAGAGATGGAAAGGGATTATTTTGGGCTATCTAGATAAACTAAGACCTATTGATGGGCGTAAGATTGCTCCAACCACTTTATAAAATAATTTATAATTATGTGAGAAGACCAAGATCATATACTTAGATGCAACAATTTAATCCATATACATTTAGGGTTACAATTTTTAAGCTTGTATTTCTTCCATGAAATATATGTGTGTATGCATTGCTTGTAAACTATACATGTGTGTGCATGTATATTACATACATAGATCTTTTTAGTTGGTTTTGCTTTTTCCAAACTGATCCTTGTTATATCCTCTCTAATCCCCAGCCCTTCTGATACCCTGCCCAATTCTAATTTCCTGAGATTTTTCTCATTGCTGTCTCTATTTTGTTTGCTTTGTTTCCTCCTTTTCCTCATCTTATATAAAATTAAAAGTGTTGTGTCTGTTTAATCACGCTCTTTATCACATAATGATGACATGACTTGCATTTGACTGATTTGAGTGAGGGAGGGCTGTGCAAGGTCACCAACTTCACTTTCTTCTCCTGAGCGATCTGGGTCCAGTGGCCTGATATTCATCAGGATGATGCAGTGTGAGACCCTGGTCTTTTCAGGCTAAGGTCCTACAGCGTTCTTACTTAAAGAAGCCTATTCATTGAATGGGTGTTTCTCACTCAAAGCCCTCCCTCACTCAAATCAAAGTCAACTGCAAGTCATGTGATCATCTTGATGTCACGGTCTTCTTGGAGAAGGAAGAACAAATACAACCTGTGAGTGAGTAGCAGCTCCCCTCCTCCTCCTCCTTCTCTTCCTCCAGTGTTTCACCCAGGAGAAGGTACACTCCATGGCCAAAAGCTGCCTTTTTTCCTCTGGGTTTACTGGCTGGCTGTATTTCTTGCTTGAAGATCAAGTCTCAAACCAAATTCACTCTGGAGCTCATAGACTGGACAAGTCCCTACCCACCTAGCACAGAGTGGATTTAAATACTAATTAGTAATTATTTCTCT
The DNA here is from genome assembly GCF_028372415.1 of Notamacropus eugenii. NCBI lineage: Eukaryota > Metazoa > Chordata > Mammalia > Diprotodontia > Macropodidae > Notamacropus > Notamacropus eugenii. Next base: position 297,146,027 of record NC_092875.1, on the reverse strand, counting down.
TTTACCCATGAACCCTGAGGGTCTTCTCCTCCCAGTTTGATTTTGTTTGTTTAAAGGAGCCATCCCTTGAGCAACTACTTGTGTATGAAGTTCAATGAAGAAAGTTACAACAAAGATTTCACTAAGCCTAAACTTCTTACATTTACTTCCCTTCTCCTAGCAGTACCTTTTCCCCCATCATTTTCCAAAGAACCAAGAAAATGTGGTTTCACCGTAAATCCAAAAGTACTTTAAGGAATAGAAGATATTCATATAGATAAAAATATGACAGATAAAAATATGAGAGTGATAAATTTGGACTTTGAGTTAAGTTTTCCATATACTTAAATGGGGGGGAAGCAGGAGGGAAGGAGGGAAGGAGGGAAAATAAAAAGAGACAGAGAATGAAAGAGGGAGGGAAGAACACCAAAATGGAAAGGAAATGGGGAAGAGTTGAAAGACTTTGAGAAAGGGTAAATGAAATGTGCTGAAAGGTAAATTAATGCCAATTCGAGGGTTATACATGTCATCTAGAATATGCTGTAGTAGGAGTAAAAAATAGTCAATGGGAATGAGCAGAGAAGTCCCCAAACTAATCAAAGCTGAGGAAGAAGGAAATGTACAGTATAAAACATGAGGCAGAGAGGAGCACTGGCAAGATTACAGAATGAAGTAAAAAGTGTAAAAAAATGATAAGAAAATTAAGGGTAGAAAATGAAAGGAAGATTGCAGGAGAGTTTGAGATAAATCAGAATTCTTTCAAGTACATAGGTAAGAAGAGGTCAGTGAGGGAGATAATAGGACCTCTATGAAATGGGAAGTGTAATTTATTCACTGAAAAGTAGATATTGCTATCAATTTTAATGACTTCTTTGCATCAGTTTTCAGAAAAGAGGATAGAGAAAAGATATCGGCAAACAGACGTACATTTGCATATCTCAGGGAAGCCAGATGAAACACATATCAAGCCAGAGCAGGTGATTAAGTTATTAAACTATTTAATTACAGGCAAACCAGAGGACAAATTGAAAGCCAACCTGGAATGATGAAGTTCCTATCAACATAGAAAGGGTTTGAGCTGATGAATTTTAAAAGCACTTGTCAGGAGGAAAGTAGAGAAAATCATGATCTAAGACAATACTGTGGCTTTACTGGTGCGTCCATTGGCTTGAAATTCTTGACATTGTAGTGCTCTGGTAGGGGCTATGTAAATTAAGTCAGTCACAGAGTACTTTGTTAACTTTTTACTAGCATTGTGGTAGGGGAAATGGCACTGAAATAGTGTTTGACTTTAGAAGCTATTTTACTCAACTCTACAGAGACATAGCTCTTATCTTCCAGAAAATCATTTTCACCTCGTCAGACTCTAAACACTCATGAAAAGCGCTAAGTCATTCCTCCGTAGGCTTCCATGAATAGGATGGAAACAAGCATCGACAAAGCAAGGGCCCATCACCTTGAAGCCATCCGTGTTTCACACTGCCAGCTTTCTTAAAGAAGGCAGCATTCACACAACATTTTAAACCAAGTGAGACCCTGTGTGTTCACCTATTGCTAATTATCATGCAGATTTAGAAATTTTCACACCACTCTCTGGTTGTAAGCAACGTGTCAATGTAAGTAATGTTCAAAAAGAACATTAATAGGCACAAAACGAGGACATCAACAAGAACTACAACTAAAGGTTCGTTGCTTGTAAGAACTATGTAATTCAATGAGCCCTGAGCATACTTAATATGGTTTTGTTTCTGATACTCCTGGTAGATAGACATCTTAACTTCTGAGGGTCTCAGAAAATGGCAAAGAGGAATAAAGTTCACTCTTGATTCTTTGTTATTTCACAAGAGATAGTAACTTGACTAGATAATATTATTTTCAACGTTTACCTCAACAGTTTCTGATAGGCACTCCATCTGTAGATCCACTGATCTATTATAACCCTAATTTTAGCAATGTTGACTTGCCCATATTCCACACACTGCCCAATACCATGGTGATGTGTTTTTAGACATTAGAGGGCTTATATAACTGAAAATAGAGAAGCCTTTTGGTAGACTGGAAAAGCTCTCTTGGGAGTCCCATAATCTAGTATCTGGTTTTGGTTCTGCCACTAATAAGTAATGTAACTTTGTCAATTCACTTCTTTTAAAGTCATTTTTCTGATCTGTAAAACAAAGGAACTCTGGAGTTCATGTGAATAGAGAAGGATTTTTATCTTTAGCTGAGCAATATGAAAAACATTTATCAGGGAGAGAGTAGAGGAAATCACCAGTGAAATCAGTACCCTGGCTCTACTGACTGTCAAAAGCCCTTTGAATTCATGCTCTGTCAAGAACTGCTTAACTTTCTACCAACTGCATTTCAGTGGGAAACAAGAAACTGTGTTTAGTTTTGGGCTTTTTAAGTTTGGGGAGCAGTGGAAAAGTCTATCTCCAATGCTCTCACCTTCTACTTTAGTTCTTACTTGAAATTACTGTGTGTGTGTGTGTGTGTGTGTGTGTGTGTGTGTGTGTGTGTGCTCACAACATTTCTTTCTCTGGGTACATATTGCTTCCCACAATAGAACGTAAGTTTGTTTAGTTTTTTTTTGGGGGGGGGGAAAGGCAAGAATTGCTTAATTTTTGTCTCTGTTTCCTCAGTGTTGATCATAATGGTGCTTGTGTAGTAAACACTTAATAAAAACATTATGAATGAATGAATAAATAAATGAGATTACCAAGTGGTTCTCTTTTATTTGTATGGGGAAGTGGTGGCAAAAAATTGAAGGTGGTTTCAGTTTGGGAAATGTAAGTTTGAGATGCTATTAAGATCAATCGGAAGAAATGTAGGGTAAACAGTTGGAAATGCTGGTCTATAATTTGGGATAGAGTTTAAGGTTAAATATATTTGTTAGGAAGTCGCTAGCATAAGATACATGTTGAAGACATAAGAATGTAGGAGATAGCTGATATATAGGGTAAATATAATAAGACCATGAATAGCCATTTGAGGGAATCCTACACTTTGGAGGTATCAAAGGGGTATATTTGAAGGAGACAAAGCAAAAGGATAAAGAGGTAGGGGGAAAACAATCCAACAATCATATCTTTTATTAAAAATGTAAATTATAGTGACTTTTGTTTGAAGTGTTGGTTATGCAAATGCAGCAGTCAGGAAGACTGTCACTAAGGGAAGTTCTATAGAATCCAAAGGAGGAGAGCATCTGAAAAGTGTAAATGTGGAAAAAATTCAAGAGAAATGTGATCTGAGACTTTTGAATGTAGTAACTAAGGACATGATTGGAGGTACAGAGAAGTAGTTTGAGTGACATGTTAAGGACAGAAGTCAGATTTTAAGGCATTAAAAGTGAATTAGTGGTGAGGAAACAAAGGCAATATGTGTTAATTTCTCTTCAAAGTGAAGAGATAAAAGAAAATAAGGAGATGGTACTCTAGTCAAAGGATTAGAATAGCTTAGGAAAATTGTGTGTGTGTGTGTGTGTGTGTGTGTGTGTGTGTGTGTGTGTGTACATGTGTATGTGTTAAAGTATTGAAGACACTCTGATTTTTCTTTATGCTCCACTAAGAGACATTAGAAAAGAACAGGTTAAAGTTGCAAGTGATAGGAGATGAGCACAGCTACAAGGTCCAAAAGGAGAAGGAGGGGTTAAAATCACAGTTTGAAGCCTTGGAGAAGCAAAGTGAAAACAGATAAATCTGGCTGAAGTAGAGGGATCATGTAGGGAGAAGTAGTAAAAAGGTTGGAAAGGCAGATTTAGATCAAATTGTGAATGATATTTTAAAATCTCAAGATACTGAGTTAGACTTTATTTAGTAAACAACAGGAAATCAATGGAAGTTCCTGAGGTGGGGAGCAACAACACAGAGTAATACTTTAAGGTTATCAATCTTATGTCTCTGGAGAAGATAGAGGAATTGGAGGAAACTGTAGGAAGGCTAGATAAGAACTTGCTGCAATAGTCTGCATATCAAATAATGGGTTCCTGTTGTTCAGTTTAGTGCCTGGAATATAACAAAAACAAAATAGTTTGTTAACTAAGGAGTAAAAGTAGTAGGAATGGAGATTATAAGACTGATTTTAAAGTAAAAATCCACAAGATATTGCAGCTGATTGGATCTGATAATGAGTTCAATATGGTACCATTGTGTCCAGCCTAAGTAGTTAGAAGAATAGGTGGTGCCATGAATGTAAATAGGGAAATCAGAAAATAAATTTGCATTTCAATTTTAAACAGCTTAAGTTGGAAGTGTCAACAAAACATCCAAGGACAAATGCTATGCAATTGCCCTGCTTCTGGATCTCAAAAGTTCTTAGTAATATTATCATTGATGGCAACAATAATAATAGCAAATATTCAATAATTCAATATGCACTAATTAATTGCTTTTTATGCAGTGTCTACAGAACATGGCTCCTAGAACACCATAGGGGTTGAATAAATGTTGTTGACTTGGTTTGACTCTTGCAGAATACTTTGCAAGGGATAAAAAGAAGTTAAGCTAAGGCATGGTGCCCACTTTTTATATCATACAGTCTAATAAGAGGACAGGACACAAATACTGACAACTATTATATATGAAATCACATAAAAAGTGCATTAGTGATCTACAAAATAAAATTCTGTATGAGGTCTGACAGTGAAGGTCATTATTGAAAAGGGGTTGAAGGAAGCATCATAAAAGAGAAAGTAGCATTTAAGATAGTCTTTAGAGAATGGCAAGAATTTAACAGTGAGAGAAGAGACAGAAAGAGAGGGAGGGAGAAACAGAGACAGAAACAGAGAAAGGGTGGTCTGAATATATGGAAAAATATGAGCAAAAATTCAGATGTGGAAAAGAGCTAACATTTTTAGAATAACATAAAATAAGGTTGGAAAGGTAACTTGGAAACAAAGCCTTGAATGCCAGGTAGATGAATTTGAAATTTCTAAAACAGGCAACAGGCAAAAAACTCTGAAGACTTTTGAGGAGTGATGTGATGTGACTAGATCTATTGAGGAAGATTATTTTTAGTACAGAGATATTGACTGAAAGAAAGAGGAAGAGGAATCCTTAGCATCCTTCAAGTTTCAACTCACATGCTACTCTATCCCTTCCAAAGCTCTGTCTGATCCCTTAAGTTATTTCCACTAAAATTGCTTTGTTTACATTTGTATGTATATGCGTGTATATACATGTATATGCCTACTGCATGTATATGAGTTTGCTTATCTGTGTATACATTATAGGTATCCAGCAGATGTAAGGGCAGACACTGTATTGTTGCTATTATCTTTTTAACTTTAGTGTCTAGGATAGCATTTACCTGCCTGTTGATGTGATTTACAAAACCTATGAAAAGGTAGCTTTAATGGTCTAAGAGGGTACCTGTGCTATAGTGGTGGGGAGTGGGGTTTGGAACACAGAGAATTGGAAAGATAGAATGGATATTGCTAAGGTATAATTGATAAAACTTGAAAATGACACAATATCAGAGACAGGGGAACAATTTACTCAAGCTTTCAATATGAGACTAGATGAATAAGAATAATGCAAAAAAAATTATAACTGCAATCTGGGTTATAAAACAATATTTGTACTGTTTTATAACCCAGATTGCAGTTAATAAATCAAAGAAAACAAGAATGAATCAGATGAATCAAGTCATATTACTTGATGGTCATGATCAAAAATACTGATATGAAATGCTACCAAATTTCAACAATACCATCAACAATAAAAATCATTTGAGATAAAAGCAAAAGAATCAGTCTCATATTCATGACAACACAAATTGGGTATTTTAGGGAGTAACCTAAAAGCTATAAAATTTCTGACACACATATTCCAGGAGTGTACAGTAGTAATTTCTTTGGAACAAAGTTCTGGAAAAAAATTACTTCTGTCTCAACTCTGACCTAACCCCTCACATCTCTATTTGTTTTCTGAGTCATGCAACCAAATGTTGGAAAAATTCCAGTCCTGAGTGAAAACAGTTCTTCAGCACGGTTTTGGCTGCAGAAGTGCTTCTATTTGTCAATTTAGAAGGCCTCATTTGGAAGTGCTAACAATGGGAAAAATGGCTCATGTCTCTAATTATCTTTTTTCAAATTTTTGTAGTATTTGTTAATTTTTAATGCATAGAATAAAATGAGCATGTCCATAAGAGCATGATAAAAAAGATGATGGCATGTGAAATTATAAATCTATTATATACAAATTACTATTCTCTTTATATATATATATGTATGTAAATTTCTTTTTTCCCTTTTTCTTCCCTCCCCCCCCATCCTAGAGGCTACCATTAGGCACAAATATGTGTGTATATATGTATGTAAAATCATTCTATACATACTTCTACTCATCAGTTCTTTTTCTGAATACAGATAGCATCTTCATATTTCCTTTGTACTAAATTTGGGTATTTAGAATAGCCAAAATGAGTTATTTGATCAGCTTTCCTTTAAAAAAAAATATTGCTATTATGAGATACATTGTCTTGGTTCTGCTCATTTCATCCTTCATTATTTTGTGCAAGTCTATCCATGTTTTTCTAATATCATTGAGCTCTACTTTCTCATAGCACAACAGTATTCAATCACAAACATATACCACAACTTATTCAGCCAATTCACAATTGACAGACATACCCACAATTTCCAGTTCATTGCCAACACAAAGAGAGATGTTATAAATATTTTAGAACATACAGGTTCTTTTCCTTTACCCCTAATTATCTTTGGCAATAGACCTAATAGTGATATTGCTAAGTCAAAGGATATAGGCAATTTAATAAGCATTTGAGCATAATTCTACATTTCTCTCCAAAATGGCTAGATTAGTTCATAAATTCACCTGTAATGAATTAGCTTACCAATTTTTCACATTCCCTCCGAAATTTGCTGTTTTCCTTTTCAGTAATTATAGCCAATCTGATACATGTAAAATTATATCCCAAGGTTGTTTTGTTTTAATTTGCATTTCTCTAATCAATAATAATTTGGAATATTTTTATATGACCATAAATCCCTATCTTTTTAACAAAATAAATTTTATCAATATATTTTGTTTGTATATCCTTTAAGTTTCCCCATGCTTTTCATTCTCCCAAGTGCTCACAGAGTCATTTTATTGTTTTTTCCAATTACATGTAAAAACAAATTTTACATTCATTTTTAAATGAGCGCCAAATGACATATTTTATAAGTTTGACTCAGTTCTCTGTCTCAGTCTCTCTTTCTCTGTGTCTCTCTATATGTAATATATATGATATATGTGTATACACATATATCATATAGATGTGAAATGTGACCTTTATCTGAGAAACTCCCTGCAAACGTATTTTTCCCTAGTTTTCTGCTTTTGTTTTTACTCATGGATACATTAGTTTTGCTTGTGCAAAAGCCTTTTAATTTAATGTAAACAAAATCATCCATTTTACATCTCATACTATTTACTTTTCATCTCTTCTTTGGTCATAAATTCTTTCCTTATCCATAGATCTGACAGGTAAACTATTCCATGCTCCCCTAATTTGCTTATGGTATCACCCTTATGTCTACATGATGTAATCCACTCTGCTATCTACTTGTTTTACAGGTGAGTTCATCCCATTCACATTCATAGTTATAATTACAAAATGTGTATTTTCCTCTATTCTACTTCTCTCCCCTATTTATCCTTTTCTCTCTTTTTCACTCTGCCCTTCCCCAAGTGTTTTGCTTCTGAGTATGACCTATTCTGCTCTCTTTTTTATCATTCTCCCCCTTTTCTTATCCCTTTCTTCTCCTACATTTTTGTTGGGTAAAATAGATTTCCATACTCAGCTGAGTATGTATATTACTCCCTCTTTGAGCCAATTCCAATAAGGGCAAGTTTCAAAGGTTGCTCCCTCCCATCTTCCTCTCCTCAGTAAAAGCTCTTTTCTGCTTCTTTTATGTGAGGTAATTTACTCTACCCTACCTCTTCCTTTCCCTTTCCTTCAATGGTCCTGCTAGAGATCTTCATCATTCTAGGACTACAACCCAGAATCATGTATGGGACAACAAAACAGATTCCTGCTCCCAGTGCCAGCAAAGTATCCCCTGTTGTCTGATCCCCTTACTTTCTGTGGGCTGAGAGCTTTGGAAGGTGCTGCCACAGATTCAGTCTCCCCCACATCTTGATGCCAGTTTTCTGGGCTGTGTCTTGTACTCATACAAGCACTAGTCTATATTCCCAGTCTCACCCTAGTGAGACAGACCTTTCCTACTGACCTTCTAAGTTTTCTTGGATTGAAAACCTGTTTCCCCTAATGCTCTTTTTTGGTTCTGTCACTTCAGAATTCGTTTTGAGACATTATTTAAACTGGGTTTGGAGGGGAATTTGAGATAGCTTAAGGGAGATTCTGTTTTTTCTCCTCTCTCTTGACTCTGCCCTAGATAAGTCATTTTATATATCAAATAATTTCCCACCTTTCTTAAACAAGGTAGAGCCAGTTCATCAATAAGCAATTATTAAATACCTATTACCTCAAAGAAGTTAACAGGAAAGCAAAATGTACAAGCAAGATATTTACAGGATAAATTGGACAAGACATTAGTAATAAGAAAGATAACAAAAAGGTTTCTAGTACAACATAAGATTTTAGCTGGAACTTAGAGAGAGAGAGAGAGAGAGAGAGAGAGAGAGAGAGAGAGAGAGAGAGAGAGAGAGAGAGAGAGAGAAGCCTGATGACAGAAATGAGGAGGAAAAGAATTTCAGGCACCAGATATGGCCAGTCAAACGATCTGGAAGTAGAAGACAGAGAGCTTTGGGAGAGGAATAAGAAGGAGCTCCAACATCTCTGGATCAAAAAGTCCATTGGCATGAGTGTATTATAAAACTGGAAAGATGGGAAGTGACTAGGTTGTGAAGGGCTTTGAATGACAAAGAATTTTACATTGTTAAAGTCAAGATGAAGGATTCAATCTTCAAATAGCAAAATGAAGATAATAACATGAGAATCTACAATGTACATTTTAAAATGAAAAAAAATATATGAATTATCAGGATTAGTTTGAAATTTGCTCTGACCATCTCTCAGCTATTGAGCTCAGAGATTCTAGCCACACTTTAATTTAAATGGATTTACTTTCATTTAATTCAGGACATTTTATATTAAACCAATAGCTCTTCTCTTCATTATTTAGTCATCATTATTCTTCTCCAATTTGTTTCACTAATATTTTAATGCTAGGACCAGTCCCTCCACCTCTAATTTAATGCAAGATTTTTACATTTAGTGTAATAGCAATAATGTTAATGGAATCTGTGGTTATGCCTTGACATCAGTCTCCCACTAACAAAAGTGATGCTAAGGCTTTGGTTCAATATTTATCCTTTGGCGGCAGGTTATTACTGAGTCAAAATTCAGATTTCATTAACATTGTCACATAAATGAAGTTCATGATATAATAAGTCTAAGAAGTAGGGATGACTAGAAACATGCCACTCGTTGAAGTTTCAGGAAACTTTATGAGGATGCAGAATAGTGGGACTCCAAAAACAATGGTATTTTTACAATTAAATCTATTGATATGTAAGTGCAATTCTGAAGTTCAAGAAAATTATAACTTACCAGCTACTTTCAGTTGATCTTCACAGGACACCATCATGATTGCAATATAAAGAATGTGCTCATAAAAAATGAGCGAAGACATGTATAACAAATTGGTGGAGACTTGTTACTAGAACCTGTCGAGACTTCTGACTCACATGACAGTGTCCACTGTGATTGCCTCATTCTGTAGAATACTTCCAAAGCCTGTATAGAGAAGTGTCAGTTTCAAGTGCATTTTGAGGGTCTTTCAGAGATAACCATTCAACATCAATGAATATCCTAAACAAGGAATATGATAAATGCTTGAAAAAAATGATTCTGTAAAAATCTCTTTAAAAATTTAATGGTCTTCTCAATGAAGCTGAATAGTATTTAGAAGATATTTTGGAGACTATTTCTCTTTCCTGCCTATAAGGAAGGTTAAACAAAGAGACATGACTCGTCTGTCTTCCCAGATTTCCTTTTCAAAAATGACTTTCTGGAACATAGAACCTATTAATTATTTCAAGCAAATTTTTCTTTACAACAGAACTTCTTGCACAATAATTCTAATTTTAGGAATGGCTACAACTCCGAATGTTGATAGGTGTATGTATTTGCTACTCTGAACCTCTGAACTTAACCATAGGACTTCAGTAAGCCACCTAAAAAATTATATGGACAGAGAACCCTACAAGCCCAGGAAAGAGGTTTCATGTATTCAGTCCTTCAAATCATTGTTTCATTCTATTATGTCCAATCTATTAAATAAGTTGTAATGGACTAAACTTGATGAAGTATATAATTTGAAATTCTTAAATTTGTCATTTGAATGATTACTTTTCCTCTCCCTAAGCTGCTTAGACCTTTTATTCATTTGTGAAAGCTTAAACATTTGGCTGCCCAAATATAGCTTCCACAGCTCTTGTTACTCAGTCCTTTGTTTATTAATCATCTTCTGTTGATAATCTAAATGGTGATTAGTTTTGTCTCAGTGATTTCTTACTCTGCTAATACACATTTGTGTAATCCAGGATTCTGATTTGTTATTGTCTTGGTTAGGGGTATATTCAATCTTTGTTTTAAGCAATTAAGAAAAAAACATTTTTAATATAGTTAAAATTTAATAGTTTTAGAAAATGCCAGCTGTCATGAATAATAATGAAATGTCAAGATATTTTACAAAAGTATTAATATGGAAAAAGCTAAATTTAATTTGAAAGTATAATTTAGTTGTGAATGTTTTTTTTTTCAATCTGAGGCCTAAATCTATACAATTGTTATTTTCAAAAACAAACTTATACAAATAATATAAGGGCAGCAAAAACTAGTTAATTTTCCTGATACTACAGTTTTTAGCACATGCTTATTCTTATCAGAAAGTTGCAGAATAGAAGATTATGGAAGAAGAAGTGTCTAGGAAATATCTTCAATAAAACATTACTTTAGAGACTTGATATTTCCATTAGATGGATTTCATGAAGTCACAGATGTCCCTATAAAAATTCTGAACTTACAAAGGTTTATTTTCACAGGAGACTAACTTTTGCATGTTGCAAATATCTACACTAAATTAGTTTTTGATGCCCTACTCTCCAGTTGAGACTGTTGTTTCTCTGTTTAGAATCACTTACACTTTATTTCAAATGTGCGTTTTCCTCCTTTTGAAGATAGTTGTTAGGCATGTTGCCGTGGAGATGCTTTGGAGCTGGGGAGCAGCATGGCTTACACTAGGTCACTTGCAAGATCCCTTCAGACTATGAAATTCTATGATTCTGGGATTTCGTGTATCTAGTCATATCTGTCATCTCTCTTCCTGCTTTTTTCCACTTTCAGATTCTTCTTTCCTTTCACAAAATACCCTTCACAAAATTAAATTTTCCACAGATTCAGTGAAGGCCATTCTGAAAAGGTAAGATGTAAGAAACAAAGATGAAGAGTGAAAAAAAATAAAACCAAATATCAGTGTTTGGGAATCTTCAGCTCTTAGGGCTAACCACCCGCTTGGTTGATGCAATTGTGCTTGTCTATCTCATTTAATCTGTAAGCCTCTAGGGCTTGGACCATGTCCTTCAATATGTCTTATAAAGGGTTGAGTTCAACAGTCACTCAACAAATAGCAATAGTAATGATGACGGTCTTGACCTTTTGAAGTCTTTTCATCAGTAGTATTTACCAAAATTATTTCCATTGCTAGTATTTGTGTGAATGATTTCACTGACTTTAGAAACCGGAGTTTCAGCTGCCATCTATTATCATGGCCAAGGCAGGTAAAGCTAGAATCTGAAAAATCAAATGTTTTCCCTGTACCCTCTCCTAGCCCAGTAAAAATCACTCTGGTAAATGGTAGCAAGTGAAAGAATTCTGGTAAATGCCTTTGAGGAGATAAGTAGTTTTTTGCCTGTTCACCTTTGTAGTACAGTATAATGTAAATATTGTAGAGGTCATGGTATCTCTCCCTGTATGTGCTAACTGGCATCTCTTTGTCTCTTGACCAGATACTATTCTCTTGAGAATGGTTGTTTTAGAAATGCAATTTTTTGGTGAAAATAAAAAAAGGAACTGGCCAAGAGGACATGGCTGGAAAAGCATAAATGCATCACCTTTGTTAGAAAATAACTAAACATACTTTTTTTTTAGTAGTGAGTTATCTTGGTCAATGAAAGATTGCATGCTTCTTCAATTTCATTTGCAGATTAACCAAAGTAGTGTCTGAACTCATGCCATTTTCATGCTATATCAGCCTTAATTCTTTTAGAACTGTGAACATTCTATACTTAAGAAACATGAAGGCTTTGATTAAAATTTACTATGCAGAATTTTAAAAAGATAAATTTGCACATGTACATATATATATATGTATATATATATATATGCCATAAAAATATTTTACATGAGTAAATGACTGGTCTTTGTTATGAGCAACAGAACTATTCTTTGTGGACTGTTAGTAATCAGTGGAGGAATAACTCACTATACCATTTTTTTAAAATAATGATAATAGCCAGTATTTACCTAGTACTTTAAGGGCAGCAATGAACTTTAGAATTATTATCTCGTTTGACCCTCATAACAACCCTGAGAAGTATGTACAATTGTTATTCCAGTTTTACAGATGAGGAAACTGAGAGAGACAGAACTTCATTCATTCAGTCAGTAAACATTAATCAGGTGCCTACTACATGCAAGGCCCTATGTTAAGTGATAATAATACAAAGAAAAGTAAAAGACAGTCACTGCTCTCCAGGAGTTCATAGTCTAATGGGGAAGACAATAAGCAAGCAACTATATAAGAACAAGTTATAAGTAGGATTAATTAGAGACAATAAATAGAGGGGACACTAGAATTATGGGAGAATGGCAAAGACTTCCTTTAGAAGGTAGAATTTTGACTGGGACTTGGAAGAAGCCAAGCAAGCTAGAAAGCAGTATCAGTGAGAGAATCCTAGGCATGAAGCACAGCCAGTAGAAATAATTAGAATCAGGAGATGAGGAGTCTCTGGAGTCATATAGCTAGTAAGTATCTGAGGCTGGATTTGAACTCAGAACTTCCTGAATCTTTTTCTAGCAGTTTATCAACTGTTTATTCTTCCACTGTTTACTGATAGTCACCTGCCTCAGAAAAAATGTGCCTTTAAATTTAGATTTAGATACTATCTTTTCTACAAAGCATTGAATACATATGATTATTGTGCATTTCAGCAAACTCTGTTCCATTTGATCAACATTTATAGAATGGCAATAGGTCTGATGCATCACAAGCCTTTGGGCTTACTACTGGAGGAGATGACCCATTTCCCCAAGAGTGAAGTCTGACAGTCTATGAGATCTAAAGTCATTATTGAAGATCTGGCCAGAGAATTATTAGAATCAGACAAGTTTCTGAGATAGAAGTAAGATCATAAATGGTAGTGAATTTGAAGAACCTAGTACCTAAAAAAGTCTTCTGGCTAGCTTCAGCAAGAGGATATTAATTTACAGAGCAAATCAAAAGCATTCCAGTCTTCCAGCAATGGTTCATAAGTTTTCATTTTATTTTGTTTTTTAAGAGTAAGCTTGTAATCAACCCAATCTTCCAGAATGGATCCTTTGAATTAGTTTTAGAATCTTTTTACAATCATGGAGGTTTCGTACAATTATGACTCACATCCACGACACATCCCTGAGGACACTGGTCGTCCCCGAATTGATTTTATCAGTGTAGGACATAAGTCCCCAGAAATTTACCATAGGTAGCCCTGATTATTTTTTTCCAATGGGATATAAAGACTTCTGACCCAGAGCCTATCAAAAGTTTGCCATTTCATAGTGATAAAGTTTAAACAATCAATGCTAAATAGTGAAGTGATGGTTAAAAACTTGCAATTTGTAATAATCTTATAAATTTTTTAAACCATTTTACAGAAGAGATTAAAGAAGGACTATGAAAAAGGAAGGGTTACTTAAAACTTACCATTCACCAAGTAGGAAAGAAAGATGTTTTCACATAAGCCTTTCAAATACTGCAAAAAAAATGTTGTAGTCTATTGTTGAAAGAAATGGGGGAGGGTTTGGATAGAAAGGGATAGGGGGGACCAATTGAGCAACATTATACAGGAAATTCTATAAAAAGATACATTGATAGCCAGCTCTGTGGTAAGTATTCAGAGAACATGACTGAAGTCAGTTTGCCTGTGGCAGAAGTAGATTTATACAGTCAGTGACAGAAAAGATAAGATTACTCGGAGAGCTGGTGAGGAGCCTGTTTTGGTCATTAGACATTAGAAATAGAAGGTCAGAGGATTTATTCTGAAGAAGAGGTTTAGGGAATCAGCAATGAGGCTCAATAGTAAGAGATATATTGTCAACAATAGGAGTAGGAGAGAAAAGTTAAGTACAGGATTGTTAGAAATGGTTGAAATGCTGAAGCCAAGGGAAGTGTTTTAGTTACGGGACTAGGAAAGTCTTATTTAGTCCCAATGCTTGCACATAAATCAGAGGTAAAGCAATACAAACAGGGACCAGTGAAGGGATTTAAAAGGACTCTCAAAGTTGGCAGATCTCAAAAAATAGCCTATTCCAACAGTACTTTAATTTTATTAAAGTTCTTATTTTGACATGTCCAGACTTATTTTTTCAGTCTTTTGATATAACGAAAAATGCTCATTCGAAAAAATTTCAAGAGCAAAAAACGGAATAAATTATCTCTTCTTAATAATCAAATAATCGTTTTTTTAATGAAGGCACAATTAGAACTATTTTAAAGAAATTCATTAAAACATTAAGCAAATATTTCTTTGGATATTAATGAACCAGATCATGTTGGGTGAGAAATACACATGGATAAATTACACGCAATTAACATGAGTTGGGTAAAATAGGGAATTATCCAAATAATGAAGACCTGAAGAAGCGTTTGACTAGAAAGGACAGGTAATGTAGTGAATATTAGATCTCTCTTCAAAGAATCCAGGTCCCCTATCGAGTACTTCCATATATTTCGGCACACCATGTTTTCTATCTGGGCATTAATTTCCTCATCTTTAAAATATGAATATTGTTCCATTTAGCTGATCTTTCATATACCTTTAAGCTTTAAATTCTATGATGCTAAATTATGCATATATAATATTCATATTAAGTGGAAGGTTTAGGCTTTAATGATTTAACTGATTTTCACATCTTTGGTTATAGTAATCCTTGCATAGATATTATTTCATTCATCTTTATCTATGTTATCCCAATACCAAATCAGTAACTTGGTTCATAAGATGATTTTATTGCTACAAGAAAATCTGATTTTCATTTTTCCAAACTAAATATTTAATATTTTTATGGTTTATTACCTTGTTATTCCAATGGAATCAGCCAAGCTTTCAGTAAAAAAGAATTTCAAATATCATATCATCATCATCACCATTATTATTACCATCCATTTATATGTTATATTGCATGCTATATTGAGGCAGTGTTCTGAGTGCTTCACAATTATTATCTCATTCCATCCTCATAACAAATCTGAAAGGTGGGTGCTATTATTATCTCCATCTTATAGATGAGGAAACTGAGGGAAACAGAGATTTAAGTGATTTGCCCAGGATCACACAGTTAGAAAATAGCAGATCCAGTTTCATAACAAAAACATAGTTTTCATATGTATATATTAAGTCACACCTTCCTCCCCCTGAACCACACTCAAATTCAGTTCTTTCTTGATCTCACCCCATTCTGCATCCCCTCAGGCATTCCTGCAGTGGCCTAGAGGAATCCTCAGAGGTTTTGCTGTTGTTCATGGTGGTCTATGTCCAATTGCTTCTCTTCCCAGGTAGTAGGGATATGTGTGTGAGTCAAGGAACATGCGTGTCTATGTGTATGTGTATATGCACATGCATATGCTCATATGTGTGCACATTATACAGGCTTCCATAGATGTATATGCTTGTGCTCACAGATTTCTGTGCACTTAATTGTGTACACTTAATATATGTACATATATACTTGTGAAAACATTTTGAAAAATTAAAATTTTAGAACTTCAAGTAAGAAACTAAGAATCATTACTATAATAATAAATGGAAGGACTATGTTGCTTGGTCATCTTTTAGTCACTTTTAGCAGTTAATAGCTAAATTTAGCTTCATCATATTTGACAAGAATGAAAACAATCTACAGAGCCTATGTATGTATATGTGCTCAATTGTGTGTCTATGTGTGTGTACATGCATGTGTGAGTGTGACTAAGGTACAGTATAAGAAAAATTTAATATACCCAGACACCAAAAAGGAAGCATGATGATATAATTATTCAGTATGACTTAGGCCCAGGCTTTTTCAAAATTCCCAACTTGAAAATTGCAATTAAATTGGGAATTTTTCTTCTTTTTAAGTAAACAGTTGAATATTCTTCATTTTCGGACACCAACTAAACTTATCTCAGTAAAATATACAATCAGAATAAAAATGTGTTTTAAAAAAAGTCACACTACTTCTATATTATCTAATTATGACAGACCTCAAATAAGGTCTTCTAATTAAGGTAAGTCCTCAAATATATTAAGGAAATAGGTATCAAGTAAATATCAAGTGAAAGGAATACTGCACTTGCGCTAAAAGCATGTGGAGCCAAGGGTGATTTGTTTCACTGTACACCAATTGCATTGAGGTCCTTGGCAAGTGGCCCAATGGGACTGATTTTTTTTCAAAGTCTTGGATCTGTACCATGCCATAATTCAGGTAATTAAAACAACATTGCTTCACTGATATCATAAAGCTTGAAACTCAATGAAATGTTCAAAACAAATTCAAAATAAGTACTATCACTAGTATTAATTTAATTCTAAAATATGAAAGCAAAAACAGTGTGTGATTTCTTGCCCAATTCTAGTAATTTATCTTTTTATTGTGGAATTATTGTGAGGAGTTCTGTCATTTTGATCATTTGTGGTGCTTTTCATTCCTCCTATAAATGGCAGCCTTTAAGAACAACTGATTTGTGGATAAAAGTAGATTTGCAATTTGATTTTAATGGAACAAGAGTGACATCTAATGACTACTTAGACACATCCCATTCAGTTTCCTTTGGCTACTTTCACAGGTACATTTATATTTACTCCTTATAATCTAAAATTATAGAATGTATTGAGTCAAGGTCATTAGGAAATCATTAGAAGAAAGGGGCACGTGTTACAAAGTCTTTTCTTCTGATAAAAAAAAATCTGTACTTCCTTTACACATCAACTGCAAAAACCAATATTTCCACAGTAGCAAACTTCTTTATGAACATATAATGAGGAAAGAAAAAAAGGGATTCTGTGAAATGTCAGATTGACAATGAAATCTTAATTTGAAGAATTATGAACGGTTTTGCATATAAAAGAAATGTACAGAGATCTCACTACAGGACTATATAAAACCAAGTTCTGTATTTTTAAAGCTCAATTATAAGCACTGACTTCCTTTCACAATTTTTCTGTTTTAATGGGCATTAAAAGTTAATAGCCATCTTGGCTGAAGATAATAAAGGTTTCTGTCATTTGTTGAAGTGGTACAATGGATATTAAAGCAAGTGACTCGAGTCATAACAAAGGCCTCAGTATGGGGCTACCAAGAAAGATATCTTAGATTTTCAGAACAAGAAAAAAATGAAATGTTATATAAAAGAGTCTGCTCTTTGAACTGCTAGGAGTCCATTCTACCTTTTAGATAATGTGTTTTAATTGGATTTTTTTTTTTTAAATCATACCCTAGAGACTGAGAATTTTTTGGAAATTACTATAGGTCTATATATTTTCATGGAAAGTAACATGTCACATTGAAGTATATTAAACTTAGCATACTTAGGAAATCTTTTTTTTAATTCACCAGAAATGTGTTACAACTGAAAACAGATGACCTGTATTTTTTTTAACTATCTATCTGGAAATCTAAGATCAAAAATTGATAAGAGCTAAAAGGCTAAATTAATTAATTATGCTTGCCCAAATATATGTTCATCATCATGACCCATGTTTAGGATACTGTGTTCTATATTTACTTTTTCATATAAAAACAGGTGCCATACCAACACAGATGATTGATTAGACAGAGCAAAAGACGCTAGGCCCTACAATCCAAAAATTCAACAGCCAAAAGTTTACTGGTCATGAGAGCATCATCTCAGGCTGACGTCCATAAATAGGATTGACTTGGCATGACATCATTTTGGAGCATAATCAAGCATGCAACTAAGGCTTTGCTCAAGGGTACTGAAGCTTAATAGGTGCTGACAGCACTTAGACTCCTTTAGCAGCTATAGAAATATCTGAACTTAGCATCTAGTTAAGCAGAATAATTATTGTAAATAGGAAACTACAAGAGCTCCCACCCCAACAATTCTACCTTCTTCCTCCCTAACTATGCTCCAGTCTGGCTCCTTCCTGACTTCACCCTATTCTACTTCTCCTGTAGTGACCTGTTTGTGTCCTTAGGTCTTTATTGCTTATGGTGTGTAATGGCCTGCAAGCTTTTGTCTGTCCCATTCTCCTCACCCCCATTCACTTTTGCCCCAGTTTCTCACCTTTTAGAATTACTTATTCAAAGGCCCTGGGTTCACTTTGTGCCTCTAGTCATAGGTCCAAACATTGTTACTTATGGCTCTGCACCTCTCTAACCCATTCCATTTTATCTAAGGCAAAATTTTGTCCTGATGATTATGGCAGATTCAGCATACTGTTTCAATGAGTCCATTTTGACATGATCAATGTAAAATTGAATATTTTGAAGAGTAGAAAGAACAAGGCTTTAAGAATAAAAGTGACAGAGGTAGTGAAATACTGAAAGGCAATGATATTAATGTACTCTCTATTACTGTTACTAAATGCATTTGTGCAGGATGGTTTATTTGGTTTCTGCTTAAATTATATTGATTGCAATAAATATGATATTGTGCAATTCCTTTTCTTCTTACCATCACTAAATAATTTAAGGACTGTCATAAAGGAAAATGCCAACTCTTCAATTTTAGAACTGCTTTGATTGTACACCAATAAATAAAATTAAAATAACTTTTCACTTTAAAATAGATATTTTAGGTAGATGTCTTCCAGAATATTATTAGCAAATACAATATGATTTCATAAAATTCATCAGGCTGTGGTGTTAAAATTCAAACCTATAAAAAGAAGCTGGAGGGGAAGAAGACTACACTTGGTCTCGTTGTAAACTTTAGTAAAAGACAAAACAATTTTCCACAGACAATATACCATCTGTCTTTTAAGCCATGTGAAAAGACAAGCTTTTAAAATCCAAACCGCTGCTAATGTGACATGTTGAAACATTAATCACCCCCTAAGGCCAATATAATTGTAGCTCCATATTAATTACCTAACAATTAACAGCAGTAATTTCCAAGGGGCAATCAATGAATTAGTTTGTGATTTTTCCCACAGACTTCAGTCCCACACTGCCAATCTGAATGCATTTCAAACTCTTCACTATGGCTCATCAATGACACTTCTGGTGTATGAAATAAAAATTCATTTGCACCCTTGCTAATTAGGCTTGAATATATCCCTATGTGTATTACAAACTCTATTCACTTGCACAAAATCTCTGCCACAGGCATTTTTCCCCATTTAAAAATTCATTTTCTATTAAATTAGAAGGTCACCTAGTAGGAAAATGTACTAATCAAGATTTTATCACTAACGAATTAAAGGTTTTTAATAAGCAAGTTTAATTAAGTTATCCTAACAAGTGATAACAGCTATTTACAACCTATCGAGTTGTGCACACGCTCACACACACACACACACACACACACACACCACAGCATGGAGTGTATAATATTATATTCTACATATATAATAGATGGTATAATGTTCTACATCTTAGTGGATGTCAAATAAATATAAATGAAAGAATCTTTAATAGTTTTAGTATCAACTCATCTTTTTGTTTTTGCCAGTATCCTCCAGGTTTAAATTTGGAGTGATTTTTTTTTTTTTTTGCAGTTTGGGGTTTTTTGTAAGAAGAGGAAAATACAAAATATCTGAATTTATATAATTGTGAAAAATAGAATTTTTGAAGAATTCTGATTGTGGCATAGTGAAAGAGAACAGGTTTTGGCCGTCAGAGAATCTGTGCACAGATTCAACCTTTAATGCTAAGAACCTGTGTAAACTTGGGTAAGTCATATTACTTCCCCAGACATTGGTAAGTAAAATGAGAGAGTTGGACTGGATGACATCTAAGATCCCTTCCAGCTATGATTCTTCCCATTGTAATACTGTTATGATCTTTTTATGTGCTTAATCTTGACATAAGTAGATATTACTTGACTGATAATTAAGTTCTTTTCCAAAATACATTATGATTTAATAACCTAAAGGGTTATTATATAACTAAAGATCATCTAGCTTAATTTGCTTATTTTAAAAATGAGGAAACTGAGACCAAGAGAAAAAGAGATGATTTGCCTGAAGTCAGTTTGGGAATAAGGAGGGGAGTCAGAATTTTATACTAAGTCTAGTTCTTCACTATGATAGAATAAAAATCAGTAATTATAATTTGTTAAAATGAAGGCAATATTTCTGTACTTTAAGAAAATTTTAAAAGAAAAAAGTACTGTAATATGCTTGCTGCTTTAATTCTTTGAGTCTCAATCTCCTCATCCATAAAATGGGGATAATAATGTGGCACTATTTCCTACAGAGATTGTTGGTTTTCCTTTGAAAGCGTCATCCATGAGATTCAGCAATGAATGACCTATGCTTTAGTTGATTTATGAATTATTCAAAATTGAATTCTTTATAATATCATAAGTACAAAAAATCCTAATAATAACTACCTTGATAATAATGAGTTCTTATGATCATGCTAAAAGAGGCAGTTTGGACAAGTGTGAGGCAGTTAGATGGCACAATATTTAGAGTGCTGGATCTGGAATCAGGAAGATCCATCTTCTTGAGTTTAAATCTGGTCTCAGACACTTACTAGTAGTTTGATCCTAAGTCACTTGACCCTGTTTGCCTCAGTTTCATCAACTATAAAGTGAACTGAGGAAGATAATGATAAACCATTACAGTATCTTTTTAAAATTTATTTATTTTTAGTTTTCAGTAGACACTTCCACAAGATTTTAAGTTCCACATTTTCTCCCCATCTCTCCCCTCTTCCCACCTGAAGACAGCATGCATTCTAATTACCACCTCCACCAATCTGTCCTCCCTTCTATCATACCTCTCCCTTCTCTTATCCTTATCTCCTCTATTTTCTTGTAGGGCAAGGTAGATTTCTATACCCCACTGCCTGTATATATCCCAGTTGCATATAAAAACAATTTTTAACATTCGTTTTTAAAACTTTGAGTTCCAACTACTCTCCCTTCCTTCCTCCCCATGCATCCCACTGAGAAGGCAAGCAACTTGATATAGGTTATACATGTGTAGTTATGCAAAACAGTTCCATAACAGTCATCTTGTGAAAGACTAATTTTATTTCCCTTCATCCTATCATGCCCTCCCCATTTATTCTATTGTCTTCTTTGACCCTATCCCTCCTGAAAAGCATTTGCTTCTAATTACTCTCTCCTCCTATTTGCCCTTCCTTCCATCATCCTCCCCACCCCCTGCTTATTCCCTTCTCCCCTACTTTCCTGTAGTGTTAGATAGATATTCATACCAAATTGAGTATCCATGTTACTCTGTCTTTAAGTCAAATGTGATGAGGGTAAGGTTCTCTCTTTCCCTCTTAACTTGCCCTTCTTCTCCTCCATTGAAAAATTTTTCTACTGCCTCTTTAATGTGAGATAATTTGCTCCATTCCATTTCTCCCTTTCTCTTCCCAATATATTCCTCTCATCTCTTAATTTATGTCAACCCCACCTATTCAACTCACTCTGTGCCCTCTGTCTATATGTATATAATACCTCTAACTAACCTAATACTGACAAAAGTCTCAGGAGTTATTATCTGTCCATATAGGAATGTAGACAATTCAACTTTAGTAAGTCCCTTATGATTTCTCTTTCCTTTCTACTTTTTCATATTTCTCTTGATTCTTGTGTTTGACAGTCAAATTTTCTATTCAGCTTTGCTCTTTTCATTAAGAATACTGGAAAGTCCTCTATTTCATTGAATGACTACTTTTCCCCTTAAGTACTATATTCAGTTTTTCTGTGTGGGTGCTTCTTGGTTTTAATCCTAGCTCCTTTGACCTCTGAAATATCATATTCCAAGCCCCTCTGGTCCCTTAATGTAGAAGCTACTGGATCTTGCGTTGTTCTGATTGTGTTTCCACAATACTTGAATTGTTTCTTTTTGACTCCCTGAAATGTTTTCTCTTTGACCTGGGAGCTCCAGAATTTGGCTACAATATTAGTCTATATTTTAAAGTATTATCTTCTTCAACATTTTTTGAATCTCCTTCAGCAAGTAGTTGCCTCATTTTTCATGATTTTCTTGCATCACTTCCATTTCTCTTCCTAATATTTGCTCTGTTGTTTTACTTGATTTCCAAAATCCTTTTTGAGTTCTTCCATGGCCTGAGACCAGTTCACATTTTTCTTGGAGGCTTTGGATGGAGGAGCTCTGACTTTGTTGTCTTCTATTTGTATACTTTTGTCTTCCTTGTCACCAAAGTAAGATTGTATGGTTTGATTCCTTTTCTAGTTCTTGCTCATTTTGCCAGTTATTTACTTGAATTTTGAACTCTTTGTCAAGGTAAATTCTCTGCATCCAATGCTGGTAGGGGGTGTACTGTCAGCTGCTCAAACCTCCTCCCCACAATCTGTGGGCCTAGAGCTCCAGAAATATTCTGTGCTGCTGCCATGGCCCCTGCCTCTGCTGCTGCTGCAGACTCCTCCTCTGCGTACTCCTCCACCACCTCCACCCCCTGGAGCTGTGGCCTGACCACTCTGCTCTCTCAAACAGGTCCCACTGTTGGGACTGGAAGCTCAATTCCGTGTGGACAGTCTCGGGCAGGTAAAAGTGGGACTTCTAAATCTTAGAGTCTTACGAGGCCCTCCATGAACAGCGGGGGTTCGAGAAGGTCAGACTGAGCTAGCTCGGCTAGCTCGGGTATTTCCGCCTCTCCCCCGGAGATACCTGATGGGTGGAGTCTCCCTGCCCTCGAGGTCGTCCCGGATTGGAGCACACCTAGTTACCTAACAGCATGGTATTGAGATGCAAACTGTGTGGCTGAAGATTAAGTAGGAATGAGGAAGCCAGAAAGCTCTCTCTTAGCACGTGTGGAGCCAAAGAGAAAAGTAGGGCTCCGCTTCTTTTCTTTCCTCTCTCCCCTCCCCCTCTCTCCCTGCTTGTACTTCTGCTTCCAATCCCTTAAGCTTAGCCTCCTTAGGAAATCTCCCCCTCTTCCTCCTAAGGAAGACCCCTCCCTGCACTTGTAACCGATTCCCTGGAATAAAGCTCAACCCCTGTTCGACTCTGGAACATCCTTTCTCTCATATGTGCATCCGGCGTGGCCAGCCGAAGACCTGGGACAGGTAGGAAAGACTCGGGTAGCCCAATACAGGCCTCTAGGCTTGGCACCCACAGTTTTATTTTTTTTTCCACTGACCTTCTGATTTGCCTTAAGCATTTTGGGATTATGAAGTCTGGAAACTACCACAGGTGCCCAAGATTCAGTCCCCCCCCAAGGCTTTCTCAGGTCCCATCTGTGCCAGTGAGGCCCACACTGTTCTGTGCTCTGTTCTCATCACAGTACAATGGAAATTTCCCTACAACCTTCCAGGCTGTCTTGGACTAGAGATTTGCTTCATTCCATCATTCTGTGGGTTCTGCAGCTCCAGAATTTGAGTCATTTTTTAGTGTTATTTGACTGGGTTTGGAAAGATAGTGCTAGCAAGTCTGTGCTATTACTCTACCATCTTGGCTCCTCCCCCCACTGCATTATCTTTCCCAAGAAAACACCTAAAGCAGTCAGGAAAAGTTGGACTTGACTGAAAAACAACTAGGCAACAAAAATGGACATATGGATGCAGAACTGGCCATAAACCCAGGAAAATCTGCTTTCAGTTCAACTTCTTGCTGTCATCCAGTTACTGACTATAGTAGGTTGTACTCCAAGGGCTCTAAGCAACTCTGTGAGACAAATTACTAAGTGGTTATTGACTTTCATTAGTAAAAAGTATCTAATCAACAAGGATGTCCCTATCTTATAATCTTGGTATTATTCTCCAGAGTCAAGAACATTGAATAACTCTCCTATGGGAGATTTATGGAAAGACATGGACAAGGACAGCATAAGAATAACATATGGAAAGAGTACCGACATAATGAGATAAATTCATAAGAATATATTAGATTATGAGCCCAAAGAAATGTATAGTAATACTATCAAACACTGTACAAGACCTTCTCTGATGCCCTTAGTTATAAGAAGCCCTCAAAATTACATGTGTATGTAGTGTGTGTATACATATATCTATATATGCACACATATATATATAGATATATACACATAGTGTGAATAACATATACACATATGTATACATAGATAGATACACACATATTTACATACATATACATAAAAATATGAATACGAATGTTATCCTACTACTTAAACATAAGGTCTTTTAGGGCTGGGACCATTATTTTTTGTCTTTGTAAACCCAATACCTTGCACAGTCCCTGGAACATTGTAGGAACTGAATAAATGCTTACTAGCTGATTAATTTATAGCACTTTACAAAGCTTGTTTTTTACTTTAAAATTTGGTTTTATTTTGAACTTGAAAACATTAACAAAGATG
This sequence comes from Notamacropus eugenii, assembly GCF_028372415.1. NCBI lineage: Eukaryota > Metazoa > Chordata > Mammalia > Diprotodontia > Macropodidae > Notamacropus > Notamacropus eugenii. Next base: position 297,121,283 of record NC_092875.1, on the reverse strand, counting down.
AACATGTCAATATGGAAAAACAGAAAAATGCTGCATATGAAACTGAATTTCTATTATAAATAGTTTGCTTTTACATGAACATTTTAAGTGAATTTTAACTAGATTACTGTGTCCTCTTCTGAACTTCTTTGTGCTCTTTTCAATCTGTTTTAAGTATTGATTAATATTTCCTTTTCTTTTTCTGTCTTTATTTTTATCAACAATTCACTCATATAATTCCTTCATCAAAAAATAAAAGAAGTCTTTCCTTATAAGAAATATAGGTAGCCAATCAAAGGAAATATATACCTTGGTCATGTTTGAAAATATTAATTACCTCTCTGCCAGTATCTGGGGACTAGGCCGCATCATCAATCTTTTGAAGTCACTGTACAGAAGAGAAACTTTAGTTTTTTCAAAATTTTTTCATCCTTCGTATTGGTATAGTCCTTGTATAAATTCTGGTTCTAGTCACTTTACTCTGCATTATTCTATACATCTATTCTCAACTCTCTTTCAATCTGTTGTTTTAATTATTAATCATAGCACATTAGCATTGGATTAAATTCATTTCTGTATTTTGTCAAGCAATTTCCCAATTATTGGGTACCTACCTTATTTCTAGTACTTTGCTTCTGTGAAAAAAATGTGTTAGTATGTTAATATATATGAATTATTTCCTTCTGTCTTTAACCTTTTCTTTCTAGGGTATATACTTTGCAGCAATATCTCCAATTCAGATGCTATACACTATTTAGTAACTTTATTTTGTACCATTCCACATTATTTTCTACATTGCTTAAATGGTATAGAAAATTACTATTTCTCCTAACTGGGGTACAGAGAAATGAAGTTGAAGGAGCAGGTATCTGTCTGAACTGTTGAATACAAAGACATACATATAAGAGTTTAATGTAGAAAAACATGGGCCAGCAAAATAGTTAGATACCAGGTAAGAACTTTCAGTCATGGTTTCTAGGGAATAGAGTTGCAAAGGACATAGTCACAAAGGAAAACAAATCAACTATTGAGGAGAAATCATAAATGGAAGATTTAAAAGAAGGAATGAAAGTATAAGAACTAGTGACCATAGTCTGGCCCTTATGGAGAAGCAGAAGTGGCAAAAAGTGACCAGAATCAGACCATTTCAAATATAGATTATTAATGTTGACATCATTTTCTTTCCTCACTTCTGTAAAAAGAAGGCTCAGGAGACAAAGAAAAAATTAAAAGAGGATATGATGAAAAGAAAAAAAAATTAAATAATCATTACTGATTGCCATGAATGTGAATTAGAATTTACCCATGAAAATAGAGGATGATATTCAAATGGCTTATAAAGCAAAATTAATTATGTAGTTTATTTTTTAGAAAAACATTTGAAAAATAAAAATTCACACAGATTTAAATGAAAAGTTGGAACATACTTCAGGTAAATATGTCTCAGGAAATCAGATTCTTAGACAAAGCAACTCTGAAAATGGACATAGTTAAAAAGATAAAAATAGAAGCAGCATTAGGATTGAAGTTGCCATAAAAAAAGAAATCCAATATATACTAAATGGAATCCTATAGAAGTGCTCAAATGACAAGTTTAGCAAACTACAAAGATAAACAGAAACAAAATAGATACTATAATGTTCCCCTCTCAAAACTAGATAAGTCTTACCAAATGATAAAAAAGAAAGAAATTAGAGACCTAAGGAGAGTTTTAGAAATATTAAAGATGATAGACCTCTGGAGAGTACTAAAAGGTAACTAGAAGTCAATTGAATTTTCTCAGTTTTGCCCTGCATGTTCCAAATTATTTACTTTTGAGAATATAAAAATATCATAATACAACTGTAGATGTCAAATACATTTTTTAAAATACACATTCCAACAGCAATTATAATAATAAAAGGAATTAAAAGAAAGATGTTAATCTTAAAAATTAAATTACATAATATTGAGAAAAATTATGATTCAAACAACAAAACAGAAAAAATTGAAAGTCTTATTAAGTAAAATGACATCAAGAAATGACAAAAGCCAAAATACTGGTGTTGTAGTTATAGGAGTTCTTAGGGTAAAAAGTTTTTTTTTTCTTTAACATTTGGAGTAACAAAATAAAGATAATTCAATGAACATGCAATTAAAAATTGTAGAAAGGCAATAAACAAGCATATTCAGTTGAAAACAGAAGAAGAATTTCTAAAAATCAAGGAAAGGATAAACAAAAATGAAAATGTTGACTCGATAAATAAAATTAAGACTTTTTGTGGAAAACCAAATCAAATTAAATAGACAAACCATTACCAATCCAAAAAGAGAGGAAAATAAAATTAACAAAATAAAAAAGACTTACAAGAGATAGAGAAGAAATGTAATAAAGTCCTTAAAATGTTTGTCTATTTTGTTATTATTAACTCAATAACAATAGTAATAGTAACATTTACATAGTGTTTACTATGTGCCATTTGATCTGCACAATAACCCTGGAATATAGATGCTTTATTATCATTATCATCATTATTCAAATGAAAAAACTGAGGAACATAAAGGTTAAATGACATCCCCAAGTTCCATATCTAGTGTTTGAGGACAGATATTAACCCAGATCTTCCTGACTCTGGCCCCACTACTCTGTCTACTGGGTCACCTCACTGTCCCTACACAAATAATAATTTCAATTCAACATATATCTATTTGTTAGTGTTGTTGTTGTTCAGTTGTGTCTGACTCTTCATGACCCCATTTGGGGTTTCCCTGGCAAAGATTTTAGAGTGGTATGTCATTTACCTCTCCAGCTCATTTTACAGCTGAGAAAACTGAGGCAACAGTTAAATGACATGCTCAACTGTTACACAGTTGCTCAGCATCAGATGCTGGATTTAAATTCAGATCTTTCTGACTCCAAGCAGACACTCTATTCACTGTACCACCTAGCTTCCTAATATGCATGCATATGCATACACATATATACACACACACATATATATACATGTATGTATATATACACATATGTGTGTATGTTACATATATACATACACATATCTATGTTACATATACATGTGTGAATACATATTCATGAATATGTAACATAGATTAGTAGAAGAAAAAAATCTATCATTTAAATAACCCAGTCTCAGCAAATCAATTGAATAAGCCATAAATGAACTCCCCAAACCATCAGTGGGAGAAAGGGAGGGTACCCAGATACAAAGAAATTCATAAGTGCATTCTGGCAAACTTTCAAAGAACACATATCTCCAAAATAACATAAATTCATTCCAAAAATAGAAAAAAAAACAACAACTTAACCAATTCTTTCTGCAAAGTAAATATGACTCTGATGCCTAAACCAAGGAGAGATGCATTCAAGAATAAAATTTCTAAAGCACCATAATTTTTTGGAGATTATAAGAATCCCTATAAAGAAAGCTAGTACAGGGAAGTTAAAGCAATTTATCAATAGTCAAATTGTTCTTAGTACTTTATCTTGTGTTCTTTTTATTATAACATACTATCTTTCAAATGTGACAAATGGATAAATTTAACTTTATTTTCAGTACAAGTATATTGTATATAAATATAACTCAGCAAACAAATATCAGATTTTCTCTGATAAGATCACTATTTCAAAGAATCAATTTTTGTAACTCAGAGCCATAACTATGAATTTTGCAATGGGGTCATCTACGCAAAACAAAAATTGGGACAAATATAAAGACATATGGGGTCAGGAATGGATATTACCTAAAGCAAGAGAGAGAGATATTAGTAAACTAGCTCCTTTTGATTAATATCTAAAAATGTATGTGAACTCTACTGCACAGGGCTCTTCTCCTGCCTCAGAGGAAGTAAAGTGGTAACTCCATGCTATAGCTAAATATTTCTCTGGAGAATTTCCAGCCTTTTGACAAAATCAAAGGGTCAAATCGACATTACTTTGTTTTGTTTCACTGTGATTTTTTTTTTCCTGAGGAAATATTACTCCAATGTGATGATATTCATCCTATTTAGGGAAAATTCTCCTTGAGCATTGTATAATGCCCAAGATTTCAGGGTGTCATTATCTGTTGGTCTACTCAAACCATAGCTCTGTGTGACATAATACTGACCAAGTGTCTTGGTCTTGACTGGTCTTAAGAAAGTGCATTTTTTTTTAGTTGCTTCAGATAATATAGGATTGAACCACTTGTGTTAAAGTGCATACTGTGGAGTGGGTCAACACATGCTTAACCTGAAACTAAAATGGAGGAAGTTTCCTAACATCTAGAAGGAAGTTTTTGTTGGAAATAATCTCAGTATTTCAAGCTAAATGCTTATATAAGGAATAATTTACTTTTTGTAATTGTACAAAATCCTAAACATTTATTCACCTGAAAATATCATATATTCTCCTTGGTTTTACTCTTATAGTACCTGCATTTCAAATTTGTGCAAATAGTTGATTATTATTTTAAGTTTGGGATCTAAAAGATTTTAAAATACTAATATCATCTAATATTTGAGAGTGGTTAAATTTGTTTTAGGATTAAATCTGATGTGTAAAATTACCATATGTGAATTTAGAATAGAACAATTTAAATAATAATTAAAGATAGATTTATAGAATGAAAACACTATGGGATGTGCAAAAGAATATATTATAAAGTAATCACTCATAGATGCAGAGCTGGAAGACCCTTCAGCAGCTATTAAATACATCTTCCCTCCTTAACCATTGTACAGATGAGGAAATTGAGGTCTAAGAAGATTAATTGTAGAGTTGTACTGGTGCCAGGTCATATTGAATCTCAAGAGTCAAAGGTTAAATTTTCAGTGTAAGCATTTAGAACTGAGATATCATCAAATGCTACAAATTATGACACGATTTACTTGTTTATTGACTAGGCTTAAGAATGCAGATTAGACATAAAGGTGTGTCGATAATATGTTTTTTCAGAGAACCAGTTTTTACACATTTCCCAGCCCAGTCCTACTTACATGACTTACCAGAGCCACACAGGCAAAACATATCAGAGGTATAATTTGATCATGGATTTTCTGATTCCACTCCCAGTCCTAGTTCTATAACACAGACTTCAAAACAATGTCATGTCATCATGCAACTTCCCTCATCTCTGGAGCATCGAGCTACCCTTAAAATCTTCTCTACCTGAAACATTCCTTTGTAAGTTAGACTGATCTTCATTCTCCTCCGTGCCCTTTTCCTGACTCTTTTATACCCTTTCCCCAACCTTCTTTTCAGCTCCCTTTTATGGGTTGTTTTCCCTCATTAAAATGTAAGGTCCTTGAGGGTAGAAAATATCTTTCCTTTTTCTCATATTTGCATCCTCAGCAAAATGCAGTACCTGGCACACTGTAAGCATTTAATAAATATTTGGTTCCTTACTTCCTACCTTCTTTCCTTCTTTCTTTCCTTCCTTCATTCCTTCTGTCTTTCCTGATTTTAGAGTTAGTTTCTTCCTTAAGGGAAGAAATGTGGCAGAGTGGATATACAGCTGTCCCAAGTCATGGACACCTAACATCAAGTCTTATCTCTGTTATGAACATTGTGTGACTTTGTGTGACAAGTGCCTGTCACAAAAGTAGACACTTCATGAATGCTTGTTGACTTGACTCAGCTTGACAATTGGTATTCCAAGCAGCTTTCTAAGACTATAAATTGCTGAGAAGATGCCAATCTGAATTATAAGTTTCCTTATCTGAGAATTTACTTTTACCACAGTTGAAAGGTTTTCTGTTATTTTTTCTTCATTATTTAAAGTCTATAGCCATTCTCTAAGAATAGAAGGAAAACTATGAACATATAATAGAAGTGTAAAGAATGATAGGATCATATGTTTAGAGATAGACCAACCTTTAGATATTCTCTGTTTACAAGATTATAAGGTTTTAGATTTAGAACTGGAATGAAAATTTATGATCATCTAGTTCAGATTCTTGCTTCTATAGATGAGAAAAATGAGGCACAGGGAGGTGAAGTGACATTCAAAATAATTCTAGTAGTAAGTAGAAGAGTCAGAATGAAAACTTAATTTCTGTGACTCCAAATTCCATGTTTCTTTAAATGTCCAAGATCACTTCATATCTCTCAGGGCTTTCAATTGTTATCTGCCCCCAACGGTCCAAATTCTGATATTATATAAATTAGGTATGATCTTGAATTGACCTCTGCAAAAACACATGTTTTTGACTCATTTTCTACTACGCAAAATTTTCTCTTGGAAATTTACAATACAGTGTACACCATTGTCTAGGTGTCCAGTGATTTGGATAAAAATGTCCCTCTTTTCCTCCAAACACCCAAGGCAAAAATGCACATCTGGTAGAGGACAGCTTTTATTTCCCCCTAAAGAAAAAGCAATACAACACAGAGGAGTTACAGTAACCGATAAACAATCTGTATAACTCTCTTCTCTTTTCTATTATTTCTTCCTTCTACCCCCAAAGACATATACATGCCTTCAGGCTTAAAATAGTATTGTTGGTGATCAGGACATCTCCTGTTTTCCCTCTTAATGAAAATAAATTGGGATTGTTAGAACCTATATTAACCCTTTGGAGCATATGTATTGCAAAGAGCAAAATTTAGACTTTCTTGTCTATTTTTGTGGCTCCTTCCCTTACTGTTTTTTTCTCAACTTTAGAACTATTTATACAATACTCTTCTCTCCAAGATGCTAACTCTGTACAGTCACTCCTTCTATATCGGGTTTGGAAACTCCTTAGGTATTTGGCATTGTCAAGCCAAGCACTCTCTTATCTATTGAGGTAACTAGGTCATGCAGCTCCATCCTCTCACTGAGATCTCATAGTAACTTGGTTTAGATCACATGCAATTGCAATAAATTTCTGATCCTGACTTTCCAAACCCATCATTCATAGCTCCAAGGAAGAAGTCAATGCATATGAATATGCTTCTTCTTCCATACCTCTACCCATCAGATTTAGCTCTTTCATAAATACAATGTAATTCTTTCTACCCTTAGGACTAAATGTTCTCTTTTATAGGACCAATACCAAATTGTGGCTCAGATACACAATAGTCTTAGCAAGTTATGTCATTCTTTAATACTGAGACTTATTCACATATCCTTTGAGGAGAGTGGATGTGTTTCACCATTGTTTGTGTTCAAGAGATATTGTACAGAAAATTAAAAGAAAATTAGCAGAGTGGAGCCAAGATGGTGAAATAACAGCATAACCTTTCTAGAGTGCTCCCCCCCCAAACCCAGCCAAATACCTGTAAAACAATGATTCTAATAAAATTCTGGAGCTGCAGATCCCACAGAAGGATGGAGTGAAGCAAATCTCCAGCCCAAGACAGCCTGGAAGGACACCAGAAAGTGTCTATTGTGCCACACTGGAAGCAGAGCACAGAGTAGCATGGGCTATGCCCAGCACAAACAGGGCCTGAGAAGGCCTTGGGGAAACTGAATCTTGGGCACTTGTGTCAGTTTCCAGACTTCATGTCCCCAAAACACCCAGGACAAATTGGAAGGTCAATGGAATACAAAAAAATCTGTGGGAGTTGTATGAGAGAGTAGAGTGGTTGGGCCCCTGCCACAGGGTGGTGGATGTGGTGGAGGAGCATGTACAGAAGAAGTCTGCAGCAGCAGGGGCAGGGGCAGCAGCAACAACTGTTATGGAGCTCTAGACCCGCAGACTGTGGGCGGTTGAGCGGCTGACAGTACACGCCTCACCTCCACTGGAAACAGAGAACTACCTTAGCAAAGAGCTCAAAAGTCAAGTAAATAGTTGGGCAAATGAGCAAAAATCAGGAAAAGAATCAGATTATGGAATCTTACTTTGGTGATAAGGAAAACCAAACAGAAGACAACAAAGTAAAAGCTCCTCCACCCAAAGATGTCAAGAAAACTATGAACTGGTCTCAGTCCACAGAAGAGCTCAAAAAGGATTTTGAAAAGCAAGTAAGAGAAGTAGAGCAAAAACTGGAAAGAGAAATGAGAGTGAGGCAAAGAAAATCATGAAAAATGAGTCAACTGCTTGCTAAAGAATACCTAGAAAATGCTGAAGAAAATTGCACTTTAAAAGATAGACTAACTCAAATGACAAGAGACCCAAAAAGCCAAGGAGAAGAAGAATGCCCTAAAAAGCAGAATTGGCCACATGGAAAAGGAGGTCCAAAAGATTATTGAAGAAAATGCTTCATTAAAGATTAGAATGGAAAAGATGGAAGCTAATGACTTTATGAAAAATCAAGAAATTATAAAGCAAAACGAAGGAATGAAAAAATAGCAGACAATGTGAAATTCTCATTGGGAAACCAATTGACTTTGAAAATAGATGCAGGAGAGACAATTTAAAAAAAAATTATTGGACAGCCTGAAAGCCATGATCAAAAGAAAACAAAGAGCCTAGACATCGTCTTTCAAGAAATGATCAAGGAAAACTGCTCTGATGTTCTAGAACCAGAGGGAAAAGTAAAGATTGAAAGAATCCACTGATTGTCTCCTGAAAGAGATTCCCCAAGGAAAATTCCTAGGAATATTGTAGTCAAATTTCAGAGCTCCCAGTTCAAGGAGAAAATATTGTAAGCATCTAGAAAGAAACAATTTGAGTATTGTGGTAACACAATTAGCATAACAAAAGACCTAGCAGCTTCTATATTAAGGGATCACAGGGCTTGGAATATGATATTCCAGAAGTCAAAGGAACTAGGATAAAATCAAAAATCACCTATTCAGCAAAACTGAGTGTAATACTTTGGAGAGAAAATTATCTTTCAATGAAATAGAGGACTTTCAAGCATTCTTGATGAAAAAACCAGAGCTGAATAGAAAATCTGACTTTCAAACACAAGAAGGAAGAGAAGGATGAAAAGGTAAATAGGAAAGAAAAATCATAAGGGACTTACTAAAGTTTAACTGCTTACATTCCTACCTGGAAAAGATCATATTTGTAACTCTTGAGACTTTTCTCAGTATTAGAATAGTTGGAGGGATTATATACATGTAGACAGAGGGCACAGGGTGAGTTGAATAGGAAGGGCTGATATCTAAAAACATAAAATTAAGGGGTGAGAGAGGAATATATTTGGAGGAAAAAGGGAGAAATAGAATGGGGCAAATTATCTCTCAAATAAAAGAAGCAAGAAAAAAGTTTTTTCAGTAGAGGGAAAGAGGAGAGAGGTGAGAGGGAAAAAGTGAACCTTATTGTCATCACATTTGCTTAAAGGAGAAAATAGCATGGATACCCAATTTGCTATGAAAATCTACCTTAACTACATGAAAGTAGGGGAGAAGGTGACAAATGGGGTGTGGGAGTATGATAGAAGGGATGGCAAATGGGAGGAGGGAGTTATTAGAAGCAAACACATTTGAGAAGAGATAGGGTCAAAAAAGAGAATAGAGGAAATGAGGGAAGGATAGGATGCAGAGAAATATAGGTAGTCTTTCACAACATGACTTTTATGGAGGTCTTTTGTATAACTTTTGTATAACATCAAATTGCTGTCTTCTAAGTGGGGATGGGTGGGGAGGGAGGAAGGGAGAGAAGTTGGAACTCAAAATTTTAGGAACGGATATTGAGAATTGTTTTTATATGTGACTGGGAAATAAGACATACAGGCAATGGGGTACAGAAAACCATCATACCCTAGAAGAAAATAGAGGAGATGGGGATAAGGGAAGGGAGGAGTGTGATAGAAGGGAAGGCAGATTGGGGGAAGTCGTAATCAGAATGCATGCTGTCTTTGGATGGATAGAGGGGAGAGATGAGGAGAAAATTTGGAACTCAAAATCTTGTGGAAATGAATGTTGAAAACTAAAAATAAATTAATTTTTAAAAAGAAAATTTCCACTATTTCTCTAGGGAGTGGCACCTTTCTCCTTTAAGGTAAATGATTGATGGGTGTGTACATAATAAATTGAACAGGCTCTCCTGATCAGCCCTTTAATGCAAAAATAAGTTGTCTATCTATGCAGGATGATTCAAATACCCAGATACCAACCATAACAACAAAAAAATTAATCAGGTAAAGCCTGGTAAACAATTTGGGCTGTGGAATTAATGGAATACACTGTAGCTGAAAGGAGGTTATTAAGGTTAGAGCGCCATGAAGCTCAGAGACTAAGGGCAATAAGAACATGAAGAGCCTGCTAACTAAAGGGGGCTTTGTTAAGTAGATGATCCATTCTTCAGTATTTCCTTGGATGTGAATCTCCAGTTTTGAGCCTGCATCCATCTCTGACAGTTTCTTCATCTACCTCTCCTTAGGGCTTTTTAGTTAATTGTCAGTCCAAATGGATCATGTTATGAAGAAATCTTTCTCCATAAACTTCATCTGAGTTTTGATTTAACTGGTATGCTTCCTTCTTCAGTAGGCTGATGGTGGCACAGTGAGAGAGAGCTCTGGAACTGGAGCCTGAAAAAAACTTGAACTGAAATTTGGTCCATTCAATTACTAGCTGTGGGATTCTGGGCAAATCATTTAAACTCTACATTCTTTAGTTTATTCAACTGTAAAATGGGGGTGAAAGCACCTACCTTAAAGAGTTGCTGTGAGTATTGAGATAATATTTATTTTAAAAATTGCTTAAGGCAATGCCTAAAAGCTAATAAAGAATATATACATGCTTCTTTCCTTCCCCCTCATCATAACATAGGTCAAAGAACAAATTTTCTTAACAATTTGAGCTTCTCAGTCAAAAGAATTGCCTTGAGAAAAACTAGCTTCTTTCTCATTCTAGAAGCCCGAGGAAAAGCTGAATTTCACTAGTCAGGCATCTTTCAAAAGAGAATCTTATTCAGATTCAGATAGAACTAGATAATTTCTGAGGTCTCTTCCAGCCTTAAGATTGTATTAGTCTATGGAATATTTTTTAAAAGTCCATAGGACCTTATCTTTCATTTGAAAATGCTGTAAGATGAAAAAGTACAAATAAATTCCTGGACCACCATATAGAGAATGCAAACTATGCCCATGTCTGGATCATTAGTAGCCAAGAAAATTGATAGCTTTAACCTTACTTTGTGTCATATAACCTCACAAGAGTCTAGAATCATTTTATATCCTTTTGAAGTTCAATATTCTTACTAGATAGAAATTTTCTTATATTATCTCAAGGACTATTTAAAAATATTAAAAAAAAAACTTTCTTTAACAACAAATCCCCAAAACTAAGGAATATAAGTATCGATGAGATTGCTTCTCGGGGTGCTCCATCTCCAAAAAATATTTTGGCCTCACTTAATACCCATCTATTTCAGCTATTGAAATTCACGAATAATATGATTGGATCTTTACTTAATGCCATAGAAGAAATTGTTGAATTACGTGTTTCATATTAAAACTCATAATAGCTCTTTCTACACATGAATATGTTTAAAATACTATTGCAGTTTTCTTTTCAACGATATATTATATAAATACTACGTTTCTCATGAACAGTTAATGATATAATTATTTTAAAATAAATTATTGAATATTTTATGTTTATATGGCCAGCGCACAAATGCATAATTAACAACTATGGAAAGAAATTTTAGAATATTATGTATATTCAAATTTGTCTTCTTCAGTTACAAGCAAACTAGATATCGTTCTGAAGCAAGAGGAAACACTGGAATTCCCTTTAAGTTATCAGAAATTAATGCTTAAGCAGAGAGCCAAAGAATGGAAGGGGATCAGAAGAGAGGAATCATATTAATTTCTTTTTTAAATGGCAGATGCTGAGAAAGGGACGAGACATGGATATTTAAGGGTTGACTGTAAAAATGAGCTTCATATAAGTCATTTTCTTCAAAATAAATGGAAACTAATGATTGAAAGAATATCACTCTACTGAGAATACAATGGAATCACTCTTCTATGTGCACATTGAAAGACATCCTTTTGTCCAGGACTTGCTAGATGATCTACCAATTTTTTCCCCATTCAATATGCTCAGAATTCATTCCAAGTAGAGAATTATGCAATGAATTCAGAATAAAGGAACAGAGAAATGGAGACAAAAACAAAGCTGTTAATTTAGTCTAATTCTACATATGGGTATAAAATGAAACATTTTGGCTTCATTGTGTGTTTATGCACACACAAACATATGCACATTCACCATATATTACATATGAATAATGTATGATATATTATAGGTGCATATATGTGTAATCATCTACATAGGGGAATTTCATAAATTTACAGATAGACTATTGTATAGCATCTATTATAAGGTCTATTTTTTTCCCACAGTTTAAGAAAATCATACAACCCCAACCCAATCCAGACTATCTTCTAACTCATTTTATTGCATCTTGTAAGAATACAACATCTACATAGAAATGATGGGAAAATAGTGGTAAATAAAGGTGAAATTAAATATAAGGACAATTTTTAATGGGGCAATGTTATTCTTTTCATAGTAAATGCAACCACCAAAATAAATGTTAAAGGAACACTAAGTGGGGAGAAAAATAAGATTCAGATAAATTATGAGGAGAAGAAATCAAAGTGAAAAAAAAAACTGTAAAAACTTATGAAGAGTGAAGAGAGTCCTTAAAATGTTATATATTACAAATACAGACCTTCTGGTTGATAAGTCAAATTTCCAAATCACCACTTATTGAAAGTTGAAAATAATAATAACAAAAAATTTGATAAAGTTGTGAAGAGTTGTCAGTTTTTACTTTATAATTTTCCGAGTGCAAAAATTGATGCAGTCATGAGTATTGACTTGAAAAATTTTATCCTCAGCATAAATTTGCCTTTTATGTCATTGTAATAACTTCTTTTATCAGAAACCCAAATTATGAAATTCTGCAACTAGCTGCCTGCCATTTGGAAAGAATCTCTTTTAAGGGGAAATGACAGTTTCATGATAATAAAATGAGATTGAATTTTGCTTTAAACTTTTAAAAGTAAACAAGGCTGCTGTTCTCCAAATGGAGAAATGTTTTTCTGCCAGTTTTAATCTTTATCAATATTTTTTGCCAGTGCAGTAGATTAGCTTAATAAAAGAAACAAGTTATAAACAAAGCAAGAAGGGTTTGAAATATTCATACAAAAGAGAAAAAATGCATCAACAGCAGATTCGTCTTTAAAAAAAGTTAAAGAACATAAGACTGGAAGTGGCCTTGAGGATGACTGCATCTTTCTGTACAAAGATAGGATTATTGTCCCATATTTGTCACTCCACAATACATTGAACTTAACATACTTTAATCATAAAAATGCAATTGAAATTTGTGTACTAAATACGATAAAGATGTAAAGGTAGACATCCATCTTTATCTTATTATTTGTTTTTCTGTATAAAAATTTTGCTAAAAGTCATACAGACCTCAGAGTAGAGGGAAACATGACTGATAAAGAAATCTGGTTATAACGTAGGTTTGAGAAACAGTGTATTGCCATAAACCAATGCTTAGCCTTGGTTTTGAACTGTACACTTCTTTCCCATCCAGGTCAGTGATCACAATCCAGATATTTTCTTTAAAAGCAGTATGTTTAGTAACAGAGATGAAACCTGGATTAGATAAGCTGTCAAAACATCTTTATTACCCCATGCTTTAGTTTCTTGTGTGGTCCCATGAGAAACATAGACATTTCCTGTACCTTTCAATGCCAAAGAAAATGTAATTCTGTCTGATTGCCTTGATAGTATACCTAGAAAGACCTTGTTGAACAAGTTGACATCAAGTGTCATCAGAGTCATAGTTATCTCTTCAAGTTTGCTGATGCTTTTTGAAATAGCTACTTCAAGAAATATTTTATTGAAATGATACTTGCATTTGTTTCTCTTTTTTAAGTTTGCAGTGGATTGTATTTGGCACTCTTCTATTAGAAAATTCAATATATTTTCCAGCTCTGTAAGTCTTAAACTCACATAAAGGAGAGGTAACATTACTTAGTACAAGTGTATACAACATTTACCTGTCATTTAGCACAATCTTCTTATCAAGGCACTTATCAACTTTTTTCTTTTCCCATAGATATCCAAGAGTTATTTTCACCTTGAATATAACTACTTATAGTGTACCTGAAGCACATCTCAGGAACTTAACATTATTATCTTGGTGACATTGTCAAATTCAAACTTTTCACTTTTAGCTTACACTTTTTGATGCCCATGCATTATTTGATCAATTATCTTTTTGAGTAATTAAATGTTTCATATTCAAACAATTCATTATTTGAACTAGAGTCATTTTGACACAAAATCACTTGATATTAGTATCATATCCCTAAAAAATGACTATTTCCTGGGTAGAGCTCCTAATTCTTCATTTCATTAAGTCCACAGGTTAAAGGAAGAGTGAAAAAAGCATAGAAAAGAAAGTGAGATGGAAAAAAGTTGGGGAAGCAATTGTGCTACTTTGAGGGACTATGCTACATCCAAAATATCATCATTTCAGCAATTTTATTCGATAATGAATAGAGTAAGGGGAATCTTCTTCAATATGTTGAATTGATTACATGTGAAGGAATGGAGTGTGAATTTGACCCTTTTTAGTGGGTAAGCACTAGCTTATGTGGAACCAGGACAATCTAAGAAAGAGAGAGGTAAGATGTATGAGGAGAAATTTCAGAAGATCTATTTCAGATAACTGCAAAACCTTGAAAACTTCTATAGCTATGGTCTAACTGATGAGATTAGGTTTACTAGCTTCTTTGATACCATTCAGGACAAAGGTGAAATGCTGCTCACCTTCTTGTGAAGGATGTACAGTTATTTGAGATGGATGTAGTTATCTACTATGGCTAGTAGGAAGAAGTGTGAAAGAACAGATATGCACAGATTGGCAAAACTGACCAAAGAACGTTTAGATTGATGTGATTTAGGAATAACTCAAAATAATTCTTTATCAAGAAAAAGCCTTAGACTTGTGAGAAGTTGATAGAATAGGAGAAAGCATTTGAGAATTTGGGTTAGGGCATCTTGAGCAGTCAATCTTACAAAAACTCAACTCCAAACATTTTAGGAAAGAAAATTCTCATATACTTGACAAGAAAGCTAAATAAAGATGTTGCTTTGCAGAAACAGATTTGAAAGAAAGAACTCACAAGAGAGAAAGGTGGGATAAAGGTAAAAAATTGTTACTATTGAAAAGAAAAAGGAATAAGGGAATGGAGACAATGGCAGTCTGAAAGAAAATTTTCATGTTCAGGTAGAGCCAAGATAGCTGAGTAAAACCAGGGATCTGCTTGAACTCTTTCCCCAAATCCCTGCAAACACCTGCATTATTGGAGTACCTGAAAGCCATGATCAAAAATAAAAAAAGAGTCTAGACATCACCTTTCAAGAAATTATCAAGGAAACCTGCAGTGACATTTTAGAACCATCCGGTAAAGTAGAAATCGAAAAAAATCCAGGGATTGCCTTCTGAAAGAGATCCAAAAAGGAAAACTCCGAGGAACATTGTAGCCAAATTCCAAGGTTCCCAGGTGAAGGAGAAAATATTTCAAGCAGCCAGAAAGAAACAATTCAAGTATTCTGGAAATACAATCAAGATATATTTAGCAGCTTCTACATGAAAGGATCAAAGGGCTTGGAATATAATATTCCAGAGATCAGAGGAGCTATGATTAAACCAAGAACAACCTACCCAGCAAAACTAAGTATCATACTCCAAGGGAAAAAGTGATCACTCAGTGAAATAGAGGACTTCAAAGCATTCTTAATGAAAAGATCAGAGCTGAACAGAAAATTTGACTTTCAGATACAAGAATCAAGAGAAGTATAAAAAAGTAAACAGGAAAGAGAGATCACAAGGGACTTTTTAAAATTGAACTGTTTACATTCCTATGATATTTGCAATTCATGAGACCTTGCTTATTGTTAGCGTAGTTGGAGGAAATATAGATAGATAGATTAGATAGATAGATAGATAGATAGATAGATAGATAGATAGATAGACAGATAGATAGATAGATAGATAGATGATAGATAGATAGATGGCACAGAGCTTACCTATACATTTTTACTACCCATGCAGTCATCTGTAGAAAAGTCTACCAGAAAATAAAGTTAAATAACATCAGTGAACATCACAAGAACACCAGCCTTCAAACCTCAGAAATAAGTTTCAGGATACTTGATTTTGGTAATTTTCTACCAGCAGAAAGAAAGACTTGCCAAAAGTAGAAGCACAGCAAAATGAAAAAGACATTCTTGATGCAAGAGTGGATTATGAGATGTATGATGTGCCAAAGGAGAGATTGATCCAGTTTCCCAGTCACTGACTCCCAACCATTACAAAAGTTCCTCTATGTCTGATGGAAGACCTCAGAAATCCTCTCTTTAAAAAATGAGTTCTTACATGTTACTTACAAAAGTAATTTGTAAAAAATATATAAAAATGAAAGTGTGTAGACTATAAAACTAAAAACAAAAGAATGAGCATTGAATAGTACACTATGGCAAGAATTCAGGGTGTGTCGGCCTGCCTGTTAGTCAGCAGCCAGTGGTTCTGAGCATTAGACATATTTAATAGTCGCTACCAGATTCCTGTGGTAAAAGAAGACAAGAACACTTTTATTTTTCCATCTGTATTTTCTTTGTTTGAGTGTATGCCCCATGGAGGAAGAAAATAATTGGAGACGTGAACTACCTGAAAGTATTGTTCTACCTTGATGAAATCATTGTCTTCAGGAAGACACTGGAATAACATGAGTTGATACTGATAAAAGTGTTGAATTAATTACAGGAAGATGATCTGAAGCTGTCAGGTGACAAGTGTCAGATCCGTAGAGTCTGCCAAGTTTCTGGGTTACCTGGTGCCATAGAACAGTGTAAGCACTGACCCAGAGAAGATGGAAATACTCCAGAATATACCACTTCTAGAACCTCTTAGGTGTCTATCTAAGAACTTTTTCTAGGATTTGATGGTTATTAACACAATTTCATTAAGTACTATACTTCTGTTGCATTAACAATAATTATTAAATTATTACTGATTAGCCACACTTATACTTAAATTATTGAAATGAATCAAAAGCAGAAGTTCAAAAAAGTCAATTTTGCTTGAAACCCACAATGCTTCAATGATAAAAAAAAAATGGGAAAATCATTTTTTTCCAGGCTTGTTCAGCTGCCTCACATAGGCACCCTTGTTGCCCTATACAAACCCAAGGTAGTCAATTGTCAACAAAATGATTTGAGGTTTGGTGGATCAAGTGTAGGTCCTAGAGTCAGGAAGATTTGAGTCTAAATTCACCCTCATATACTTATTACCTATTCCTTAATGGGCAAGTTGCTTTGCCTCTGCCCTAAGTTTTCTCAATTCTAAAATGGACTAATAACAGTACCTGTCTCCAAGGGCTATTGTGAGGACCAAATGAGACGATATACTGTTCTTCCAACAAATCAAAGAAGTCAAGGCACAACCCAATTTGCAGTAATGTTCAGATTTGCAGATGGGCAAATTTGCACCGTAACTAGTGCAAAGACTAAGTAACTTGCCTGCTTCCAAAATAATCTCAGAGACAGCTTGGGAACATGTAAAGACTCTTTACTGTAACAACGTATTTCTCATAGGAAAATACATTGAATTTCCATATGAGTATATGGAGTTGTGTTGTACCTCTACTTACATATTTCCTTTAGAAGCACCAGGAACAGCTAGGGAACAGACCCAGGTCCTGGATAAGTGATGCAATTCTACAGATACAAGGGGTAAGGGGGACTCCTGTGATTACTACCACTAGAATTGGGACAAATAAAATAGTTTATGCTTCTATTCAAAATTTTAGCTTCATCAACACAATGCAGAAAACATGGTTAGATAGAAAACTGTCCAACATTTTACTGGACTGAAAATTCAATTGGGTCAATAGTGTGATATTGAATCAAGAAAAACTATTGCAATCTTAGGCTACATTTATAGGTCCACAATATGTATGGATAAGGAAGCAATAATTCTTCTATTCTTTAACCTGTTCAGAATGGATATGAAGCAGTCCCTTCAGGTCTTGATGCTGAATTTTTATTTTGTTCCATTGACTTTAAAACCATTTTTACTATTTTTTTTTTTACTTTA
Source organism: Notamacropus eugenii (assembly GCF_028372415.1). NCBI lineage: Eukaryota > Metazoa > Chordata > Mammalia > Diprotodontia > Macropodidae > Notamacropus > Notamacropus eugenii. The sequence continues at coordinate 297,103,316 of NC_092875.1, read as the reverse complement.
TATTCTAAATTGTTCCCTCCCTCCTCACAACTTTTGCAACATTAAGGTGGCAAGAAATGTGTTATCAATTATATATGTGAAATCATGTGCACATAATTCCATACTGCCCATGTGACAAAAAAAGAAAATCAACAAAAATAAAGTGAAAATTGTATGTTTCACTCTGCACTGAAAGTGGATAGCATTTTAAATTCTAAGTCATTCAGAATTGACTTTGATCCTTGTGTTGATCAGAATAGCTAAGTCATTCACATTTGATCATCATTACAATAATGTTGTTACTGCATACAATGGTCTCCTGGTTCTGCTCATTTCACTTTGCAGCAATTTATATAAATCCTCAAAGTTCTTTTTTCCCTGAAACTACCCTGCTTGTCATTTCTTACAATACAACAGTAGTTCATCATACTCACACCACATCTTGTTTAGCCATTCCCCAACTGATGGTCATCACCTCAATTTCCAATTCTTTGACACCACTAAAAAAGATGCTTTAAATATTTTAGTACTTGTAGGTCCTTTTCCTTGGTCCTCAATCTCTATGAGATACAAACTTAGCAGTGGTATTGGAGGGTGAAAAGGTATGTAATGTTATAGCCTTATGAGTGTAATTCCAAATTGTTCACAAGAATGGTTGGACCAGTTCACAATTCCACCAACAGTGCATTACAGTATCAATTTTTGTCATTTTATTATTTCATGTTAGCCATGGTATATTGGAGTTGTTTGTTTTGCACTTTTAATGTATTTTAAACTTAAATACACAATAAGAAAAGAAAATTGCATTATAAACTTACAAATTAAAACAAATACAAAATAAGGGGGAAAAAAGCATTGTCATTTGCATAGCAGAACATAAGGGAGGATTCAAATTACTGCAATAAATTCCATTTCAAGAAAGCCTATCTAATAAATAGTACACACTGTTCAGAGCTGTCCATCTTTTCTTTGCTTTCTTGTAAGTTTCCTATTGCTCTCTGCTGTGTGCTCCTTTGTTCTTTTTCCCCCTTTCTCTCCCTCTCCCCCCAAAAAGCTGCACAGACATACATATGCACACCAACTATGTATGTATATGTGTGTGTGCGCACATTTATATATTTACATATACATATACTTGGATATCTATAATCATACTGATATATATAGACCTATACATTCATATGCATCTTTGTAAGACCATATTACAGTTGTTTGTCCTCTCATTCTCTGAGGGTGAATAACTTCCTTCATAAATCCAAGTCTTTCCACATTTTTCTAAGTCCACCAACTCATCATTTCCTACACCACAGTAATATTCTAACCTTATTCTGTCTAGTGATTTTAGGTACACTAAAACAATATTGAGCAATATGGCTGACACGTTTCCCTATTTTTCTCTTTTGATTAAATGTATTTTAGCTTTAATTTTGTCTGAGATCATGATTGTTACCCCTGCCTTTTCCCCCATAATAAATTCTACTCCTGATCTTTATTTTGTTTCTATATATCTTATTTACCATCCTTCCTGACTCCTCCACTTTACTTCTAACTTCTACCTTGTCCTCCTATTACTTAACCTACCCTCTCCAAAGATGCCTCCTTTATCCTTTCATTCACGTTAATCTAAACATACTTCTATAGCCCCCATATCCTATTCCCCCACATTCTTATTTCTTTATGAATTTAGAAAACTTTTATTCCCCTCTAAATGTATATATTGCTCTCCTTTTAACCTAAATTTGATGTGAGTAAAGTTCCTTCTAAAAATCCATTCTTTATCTGCTCCCTGCTATATATGCCTCTATCATCTATCTATCTATCTATCTATCTATCTATCTATCTATCTATCTATCTATCTATCTATCTATCTATCTACCTACCTACCTACCTACCTACCTACCTACCTATCTATCTATCTATCTATCTATCTATCTATCTATCTATCTATCTATCTATCTATCTATCTATCTATTTATCTATCTGTCTATCTATATATATAATACACATACACACATATATGTGTGTGTGCGCGTGTGTGTCTCTATGCATTGTTCCCTCTTTAACCCATTCCTGATCAGAGAATGGTTCTAGAACTACTAGCTCTCCTCTCCCATCCCATCTAATTTCTGTGTGTCAGTTCTTCCTCTTGCACCTCATTTGTTTAAGATAATTACTTTTTTTTTACCTTTTTCCTAAATGGTTTTACTTTTTAGCATCACATCATACTCAATTATACCTCAGTCTTTCTTTTGAACTATCCAATTGCTAATAACAATTTTAGACATATATTTTACATTTCTACATGTAAAAAGTAAATTGTCTGTCCTTGTTGACTCCATTATAATTAGTCTTTGATATATATATCTTATTTTTCTCTCAGATCTTGTTTGTCAAATTTCCTACTGAGTTCAGGTTTGTTTTTGGCAACAAAATCCTGGAAATCTGGCAGTTCATTTAATGTCCACTTCCTTTCATCCAAGATTATGCTTAAGTTTTCTGGGTATAATATTTTTGGCCACAACTCCAGGTCTATTGCTCTTCAATATATAGCATTTTTCTAATCAATAGTAACAAAGACTTTTTACATATGATTATAGATAGTTTTGATCTTTTTTCTGAAAACTTTCTTGTTTTTTCCTGAAAACTCTCTATCTGGCATACTTGGAACACATCAACAGGAGACTATATTTTATTTTTATCAATTGATGTATTTATTTGGAAGATTATGAAAATCTAAATTCAGTGAGAAATAAGAAGGTAAGGGGAAAGGGAAAGGGGAGAGAAGAGAGGGAACTTCGGGGGTTGGGAGGAGATTAAGTAATACGGGGCAAAGTAGCAGGTAGAAGTAAAATAGAGGAGTCAGGAGAGATAGGAAGTCAGCAATATACACAAACAAAATACAAATCAGGAGTAGGATATTTTAGGAAAAATTTTTTAAAGAAAATTAAAGCTAGAATAGATTTAATCAAAAGAGAAAAAATAGGAAAATTACACCACATATCAGCCATATTAGTCAATACTATTTTAGACTTTAAAATAACTCAATGATATAGGGTTGGAATATTGCTGTAGTTGTTGGACTTAGAAAACTGTGAAAAGACTGAGATTTGTGAAGGAATATGTTGGACCCTCATAGGAACAGAGAAAAAGCAAGTATAGTATCATCTTACATAGACGCATATGAATGTATAAGTCTATACATAAGTATCTTTATAGATATCTAACTATATGTATGTACATGTAAGAGTATGTATATACATGTATGTGTGTGTATCTGCACTTAATTGTAGCCTTCATTTTTTTAATATGTAATTTATTTATTTTTCATTTCTTAACATTCACTTTCACAAGAATTTCAATTCAACATTTTCTCTCCATTTCTCCACCCCTCCACCCCAGGACAGGATACACCCCATCCACCCCTTCCTCCAGTTTGTTCTCCCTTCTATTGTCCACCCTTCTTCTATCCCCCTTCTCCTCTATTTTCCTGTAGAGCAAAATAGATTTCTATAATCCACTGCCTGTACAGCTTAATTTCCAGTTGCATGCTAAAACTATTTTTTAACATTCATTCTTAAAGCTTTGAGTTGCATGTTCTCTCCCTCCCTCACCAGCTACCCCCATTGAGAAAACAAGCAATGCAATAGAGGTCATACAAGTGTAACAATGCAAGGCATTTCCATAATATTTATGTTTTAAAAGATTAACCACATTTCCCTCTGTCTTATCCTGCCCTTCATTTATTCCACTCTTTCCTTTGATCTGTCCTCCCACAATAGTGTTTGCTTCTGATTATCCCTTTCCCCAATTTGCTGTCCCTTCAATTATCTTCCCTCTCCTATCTCCTTCCCCCTTGCCTTCCTGCAAGGTAAAATAGACTTCCTTATCCAATTGAGTGTGTGTTATTCCCTCCTTAAGCCAAATCCCATGAGAGTGAGGCTCAATTATTTCCTTTCATCTAACCTCACTGGTCCTCCACTGTAGAAGCTCTTCCTTCCTTCTTGTATGTGAGATGATTTTCTACATCTTACTTCTCCCTTTCTCTTACTCGTAGTGCATTCAATTCCACAGTAAATTTTATTTTCTTCATTATACTCCCTTCATATTTAGCTTACCATGAGCTCACTGTATATAAACATATATATGTATGTATATGTATATACATATACACATATGCACATACACACATATACATATACATGCCTACACATACATACCCATACATACATACATACACACACACACACACACACACACACATATATATATATATATATATATATATATATATATATATATATATATATTTTCCATCTAACTACCCTAATATTGCAAAAGGTCTCATGAGTTACAAATAACATCTTTCCATATAGGAATGTCAACAGTTCAACTTGAATGAGTTCCTTAAGGCTTCTCTTTCCTGTTAATCTTTTCATGTTCCTCTTGATTCTTGTTTTTGAAAGTTAAATTTCCTATTCAGCTCTGGTCTTTTCAATGAGAATATGTGGAAGTCTTCTATTTCATTGAAATTCCATTTCAATGGAGTACTCAAACTGAGTATTATACTCAGTTTTTCTGGGTAGATAATTCTTGGTTTTAATCCTTTCTCCTTTAACCTCTGGAATATCATATCCCAAGCCCTTTGATCCCTTAATTTAGAAGCTGCTAAATCCTGTGTTATCCTGATTGTATTTCCACAACATTTGAATTGGTTCTTTCTGGTTGCATGTAATATTTTCTTCTTGACCTAGGAACTCTAGAATTTGGCTACAATATAGGAGTTTTCATTTTGGGGTCTATTTTAAAAGGTGATCAATGAATTTTTTCCATTTGTATTTTACCCTCTTGTTCTAGAATATCAAGGTAGTTTTCCTTGACAATATCTTGGAAGATAATGTCTAGGCTCTTTTTTTTTAATCATGGTTTTCAAGTATACCAATAATTTTAAAATTATTTCTCCTGGATCTATTTTCCAGGTCAGCTGCTTTTCCAATGAGATATTTCACATTATCTTCTACTTTTTAATTCTTTTGGTTTTGTTTTATAATTTCTTGGTTTCTCATAAAATCATGAGCTTCCATCTGCTCCATTCTAATTTTTGAAGAACTATTTTCTTCAGTGAGTTTTTGAACCTCCTTTTCTGTTTGGCTAATTCTGTTGATGAAAGCATTTTTCTCCTCATTGGCCTTTTGGACCTCTTTTTCCATTTGTGTTAGTCTATTTTTAAAAGTATTATTTTCTTCAGCATTTTTGGGGGTCTCCTTTAGCATGCTGTTGACTCGCTTTTCATGATTTTCTTGCATCGCTCTCATTTCTCTTCCCAGTGTTTCTTCCATTTCTCTTACTTGATTTTCAAATTCGTTTTTGAGCTCTTCCATGACCTGAGACAATGACATATTTTTTTTTGGAGGTTTTGGATGTAGAAATCTTGACTCTTATGTCTTCCTCTGATGGTATGCATTGTTCTTCCACATCCAAAAGGATGGGAGAAAATATCTGTTCACCAAGAAAGTAACCTTCTATAGTCTTGTTTTTCCCCTTTTGGGTATTTTCCCAGCCAGTTACTCGAATTTTTTGTCCCTTGTCAAATGGATGGTATACTCCAGGGACCTGTATGTTCTCAGTTCCTCCAAGGTGGCACAGTCAAGGGAGAGGAGTTTATTCCTCTCCTGGCCTGTGTTTTGATCTGGTAGCAACCACAAACTTTTCTGCCCAGGATCTGCAAGTAAAATTCCCTCTCCAGAGCTCTACCATGCCAGTGCTCCTGCTCACCCCAGGACTGCCACTCAGGACTGAGACCCAGATCAGCTACTCAGTTCCCCAGGGTCTTTATGCAGAGGGCTACAAAAATGAATGCTGCTGCTGCAGTGGTTACCATTGCCCTGGGGCCAGGGCTGGTACTGGACTTTGATCCCTTCTTACCCAAATGAAAGAGTTTTTTACTGACCTTTGAAGCTGTCTTTGGCATTTGTGAGTTGAGATATCTGGGAACTGCAGCTGCTACCTGTGATTCCACTCCATGAAACCTACTCCACTCTTTTCTGTGCCACCTGCATGGCCATGGCTGTGCTGCACTCCATGCCAAGTCCAGTGTAATAAACCTTTCCCCTTGGTCTTCCATGCTGTCCTGGGCTGGAAATCTCTTTCACTCTCATTTTGTGGCTTCTGCTGCTCTAGAATTTGTTTAGAGTCATTTTTTACAAGTATTTTATGGACTATGGGGGAAAACTACAACAGGTTCATCTTTCTACTCCACTATCTTGACTCTGCCCCTTAATTGTAGCCTTCTTTAGTGAGGGCCGAAGGAAGGGAAGAAAATAGCAAAGTAAAAAGTGCACTGCAGAGAACAAAAGAAAACCTGAAAGGAAGCAAGGAAAATATATGATATATATAATAAATAAATAATAAATATATAATATGTCTTGAATACGATGTGTAGTGTTTATTATGTAGGTCAGGTTTGGGGAATCTATGGTCTTCTAAGTCTTTGGGTGTGTCTTTTTTGACTGAGTCCAAGTTTTACAGAACAAACTTTTTTACTAAAGGGATTTGCTCTGAAGTTTGAATTCAGTTAAAGAATTGCACTTGATGACCTAAAGGAACACATGTGACCTTGAGGCCATAGGTTCCCCACCCCACTGGGCTTTCTTGAAATGGAAATTTATTTCTCTTTATTTTGAATTCTCTTTTACTTTCTGCTGTGTACCTGGCAATGCTATTTTTTAATTTTTGTATTTTGTATTTAAGTTTTAGTATTTAAGATTAAAGTAAACTAATAACAAAAGAGCCAAGGAATTGTCAAAGTAGTGCTTGTTGCCCAGCATTTCAAGGAAAATGCCAGGAGCAGAGCAGAAATCTGTACACAGCATTTGTCTATCTGACCAAAGCCTTTCATACTGGCAGCCATGAAGACTTGTAGTATTATGGTAAAACTTGATTGCTTGAGGAAATTTACAAGTACTGTACATCAATTTCATGATGGCATGCTTGTATGGGTTCTGAATAATCGAGATGATCTTGTGCTTTCCCAGTCACCAGTGGAGTGAATCTGTGTACTTTTTTCAGATAACGTTTTCAGGAATATTTTTACACACCTTCAATGAGGATGAAAACAGGATACTTTACTGATGGCAAATTATTTAACCAGAAAATGTTACGTGCCAAGTCTAAAGTAAAGGGAGAGCTGAGAGATGATTTTTTTTGTTTGCGTATTATTGCGCACTCAATGAAGCATCTGAGATATAACAAAGTATGGATCATCTGCTGCTTGTGCTAATTTTGACCTGACAATTAGCACCAAGAAAGTAGAGGTTCTCCACCAGCAGCACCACATGATCCTTTTGTGAAATCATCAGTTACAGCAAATGGAGAAATATTAAATGTTTTGGATAAGTTCACTTTGTCAATATACTTTACAAGGATGTACACATTGAAAATGAGGTTGCTGTACACAATACTAGAACTAGTCCAATGTTTGGGAATCTCCAAAAGAAAGTGTGGGGGAGAAATATTAGAGTACCTACCAAATTAAATGTTTGTAGAGCCATTGTGATGACCTAATCATTGGACGTCTATGGAACCTGGACAGTCTACAAGCGCCATGCCAGGAAACTGAATTGCCTCCATTTGACTTATCTTAGGAAGATTCTTAAGATTACCTGGCAAATAAGGCACTGAACACCAGTGCTTTCTCAAGCTAAATTTCCAAGCATTCAAACTCTACTGCAGAGAGCACGACTCTGAGGGATTGTCTATATTGTTTGAATGCCAAATGTTTATCTGCATAAAACAGTATTTTACAGAGAACTTATAAAAGACACACACTCACAAAAAGATCAGAAGAAGTTATACAAGGACTCCCTCAATGTATCTTGGAAAAACTTTGAAATCAATTGCTTGATGTGAGAGACACTTGCAAAGGATCCCTCAACATCAAAGAAGGCCCTGCGCTCTATGAGCAAAGCAGAATTGCAGTAGCTCAAAAGAAACATGAGATGCAAAAATCTAGAGACATCTTCCCTCCAAATGCTCATGTAGACTCTTTGTGTCCTACCTGTGACAGTGCCTTTTGACCTCATGTTGGTCCAAACAGGTACAGTCAGATTATACTGTTGTGATGTCATTTTGGTCCTCTTTGAGAATTAAGGACAACACCCGACCAACTAACCTAATATATTCCACTGATCCACCACTTAGTGCTTTAGCTAGTACCAGATTAATTTCACAATTACTACTTCATAATATCATTTGAACTCTGACACTCCTTAGCTATCTTCCTTCACTTGATGTCACATTTTGGAAAAGTCAGTAACAATGTACAGAAGAGGTGTAAAACTAATGAATGGAATAGTCTTGCTCTGTGCTTTTAACATGTGGGCTATAGATTCAGTTGGAATTAGACCATTACACCCAATACCACAATTTCCCATATTTCTACTATTAAATAATGGTTTCATCAGTGGTATGTCATCTATGTTGTCATCTAATTGTTAAATGAGAATAATCTCATAAGTGATCCTGTCCAACTCTAAATCTCTATGATTCTATGAATTGTCCTCAAATCTAGCCCATATGGAGTTGGGGTGTGGTTGCAGATTTATGGTTTCTGAATATATGGTTACCGTGTAGCAGGCATATGAAGAGACAATTCGTCTAGTATTACTAAGTGCTCACTTTAGAAAAAAGAGCCATTGTATTTTTCGATTTCTGTTTTACATATTATTTAACACTGAATAGAAAAAAGTTTTAGCAAGACCTAAATTTAAATACATTTTACTTTTGCCTGAAATCAATGATTCAGAATATCGAACAGTCAATAATTATAAATCTATAGCATACAGTGGGTTTGAGATTGTACTTGACATCAGAGAGATCTGTGTTCAACTCTGATACTTATTAATTCTGGGACCCAGTCATATAGTTTCTCTGAATCACATTCTCCTCATCTCTAAAATAGGGAATATCATAACTGTATTACTTTTCTCACAGTTTTGTGAGGCTCAAATGAGACCTAAAAAAGCACTTTGTAAAGTGCTTGCAAAATTTAAAACACTAAATACAGTTTAACTATTATTGTTTGATGTAATTTTTTAAAATTAAATAAATCAATTTAGTGTCTTTCATATAATAGAAATAAGTGACAAATAAAATATATTGAGTTACAGTTGAACAAGGGAGTGATAATTTGATTATTTTTCAGTTAGTCTTTTAATATTATATATAGTTCTACAGAAACATAGATATTTAAAGGTTTAAACCACACTGACTTTTATGATATACTTTAAATAGATGTCATAATAAATTTGTAAATACCTATTGCTCATAATATAAGTAAGACATAATGCTATAAGGGTTTTTTCTTACTGCTCTTTCGAAGGTCACATGACTTCGTGAAAATTCAATTTAGTAAAATACATAAAAGTACATATAGCTTTTCCATAGATTATGGGAATATTACATGCATCTCATCAAGCTTCAGAAGTTTCCAATTTCAAACATGAAATTACGCAGACCTGCAAAGATCCCCTTCCACTGGTTCTATCTTCCATAAAATGTATATGTTTTGCTTTAAAAAGACAGGTGTATGTAATTTTAATGTCAACCCCAGAATCACCAAAAAGTATCCTGGCAATCAGTGGAAAGGTTTAATAGGTTTCCTGTCTTGTTCTTAATTTGCTGAAATTACAAAATCAATACTTTCAGTTGTAGCTGCAGCTACCCGTTTTACTGCTTTAAGATAAAGTCTACAAGAAAGTAACCTTCACTTTCAATTTGTAGCATAGAGCATCAGGGTGTTCTTGGCCACTAAGTAAGTAGCCTGTTTTCTGTTATCCAATATAAGACATTCCAAATGTGCTATGTTTTCTTTTTAAAGGAGAAACGTGTTGATAAGAATAGTGATTAACAGTGAACAAAATAGGAGCTTTGGGGGCTTAAACATCCCTTTTCCCCCTTTAACACCCCTTCTATACATATTACCTCTTTATTTCACTAGACTAGATGTGATTATTCTCTGATTTTGCTATCTGGTCTTGAAACTGAAAAGGTATATGAACAAACACATGTGGTACAAAAATAGACTTTTTATATTATCTGATTTGATTTCTTCCCCCTATGATGCATATGACGTAGAGGCACTCTCACTATTTTGAAATAGGGAAATATTAATCAGCTAATATATTAAATTAGTGATACTTCATTCATAGTTTTAAACTCAGATGAATATAGAAGCAATAGGTATGTGTAGCAATGTTTTCTCTCTTCCCAGAGCTATACTTACTACCTGTCCCTCTTAGAGTTCTGATTATTTCCCTGAGGTGTTTTAGGTATCTCTAAAATTATTGGCTTGATTCTTCTGTATTCTGTATTCTATTTATTTTTAAGTGCCAGTACTTAATACTCTCGATGCATTTAACCAACTTATATTGCTTAACTTTTACAAAGGTATATTTACTTTGAAGATACAACAAGAAACTGAAATACAAACCTTTCCCCAAAATATCTTGGAGAAGTCAGTCTCTCCCCAATGCAACCTTGGTACCTAAGAAGTATGGTATCAGTCATAAAGTGTTTCCAGTGTAGAATTGAGAATCACCAAATCCGTGTTCAAATGCAATATTGTCACTAGATCCCTACCTTCAGATAATACTTAACTGTATCCTAAAGGTCATTCCTCAGGTGTTTAATACTAGATTGCCTGACCAGACAACTGGACCTTCTCCAGTCATCCTGATGAATATGTGGTCACTGGATTCAGATGGCTCTGGAGCGGAAGTGAGGCTGGTGACCTGCACAGCCCTCCCTCACTCAAAGCAAAGTCAAGTACAAGTCATGTCATCATTTCTCTGATGGCATGATCTTCTTTGGCAATGGAGGATGAACACAATCCTGTGAGTAGACTCAGCTCCTCCTCTCCTGTCTATTTCCCCCTCCTCTTCCTTCTCCTCTCCAAAAGAAGGTAATTTTGGATGGTCAAAAGATGGGTTTTACTGGCTAGTTTCCTTCCCTTCCCTTCCTTCCCCTTCCCTTCCCTGAACCTTAAACCTACTGCACTGTGAAGCTCAGACACCATGGGATCCCTGCCTGCTGCCTAAAGGCTCTCTTCTGGACCCTCCTAGTTAAGAGAGATTATCAATGGTAACTGTTGCTGTTTCCCACCCAGCCTGATGTCTTTCTTTTCTTTGCCTCGCTAAAGGTGCCATGCCCTGGATACTTATTAAACAGGCCTATTCAATGAATGGATGTTATCTCATGTTAAGTGAGTACTACTTAGACCTTGGCCCCTTTAAACCAAGGTCTCCCAGTGAATCCTGGGTCATCTTCAGTCATCCTGATGAATATCTGGTCACTGGATTCAGATGGCTCTGAAGGAGAAGTGAAGTTGGTGACCTTACATAGCCCTTCCTCACTCAAAAAAAAGTCAAGTGCAAGTCATGTCATCATTTCTCTGATGGCATGGTCTTCTTAGGCAGTAATGGATGAACACAACAACAGCATGGACTCCTCTACAAACCTCCTGGTGGCTTGACCACCCGATCATTTTTAGTTTAAGAGGACATAGCCATTTTCTTTCTCCCTCATCTGTAAGAAGGAAAGAATGAATTCAACAAATATAGAATCAAGAGCAAGTCTGTGTATTCTACATGCAGTTTACATGTGACAGAGGGCTCAAGACCCCTTACATAAGCAACTTGTCCTCCTTCTCAATTGAGATTTAGAAAGAGCCCCACAACAAGAAAACTGGCTCTGACTGACTAAAATCTTTTTGAATGTATCTAAGACCTGACCAATTACATAATTAAAAAAGGCTCGTTTTACCATTACATAACTACCATCCCATAACTAGGTATAGAATGTCTCTATATACTCCAATTCTCTCCAAGTCACTTCTATAATGAATTAATCTCAAAATATTCTTCAGATTATTCTATCTGGGGGATTGCATCAACACCTCTAGTTATACAAGGGATTTGCTCATATTTAAATTTAGGTTAGAGAGAAATTTGCAAATCATCACAAGTCTTATCCAAGGTATAGGAAAAAATGAAGAGAACCTGAGTGCTGGTTTTCATTCAATGAAGTATGTCCAAATCCTGCATATAAAGCTCTTCTTAGATCAATATCATTGTCTAGTTGATAACGAAGTGATGCAATAGAGATCATTATGGAATTTATTTTGTCCACAGAGAACAAGTAGGTAGGAAATCAAAATTTCAAAAGTGAAAAATTTATCACAAACCAATTTACAAATTGCACTTGGCATGGTGGCCTGACACATAGTAGGTACTTGATAAATATCAATTGATTGAAATTGGAAGTACTTTATTGGTATTATGAAATTTGTTGGTTTATGTCATGAATGTATTATAAGAGCCATTGGAGATAGCTTGACCAGATCCCATCTGATGAAACACTAACACAGATACAAATTGAAGTCACCATAAATCAAAGAGATATATTGGTTTTAAAGAAGAGAATCAAATATTAATATTATTGTCATTTATTTTTGAAGGAATTGCAAAAGATGTTATTTATCACCTATCAGAAGATTAATGATGATGCCAGAAGAGTATTTAGAGATCTTCTGTTATTACCAATGTGAAAAGAGAAGCTCAGTGAAGTTAAAATACCATCAATATTAGCTGGGTCTCTGCCAATGAATCTGCATCCTCCCCCTATCACTACTGTGGAAAAGCTTCAGAAGGCTCCTCAATATCATGGTAAGTCAAAGAAATTGGCTCCTCGCTCAAAAGAGATAGAAGGCAATGAGGACAAGGATATGTCAGAAGATGAAGAAAGAAACAGTGGGGAAGAAATTGTGGTCCCTCAGAAGAAGGACAAGAAGGTAGTAGTTATACCAGCAAAGAAGCCATTGTTGCCACCAGACCTTCCAAGAAAGCAACCATGATTCATAGTAAGAAGACAGTTATGACCCTTGCCAAGAAAGTGGCTACCTCAACCAAAGCTGTCATTATACCAGGCAAGAAAGGAGCCTTTCCAGTTACTGTAGCAGTCACCTTACCTAAAGCCGCAGAACCCCACCTCAACAAAGGAGTAAAAATGGAAAGAATCCCAAAAAAGAGCACATAAAATCTGAAGACAGTGATGATGAGCCATCTAAAGTCATAAAATATGGGAACAGATTCAGCCAAACAAGACTCTGAGAATGAAGAGGAAGATGACAGTAATAACGATGAAGAATATGAGGATGAGTTTGAAGATGAAGCTATGGATACCACACCTGCCCAAAGAAAAGCTGTTTCTGGGAAATCTGTCCCTGAGAAAGCTGGCAAAGTCAAGGAATCAGAGATGCTCTTTGTCAAAAATCTGCCTTGTAAAGCAAGTCAGGAGGAGCTAAGGAAAATGCTTCAAGATGCCACTGAGGTTACACTGGTCTTAAACAAAGAAATTACCTACATTGAATTGAAGACAGAAATAGACATGAACAAGGGCTTGGAAGAGAAGCAGACAACCAAGATTGATGGTTGAGTGATTATTCTGACCTACAAAGAAAAGTCAAGGACAAGAGAATTTGAGAGGTAGGAAGATTAATGCCTTGAGCAGGAATGACAACAAGGTGGGACGTTCAAAGACATCAGTACCAAATAACTGCCAGCAAAACCACTGAAGGAAGTCTACAGGAAGCATTTGAGACATGGATTAACCAAGGTCTAGCTTGGTTGATTTATCTTTTCAGAAAATACAAGAGAAACTTTGAATTCTTATAACAATATATTTGTTTTGAATGCAGAGTAACCAGGCTAGAGATAAAGGGATTCAAGACAGCCAATGCAACACCAAGAAGCTGGTCTTACCAATTTTTGTTTGTTGAGGGTCTGTCTGAAGATACAACAGAAGAAACACTGAAAGGTCTATTTCATACATAGCACTGTTAGTGCCAAAACAGTCAAGGGCAGGGACAGGGATTTAGTGCTGTGAACTTCAACTCAGAAAAATATGCTTAAAATGCAAAAGAGACCGTGAAAGATGAGGAGATTGATGGAAATCAAGTAACTTTGGACTAACCCACTGACTTTAGAGGCCATGGCGGTGGTCATGGCAGTGATGGTCATGGAGATTAAGGAGGGAGCAGAGGAAGCTGAGAGGACTCCGGAAGTCTAGGTGGTTTCTGAGAAGGCCAAAAAGGAGGAAAAAACAAGTCACAAGGAAGGAAAATGAAGTTTGAATAGCTTCTTCCCCATTCTATTTTCCCCTGCTATTTTAACACTCTGGGGGTTTTATCCTCTCTTGTAAACACTGACAGACCCTTATGAGGACATTTCAAAACAAATTTTCAGTCCAAAGGTCTTTCTGGAAAAACCTGGATTATATTTCAAGGGAAAGATTGTGTTGGTTTTGACTAAATTATAAAGTTTTTGCAGAGTTGGGTGATAGATATGCAAATTAAGCATTTTGTCTGTGTGTTGCTTTGAGTTTATAATGTCATGCTCCATATAAAAAAAAACCAAACATTTCTTTTACTACAAAGAAAAAGAAGTTAAATAACTTAACCAGACTGAAGCAAGTAAAATAAAGTTGAATGGCAATCTAAATTCAAGTCATCTGATTCTAAATTCAGCACACATTCCATTCAACCAAAAGGCTAATAAATAGCATACTCATCCATGCTGCCTCACATAAACTTAAATGGGAACATAGAAGTCACTAAATTCAAACTCTTCTCTTGGTAGATTAGGAAACTGAGGTCCAAAAAGGTTATGAAACATTTCCCAACATTAGTCATCAGTAAATGGTAGAAATGAGATTCAGACTCAAGTCCTATAGTTCTTCTATTATTTGGATGGTAGTGAAGCTGTTGATTTCTCACCCTGGAATATTCCTCCACATGACCTGCTCCATGTTCTCCTTTTGTTGAGTTCTTCTTGGAGTTTCTAATTGCCAAAAGGGCTCAGGCTATTCCTATCTTCATTCCCTAGGCCCTTTTCCTACCTTTTGATCTTCAAAATCATGATCTCAGACCAGGTACCAACCTCTTCTTCCTCCACCCAACTTTGCCACTCCTTTTTGGATGGTGTCATCCTTAAAAGAATGTAATTCCTTGAGGATAGAGGCTGTATTTATTTTTTATTGTATTTTTAGCAGTAGATGCTTTAAAATATGCTTACTTCCTTCCTTTACAGAAATTAGGTGGTGAAATGGATAAAGAGCTGGTCCTGGAGTCAGGAAAGAATCATCTTTCTGAGTTCAAATCTGGCCTTAGACTCTTACTAGTTGTATGACCCTGAGCAAGTCACTTATCCCTATTTGCCTTAGTTTCTTCATCTGTAAAATAATCTGGAGAAGGAAATGTCAAAACACTCCAATGTCTTTGCCAAGAATATCTCAAATAGAACCACATATAGTTGGGCATGACTGAAAACGACTGAACAACAACAAAAATCCTTCCTGCAGCTTCCATTCCTTCAAACAGAACTAGCCAATCCCTAATCACTGCTAATGTTTCAGTATATCATTATATGATTAGCTAAGTACAAAAATGTCTTTTCCCTGTAAAAATCCTTGCAGTCTGGTGAATGTGAAATGTGAAATTGGAATATGAAAACATATATGACTCCTGTCATTGAGAAGTCTAAAGCCATATGTAGAGATAAGACAAAAATACACCAAATATTGAATAAAATCAGAGAATATATAAGGCAATATATGACTAAATTGCCAAGAAAATTGAATACAATAAGTGCTATGAGTACAGAAAAGGGTGGCATCACTATGGTCTCCACTAGGCCTTTGGCAATACACAGCCTTGAAATTATACCTAAACTCCAGTATACCCTCAGAGCATTCCTTTTCTGCCCATCATAGATTATGACAGAGCATAAAATGATGTCTGTGGTTCTTAGACACAGAGCTAAGACAATATGCAAATGACTAGAGACCATTTTATAGGGTGGGTACAGAGCTCTATGGATTGACAACTGTGGTTTGGCTTGGAGATATGGAGGGCATATTTATTACCACAATATGAGTAGTGGAAAATAATCTGATGTGGAACAGATTCACATAGGTAAAATTAAAGGCAATCAACCTATTGCCCCAACCACCTGCCACCAGGAAGTTCCACTGTAACTATAATTCAACCCCCAAATTTCCTTCCTTTGAATACAAAATTTGACAAAGTCATAGATTGATCTTTACAAAACTAAAGTCATCATATTAAAAACAGAGAAAGTCAAATTGTTTGTCTACAAAATAACCAAGTGCCAACCATGTCAATGACCATCCCGTATGTTTGTTTTGATTGGTCCTATCATGCTTTCAGCACTTCCAACTCAGCAGGCTCAGAACCTCAAACCTAAATTTAATTTAAAACATTGCACCATCATTCGGAAACCTTTCAGCAAACTCACTGCCACTTAAAGGAAAATGGCAGAGACTGCAATTTACCAGAAGCCCTGTTTTATTTTTGGACAATTAAATAATATCCCTAAGCAAACATCTTAAAAATTCAAGGGCATATCTTAAGAAAATGTGCCTTTTTTCTGTCCCATCATCACAAAGTGGCCTATGGGAAGTTGCTTGAAAGAATAATTTATTTTGGGTTCTAATTTAATTTGAATTTCACATTTATTTCTAGCAAATATGGCCAAAGGAACTTTTTCAAAGCCAGGCAAACAGGACATGTGCTTAATAAATAAGTAAACCTCTCTAAAAATATTACTATATTTTATTATATAAAGATATATTTCTCCCATTTTTTGTGTGAGGATTTTTTTTGTTAGGGAATTCTTTTTAGGGGTAACCTTTTAAAGTATTTTGAATAGTTCATTTATGTAGACACTTTATTCAAGAAAAAAATTCTTTGTGATAATCAATTGAATATAGCATACAAAACAGTTCAGAATGAAGGGATCTCAAATAGCATCATGGCATCCAAATTCTCAACAAATATGTAGCTAAGTTTGTTGAAAGATTTTTAATATTTAACAAGTCTGACTGCCAAGAAAGATTTCCTTGATATCTATCATGGGTCAGTTTTCTAGACCCACATTCTCAGTAGATAGAATACAGTTGCCAACAATAACTTTTATGCTAACCCTTCATGTTTCTGGAGACAGTTATCAAAATATTATCAGTTAGTAGAATATATAATATTATAATATATAATATTACATAATGTTATAGTATATAATAATATAATAATATATATCAGTTATTAGAATCATATAATCAGAACTATGACAACAAGGAGGACTTTAGAAATTTTATCATTCAACCAATCTCTCTTCAATACATATCAAACGGGTGAACATTCATCCAAGCTCTGGAAACTCATTGTGATACTTCAGGTTATGAAATTTAATTTAACAATATTTTATGAAATCTATAATCTTTCAAACAGTTTTCTAAAACTGGTGTCCAATTGTTTTTTTTTTCTTTGTGGCCTCTCTGTGCTCTCCAAATTCTCTCCATGACCTGATCCACATTCTCCCTTTGATGCATTCCTCTCAGAGCCTCTAAGTTGTGGAGGGGCTCAGTCTATTCCTGCCTTCAGTCCCCAGGCCCTTTTCCCACTTTCTGGACTTAAAATCATGATCTCAGACCACATACCAACCTGAATAGAACCAAGAAGGAGCACATTATATATTCTTTCAGCCTTGAAGAGATCAACTTAAGAGAAAGACATGGTCCAAGGGACAAGTTGGTGAAGTACACAGTATATTGCCATAATTCTTCCATATTCACTCCAAACAACCATAAACTACTACCCCCAAGCAAATCATGGAACAGCAGAATCAGTAAAAGGATAGACTGAAGCAATATTTGAGCCTAAGAAACTTGGAAGATTGGCAGAAGAGGTCTGTCTCACTCAAGTGACTGAACTATAGGAAAGGAAGCATCTCGGAAAGCCAGCAGAAAGTCCCACTTCAGCAAACTAGTGGCAAATACTGAGGGTCAGTGTAGTGGAGGAA
Source organism: Notamacropus eugenii (assembly GCF_028372415.1). Lineage (NCBI taxonomy): Eukaryota > Metazoa > Chordata > Mammalia > Diprotodontia > Macropodidae > Notamacropus > Notamacropus eugenii. The sequence goes on along the minus strand of NC_092875.1, from coordinate 297,085,407 downwards.
TTCAATACCAACATTAGGACCCACCCACATAATCCAGTATAGCCAGGAGAATGGACAGACTCAAGGTCTGAGAACTACCACCTGTTTTCAGGAAGTTCTGGGTAAATAGCCAGCCTCCAGCAACCAAGAGATCTACATGCTTCAGTGTAGCCACAGCAATCAGGTAGACACAAAACCTACAGGTATATAAGCAAAAATATAGCTGCCAGCTCTAAGCCCAACCTCATGCTTCAGTATAGTCCTGGGCAAATAGGCAGCCACCAGTGGCCAGGCCATAAGATGCTTCACTGTATCCTCAGGAAATGTAGAAACACCTTACTGGCCTCAGCATATGCCAGATATCATCATAAGAACCCCAGCTCAGCACTAGTTAACTGACAGACCCATATGCCTTCCAGGAGCACCAGGACCCCTAATCCTTAGAGCAACATCATACATGAGGGTCCCCTATGGGTCTCAGGGCAATATTAGTGTGACCCTGGGTAAATAGCCAGGGCCTATAGTTTCTGGCACAAGAATTCTGAGATAGGGCCCCTTTCACTCCAGGGTCAGAGTTCAAATTTAAAAGAAAGGAAAAAGGCCAAAAAAATAAAGATGAGTAAAAACCAATCAAAAAAGAATCTGACCACAGAAAGTTACGATAATAATAGAGAAGATCAAACACAAACTCAGAAGACAACAATGATGTCAAATCATGTATAAGCAAAATCCCAAAGAAAAAGAGGCAGTGTTCTCAAGGCCAGAAAGAATTCATGGAAAAGCTCAAAAAGGGGATTAAAAATCATATATGAAAGGTAGAAGAAAAAGTGGAAAGTGAAATGAGAGTGATGGAAGAGACATGAAAAAAATCAACAACTTTGAAAAAGAGAAAAGAATTGCTTAAAAATTAAAATTGGTTGAATGGAAAAGGAGATATAAAACTCCACCAAAGAAAACAACTCGTTAAAAAGTAGAGTTGGGCAAATAGAAAAGAAAGTACAAAAGCTAATTGAGGAAAACAACTCCCCAAAAGTTAGAATTGGGTAAGTGGAAGCTAATAACTCTATGAGACATTAAGAATCAGTCAAATAAGTTCAAAAGAATAAAGAAATAGAATAAAATATAAAATACTTAGTGCCACACCAATCAAATTATCAAAGAATCATTTGGTAGAGTTAGAAAAAATAACAACAAAATTTATCTGGAAGAACAAAAGGTCAAGAATATGAAGGAAATTAATGAAAAAAATACAAAACAAGGAGACCTAGCAATACTAGATTATAAATTACATTACAAAATAGTAATCATCAAAACTATCTGATATTGTGTAAGACATAAAGTGGTGGATAAGTGGAATAGATTAGGTACACAAATCATGGGAGTCAATGACCCTAGTAACCTAATGTCTGATAAATCCAAACACTCCATCCATTTGGGATAAGAACTTACTCTTTGACAAAACCTGCTAGGAAAACTGGAAAATAATCAGACACAAACTAGGTATAGAACAACATCTCACATTATATACCAAGATAAACTCCAAATGGGTGAATGATTTAGATATAAAGGGTGAGACCATAAGCAGATTAGAAGAGCAAAGAATAGTCATGGTGGCAAAATGTTGGAAATTGAAGGGTGTCCCTCAATTGGGGAATGACTGAACAAATTGTGGCATATGAATGTAATGGAATACTATTGTGAAATAAGAAATGATGAACAGGCAGATATCAGAAATCCTGGAGAGATCTGAATGAACTGATACTGATTGAAATAAGCAGAACCAGGAAAACATTTTACACAGTATCAGTGATATTGTGTGATGATCAACTATGAATGACTCAGCTCTTCTCAACAACACAATGATTCAAGGCAAGTGGAAGGGACTCGCAAAGGAAAATGTTAACCATATCCAGATAAAGAACTGATTGGCTCTGAATGAAGATCAAAGCAAATTTTTTCACTTTCATTATTATTTTTCATGATTTTTCTTCTGATCTGTTTCTTCTTTCAAAACTGTGACTATTATAGATTGCCTACCATTTTTGGAAGACAGGAGAGGAGGGCATCAAGAAAAAATTGGAAACTCAAAATCTTGTAAAAATGAATGCTAAAAATTTTCTTGGGAGGTAATTGGGAAAATGATATACTTTTGAAAAGGCAGGAGAGAGAGAGAGAGAGAGAGAGAGAGAGAGAGAGAGAGAGAGAGAGAGAGAGAGAGAGAGAGAAGAAATTTTCTTCAAGTTTTATAAGGTCCTTACCTCTAAGGAGACTCAGGAGAATTTAAACAAGTGGCAAGGGTTGGAAAGTAAAATAACACAACATAGAGGAGTAAAAGAAGTAGAAAAAATTTAATTTTTTGGAAACTTGCCACTGAGTAGGTCCAACACTTTCCCTCAAAGGATGAATTTGGACTTTATGAGAAATTAGCAACTACTCATATTTTGTGGCATAATTAGAAAAAGTCATAGACGTCACAGCCTTAAAAAAAATCCCAAAACTAGGAAAAAGATAAGATACTCCTCAGTGATTTTCTCTTGAGTTATATAAAGATGGTTGCATTTAGAGCTGACATCCTGATATAACTAGGCAAGAGATGCTCTATCTTTATAAGGTATGTTTCCATGACCTGACACAGAGTCCCCTGAGACTTTTCTTGGCTGCCAAGTACTAACCCAGTTGTGATGATTCATGTGGGGAAGTAATGATACCACCAGAAGAAACCTTGGGGAGGGGGATATTGGGGGAAGCCCAAGAGATTGCAAAGTCCCAGGCAGGAAATTAAATGACGTCAGGGCACATATGGTGTTGTCATTAACATTTTCATATAAAGGCATGGAATTGAGAAGATAGAAGGATATTAGAAATGAACTATTTGCCAAGAAGATGGCATTGGGGAATGGCAATTGGATTGCTGAACCATGATGAAATATACAAATTATTCAGAGACAGATTTCATCTAACAAGGACCTGCTAACACACTCAGTCTTCTGAAAAGTGAGGCTTTAAACTGAGGGTGGGAGAAAAGACGTAAAAAAATGTCCAAATATATCTGCGAAATATGACACTATGGATTTATAGGTACTACATTGGAAGAGTTTGCTAGTATTTTCCAGACCCAAAAAAACCCCTGAAAAATAGGTCAATGCCTGTAATGTGCAGAATGTGGGCTAATAATGATGATGATATCAATAATGATAATAAAAATAGTTATATAGCATTTTAAAGTTTGCAAAATGCTTTGCATCTGTTACTTCATGTGCTTTTCACAAAACTGAGTTAGGTGCTTTTGCTTTCCCCATTTGACAGAGGACACTGAGGCAGAGTCATATATCTAGTAAGTGTCTGCAGCAGAATTTGAATTCAATTCTTCCTTAATCAAGACCAATATTTTATTTACTATTCCATGCAGTTAAATGTGAGGTCCTAAATTATATCATCAGTATCACAGGGAATTAATTAAGTGAAATTCATATCTGTAATGGAGAAATTCAAAGGATATAATTATTTCAAAAGGAAAAATTATTAAAGATACATTAGTGTAATCCCGTAAGTCAAGATTCTATTTACCTGTTACAAAGTTCAAGAATGTGAAGAAAGAAGATTATTGGAAAGTATTCAGGTGAGGGTTAAAGAAGGGAAAAACCAAAATTATGTTATTTTGTATGTAAATTGCATTTGTCCCAATGGAGGGAACAAATAATGAATCCCTAATAATACCATGAAGTTTTGATAGGAGATTTAAGCTATCTAAGTAGTTGCCAAATGGTTTTCTGTCATAAAAGCAGAATATCTGATAAATTCATGATATGCATTTTTAATAATTTAATCTTTGTAAAACAAAAGGAAGTAAAACATTTTCTCTCATCCTAATAAAGAAAATAAGTGATTGAACAGGGAATGAGAGAAATTTTGGAAATAATTATAAGATTATAGAGTTCACAGTAGTCAAGCATCAAAAAAAAAGTTAACTTATGTGCAACTTACACACACACACACACACACACACACACACCAAACACATACAAAAAAAGATCAGAGAAGAGACAAATATGATTTCATGGCTTAACTGTAGAAGGAAAGTCAACTCTAGGATTGAATTTGTTGGTGTAGCCTAGAATGATCACATGAAGAAGAAATAGTGAATACTGTCAAAATATACTTGTCAGTTGAAAAGGAATGGATTTGCTAGCTCAAATGATAAAATTACACATGCAAAAGTGTCCACAGTACCATAGCTTTTAAAGCAATATCTTTCTAGTTTTGTAAGGTCATAATATTGCCAGTATCATGGGTTTTTCACTCACTTATCCCACCAACCATTTGATAAATCTTGCCTTTTCTAATTTCACAACATCTCTTATATCCAACTCATTTTCTCTACTCATATATTTACCACCTTCATTCAGGCTTTTATCACATCTTACTTAGTTCAACAACCCCCTATTTGATCTTCTTACTTCATTATCCCACTCCAATCCAACCCACACATTGCTGTCAAAGTAATTTTTCTTAAATGCAGTTCTGACCATGTAACTCCCTTATTCAATCAGCCCCTAATTATTTCTGTTACTTCTGGGATAAAATATAAATTATGTTTAACTTTTAAATCTACACACTATTTGATCCCATCATATCTTTCCAGTCTCAGTAGACATTATTCCTTCACCCATACTCTGTGATAGAGACAAACTTGTGTTCTCTTTGTACCTCATACATGATGTCATCTCACATATCAATCTCCATTTCTGTGCCTTTGTACTTTTCATCAGAAATTCCTAGAAAGAAGGTACTAAAGAACAGATAGTGGACTCTCAGATTACTTTATTTTTTATCTGTGTTACTCTATCTGGTTTCAGCTTCATGGTCCAACACAATGACTCCCAGGTTAAGTTCATCACTTCTAAACTCATCACTATCCTGCTAATTCAAACTTTTATTGGCATCACCTACCTTAGTCTTGCCTCCCTCTTATTGTATAGCTGGAGAGTAGAGTACCAAATTCTTTCCAGTGCCTTTCTTTATAAAAGGTACATACTATATTCTCAAATCATTCCACTTTATATCTGCTACTCTGTCTGGTTTCAGCTTCATGGAACAAGATACTGCTGCACAGGGTGTCTGCTGGTGTCCTGCCCCTGATACCCCCACCCCAATTCCCTCTACTTTCCTGTCTTCATTTGTGTGTTGTTTGCCTCCACTAAACCGAAAGCTCCTTGAGGACATGAACTGTCTTTGTATCCCCAATACTTAACCCAGTACCTGGAACATGGTAGCAGTTAAATATTTTACTGGATTGGATGGAAAGTGGTTGAGCAAATTGTTGTCACCAATATAATGGAAAGCTATTACACCATAAGAAATGAATAATTCAGAGAATCTTGGAAAGACTTATATGGTGAACCTGAGACAGAGTGAAATGGGCATGACCAGAGCAATTTGAATGATGAAAAAAGATAATATAAAGAAAAATTCCCTTGAAAGTTTTCACAACTCTGAGTAAATTGATAGCTAATGATGATATCATAAGATGGATGTAAACTATTGGCAGAGCAATGACTGGAGGTGCAGAATGAGATACATTTTCAGATAAGGCCAATGTGTTGATTTGTTTGACTTGAGTACATTTTTTTAAAGAGTTAAAAGGTACTTCTATTTGTGGGAAAGTTTGTTAATAGAAAGTGATAGAGATTTAGAAAAAGAGAGAGAAGAGCAGTATACACACTCACAAGTGGAAAAAAAAGAAGAATTTCAGAGTACACTGAACCTTAAAGACGCATGTAGCTTTGAGAGGGTACAGGGGCCAAAGAGTGAAGATGTAATCCAAATAAAAATGACTAAAACCATTAGAGAAATGCTGGGAAAAATTGGAGAAAAAGTCTAGATAAAAATATAACTTATAAGCAGGAAAAAAACAAAAGAAAGAACCATAAAATTAGAAAAGAAAAGAAAATGATTTAAACACACTTTTTTAAATCCAGGAAAACATGAAGACACAATGTGAAGGATAACGAAAAATGCATTTGATGAAAAAAGAAGACTCGAGATTTGTCTAGAAATCATGGAACGTTAAAATCCCACAAGGGTTCAAAAGACCCCAAAAAACTTTTAAAAAATAATAATAAAAGTAAGAAAGAAACCAGAACTCTCAATATAGACTTGTAAAGAAACACAACAGAAAAGGGGAAAATGAAGATGTGATGGAGAATCACTCCAAAGAACTGGAGACAAGAGAACAGATTTGGAACAAAAAATACTTAAAAAAAAACAGTGAAGTAAAAAGCAACATTAAAAGGAAAACATCGTGTGCGTGTGTGTGTGTTTGCGTGTATGTGTGTGTGTGTGTGTGAGACAACATGTGGAAAGATAACAAGCATCATAAATCTCTCAGAAAAAGACAAATATATAATTCTGAAAGCCATAATTTGGAAAATCAGAAAAAGTCCAGAACTTTGAATCCTGAAGCCAAAACTCTGATTGATTAATTTCACATATTGCTATAAAACAAAATATGCTTCAGGCTACTAGGTAAATAGTGGTTGAATAAGTGAATCGGTGTCCTTTGTGAAAGTGGTTATACAAATACTAAATTTTGTAAGTAGAGAGAAAATGAAAGACACTCAGGGATGTAACCCTATCAAGAACACATATTTGTTGTGAAGGGTTAACTAATAACTTCATTTATTTTCTCAATAAAAGTGCAACACATGAAATATGAAGATAAAATCAATGGGAAAATGGACCAGAAGGTGGGATTTAAAGAAGAAGAATCTCACCTTAACAAGAGAAAGGAAATATTCTGGTAAAAAATATTCCCATAGGAAAAGTATATGTTTTCTTTAAGAGATAGATATTATAAAAGCTTTCACCCATGACTTCACAATAAAATAAAATATTTTTTGACAGAAGACTGTGACACTATCAACTACCCAAAAAAGTGGATATTTCAATCCCTGAGGGCAACCAGCTCAAAAAGCAGAAGGGGAATATACAACTAAAGGTAAGTTAACAATCTTAAGAATGAAGCCTGTGGGGACAAAGTGCTTATTAAAAGGAGGAGAAAGGTGAAAAATAATGCAACATATGTCAAAAGAGAAAACCTAATCATAGCAATCAGAATTTTTAACGTGAATGGATTGAAGGATACAATAAAAGGAAGAGCATTGAACTCAAACATCCCCTGTAAACCAAAAAATAAAAAAACAAAAAAAAACAAAAAAAACAAAACCATAAAAATAAAGAACACAAATGAGAGGTTGAAGGAAAACTTCATTATCCATGAGGTGACTAAAAAAATAGGAAACAAACAATAGCTGTACTCATTTTATTGTTCAATCATTTTTAGTTGTGTCTGACTCTTCATGATCCATTTGGGTTTTTCTTGGCAAAGATACTGGAAGGGTTTTCTACTTAACTTTTCTAGCTAATTTTACAGATGAGGAACTGAGGCAAATAGGGTTAAGTGACTTACCCAATGTAACAGTGACAGTGAGTTTCTAAGGCCCAATTTGAACTCAAGATGTGTCTTCCTGACTCTAAGACTGGCATGTCATCCATTGAGCCACTTAGCTGTTCTAGTTGTAGTCATGCAAACAAAACAATGATTAGTAATTGTTTAAACTGTGAAGAAATCATATATTTAAAGTTGGGGAGAATATTAAGAGTTCAACCAGGCTAATCCCCTCATTTTACCTATAAGGAAATTGAGTACCTCATACATTGAGTGACTTGACCAAGTTTACACAGGTGGAAAATGACAGAACCAGGATTTGAAACGAGATGCTCTGACAAAAAAAACCCAAAAACCTTCATTCTTCTGTACGTAAAACAGGGAAACCATATTTTGTTCAAAGAAATGAACTAAAAGGAACTTTTACCAATATTAAATATATGTACCTAATAGCAAAGTCGATAAGCAAAAATAAGTTTGTAAAAATGTATTTACAGGATAATAATAATTGTAGGATCCATTCATGTCCTCTTAAAGAGAGATAAATCTAAAAGAAAACTAAATTTAAAAGAAAAATCTTGACAATTGAACAAACATTTACACAGATTGGATCTGAAAAGCTTATTTTCTAATCTGAATGGGAAAATTAAAGAATTCCCGTATTTATTAGCACCCCATCATACTTTTACAACAATAGAACACATGCTGGAGCACATAGAAACTCTAAGTAAATATAAAAATGTTGACACCTTAGATATGTTCATTTTAGACTATAATATACAAAAATAAGAATTCTGTAATAACATTCCATAATTCTTTGGGTGTCACTCATGTAATTATCAGAGAAAAACATTGCAGAAATCATATTCAAAGAAAAAATCTGTTTCTTTGTAAGTACTTAAAAGATAAATATTTAGTTAAAGTGATTTTAAAAAAGTGGAAAATCAAAATACCCAAAAGGAAGAGGGCAAGGGAGAATTACAGCAAAGAAGCATAACCAAAATTGTCAGCCCTGTTATATATGATTATATGTTAGCAATTTAAGAGAAATAGATAATTATGTATAAAACATGACACATTGACAGAACATGAAATATAGGTATTAATCCAATCTTAAAAATGAAATAGAAAAAAGATATAGAAGAACTACCAAAAGTAGAAGAAGAAATGGGAGTAGGAGTGAGGAGATTCTGGTCCAGATATACAGAGGCTAAATATATCAAAATATTAAAGATTAATTTATAAGTATACTTAAAAATGAGAAAGAAAGCACCAGATTAATCTGATGAGACAGAGATGCTCTTATATATAAACCAGTCAAGGATAAAAGAAAAAAGATTATAGGATTATAGACCAACACCAACCAAAAAAAATTGATGAAATTTTTAGATAATTTTGCATCAAAAAGACAGAGCTCTATTGAAAGCATTCAGTGTGACCAATTTAGATGCAACACTAAGAAAACAATTAACATAATTAATATCATTATATTAAGAACAAAAAAAATCCAAAACCATATAATCATATAAAGGAAAGTAAAACCTTTCACAATGAATAATATGCATTTGAACTAAAACTCTACAAAGCAAAAACATAAAACCATATTAATATAATAACATAATAAAATGTATAGTATATGGCTAAAAGTAGACAAAGACTTATAAGCTTAATTTCAATATGCTGCCAGTATTTCTAGAAGATTGGAAGCTGTAACATACACACTGTCCAAAGATTTTGAATGAATATAAAACAGAAGACAAAGAAAGGATTTGTGACCTAGATATAAAAAGGTCACCCTTTTTAAAGAAATTACAGAAGAACAAAGTCACATACCTCTCATAGCAATGACTAGATAGTGAAGTCATAACTGAACAGTAAGGAAGGGAATTACAAAAAGAAATAAAAAGATTATTTAAATTACACGAAATTGAAAGGATTTTGCATGAACAAAATCAATGAAACTAAGTCTAGAAGGGAAACTGCAGTGATTGGGCAAAACAAATTGATTCAGATATGTCTAATCAAGGACTTATATTCAAGATGTATGGGTAATAAACACAAATATGCACAATTAAGAGCCATTACCAATGGATGTGCTCCACTCAAAAATTAACAATTAGTTCTCAAAAGAATTGCAAATTGTAATTAACCAGGAATAATCACATCAGGTCATGAATAACAAGAGAAATCCAAATCAAGACACCTCTTCTGTTCATTTTAGACCCAGAAAATAGGAAAAGATGATAAAAATAGAAATTGTCAATTTGGGAGGAGCTGTGGAAAGGCAAACATTCTATTAAAATGTTCATTGGTTCAAACTTTTTAGATAGCAACTGCAAATTATGCAATTCAAAAAAAATTACTTAAATGTCTATATATAATGCTACATTTACTTCAGGAGGTCTAAGATAGAAAAAAGTGCCACAGATGGATGGATAGATAGATAGATAGGTAGATCAATGCATAAGTAGATAAATCAGAGCATTTATTGTTTCCAAGTCCAGGGAATTATACTAAATGCTTAGGACACAAATACAAACAAGCAAGACAGTTCCTACCATCAAAGAGCTTATGTTCTAATGATGGAAGACAACCCATAAATAGGAACTAGAAAGGGAGAAACCACGATTTTGGCATCATGGTATAAATGTCTGGGTATTAACTGAGAGAGATGCATAGTTCTCATAAAGAAAAGGGAAAAAATAATCTATCAGAACCTTGAAGCCTAGAAACAGAGTTCATCAGATTATTTATCACAGACTTTTTTAAATTGTAGAATACTGCCAGAAAAAAATGCTGATGCCCATCAAAGGATTGCTCTCATTTCATAGATATCATGACTTGAGCAAAAGAATTAAATTACAAGATTTTGCAAAAAAAGGTTGAGAAAATTGTTGTTATATTGTATAGTATAATGGAGGATATATATATAGTATAATGGAGGAAAAAAGTAAAGGGTAAAGAAGGGTTATTGAAGACCCAATGAATTTAAGTAGTTCATGCCATGGTATTTGAAGCATAAAGTATTTTTTTCCTGGAAAAAAAAATCTGTCTATCCTTTCAACTGGTAATTTGGTTCCTGTGTTCAAATGATTTGAAAATTTTCTTATAGTATTTCTTAAGTTATTATAATTTTTAACTTGGTGTATTCTTCTGGGAGAGTCCAAGTTGCCTCTACAAATTTTGTCAGTTGAGATCAGCATTGGATTTGTCTGGAAATCATCTTTTCTTTTTATGTTATGACTTCTTCCTCCTCTTCTTCAACATTACCCTTCCATTCCATTCATATAAATACACACTCAGTTATTATTTTTTGTTTCTTTAATGGGCTCATCACCATGTTTCAAAATTTTCTGTTTTACTAATTAGTTCTGCCATGTAGGCAATAAATTCTGCTTACCAAGAGTTACTTGTATTTTAATCCATCCAGGAGTACTCTGTTGTGATTCCATGCTTTCTTTCTCATCAGATGTTGATTCATTTTCCTTTGGATCATAATGCTTATTTAAAAATATCTAAACTCATGCAGAAGGCATATTCTATTACTGATATTTCTCCTGTTGATTATCTGCTTATAGTGAATATTTTAAATTGAATTTTATACCTTATGAAATCTTTGGTAAATTTACTTCTTCTTCTTCTTCTTCTTCTTCTTCTTCTTCTTCTTCTTCTTCTTCTTCTTCTTCTTCTCTTCTCATTCTCCTCCTCCTCCTTCTCCTTCTGCTTCTTTTTGTTCTTCTCCTTCTTTCTCCTCCTCCTCCTCCTCTTCCTCCTCCTCCTCCTCCTCCTCCTTTTCATTCACTATTCCTTGCCATTTGAGTGTGATTTCCATCTTTGGCTCCTCCTGTCCCAGCAATGGGTTTTTGATCTTCTCAAGTCCCTTTTCATTATTTGTTCTTTTGTTCAGTCATTCATTTGTGTCCGACTCTTTGTGACTCCTGGACCACAGATGGCATGCCAATACTGTCCCTGGGGCTTTCCAAACAAAGATACTGGAGTGGTTTACATTTCTTTCTCTAGGTCTTTTTACAAATAAGGAACTGAAGCAAAGAGATTAAGTGACTTGCACAAGGTTACACAGCTAGTAAGGGTCTCATACCAGATCTGAACTCAGACCTTCCTTGCCTAAGGTCTAGCACTCTATCCACTGAACCACCAAGCAACCTGAATTTGGTAAATTCACTATTTACCAAACTGCAAGAAGAAGCACCCATTCTTTTTTACACTTTGAACCCACATCAACAGGACTATGATTGTTCACATAGTTAAAGTCTGTAGTGATCAATAGCTATCTGACCAATCTGGTGGAAGATAGATAGATAGATTAGATAGAAAGATATAAATATAGAGCTAGGTAGGTATACATATACTATGATATTATTGATAGGCCCTATGGCAATAAATCCATCCACAAATCCATCCATTCATAACCAGAGGTGTGCTGATAAATGTTTAACACCCAGCTCTGTTTAGTTTAGTCTTCATTCTTGGCATTTTCTCCAACATGTTCTTAAATCAGAGCTTTAAAAAACAACTGATAAAGCAACCCCCAGTTTATAACATTTGCCAGTTTTCAAAAGTGTACATTTTCCAACTGAAAATACAAGAAAATACTCTTGCAAGTTAGTATAATCTAGTTCCACTATGCCTTTGTTATGCATTTCAACACATAAAGAAAATGTTACTTATTTCCTGAAATTTTTCTAATAGAAAAGATGAATCTTCTACTTATTTCAGGGTACACTTTTGTGTATAAGACTTGCCACTTTTTTAAGTTGGGCATACCTGACATTAATCTTGGTATACATGAGCCTGAAGGTAAAAAATGTTTGGAGAGACATATAAAGTTGTCAGAATCAAAGTGGTGCCACTGAGTGTTCGTTCCATCATGACAGATGATATTGGTAGTATTGGAGGCCACAGGAGCTTGTGCTTGCTGCAATTAAGTGTCAGCATCCAAAAACAAAAGTTTCTAGTGACAATGAAGTGTATGCCTCTTCCTCCACTTACATCTGCCCTTTCATCATTGACAGAGATCATGATTTCACCAATATTGCAAAAACTGATGAATCTATAATGAACTTGATGCTCACCTTAGCTTTATCAATTGACTCTGATATTGTTCTCTCCTTCAATCATTGTACATAAGGTCTTTGATACAACCCTAATCTGCATACCAAAGCCTTTCCAAGGCAAGTCAAGGTCCCAAGGTCAACAGTTACAATGCTGTACAGTAGGAAATAATGACAATGGAGAATCCATAGAAAGACAGAAAGGCATATTGAACTCATGTCAAGGAAAACAATATGCAGAAAGGCTACACTAATGAAAATTAAAACATTATGAATCAAAACCAAAGAACATTGGCTTCAGTATAGTATAAATACATACAATACAATTCACTTTCTCCCACAAATTCATATTTATGTTTTATTTACAAGCATACAACATTATCCAAGATATTTTCTCAAAAATACTCCACAAAATTAAGTCGGACATTATTTATTTATTTTTACCAAACTAGCAATGAAACTCCAGTCTATAAATTCTGATGAAATGTTGCTCTGAAAGTTGCAGTATTACGTTGGGGAACTGAGAGGCTGAGAGTCACCCATGGTCACACTGTCAGGATGTGACATAGATGGAACTTGAATACAGGTCCCTTGACTTAAAACCTGGCTCTCTATCAGCTAAATCTCCCTGTCTCTCATGGTATTAATTTAGCTACCTTTCCATGCAAATATAGAGTGATATATAACTAACTTGGGCAGGTCTAACAAAAACCTACCTTTTCAATCTCACTCTTCCAGGAATTGCCTGTGAGATCATTATAAAGTCATTTGTTCTTTTGTGACCTCAGTTTCTTTAATTGTTAAAATAAGGAGTTTGAAAACTAAGGAATCTACTTTTTCTCTCTAATTTGAAATATTTTTTTAGAACACAGAATATGAATTAATTGATTGGAACATAGAATTAGAATGAAATCTTACAACACAGAATTAGAATTAAAATCTTACAACACAGAATTAGAATTATTCTGTAATTCTTAGAATTATTTTATTTGCTTACATTGTTTGACAATCACTTCCATATATCTTAGTTTTTTTTCCATTCCATCCCCCCCCCAGTATCCCCTCTCTCCCTAGTCCCTCCCTAAGACAGTGTACAAACTTATATGTTATACACATACATTCTTATTAAATGCAAATTGCGTAGAAGAATTAAAATGATTGGGAGAAATCATAAAACAAAACAAAACATAATACAAAAGAAAATGGTCTATTTTGATTTGTGATCCAATTCCACAATTCTTTCTCTGGATGTGGAAGACAATTTGCCTCAGGAATCCATTGGGAATATTTTAAGTCTATGTATTTCAATGAAGTACTAAGTCTACCAGAAAAATTCCTCGCACACTATAGTTGTTGCTGTGTACAAAGTTCTCCTGCTTCTGCTCCTTGCCCTCAGTGTCAGTTCATATAAATCTTTCCATGCTTCTTTGAAGTCTTCCTGTTCATCATTTCTCATAGCACAATAGTATTCCATTACATTCATAACCACAACTTGTTCAGCCGTTCCTCAATTGATGGGCATCTCTTTGACTTCTAGTTTTTGGCCACCACAAAGAGAGCTACTATAAATAATTTTGTACATGTGGTACCCTTTCCCATTTCTATGATCTCTTTTGGATAGAGTCCCAGAAGAGATATTGCTGGATCAAAAGGTATACACATTTGTTAGCCCTTTGGACATAGTTCCAAATTGCTCTCCAGAATGCCTGGATCAGCTCACAGCTCCACCAAAAATGAATTAGTGTTCCAATTCTCCCACATCTTCTCCAGCATTTGTTGTGTCGCTGTTTTGTCATGTTAGCCAATCTGATATGTGATATTGTGCCTTAGAGCTGTTTTGATTTACATCTCTCTAATCAACAGTGATTTATAGCTTTTTTTTCATATGATTATAGATAGATTTAATTCCTTCCTCTGAAAATGCCCTGTTCATATCCTTTGACCATTTATCAATTGGGAAATGACTTGTATTCTTGTACATTTGACTCAGTTCTCTATATATTTTAGAAATGAGGACTTTATCATAGACACTAGCTGCAAAAATTCTTGAAACTCTGGGATTCTCCAAGTATATCATCATATCATCTGTAAAGAGTGATAACTTAGTTTCTTCTCTGCCTAGTCTAATTCCTTCAATTTCTTTTTCTTCTCTTATGTATACAGCTAACATTTCTAGCACTATATTGAATAACAGTGGTGATAATGGACATCCTTTTTTCACCCTGACCTTATTGGAAATTATCCCCATTGCATATAATGCTTGCTGATGGTTTTAGGTCGATACTGCTTATTATTTTATGGAAAGCTCCATTTATTCCTATGCTTTCCAGTGTTTTCGATAGGAATGGGTGCTGAATTTTGTTAAAAACTTTTTCTGCATCTATGGAGATAATGATGTGGTTTTTGTTAGTTTTGTTGTTGATATGATCAATAATGCTAATAGTTTCTCTCATGTTGAACGAGCCCTGCATTTCCCATATAAATCCTTTCTGATCATAATGTATTATTCCCATGATAAGTTGCTGTATTCTTTTTGCTAATATCTTATTTAAAATTTTTGTATCTATATTCATTAGAGTAATTAGTCTATAATTTTCTTTCTCTGTTTTTACTCTTCCTGGTTTAAGCATCAGAATCATATTTGTATCATAAAAAGAATTTGGTAGGAATTACTCCTTCTTCAGCAATTTTCCCAAATAGTCTATATAGTATTGAAGTTAACTGTTCTTTAAATGTTTGATAGAATTCACTTTTAAATCCATCTGGCCCTGAAGATTTTTTCCTGGAAAGTTCATTGATAGCTTCTTCCATTTTCTTTTCTGAGATGGGGTTATTTAAGAACTCAACTTTTTCTTCTGTTAATCTGGGCAATTTATGTTTCTTGAAATAATCACCCATTTTATTTAGATTGTCAAATTTATGAGTATACAGTTGGGCAAAGTAATTTCTAATTATTGTTTTAATTTCCTTCCCATTGGAGGCTAGTTCACCCTTTTCATTTTTGATATTGGTAATTTGGTTTTCTTCTTTCTTTTTTTAAATCAAATTGACCAAAGGTTTATCAATTTTATTGGTTTTCTCATAAAACCCACTCTCAGTTTTATTTATTAGTTCAATAGTTTTCTTAATTTCAATTTTATTAATCTCTCCTTTGGTTTTAAATAGTTCCAATTTGGTGTTTACTTGAGGATTTTCAATTTGTTCTTCTTTGAGGTTTTTCAGCTGCATGTACATTGATCTTCTCTTTCTCTATTTTATTTATGTAGGCATTCAAAGATATAAAAGCCCCCCTAAGGGCTGCTTTTGCAGTATCCCATAAGATTTGGTAGGTTGTCTCATTATTGTCATTCCTTTCAATGAAGTTGTTGATTCTTTCTATAATTTGTTACTTAACACATTCATTCTTTAGGATTAGATTGTTTAGTTTCCAATTAATTTTTGATTTATATTTCCATGGCCTTTGATTATTTATAATTTTTATTACATTATGAGCTGAGAAGGATGCATTGACTATCTCTGCCTTTCTGTACCAGTGTGAGGTTTTTATGGCCTAGTATGTGATCAATTTTTGTATATGTGCCATGTATTGCTGAGAAAAAGGTATATTCCTTTCTAACCCCATTCAATTTTCCCCAGAGATCTATCATATCTACCTTATCCAGAGATTTATTCACCTCCTTAACTTTTTTATTGTTTGTTTTGAGGCTATATTCATCAAGTTCAGAGAAGGGTAGATTGAGGTCCCCCACTAGTATAGTTTTGCTGTTTCTTCCTGTAACTCCCATAGTTACTCCTCTAAGAATTTGGATGCTATACCACTTGGAGCACATATGTTTAGTAATGAAATTCCTTCGTTGTCTATGGTGCCTTTTAACAGGATTTAGTTTCCTTCCTTATATCTTTGATTAGATCTATTTCTGCTTTTGCTTTATCTGAGATTGGGATTGCTAACTCTGCTTTTTTTACATCAACTGAAGCACACAATATTC
This sequence comes from Notamacropus eugenii, assembly GCF_028372415.1. Lineage (NCBI taxonomy): Eukaryota > Metazoa > Chordata > Mammalia > Diprotodontia > Macropodidae > Notamacropus > Notamacropus eugenii. The sequence goes on along the minus strand of NC_092875.1, from coordinate 297,068,920 downwards.
TGCTCCTTTACCCTGTGTATGCCCCTGTTTCAAATATGTTTCTTGTAAACAGAATATTGTTGGATTATGGTTTTTAATCCATTCTGCTATCTCTCTCTATTTTATGAGAGAGTTTATCCCATTCATATTCCCAGTTATGATTCCTGTCTGTGTGTTTTGCTCTATCTCGTTTACCCTTGTTTATGCTTTTAGTTCTCCCTTCTCCTTCACAATAGTTTTAATTTTTGAGTGCTGCCTCCCTCAGTCTTCCCTCCCTTCCTTCATCCCCCCTATGTTTTAATCCCCCTTTCCCTTACTACTTCTTCCCTCCCTTTTAGCTTCCTCTCTCTTTTCTTTCCTCTTCCCCTCCTACTTCCTATAGAGCTAATTATATTTCTATACTTAACTAAGTTTGTTGTACCCTCCTTGAATCCAATGAGATGAGAGTACATCTCAAACAATGCTCATCTCCTTCTCCTATTTCCCTCTCCTGTAATATATTTTGTGTCTCTTGCTGTGTTGTAATTTATTTTTTTCTGCTTCCTCCTTTTCACATCTCCCAGTACAATCCCTTCGCAACTTTAAATCACATTTGTTATTATCACATCATTTAATTTCTACCCACTCTCTCTATCTATGTATATCCCTTTTATATTTCATAATAAATACACAGTTCTCAAGATTAACAACTATCATATTCCCTTATAGAGATGTAAACAGTTTGCCCATGTTGAGTAATAAGGTTTTTTTTTTCCCTTGTTTACCTTTTTATGCCTCTCTTGAGACCTGCATTTGAAGATCGAATTTTATATTGAGTTCTGGTCTTTCCATCAGGAAGGTCTGGAAATCTCTGATTTCATTGAATGTCTATCTTCTTGCCTGAAATATTATACTCAACTTTACTGGGTAATTGATCCTTGGTGTAGTCCCAGCTCCTTTGCTTGTGGAATATCATATTCCAGTTCCTTGGATCTTTTAATGTAGAAGCTGCAAGGTCCTATGTGATCCTGACTGTAGCTTCTCAACATTTGGATTGTTTGTTTCTGGCTTCCTGAAGTATTTTCTCCTTCACTTGATAATTCTGGATTTTGGCAATGATATTCCTTACTGTTTTTAGTTTGGGGTCCCTTTCAGGAGGTGAATGGTGGATTCTTTCAATGACTATTTGATGCTCTGGATCTAGGACTTCCAGGCAATTTTCCTTGATGATTTCTGGGATGATGTTTTCCATATTCTTGTTTTCATCATGACTTTCTGGTAGACAAATAATCCTTAGATTTTTTTTCCTCTCTTGGATTTTTTTCAAGGTCAATTATTTTTCCAATTATTTTACATCTTCTTCTATCTTTTCATTCTTTAGATTCTGTTTGACTGATTCTTGATGTTTTGTAGGTTCATTAGCTTCTACTTGCCTGATTCCAAGTTTTATAAAATTGTTTTCTTCAGTTAACTTTTGCATCTCCTTTTCCATCTGTCCAATTGGTCCTTTTAAGGAGTTATTTTCTCCAGTTAGGTTTTGTACTTCCTTTTCCCTTTGACCGATTTTCCTTTTAAAATTCTTCTGTGATTTCTTTCTTCATTTCTTTCAAGTCATCAGTCAGTTTTTCTTCTATTTCTCTAATTTGGCTTTCAAAATCCTTCCTGAGCTCTTCCAAGAAGGGTCTTTGTCCTTCAAACCAGTTCATATTCCCTTCTGAAGTATCATATGGAAGTACAATCTCAATGCTGACTTTGGTCAGCATAAAAGACTGAGGGAAGAGGTGGCCAAAAATTAAAGCTCTGTTGTGGAGGGGAAGGGAGAAGGGAGAACATTTGGTATTTTTGTTTTTGTCATTGTCCCCATAGAAAGATTCTATGGTCTTTTCTTTCCTGGTTTGCTTTTTATTCAGGATAATCACCCTTTTCCTGGTTTTTAAAGTAGATCTCTACATCTGGGGCACAGAGAGCTCTGTCCCACAGTTCTTGTGCCTAAAACTTGGGATTTTGTATATTGTGGCCTCTGGTTCTTTCAGTGGAAGCTAAAATGCTGCAGCTTACATGGTGCTGAGCTGGCTGGTGTTGGAAAGCAGAGGTCAAGTGAGGTCTTTTTAAGTTTCCCCACAGTTACCCTGAAGCTAGCACGTTAAGTGTGGGGGAGGGTTGGTCTAGCCCTTGGAGGTCTCCTCTGCTGAGCTAGAACACAGGCAAGCTCAGCAGTTTGTGATACCATATGCACTAGTGTCTTCTCAATTCCCCTGGGGTGCTGAGGCTTGCCTGTGGTCCTGGTGTTGGCGGTTGCTGGCTTCACCTTCCTTGGGCTCAGGATCTTCTCCTGGTTTGCTGAGATGGGACTATCTGGGACAGCTGTGATCCTGCACTGGTCCCCTTAAGCCAAAGCAAGAGGGACCCTACTTAGGTATCTTCCTAGGCTTATGGGCTAAGAGACTGTTTACCACTTCCGCTGCTCCCACTGTTCCAGGGTTTTTTCCAGGGAGATGTTGTCTGGGCTCATCAAGGTCAACAAAGGGAGGGAGACAGCAATTACCTATCACTCCACCATCTTGGCTCCTGGAACCAGAAAATCCAAATTTGAAATTTTTATGATTTTATTGACATAGACAATCAAAACAAATAATTTAGACCCCCCCCCCCCTCAAGAATTACCTTGGGTTTTGAGACAGCTACTTTGGTTGTGAAAATAAAAGGAAAATTGCCCAATCTCTCGTACACTTTGTATTCAGCAGCCAAGCCCTATTATTTAAATGTAAAAAAAAATAAACAAAGAGTATGAAGAAAATATTTTTAAAATATGGATCTGTTTTGAAAGTAGATTGGACAGTTCAGCATTAGTACATAATGAGGCTTAGTACAAAACTAATTTCCTTCTTCTAGACCAGTCACTATCATAATGTACTTGCTAAATGCATGCATTTGATATAAGAAAATTATGGTAATGTGACATTCCTACTACATAATGGAATATTCCTTTTGATAGCACAACATATTAATAACACACATGATAGAGTCTTTTTTGGCTTCTTGATATTTCAAGCAATATATTTCCAAGGTTGTCCTTGTTCTGGCCACACACATAGTGTGCAGATTACCCTCAAAACAGCAAGCTTTATGGTTAACATCACCCCCACCGCACACACAGAATTGTCTTCTTCTTGTGATAAAATAGGTTTTCGTGCAAGTCATAGATGTGGACAATTTCTTGCACTCTGAAATCATTGGCCTTAACATAAAACAAATTGAAATACTTCTCTAAAGAAATTATGCAATTTGATAACAATTTTGAAGATAAAGTAGTTCATTTCTTACATAATACTACCATTCAGTTATCCCAGCATTCTGTTCTATTAAAGTTTTCTATTTAAGTGAAAGATAAAGGGATCCTTAAAATATACCACTATTTCTATTCTGCACTGAAAATACACATTTTTAAATAGGTTTCCTCCTTTCTTGATCAACTGACCCAACTTATGATAGCCTACTTTTACCAAACTTGTCTCATAAATCTTCCTATTTTGTAGTCAATTTCATTGCATTTGCATCTAATCTTCCCCAAATGTTTTTTGGGTATGGATACTGGACACAGTTTTATTTGTCCTGGTGAGAAACTTTCTCTAGAGAGGCACATAGAGTCTCAACTCTTATGAGTTGCCTATTACACTTGGAAATTAAGTTACTGCCCAAGAACACACAGAAAGCATATGGCAGAAGCAAGACTAGGATCTTAGTCTTTCTATCCCTCAGGTTACTTCTCAATATGCTACCTTTCCATGAGATGTTATATCTCCATGGAATATAAAGGAAGGTAAAATAATAGAGACAGTTGCTTTGGTGTAAACAATTCTTGGGCAGCTAAGTGGCACAGTGAATAGAGTATCAGTTCTGGAGCCAGGAAAGTCTTGTCTTCTTGAGTTCAAATCCAGCCTCAGACAGTTATTAACTTCAAAACCTTAGGCAAGTCTCTTAACCCTGTTTGCCTGTGTGGCAAACCTCTCTATTATCTTTACTAAGAAAACCTTATATGGGATGACAAAGAAATGGACACAACTGACAAATGACTAAACAGCAACATAAACCACATTCAGATGGAGGCAATGAAAAACTAAAAGGATGTCTTAGACCATTATATTACCTCAGGTCTTAACCATACAGGCACTTATGTGGATATGCTAGAAGACAAACTATTGCCACCCTAAGGATGTCTCAAACAAATACTAAGGTGTCAGAGGAAAGGAAGTGGAAGCAATGATTGCATTTAGCCTTCTCTATAAATTTATCTAGAAAAAGGAAAATAAAGATTAGCTGTTAGAGATGGATGTATCAAGTGAAGGATATTTGTGTTAAGCAGAGACAAAGGACTGTTTGCAGATACTAGGGAAGCAGCCAGTAGACAAGGATAGATTGAATATAAGTGAGAGTGTGGATGATAAAAGGGACAACATGCTGAAGAAGATAGGATGGAATGTTCTGGGGTTAGCTTTGCCAAGAAGGGCCATCTCTCTGTTTGAAAGGATAAAATGATAGAAAACATCTCAGTGATATTAATTGAGGAAAAGGGGAGAAGAGGGAGTTCTTGCCTAATGGCCTAATTTTTTTCAGTGAAACATGAAGTTTCTCAGCTGAGAGCATGAAGATGGGAAGAAGTCATAAAGATTTGAACACCAATAATGAGAACCACAGTGGTGACTGGGATAATGAGTCAATTAGGGTGTGCAAAGGTGAAAACCCAGTTGGTATTATGTGTCATAAAATTTTAGTGGATCCAGTCAGCATGGTTTCATGATTTTTTCCAGCTTTGTTCAGCAGCATGTATTGTGGTAAAGGTGGCAGATGGTGGCAGTAAAACAAGGTTTAGGTTTGGCAAGACAAAACCCTTAAAAGAATATGATGTCAAGGCATTAAAGAGAAGAGGACATAATAAAGCTATACTGGCTCACAAAGGAGTCAAGATATGGAAGGGAGCCAAGTGCAAGAATGGTGGCCTAAAAAAGAACCATAGGGAGGAAGGATTGGAGATAATAGCAAAGACAAAGGATGGGTTTGCAGTTGCAAGACAGAGAGAAAAATGGAAAGATAACAAATTGTGATTAGATAAAGGGATTTTTGAGTTAATGAACTTGGCAATGTTGCCTTTGTGGGTGATGGTAAGAGAAGATTATGACTACTTTTGTATGTAACTGAGGTGGGGGTAGAAAAGTAGGTCATGGGAAATGAATAAGCTGAGGAGGTGGGAGGTTAAGGTATTAAAGAGAATATCAATATATATGTTGAAGTTCCCTAGTATTGGAGTAGGACTTGGGGAGGAAAGAAATATGGTGAACCAGGCCCTGTATTCATTGAGAAAGGAACCATAATACCCTGAAGTATTATAGACAATAGTTATCAGAATCAGTATTGATTGACAAACATAAATTGTTTGAATTTCAAAAGAGAAGTGGAAGACAGAGAGCCTGGAAGTGGCTATAAGACCAAGAATTATTCCACCTCCCCTACTAGGACCAATTAATTGGAGGTAGAGTACAAGTAAAGATGAAACCAATGCAGAAAGGGTAGCTAGGGACTCTGTGTCATCAGAGAATCAGGGAATCAGGTCTCAGGGAGTTCAGGAAGACATTTGAAAAGGGAAGGAGAAGGTTTAACATGAAAATAAGTATGGTGGAAGGAATGGGTAACTTTAGAGTGGGGCAATGGAATGGGTTAGGTTGGAAAAATGGGCAAAAGGGAATGACTAATAGGAAATGAGAGTAGAGTTTTAATAAGGACTGTGGAGTTTTAGAATCAATGGGATGGGAAAGTGTATGTCAGAGTGGAAGCATGTTAGTCACTTACGAATATGTCTAGGTAGATTATCAAGGACAATAAAAATTCACCCTGGTAGAGTAGTTCCAGGGTATTAGGCAGTTGTATGGAAGAGCCTGGGTGCTTACAAGCTGATTCCTATGGAGTCTGAGTGGTTGAAGGGGATGCCTAAACCATGAATCCCCCCATACCCCTACCACTCAGGCACAGGCAAATGCCAACAGATTATGGGTGTCTAGAGGGAGTGTCTGCAATTTCCCCAAAGTAAGATTTCTATTTTGAAGCTTGAGTGTCTGGAACAACTTCATGGGAGGCTGCTTGGAACTTCCTCAAGCAAGCCTATTACAGTAGATCTCAACTGTCCTGAGATTGGACCTGGAGTGCATTTCCTCAGGGCAGACTTCCCAGTCTTGATTGTTATTTCATGGGTAGCCCTGAGGTGAAATGTTGTGATACTGGTCAACCATAGGGGGAAGATTCAATAGCATGAACCTTGGAGAAGATAAGAGTATCCTTATTGGAGTATTACCTCTGAATTTACCGAAACAGCTACTGAAGGAGAAAACCTTATAACTTTCTTCGCTAACTAAGCAGAAAGTGAAAGTCCAAGGGACAGAGGAAGTCCCCAAATTGTGCTTACTTTGTATTGTATTGTATGCATTTATGCATTTTTGATGGAAAACCATACTTGATATACATTCATGACATTAAATTACTCAGGGTTAACTTGGGATCCTGTTGCTCACAATTTGGGAAATACAGACATGAACTATACATAGTCCTTATTTTGGAGATATACCAGAAGTAAAGAGAAAGTGACCCTCTTGAATTCGGACTGCCAGGATCAAACGTGATCTGTGTGAAATTTTTGCTAGGTGACCTGGCCATGGAATAAACTTAAGATATATTCATAGGTTACAAAAATGAAACCATTTCAGAAAGGTGAAGTACTTGCTATGGTCAAATGAATAATTAGTTAAATTGTTGAATTCACTTATTATATTCCTCCAAAAATGAACAAAACTAAGGAAAATAAAAACCTTCATCATAGATATGAATATTTGAATCAAACAAAAGCACACAATGTCCATGTCAGAAAATGTCTTTCCACATTTTAAATTTAACAACTATCTGGTAGAAAATAAGGGGCCTCAAACTTTGAATATGAAAAAGTGAATATTGTCATTAATAATACTATTGTAAATTTATTATGACCTACCTCCAATATTATCTATTTCTACATGGAAATCTAGATATATAGATATACAACCTTGGTGAATGTAAAGATTCTGTGTGCTTAGTATGCATCAGATTTTATTAAAAAACATGATTTTTAAAACTTTTTGGAGTTTTACTCATGTCAGTCTCTGTCTTAATTTGCTCTCATATGTGTGTATAATTACATACGAGACAAGTGTAGTATCATTGCTCTTAATTCAAATCAAAGAGTATTTAGGTAACAGTGCCACCTATTGCTATAAAGTTATAGCAACCTGATTTGTGACAGTTCTAGTTCTCTTTAACATGCAAGATCTATATTTTGAAATTTTCTGATCACTTTACTTAAAGATCCCATGTTACATACTTAAAAACCACAATAAGATATTTAAAGGGAAAAAAACTACATTATAAGCAGCATTTATGAAGAAAATAGAAATTATGAGAGAGCTTTACATTTGATAAGTAGGCTCTATTTTCAAGAGAATTTAGCTGAATTTTTATCATTAAATAAAAAATAGAAAACTGAGGGAAATTGTTTTATGTTAAAATCTAAATGGCAGAAATCTACTTTTAATTCAAATTTTGAATTATTTAAATCAGAAAAGGTGTCTTAAAAACCTTTAAAACAGGTATCAACTATATGCATTATTTGGAAAATTCAGCACTTTCTTTACAGATATTATAACTTCATTTATTAATTCAAATAAGCATCATAACAGTGGTTAAAATTTATATAATACTCAAAGCACTACTCAATATAGCTCAAACTTCTTTGATTCATTTGAATGTAATCAATTAATCAGCAATAATTTATTAGGTCCATTGTGTGCCAGGTCCTGTTGGAGGCAATGAGTGTATAAAGGCCAAAATGAACCAGCCCCCACCTTCAAGGATCTTGTATTTCATTGGAGACAATACACACATATATAAAGTAACATTTATATGGCCAGATGTTTTTTTCTGCTTTATTTTTTTAATTTTGATTTCTAGTGTTACAGGTGGCAATAGAGTAATTACATGCATCTGATATAGCAATACAAAATAAGTCTAATATTGAGCCCAATTATTTGAAGATTTTAGAAATGTTCGTTGTTATTACTGTTACCCAGTATATTGATGTCTTCTTCCTCTGCAAGTATCTGTCAACTTCATATATGTCGATAAGAGATTTTTTTTATATTTCTATTTTGAAATACCCACATACCTAGGTAATATATATATTTTAATTTATCATTTTATCTTCTCTTATATTTTAGGTAAATGTATTCCTATGAATTTGGAGAACATTTAAACTTGTAAAGACATGCTCTTTCATTTGAACATTTTTGTCTTATGCTTTGTGAGTTTCCTAGTTTTGTGGGGACCCTCAAGAATTTAATAGAGTCAAATGAATGAAGATCACAATTTATATCATAACTTTCCCAAGTTCAATAATTACCCAGTGCAGACTAAAAGACAGTTAGCTGAGTTTTTAAAATATGCTTCATTCCTTAGGGAAGAAATTACAAACTACATATTTTTGAAAGTTAATTATATAGTATATATTCTTTTTAAAATTGCATTTACCGTAGGTAATCATCACAGTTACAAAGTTACTCCATCTTTCAGGTTTCTTTTATATCCAATTACATTTAACTATTTTGTTGATTTTCATAAGCTTTCACGAGAAAAAATATAAGCATATCAAAATCACCTAAAATTACATTTTTCTCAAACTCAGGACAATTCCTATGGGTTCTACAAATAAATTCCAATCTGTTGAAAGTTTGTATTAACTTAATGATACAGAATACCTACATAATTATGGGTATTTTTCAGATTGCTTCAAATTTAATGAAAACACAATTGCTATGTGAAATTAGAACAATCTTTTTTAAAAAGAACAGTCTATATTGTACTCAACTTTCTGCAACTGGATGGATAATTAATGACTAATTTGATTTAATATGTTACTGGTTATTTCAAACACAATTTATCATAAGTTTAAAACCAGCTAAAATCCTTTGGGAACCAAAATGGTATATTATATGCTTCAAAAGAAATCAACACTTGTTGGTTATACTCAAAGCTGCTTTTAAAAATACCTCTGCTTTCAATAGTCTAGAAAATAAGAATCTTCTTGGAAAAAGCAATAATCACATTCCTTACCAGTGGATGACTTCAGTGACCTATAACCCTTTCATTCTTGTTCTGAAAGGTATTTACTTATTATGCTCCTGCTCATGATAGTAGTATTTTAAGATCTTGAAAAAGTAAAGGTTTCAAATAAATAATCCATTTTTAATGTCTAAGCCAACTCGGTAATAACATGTAATGGATGTACATTTAACTGTAGACTCAGATCCAATAGAACTGTGTACTATAAAAATTGTAATTTCCAATTATTTGTATGTCTTAGATACCATGGACCAGACAGCTTGTGAATTCCTTTTCATAATGAATAGTACTTCTTTGTAATATTAGAAATTAATATTTACAAAGGTGACGTTGCAAGTTCACATCTACAAATCTTTTCCTTTAAATTTGGTGTTTACAGATCTCTACATTACCCTAATTAGAGCATCATTCAGCCCTGGACCAAAGTACTCATGAGCTGTCGGCCTTCAGTCTTTGTCTTAGCAAGCCCATGTAATTGACTAAGAACATGCCATCAATTGCATGTTAGAATGCAAAGAGAAGCTGGTTATACTTGAGCAGCCTCCATCATCATTACTTTTATATCTTGCCTTTACTCGATCATTGCCTTAAATGAGCATCACAAAACCAATGGAGCTTCAGGCTCCACATTGCATTTTCTTCATAATCATTTTCAATTTATTTTTTCTTGCATGTCATCATTTTAATGTAAATCTTTCTTTTTCTTTTCAATAAAATGAGATGATTAAGTAATCCTGCTTTTTTGCATGATTAAAGATGACGGATAAGCTTGGGTGGATAAAAATCAGGGCTCCAAACAGAATCTGTGCACCTCACATGTCAGGAGACTTCCAGCTTGCTCATTGCTAATGACAGAAAAAATTAGCATGTCTATGGATAGCATAGAAAGAAATCAGAAGGCACCTTTTAAGGCCCTCTAATATTTTCATTCCAAAATTTAAATCACTGCTTTCAATATGTGGTGGCAGTGAAACCCTAGTGAATGCTTTGGGGAACCGATTAATAAATAAGACCTTATTTAGATGACAGTGCCGGCTCAGAGAAAACCACTGATTACCACTGAGTTGTTGGATATGAGCTGATGTATAGGTAAATATAACAGAGGAAAACATTGAAATGTAGAGAATATCTAAGGATTACTGATAGTTCAGTACTAGGAAGCAAGGCAGAATTTTGATTATTTAGTCAAAGATGATGTTTTAAGGATATATTAAAACTATTGACATTTACTAATATATTTCCTTTAAACAATCCTATAAAACATGCATTCATTCTTTTTATGGGCAGCACAAACAAATGAGAAAAGAGATATAAAAATGTAGCACAAAAAGGCTACCCTATAATTCTGAAATGATACTAAGTTGTTTTCTGATATCCTAATAACCAGCCCCCTTGCAAAGATCTTCTAGAGATTCTGCCATTTATGTTTTTCATTTTTATCTTAGAATTCCTGAAACTAACCTATCATCTCATCAATCTTTTTTTTTCATTAGAAAACCTTCAATCTCAAGACTGGGGTCTACAATACCAGAAAAGGACCAAGTGGCTAAGCTAGGCCAAATAGGGCCCTGCATACCACAACATCTCCTGACCTGAGTTTTGGAGACATCTGTATCATGGTCACAGTGCATTTTCTTCTTTGACAGATGAAATTACTATACTTTGATTTCTACCCCCTGATTATGTTCTGGATGGCAAAATTTGGGCCACAAAATGCTAATTTCTAACCTAACACCATGACAGCAATCACAGCCGTCACAAGGATGGAATAAAGAGAGCAATCTGACATCCAGGGATATGAATTTCTCATCAGTGGCTGGCAGGCTGCCGTGAAAGCTTACAGTAATCCCATTGGACAGCCAGGGTTGATGAAGCCTGGGAACAGGCAGCCACAATGTAGGGAGTTCACAATTGCAAGCATTTGTCCATAATTTAAAGCGATATGAGAAGAGGAGAGTATTCATCTGAACAACAAGCTGTAATTTAACTAGAGTAACATTTACACAGTTTTTAACCCATTAAATCTTTCTTTTCTCAGAGGTACCGGCTTTCTTGTTTTAAGGAACAGCTCTCTAACACATAGCATGCAAACATGGGAGACAAGAGCTCAAGCCAGGAACCTAGTGCAAGACAAAAAGCCATTTATTTGGAAGCAGTATCGACAAATGATATGTCCAAAATAGAAAAGATAGGATCATAGATTTCAAGCTGGCAGCGACCTTAGAGGTCAGCTAGTGCAACCCCTCTCATTTTGCAGATGAGGAACATGATACCCAGAGAAATTAAGTGACTTGCCCAAGGTCATATATATTACAAGTGGTAGAACAGAGATTCAACCTAATTCGCTCTATTTGGCAGCTTATAGGTACACTCCTCTGATTTTATGTTTCCAATATTCACAATTCAGTTTTGTCAATCACAAACACAAAAAAATCTCAGAAAGGTAAATATATTTGAGTAATTAGAAGGTATAAAATAACAATGAAGTGCTTACATTCCAAAAAGGGGGAAAGTGACAAATATCCCTTTAGAGTCCTCACTGTCTTCAAGGATCACTGAGGGAGTAAAAAGCCAAACACATGGCCAAACTATTGTTTAGTTCATTTTTGCTGGTTCTGAGAGGGGAAAGAAAAGAGGGGAAAATACATTACCCAGGGGAAAAGCTAAGAGAGAGAAGCTTATAATTTCCCACAATTTGTGTGCATAAGAAGAGTATACAGATAGGGAGGTGAAGGGAGGAAAGGTCATATTATTGATCACACTTTCAACTCATCTTGACAAATAAGGATTGAACAAATATGCACCGAAGCTGATGTAGAAATAAATTTATTAAATAAGTAAAGAGACAAGGACAAAGACAAGGTCTATAGGAGAGGATAGAATTATGGGAAGTATAATAACAATTAAAACAATTTCAGGGAGTGCATAATGAAAGGAGGGTTATTTGAAAAAAGTGTAAAACTATGTTTGGGATTTGGATTAGGTGAAGAATATGGGTCAGATGTGTTAGAAGTGTTTATGATATTAGTTTTCTTTCTCCACTTTTTCTCTTCTTTGCAAGAGTCAGGGAGGAAGAAAAAGAGGGGAAAAGATGAGATGTGCTACATAACACATATATTTGTAAATAACAGTATTTGTGAATGTGAATGGGAAGAACTCACCCACAAAATGGAGGATGTCATCTATTGATTTCAATAAATGTACTCTAAACATATATTTTCATAGAGTTTTAAAATGAGCTACCTGAGAACAATTTGTTATTGCTTAATTTGTGTTCAGAATAACATCCCAACCCCTATCCCAGGAAACATCAGCTACTTTTTCCATAAAGGGTATAATGACCTTCCTTGAGAGTTAGGTTACAGGAGTAAAGGCTAAGAACTGTTGATATTATTTCATAATTAAATGAATACAAAGTAGCAATCAGGGCATCAAGGGCCACTTTGATGCTTAACTAAGTGATCACAATGGTTAATTAAGTTAAGAGTGCTTCCCTTAGCTAAATTATTAGCTTGTGATATTTCAAATGTCAATCCACATAAAATATCTTCCTACGAAAACTAAGTGAATCTATATTTGCTTAATTGTTGAAGGCTTACAAGTCAGCCTAGGCCAAGAAAATAGGTGAATTCATTTTCCTTGATGTCTTTTAACATTTTTTAACATCCCTTTAACAAATTAACATGCTGTCTTCCCTGATACTTTCTCTTCTCTAGGTTTTCAGGTCAAAAGTCTCTCCTGGTTCTCTTGCCTATCTAATCACTCCTTCTCTGTTTCATTTCCTGAAGGTATCCCTCATAATTCTGAAATGGGAATTCTACCTTTATTCTACTTTAATTGATCATCTCTTCAGCTTCTCCTGAACTTAATTACCATGTTAATCATTCTCAGATTTACCTATTGAACCTAAAACTCTCTGTTAACCTTCAATCTCAAATTTCTAACTGCATTTCAAACATTTAAATGTGGATGTCCAGGAGAGATCTTAAATTCAATATAACCAAAATATAATTATCTTTCTCTAAAACTTTTCCCTGCCCTCCTACCTTCATGATTACCTTAGAGGATAACAACATCCACACAGTCCCTCAAACTCACAATTGATGAGTCATCCAGAATTCCTCAATATCCCTCATGCCCCTCCCAATGATCTAATCTGTTTATTTCATCCTCAAAACATCTCTTCTACACATCCCTTTTTCTCCTTTGACACTACCACTACTCTATGTACTACTATGTAGGGCCTCATAACTTCATACATGGATTGCCTTATTACAATAGCCTGCTTATACATCTGCCTGACTCAAGTGTCTTCCCACTATAATCCATTATCCACTTAGCCACTAAAGTGATTATACTAAAGCACAAGTTCAGTCTTGTCACTCTCTACTCAATACTTTTCAGTGACTCTCTATTACCTTCAAGATCAAATACAAAATTATCTGTCATTCAAAGTCCTTCATAATGTAGCACCCTCCTGCCTTTCCAGTATTATACTTTACTCCCCAACCTGTATTTTTTTCATTCCAGTGACATTGTTTTTAATGCTAATGTGATCTTCACTGCACCTATAGCAGCCATGAATATCCCAGGGTAATTCTGAATCATGAAATGTAACAGACTCTCCACATAGAAGACAGAATAAAAACATTTATTAAGACACCAAATCCATCATAGCAACAAAAATCTATACACAATAACAATGCAGAGAACAGCACCATCCCTAAGCCTCCTCCCTGCTAGAATTCCCACAAACTAGCTCCATTAAATAAATCACAAACAAGCTCTTTCACTCACACTAGCCAGCTGCCTGCTTGCCTGTATCCTTGTTAGCTGTGACTAGACTCATGATATATTTCCTCTCAGCTCTGCTCTAACTCCACCTCTTCCTATTCCACCCTTCCTGTTTTACCCCTTCAGCAAACTCCTCCCTCCACAGACTCATGTGACTCAGGCTTCCATGTGACCAAAGCAGGTCACACGGTCCTATTAATGAATGGGAAAGATCTTCCCATTTAAATTACTATTACATTGGTCTATTGACTATTTCATGAACAAGACATTCCATTTCATGGCTGTGGGGATTTTTCTCTGCCTGTCCTCATTTCCTGGAACAGTCTCCCTCCTTCACTCTGACTCTGTCCTCTCTGGCTTCCTTCAAGTCCAAAATAAAATTCCAGCTTTTTACAGGAAGTTTTACAGGTTTGACAACCCCTCTTAATTTCCAGCGTTTTGCCTCTGTTAATTATTTCCTATTTATCTTGAATAAAGCTTGATATATAAATATATATGTATATATGTATGTGTGTGTATATATATATGATACATGTGTGTTTGTATGTTGCCTCCCTCAGTAGATTGTAAGCTCCTTGAGAACAAAATCTGTCTTTTCTTCTTCTTTTTGTATCCCAGAGCTTGGCACAATGCCATGTACACAGCAGGCTTTTAATAAATATTGATTGGTTGATTAAATTTAGAAAAGCAAAAATACTAATCACTTTCAGAAATTTTTTAAAAAACGTAATTAAAGAATACAGAGAAGTTGCTTTATGCCTATAAAATTCATAGATAATGAAATATTAATACTATATGTATGTGCTTGACTATATAAATGTGTGCACTTATGTGCACTTATAGAACCACAGACACAACCCAAATGATAAGCACTGAATGGAAAAAAAACAAATGGAGAGAAATATGCCCCCAAAACTATAAAAATCAGGGACTTCAGTGTCACTGTTTTAAACTTAAATAACTCAAACCAAAAAAAAAATTGAAAAGTAAAGAATTTGTATAGAATTTTAAACAACTAAGATATGCTAGATCTCGCTCTGTAGTGAATGGGAATTAGAAGGATTATAAATATTTCTCATTTCTCATCTTTTCCAGGTACCTACAAGACTTCACCATATGTTGAGTTCATAAATAAATGTATGTATATGTATATATTCAGAGATATTAAATGAATCACTTCTTAGTCAAATATAAGAAAAGCAACAATGAATAAAATATATTAGAAAATAAAAGTTTAGATTTTTAAATGAAATACATAATGTAACCAGAAAGGATATGTGGCTTAACAAACAAAAGTCATAGAAATAACAGATAACTTCATCAAATAAAATGCAAAAACTAAACAGGAAAGTAAAAGTTTAAGGATGTGATCAACACAGTCATTAAAAAGAAATTTTTGTTTCTAAATGACTTCATTGACAAAACAGAGAACAAATCAACAAATTAGAGAAAGAATTTCCAAAAATCCTAGAAAAACACTGTTTAAAAAAAATTGAAATTCAGAAAATCAAAGAAGAGATAAGTAAGACTGAAAATTTATAAATCATAAAATTCGTAAAACAAGAAGTTATTTTTTAAAGCTAATAGACATATTGTTTTCCCATTTGATCTTTAAAAGTGAAGAGAACCAAAGCAAAAAATGAAAATGTAGAATGACAATGCAGAGGAAGAAATAAAGGAAAAAACTAGGAAATATTGTGTTCAATTATGTCAAAAAGTATATGAAAGTATGAATATTTATAAAACTGCTCATTACCAGAACAATAAAAAGGAAGTTTAAGTAACACAATCTCAGAAAAAAAAATTAAACAAAGCACAAATGAAAATTGAGAGGGAGAGAAATAGTCATAGTTCCAGATGGATTCACAAATGAATCAAATACCTAAGTAAAAGTTAATTTTACTACTATGTAAATTTTTGCATAAATGTCAAAATAAGATACCTTCAAAATACAGAATTTAGTTTATCAAAACAAATATGGTTCTGATACTTAAATCAAGGTGAGAGATAAAGAAGAGAATTAGGACCATAAGTTGCTAAATTTGTAAATAGAATGAAAGCAAAAACTTTTGGAAGAAATTTTAGGTGTTTTCTCAGGAAAAGGTCTTGTATCTCAAATATATAGAGACTTTTGTCAAATTTAAAAGAATATGAGTCATTCCCTAATGGATAAACATTCAAAGTGTGTGAAAAAGCAGATTTTCAATGAAGAAATCAAAAGTACATATTCCTATGGGGAAAAAAAATGCTCTAACTTGTTGTTGTTTGGAGAAACGCAAATTAAAACAACTTTGAGAAATCATCTCACACCTATCAGATTAGCTAAGGGGAAAATAGCAAATGTTGGAAAGCATGTGGAAAAAATGGCACATTTACACAGTGTTGGCGGAACTGTGAATTGAGCCAGCCATTTTGGAGAGCAATCTGGCAGTATGTCCAAAGAGTTATAAAACTGGGTATACCCTTGGACTTAGAAGTTCCATTATTAGATCTGTTTCCAAAGGTGATCAAGAACAAAGGAAAAGAATCTCTATGTTCTAAACAATTTATAGCAGGTCTCTTTGTGGTGGCAAAGAGTTGGAAATTGAGAAGGTGCCCATCAATTGGGCAATGTCTAAAAAGATGTGGTGTATGATTGTGAGGGAATACTGCTCTACTGTAAGAAATAATGAGCTGGATAATTTTAGAAGAATATGGAAAGACTTGCATGAAATAATAAAAAGTGATGTGAGCTGAACCAACAGAACATTGCGTACAATAACAACAATATTGTTTGAAGAATAATTTTGAACAACCGAGCTACTCTGAGTACTATAAATATTCAAATCAGCTATAAAAGGTCTATGAAAGGTGATGTTGTCCACCTCAAGAGAAAGAACTGATAAATGCATAGACACATAGTATGGTTTCAAATGAATTTATCAATTTGTATCAAAATTTGACCTTCTCTAGGGTGGATTTCTCCATCATCCCCTGGACCCAGTTACTGTCTCCACCTTCCATCTCCACTGTTCAACTTCTTTTTGTGTTATATTTCCCCATAAAATGGTAATCTTCTTGAGGTCAGGGACTGTCTTTTTTACATCCTTTTTTATCCCTGGGGATTAGAAAATGCCTGGCATATAGTAGGAACTTAGCAAACATTTATTGACTAGTGGAATTCTCGGTCCAGTTTATTTGAATGAATTACATATCCACAATATCTGTATATGTATTGATATGAACCATCCCAAAAGCATTTCTGACTGGACAGTCAGACAGATTGTGCTGTGGATGAAAAGGAAGGTAAGAAACAGTCCATACTCTCAAGAAACTCACAGCATATTGGTTGACAACATGTAAATAATTATATTTGAACAAGATAGAGATATGATTAATGTGTACACTAATATAAAGTCTTAGATGGAAGAAAGTGGATTATAGCAGAGATCTGAAGAAGGTAGAGTGGAGGAGGTAGAAAGTTCTACTTAATCAGGATAGCCAGTGAAAATGCCTTAGGGTAAGGAGGTGGAGTGTTGCTTGGGAACAGCACAAGGAAGTCAGTGTCACTGGATCTTAGAGTACATAGAGGATATTAGGTGTAAGACGATTGGAAAGGCAGGAAGGAGACAGACAGACAATGCAGTTTTAAAAGTCATACAATATTATGTATTTGGACCTGTAGTCTTTTAGCTCTAAGAGCCAGTGGAGTTTCTTGAATGGAGATGGGAAGGTAGAGTCACATGGTGAGTTCTGTGCTCTAGGAAGATCTATGCGAATAATTTTCCTCTCTGGTGATGTAAGGTAAAATATTTTGAGTGATTATGGATATCATTTAGGAGAATCAACAATGTTAAAGGGCCATTCACAAATAGCAGAAACTGGAAGACCTCAGTGCAAATAGAAAATCTCGCTTTTGCTTAAATATTTTGCAAAATGTCTTTCATGATAAAGGCAAATATCTTTGGCAAACATGCAGCTCCTTCAGACTTTCATTAATAATAATAATAATAATAATAATAATAAGGAGAATCAGAGATATAAAACAAAGCTATGATTACTCCCTTCAGGAGATCTTAGATAATTTTTATATTTTCATGGAAGACTCATTCTTGGAGGAGAGCCTCCAAGGTAGCGTTTGGCTTTTGTGTTTGGCTATAATACAATGTTTTGGAGACAACAAACATTAAAAATAGGAGAATATTATATCCTCTACATCCCAATGAATTCTATAATTAGGAAGAAAAGTTGTGAAGAGACGGAGGAGAGAGAGAGAGAGAGAGAGAGAGAGAGAGAGAGAGAGAGAGAGAGAGAGAGAGAGAGAGATGCTCCTAAATCATCCACTTAAGGAGGAATCCCAGGGCAACCTCCTCAAAATTTCCCACCTGGCTGTTCTCTTGGATTTCACCATTGTTTCAAGAAATTCATTTTCCTAGAAGATACATCTCCCCATCCCTGGGAACCATCTTTCCCTTCTTCCCTCTGACTGGAGAAGATGGCAGGTAGACATGGCAGATTTTCTTCCAAATACTCCATTTAATGACAAGGCCTAGGATAACCATCTTCATCATTTCTCATCCAGCCACAGGACTTCATTATGGCTGCTGACTGGATGCCCTCTCTCCTCTCCTTTGACAACATCATTTTCATCTTTTTTATGTGTTACTTTCTCCTCTCTCCCCATTAGATTGTAAACTCTTTCAGGGAAGAGTTGATCTTTTGCCTTTCTTTGTACCTCTAATGCTTAGTATAGAGTCTGACACATAGGAGTTTTTAATAAGTGTTTACTAACTGATTGATTGATTCTATTGACTATACTATAAATACCATTTGTGAAAACCTGCTTAGCTGTTCCATTCTCATGCCTCTCTCAAGAATGCTAATCATAGTCTATGCCAATATCTGTTCTTTTATCTGCATCTCCTTTTTAAATGGTACAACTTATTTAGCTGTGTCAGCTTGGAAATAGATGAATATTATTTTTTGTTACTTCTTGCTATTTAATATGATAAGATAGATATCTTATTGGTAGCCAGTAATTAAACATTTAGATATAATTAATTATATTGTGTGCAATGAGATTTAGAGCTTGCAATTTTAGTGTCTTTTAAGAGGGGCAAGTCTCTTCTCAAAGAAAATATTCATAATATATAAGGCTAGAAAATTCTGTATATTTTATGACCTTTTGGTTTCCTTTATTATTATAACTTAACTGTGCTTTCCAACTTCTTTCATGTACTCTCTCATGACTACCTTTACACTGAAGCTACCAAGTATTAAAGTTTTTGGGGATTTAATTTAGAGTTTTATCAAATTTCCATAGAATATGTCAACTTCATCATCACCTGGAGCAGATGTTGGATAGGATATTAATGCAATTATCTTCATGATGTTCTTTTTGAAAATGTTTTTAAGGAGTACTGAAATATAAGATGATCAAATGTCCCAAGACATAAAATGTATTGCTGTATTTTGGTGCACAATAAAATCAGTTCTGTCAGTTTCTTCATTTTTTTTTCTCCAAGGAGAACTTGGTGCTATTCTTTTATGTAACTGCAAATTCCCTTTGTCTTGTACTCTAATTTATAACAAGGAAGTCAATATTGTTCTGGTTGAGTTCCTCCAGCAGTAATATATTACTCCAAAATCACTGAACAATGATTTGATATATGACTAATGCATTTTTACTTTGCTTATTAAGTTTTTTTATATATTTCTAGTGATCAAACATCAAATAAAGTGGAAATTGTCATTTACACAGTAAAACAGGCAAAAAAGTCATATTTGAAAGTGATCATCTCTAGAAGATACATCTTGTTTTTTCTCTGAAAGCAGAATACATCCAACTTCTAACTTTCAAAGGTATCCTTCTCATATAGATTATTTCTAGGCTTCCTTTTATTCTGTGCAATTAAAAATGTTTCCATGATTCACTCTAATTTTTTTCACGTTTTTTCCTCCACAATTACTCTATCCCTTTTCTACCTGCCCTCAAAATTGGAAACTAAAAGGGAAACATAGCCCCTGTGACATGAATGGTTGAGTAAAATAGATTACCTCATTGATCATATCTAAAGATATGTATCTCACTGCATTTTGAGGGGTTTTATGTTATTATTATATGTTATCCTCTTATTTCTGTTCATGTAACTCAGCATCAGTTCATATAAATCTTCCCAAGTTTTCCTGAAAACAAACTTTTTTATTCATTTTTTATGGTGCAGTGACATTATATTAAATTCACAAGGCATTTATCAATTCAACTATTCCTCAAGTGATGAGCATCTCCTTAGATACAAGTTCTTTACTACTACAAAAAAGAATTACTAAAACATTTTTGAACATATGAATCATTTCTCCTCTTCTTTGATCACTTCAGTGTATAGATGGGGTAGAGCTTTCACTGAATCCAACAATATGCACAGTTTCTTGACTTTTTAGGTATAGTTCCAAATCCACTTCCAGACATTCTGGGCCAATTCTCAGTTCCAGCAACAATGTCCTCAAACAGCTTCTTATACTTCTTTCATCTTCATTTTTGGTTATGTTGTAAATTTGATGAATGTGAGATAGAATTCCACAGCTGTTTTAATTTTCATGTTGTTAACTATAAAAATTTGGAACTTTTTTCAAATGGCTGTTCTTAGATTTCTTCCTTCGACTACTTTTGTTGTTGTTGAGTAATTTTTTAGTTAAGTCTGACTCACTGTGACCCATTTGGGTTTTCTTGGCAAAAATGCTAGAGTGATTTTCCTTCTCCAGTTCATTTTACAGATGAGGAAACTGATACAAATAGGGTCAAATAACATTCCCAGGATCACACAGCTAGTCAGTGTTTGAGGTCAGATTTGAACTCAGAAAGATGAGTTGGACTGACTGCAGGCCCAGCAATCTATCTACTATACCACCTATCCTTTGAAAACTTACCATTCATAGCAATTGGCTAATAACCTATCAAAAGATAAGTAACCAAATGTTACGAACACCTTTGAAAAGTGCCTTTTCATAACAGTTGTCCACTATATTTAAATGTCTCTTATTCTTGGAAATTTACCTCCTTTACACACACACACACACACACACGCACACACACACACAAACACACAAATTCAATTGATCACTCTCTTTTTTAACCAGAACTGAATAATTTTAATGGTTAATTCACTGTAGTAGTTTGAGATATGTTACTAGCAGAGCACTTGTATTCTTGACATTTGATTCTTAGAGATGAAATTTATTATTTTTTCTAGTTCCATAAGTTAATGCTTTAGTACTTTGGACATTAAACTACCAATCTAACTAGAAGCAGCTAGGTGGCACAATGGATAACCACTGAGCCCAGAGTCCAAAAGATCTGAGTTTATATCCAACCTTTGATACTTACTAGTTGTATGATCATGAGCAAGTCACTTGATGTGTGCCTGCCTCAGTTTCCTAAAATGGAAAATGGGGATCATAATACCACTTATCTACTAAGGTTGCAAAGATCATACAATATAATATTCTTAAACGGTATTTTCCCCAGTTACA
This sequence comes from Notamacropus eugenii, assembly GCF_028372415.1. Classification (NCBI taxonomy): domain Eukaryota; kingdom Metazoa; phylum Chordata; class Mammalia; order Diprotodontia; family Macropodidae; genus Notamacropus; species Notamacropus eugenii. Next base: position 297,047,467 of record NC_092875.1, on the reverse strand, counting down.
TGTAAAAAATAAGATCAACAATCATTTTTACAAGATTTTGAGTGCCAATTTTTTTTCTCCTTCCCTCTTCTAAAAGATGGTAGGCAGTTTGATATATTTTATACATGTACTATCACATAAACATATTTCCATATTAGTCATGAAAGAAAAAACAGATGAAAAGGGGCAAAAAACATGAAAAAGGATGAAGTACATTAAAAAAAAAATGCTTCACTCTGCATTCAGAGTCCATAGGTTCTTTACCTAGATATGGATAGCATGTTTCTTTGTCAGTCCTTTGTACTTGCCATGGATCATTCTCTTGTTGAGAAGAGCTGAATCATTCATGGCTAATCACACAATGTTGCTGGTACAGTATACAATGTTTATCTGGTTCTGTTCATTTCACTTTACATCAGCTCATACAAGTTTTTCCAAGTCTTTCTGAAGTCTGCCTGTTCATCATTTCTTACTGCACAATAGTATTCTATTACATTCATATACCACAACTTCTTCAGACATTCCCTAATGGACAGACATCCCCTCAGTTTCCAAAATTTTGCCTCCACAAAAAGAGCTGCTGTAAACATTTTTACACATATTGGTCCTTTTTCCCTTTTTCAAGAACACTTTGAGATACAGATCTAGTAGTAGTATTTCTGGATCAAATAGTATGTATATACAGTTTGGCTTCCCTTTGGACGTAGTTCCAAATTGCTCTCCAGAATGATTGGATTAGTTCACAACTCCACCAACAACGCACTAGTGTCCCATTTTCCCACATATCCAACATCTATCATTTTCCTTTTCTGTCGTATTAGCCAATCTGATAGGTGTGAGGTGTTACCTCAGAGTTGTTTCAATTTGCATTTCTCTAAGTAAAAATTATTTAGAGCACTTCATATGCCTATAGGTGGCTTTTATATCTTCACCTGAAATCTTCGTGTTCTTATCCTTTGACCATTTTTCAACTGAGGAATGGCTTGTATTCCTATTAATTTGACTCAGTTTTCTATATTTTTGAGAAATGAGGCCTTTATTAGAGATACTTGCTGCAAATATTGTTTCCAAACATTCTGCTTTCCTTCTAATCTTGGATACATTGTGTTTTATTTGTACAAAGGCTTTTTTATTTAACATAATCAAAATTATCTATTTTATATTTTGTAATGCTCTCTATCTCTTGTTTGGTCATGAATTCTTCCCTCCCCATAGTTTTGGCAAGTAGACTATTCCTTGCTCTTCCAATTTGTTTGTGGTGTCACCCTTTATGTCTAAATCATACCACAGGTCTGTCACCTCTAACTTTTTTTAACATTCTATTTGTCTCCCTAATTTCTTTCTTTCTTATATATTGGTTGAATTTATTGAATTCTGAGAGGGGACAGTTGAGATCCCACATACATAGTTTTGTTGCTTATTTCTTCCTAAAATTCACTTAACTTTTCTTTAAGAATTTGGATGCTACACTACTTGGCACATATATATTTAGTATTGATATTGCTTCATTGTCTATAGTACCCTTTAGCAAGATGCTACTTCTTTCCTTATCTCTTTAATTAAGTTTATTTTTGTCTTTACTTTGTCTAAGATCAGGATTGCTGCCTCTTTTAGTTTTACTTTAGCCAAAGGATAATAAGTTCCACTTCATCCCCTTAGTTTTTCTGTGTGTGTGTGTGTGTGTGTGTGTGTGTGTGTCTGTGTCTGCTTCAAAAGTGCTTCTTGCAAACAATATATTTTAGGATTCTAATTTTTGATCCACTCTGCTATCTGCTTCCATTTTATGGGAGAATTTTTTCCCATTCACATTACAGTTATGATTACTATCTGTGTAATTTCCTCTGTCCAATTTTATTTTCTGCCTCACCTCTCTCCCCTTTCACCCTTTTCCTCCTTTCCAGTGTTTTGCTTTGGTCTGCCACATCCTCTAATCTGCCCTCCCTGTCAGTGCACAATACTCTCTTCCTTGATCTCCTCCCCTCCTGCTTCCCTGTTGGGTAAGATAATTTCTATATTTAATTGATTGTGTGTATGATTCCCTCTTTGAGACAATACTGATAATAGTAATGTTCAAGAGATGATCATCTCCCTCCTCCATCTTGCCCTTCAGTGTAATAGTTCTTTTGTGCCTCTTCATGTGAAATAATTTACTCCATTCTATCTCTCCTTTCCTTCTGTATCCAGTGTACTCCTCTTCCCTTAATATTTTTGTCATTCCCTCAGATTTACCTTATGCTCTACCCTCTGTATATGTATGTTCCTTCTAGCTGAACTATTAGTGATGCAATTTTTTTAGAATCTCAACTACCATCTTACTATGTAAGAATATAAATATTTTAGCTCTCTTGGATTACTTATGTCTTCTTTTCCTTTTTTTCTTGTTTATGTTTCTCTTGCATGTTGATATTTGGGGTCAAAAATTTTGGTTTAATTCTGGTCTTCACTTTATGAAAGGTTGAAGTTTTTCTATTTCATTGAATGACCATTTTTTCACTTAATATTGTATGCTTAAATTTTATGGGTAAATAATTCTTGGTTGTAGTCCTAGAACCTTTCCCTTCCAGAATATTATGTTCCATGACCACTGATCCTTTAATTTTACAGCTGCCAACTCCTGTATCATCCTGATTGTGACTCCACAATACTTGAATTATTGGGTTTTTTTCTAGCTTCTTATACTATTTTTCCTTGACTTGATAATTCTGAAATTTGCTTATAGTTTTCCTTGGAGTTTTCATTTGGGGATCTCTTTCATGAGTTGATCAGTGGATTCTTTCAAAGCTTATCTTGTCCTTTGGCCCTAGTAAGTCCAGGCAGTTTTGCTTGGTAATTCTTGAAAGATATTGTCCAGATATTCCTTTAGATTAGAATTGTCAGGTAGTCCAGTGATTCTGATATTGTCTCTCCTGAATCTGTTTTCCATATCAGTTGTATTTTCCATGATGTATTTTACATTTTCTTCCATTTTTTCATTCTTTTGGATTTGTTTTATCAATTCTAGATGTTTCATAGAGTCATTTGCTTCCACTTGCCCAATTCTAAATTTTAAGTTGTCATTTTCATTTAGCTTTTGTGCTTTCTTTTCCATTTGGCCAATTGCACTCATTAAAGAGTTTTCTTCAGTGTATTTTTGTATCTCATTTTCTATGTGTTCAATTCTACTTTTTAAGCAGTTTCCCAAACTTTTTAGTGTTTTTTTCATAATTCTCTTGCATCACTGTCATTTATTTCCCCAATTTTTTCTTCTATCTCTCATATGATTTTTAAGCTCCTTTTCTGAGTTCTTCCATGAGTTCTTTCCAGACTTGAGACCACTTCCCATTTTTTTCCAATGAGATATTTCATATTATCTTCCATTTTTTCATTCTTTTGGTTTTGTTTTGTGATTTCTTGGTTTCTCATAAAGTCATTAGCCTCCATCTGTTCCATTCTAAGTTTGAAAGAACTATTTTCTTCAGTGAGCTTTTGAATCTCCTTTTCCATTTGGCTAATTCTGCTTTTGAAAGCATTCTTCTCCTCATTGGCTTTTTGAACCTCTTTTGCCAATTGAATTAGCCTATTTTTCAAGGTGTTATTTTCTTCAGCATTTTTTTGGGTCTCCTTTAGCAGGGTGCTGACCTGCTGTTCATGCTTTGACTGCATGTCTCTCATTTGTCTTCCCAGTTTTTCCTCCACCTCTCTAACCTGATTTTCAAAATCCTTTTTGAGCTCTTCCATGGCCTGAGCCCATTGAGTGGGCTGGGATACAGAAGCCTTGACTTCTGTGTCTTTGCCTGATGGTAAGCATTGTTCTTCCTCATCAGAAAGGAAGGGAGGAAATACTTGTTCACCAAGAAAGTAGCCTTCTATAGTCTTATTTTTTTCCTTTTCTGGGCATTTTCCCAGCCAGTGACTTGACTTCTGAATATTCTCTTCACACCCACTTTGCCTCAGGATCATCCCAGCCAATACTTGGGGTCTGAAATTCAAATGCTGCTTCCCAGCCTCAGGGCTTTTGGTGGGGGCAGGGCTGCTATTCAGTGTGAGATTGAGTTAAGGTGCTCAGGTGGGGGCAGGACCACCTCACGGGGTCAGTTCCCTCAGGGGGTTTATGCAGAGACCTTCAACAATGGATCTGGGCTCCTGCCTGCTTGGGGAGCCCTGGTTTCCTCCCACCTCTGCTTCTGCCTCCCGAGGGGGCCTGAGTTATGGGGGCCTGCCAAAGAGACCCTCTCACCAACCCTTGTTGCCTGTGGGTGGAGGGACCCGTGCAGCCTCTGGGGATTCCATCCCCAAAGCCTGCGCGGATCTGATCCTCTTGGTGTTGCGTGGCCAAGGAGGGCTGGGCTCTGCTCTGGATCCACAGCATGAAGGACCTTTTGGGAGAGGTTTTCAGGCTCTCTGGAACAGAAATCTCGTCTGCTCCATTGTACTGTGGCTTCTGCTGCTCCAGAATTTGTTGGGAGTTCTTTTCTACAGATATTTTATGGGCTGTGGGTTTGGAGCTAGCATATGTGCATCTTTCTACTCCGCCATCTTGGCTCCACCCCCCCACTTCCCATTTTTCTTTGGGTTTTTGCCCATAGCTTTTTGACACTGTTGCCTTCTTCTGAGTTTGTGTCTTGGTCTTCAATGGTCAGATTCTTTTTTGCTGTTGTTTTTGCTCATCCTATTTTTTTTTACCTTTTCCCTTTCTTTTAAATTTGTTCTATATGCCAAGGGTGGAAGAGCACTATCTCAGGCTTACTGTGCCCAAGGCTGCAGGCCCTGGCTATTTACCTGGTGTTGTACTGATGTTGCCTTGAAAACCCCAGGGGACCCTCTTGTCTGGTGCTGTAATGAGGGTGGGTATGAGAGGTTGACTGTCACTACTGGAGGCTATAAGGGTCTGGCAGCTTACCTGGTGTTGAACTGGATTCCTAATGGTTGTGTTTGTTATGCGCTGAAGCCTGATGGGGTGTTTTAGCATTTCTCTGTGTCTACACTGAAGCACGTGGAGGTCTGGCGTACTGGGTCTCAGGATCAGTTCTCCCATTGGATTGTTGAGGTGTGACTTATGGCTGGTCTTCTGGGATGCTTCCTGTCCTGAGATTAGCTTCCCTTTTACCTGATCTTCCTTCTTCCTGATCTTCCAAGTTTCTTAAGGATTGTTTCACTACATTTTTTGCTGGTTCTGCTGGTCCAGAATTTGTTTTGTGGTGCTCTTTTATGGTTGTTTGGAAGTGAATATGGAAGCATTTTACTGGTTACTCTACCATCTTGGTATGAGATATTTTAAGAACTCAGTGAAATGCTTCATATATTCTTTTGGGTGGTATCAGCACTGAATAAAAAGTTAGGCAATGTTGTCATTTTTATTATATCATCATGACTTAATAATAAACAGTAAATTTTCTCCAATTATTTTGTCTTTATTTCTGTAAAAAAAGTTTTATAATTGTTTTGCTGTAGTTCCTGATTATGTGTTTGTTGCAAATATTTTATATGCTATCTATGTTACATTTTGGGTGGAGTTTGTCTTTCTCTCCCTTGTTAATAATGAAGAAATACTAGTGATTTGGAGCATAAAATACTAATTTATCATATAAAATATTATAGTATATTAATATCATTGAATATTGTACTATAACATGGCAGCTAAGAGGTGCAGTAGATAGAAAGCCAGGCCTGGAGTTAGGAAGACTTGAGTTCAAATCTTGCCTTAGACACATTTTAGCTGTGTCACCCTGGGCAAGTTACTCAACCTTGTTTGCCTCAGTTCCTCATTTGTAAAATGAGCTAGAGAAAGAAATGGCAAACTCTTCTAGTATCTCTATCACGAAAACCCCAAATGGAATCATGAAGAGTTGGATATGAATAATAACAAATACTGTACTATGCTATGCTGTACTATACTATACTTTGCTTTACTCTACTATAAAATAGTAATTTATTTTATATCCTGCACCTTTACTAAATATTATCTCATATGTGTGTATCTGTATATGTATGTGTGTATATGTATTTTATGTGTGTGTGTGTTTCTTGGCCTAACAATTAACACCAAGAAAACCCAGATGCCACCCCAGTCAGCACCACACCATCCATATATAGAATCATTGGTTACAACAAATGGAGAAGTTTTGAGCTCTGTGGACAAGTTTATTTACTTTAGTAGTGTATTTGCCAGGGATATACGCATTGATAATAAGATTGACACATGTATTGCCAGAGCTAGTTCATTGTTGGGAGGCTCCAAAGGAAACTATGGGAGAAAAGAGGTGTTAGACAGACTAACAAACTGAAGGTCTATAGAGCTATTGTGCTGACCTCATTGTTGTATGCATGTGAAACTGGGACAGTATACCAGTGCCATCCAGGAAACCGAATTGCTTCTATTTGAATTGTTTTAGGAAAATTCTGAAGATCACCTGGCAGGATAAGGTAACAGACACTGAGGTCCTTATTTGAACTGAACTGCCAAGCATTCAAACTCTGTTTCAGAGAGTGCAACTATGATGGACTCACCATATTGTTCAAATACAAAACATACACTTGCCAAAAAGACTGTCTTAGGGACAAGTCATGCAAAGTAAACTTTCACCCAGTAGTCAGAAGAAGCTATTCAAGGACACCATCAAAGTCTCTCAAGAACTTTGGAATTGATTGTGACATGGGAGACACTGGCACAGGAATGCTCATCATGGCGTGCCTCCATCAAAGAAGGTGCTGTGCTTTATGAACAAAGCAGAATTGAAACAGCTCAAAGGAAGTACAAGATGCACAGATTTAGAGTATCCACCCCAAATGTTCACACAGATATTTGTTTCCGAACTGTGATAGACCATTCCAAGCTTACATTGCTTGCGGCCACAGCTGAACACAATGACACTTGACTCTAGAATAATGATGTAATTTTCGCCTTCTTTGAAAATGAAAGACAACAACCAGATCAGACCAATCAACTAGACCATTCATTTCAATTATTTTTTTAGTTGACTCTTTTGGGTACTATATATATAGCTGACTCTTTGAGGTTACATATATACACACATATATACACATACATGCACATATGTGTGTATACATATAGATGTATGTGTGTACATGTGTAGAAGTATATGTATATGTGTGTATGTACACACATGCATATGCATATGCATATACATGCATGTGTGTATAACTATGCATTTGTATGTATGTGTACATACATGTGTGTGTTTATGTGTTATACATGTATATTTTTTGCCTATGCTTAGTCCTTTTTTTAAAAATGGAATTGGAAAATGTAACATTTCTAGAAATATGCTAAAAGAAAAGATAAAAATAATTTTGTTTTATCCCTGGTTTTATTGGAAAGTCCTCTAGTCTTTCTTCATTACACATGTTGTTGGTTCTTAATTTTAGCTGAATACACCTTAGAATATTAAGAGAAAATTGAACTTGTTCCTGTAGTTTCTAGGGGTTTTAAAAAGGGAATCATTATTGAATTTTTCAAAAGCTTTTCTAGATAAATTCAAGAATATAAATATGATGAAATACTATTCTGTTGAACTCCAATCAGTACAATAACCAACTATGATTCCAAAGGACTAATAATGATAAAAATACGTGATTCATTTCCTGATACGGAGGTTCAGGACTCAGAATGTTGAAAATATATTTTGGATAAAGTCAGTGTGGAAAGTTATTTTAATCAATTATACATTTCTGTGATTTTTTTTTTGTTTTCTTTAGCATGAATTTTGTGTTCTCAACTGAGAGGGAATTGGGGTGGACAGGTAGGAGAGTGGATTTTGGCTGATCAAAACAAAATATTTTTCAAAATAAGAAAGCTTTCCTGGCATCTGTTTCTACAATCTTGTGGTTTTTATTATGTTTATTATTAATATGATCCCTTAGGCTTTTTGTTTTCCTTATATAAATAGTCCCTGCATTCTTGGCGTAAATACAACATGACCATATTATACAGTCTTTTTAATATGCTGTTGCAGACTCAATGTTCATACTTTGTATAATATTTTGGTGTCATTCTTTATTAGACTTATTGGTATATTGTTTGAATTCTCTGCTTTAGTCTCTCTTTGATTTAAAAATTGAAACCCTTTCAATAGAAAGAATTTGGAAAAATTTCTTCTTTTCATAGCTTTGCATACAGTATATTTAACATTAAAATCAATTGTTCTCTTGAAGTTTGGCAGAATCATTTATAATTTTGTCTGGTATCCTGTTTTTATATTTTCTTTTGGGGGTTTATTTATGGATCATTCAATTTCTTTTTAATGATATTGGGCTACTTAAATAATATAATGCTTATTTTATTAATTTGTGCTTTTACTTCTGTAAATATACTTTTTATCCAAGTTATAAGTTTAATGTATATTATTGGAAAAATAGTGTATGATAGTTTTCTTTATATCATTTTTAATTGCTCTGAATTCTTATCTATAATATGAACCATTTGACTTTCCCATTTCTGGACTTTTTGTATCTAATTTACTAGATTAAAAAGAAAAATATATCAAAATTTTTCAATGAGGGCTTTTTATTCTATTTTAGGCTTTTGTATTTACTTTCTGTTTTTTGCTTTCAGTATTGCTAATCTGTAATTTTTCAAGATTTCTACTATGACCTTTAGTTGTGTTTGTTTTGTTACTTTTCTATTTTTTAAGTTGAAGTCCCAGTTCAGTGATTTGTCATTTTTCTCTTTCATTAAGGAGCATGTGTCTATACATTTGTGAGTGTGTGTGGGTGTGGGTGTAGGTGTACGTGCACATGTACTTTTTTCTTAGCTAACTAAGTAGTACAGTGGATAGAACAACTTCTAGAGTCAGGAAGACCTGAGTTCAACTAGTTTTATGACTTTCTATAGGATGGGTTTTTTTTTTTTTTGGAGGTTTCACCCCCCCCATCCCCAATTTATGGTCAATTTTTTTAACTTTGTCATGTCAGTCTAAGCAGTAGAACCTTCCTTTCCTGTTAATCAGTTTGCTAGATATCCATGTACTCTGCTACCTAGTGACTATGGCCTTCTTGGTTTTTCTTGAGCATGGCAGTCTTTTGTCCACACCTTTCCCCTGGCCATCCCTCATGCCTAGAATCCTCTCTTTCTTCATTTTTGCCTGTGATCCCCTGGCTTCATTCAAGCTGCAGCTATAACAAGTCCTTCCTACTCCCTCTTTAATGTTAATGCCCTCACTTGGCCTATTATCTCCATTTTATCCTGTCTGTATTTTGTTTACATAATTGTTAACATGTTGTTTTCCTGTTTGACTATTAGCTCCTTGAAAGCATGGACCATTCTTTTTCTTTTCTTTGTATTTCCAGTGCTTGGTAAAATGTCTAATACATAGTAGGGCATGACAAATGTTTGTTAACTAGATTATCTAAGTCTGAAAGGACTATATTGAGGGCTTCTCCCACTGTTATAGTTTTACTATTTCTCCTTGGAATTAAACTAACTTCTTTACATATTTAGTTGCGTTGCTCATCTGTGTGTATCTATATTAAGTGCTGATATAGATTTACTATCTATGATGCCTTAAGCAAAATGCAATTCCCCTGATTCCTTCTTTTTAATATGTTTATTTTATGACACATTATCTAAAATCAAGATTACCACTTTTCTGACTTCACTTAAAGTATAATCCTTTTGACTCTTGCCTCTAATCATAACTCTTTAGTTTATTTTACTAAAATGAATCCTTATGTTTCAAATGTGTTTTTGAGAAAAATACTGCTGGATTCTGATTTCTAATCCATTTTCTGATCCTTAAGCCTAAATCTATATCTCTACAACTTCTGTCTATTGTTATTGATTCTATCTGAATTAATTTAATCTCTTTTTCTATATGGCATACCTTCATATGCTCACTTAAAGACATTCTGTTCCCTTTGAGCCTTCTGTTCTCCAAATCAATCATCCTTATTTCCTTAAACCAATTTGCATATGTTTAAATTAAATTTCTATCAATGTACTGATTATCTTTCTCTGTATACCTTCCATTCTATCAATATTCTTACTTAAAAATGTGGCACCCAGAACTAAGCAGAGCATACCAGATGTGACCAAACCATTACAAAGTGCAGAAAGACCTTGACCTCTCTTGTCCTGGACACTGATTCTCAATGTATACTAAAATTGGATCACTTTTCATACGACTTATATTGACCTGCTTATATTGTCTTAATATTGAAATTATAATGCATTAAAATATCTAAAACTTTTTTCGGACAAATTACTTTCTAGCTTTGATTTCCCCATTTTTTACTTGTGAATTTGATTTTGGTTTTGCATCATATTGTAGTATTTGCTCATCCTCATAAAACCTCATCTTATTAGCTTCAGCCCAATGTGTTTGCCTATGAAGATTTTTGGGGGGGATCTTTACTCCATCATATTGACTTTTCTTTATAGCTTTATGTCATCTGCAAATTTGCTAATCATGGAAACATTGCCATTGACCAAATCAGCAATTTTTTTTAAAAGAAAGAGTAAAAGGAAGGAAGGAAGAAAAAAGAAAAACAAAGAAAGTTATCCCACATTACCCATTTCTTCCCTAAGAAGCTTGTCAGATATTTCACTCAAGTCTAGGTAATTTAGATTATGTTTCCCTGATATACCTTTTTAAAATTTCTATTTGATGATGATTGTGATGATGGTGAAAAATTAATAATTATAATGACCATTAGGACAAGATTTTACTGAAAAGGACCCACATCCATAAGTAATTCTTGCTTCATTTTCTTCTTTAAATGGAAAGCATTTGGGCAAAAGCCTCAATCCTTCTATTTTATTCCAATGCCATTCTTTTTTTTTTTATTTTTCACTAAGAGAAAGTAATCTTTTCCAGTAGCATGAACTTGTCTTTCATTTTCTCCTTACTTTTATGTAAAATTTCTTTACTTTTTTAACTCAGTAAATAATATTTACCTAGTTCAACTTGAATCTACCCTATAACCAAAGAACATATTCTACTGTTACATAGGTGAAGACCCCTCCTATTATAATGTATGCATTAAATACCACATAAGCCTTTCTGGAACAAAACTGCCCCAGATACTAAAAGTGCCTTGTGCTACAGGGATAAATGGCAGCAAAAACACAAGGCATCATCTCCCTCCTCTGCAGAGGATATTGAGAGTAGGATTCTCCCACAAAATGTTATTTTGATTCCAGTTATAGCAGTAATATGTAGGATATTCACTGTCAAGATTCGATAAATGGGTAACATTACTTCTGTGGATTGCATTAAAAAATTTCACTATGTCACTCAGTAGATGACCTTGCGACCTGCTTATATGGAAAGGAGTCTATCTGACCTGAACTATAACAGTGTACCCCCATTTTGCCTTAAAATCTCTATTATCTTCATTTTCTTTCTCCTACTTCAGTCTCAGAAAATGTTTTGTCTTTCCAAAGTAACAAGGTTAATTGTTCCATCTGTGTTCTTCCTCTAAGACTTTATTCCATTCAGTTTTCCTCTCCATCTCTGTCTCTCTATGTGTTTTGCTTTGTCTCTTTCTCTGTCTCTCTCTTTCTCTTTATCTCTGGCTATCCATCTGTCTCTCTGTCTCTGTTTCTCTCTCCTTCCTTTTCCCTCTCAATTTATTTTCAATTTCTCTCTCTCTAATAGAATCTTCCTCTCTAGCACTAAATATGTAAAGGTTCTTCAATATCCAAGTGGAATGGTCTTTAAATATCTATATCTATATCTATCTATCCATCTATCTATCTAGCTGTGTGTGTGTAAGTTTATGTGTATATGCCTTTGGTTCAAATCCTACCTGCGATATTTACTTGGTAACCTTGAAAAAATAATTTAACCTTCCTTGTACTCAATTCCTTCATCTGCAAAATTAAAAGTTGAATAAGATGGCTTCTGAGTTCCCTATCAATTCTTAATCTATAATCCTGTGATCTCTCCACTCTCATACTATCTACAATAGTTCTCATCCATCATTTTCACTGCCAAATATGTAAACCGAGAAGTCCATTCTCACTACTTCCACATCACTTACATTTACTTGTAATCTATTTTCATCTCTATAGAAGCCCCTGCAACTATTCTAGTGAAGATCATTAATGAAGTCATCTTCTCCAAACCCAATAGCTTTTAAAAGTCATCTTCCTTTTAAAACTGCCTTGCTCCTTGATTTATTGATGATATTTGACACTATTTACCTATCTGTGCTTAATTTCCCTTCATTAAAGTAATGTAATCATGCATGAAAGTCTTCATTTCCCACTTACTCAGAAGGGGAAAAGGTGTCCCATTTCCACGCCAAGAATCTCCTTCTCTCTAATTTCAGGGTAAACTGCTTCTTCTTGATCCTTGTGTTGCTGAACATATCCTAATATTTTCCTTTTAATTTTGACATAAAAACACATTGATGTCTCCTCTGTTATAAAAATGTAAATGTCCCTTTATTCCTTTATATAGTTCTTTTCAGTACCAATCAAAAAACAAACCACACACGATGTTTTCAGTTTCAAACAACTAAACTCATTCTTCTACTCCCTAGAATCTGATCTGGAATCTGGCTTATGCCCTTATATATCTACTGAAACTTCTTTGTCAAAATTCAGTGATGATTTCCTAACAGCCAAGTACAATGACTTATTTTGCAATTTTTTTCCCCAGGAAAATTATCTCTTGCCAGGCCTAGAGGCCTGAGGGCTACCCGAGTCTTCCCTTACCTCTATCGGAGGTCTTCGGTTGGCCAAACCGCATGCTCGTTTGAGAGAAAGGACGTTCCAGAATCGAACAAGGGTTGAGCTTTATTTCAGGGTCTAGTTACAAGTGCAGGGGAACTCTTCCTTAGGAGGGAGCGAAGAATCTCCTAAGGAGGCAAAGATCTTACAATAAGAGATTGGAAATAGAAGTATAAGTGGGGAGAGAGCGGGAGGGGAGAGAGGAGAGAGGAAAAGCAGAGCCTTGTTGTCCTCACACGTGGCCACTCCGCCCAAGAGAGTTTTCAGGCTTTCCTGATCCTACTTAAGCTCTCCAGCTGCATAGTTTGCATCTGAATACCGTGCTGTTAGATAACAATAGTGTGCCCAGATCCAGGACAATCTCGATGGCGGGGAGAGCTCTCTCCCATCATGTTTCTCACGGGAAGAGGCGGAAATACACGAGATAGCTTGGTTCACCTCGATTCCCAGTCGTTTCCTGGGGGGGCCTCGTGAGAACTCTAAGATTTAGAAGTTCCCACCTTTACCCACCCGAGACTGTCCACATGAAATTGAGCTTCCATTCCCAGCAATCTCTCCCTGTTCCATCTCCAGTATCCATGCCTACAATTTCTATCTTCTTACCACTTGGAAACTAACTCATTTCAAGGTTGAGCCCAAGTATTATATGCTGTGACTGACCTTTCTGACTCCCCCCACCCCAGTGCTTTTCATCAAAATTTACTTTTCCAATGAAGTAGTTCATGATCTATACATGCTTGCTGATCTTCTGTTTCTCTGCCCCACATCCTCCCATAAATCTGCTATACAAGTTCTATCCAGTATAATAGCAATCTTTCTCTAAGTCATTTGACATATGGTTATTAGTGGAACATGAAAGGTGTTTATTGGTTATCGTTTTTGGTGGCCACATGGCTAACGTTTATTTTTGAGGCATCCATCTCTCATGAATTCCTTCAAACTCACTATGTGCCCCTCTCTTGTCCCTTCTCTAACTTTTAATATGAATTCTTATATTCTTAATGAAACCACATAGTCACATAACTATATAACCAAAAATACCCAATAAAATTGATAACTACCAACCTATATGCCTACTTTGCCATCTCTACTAAAATTTATGAAAATGTAATTAATTCATGACTGAGTAGATAAAGTGTCAGGCCTGGAGTCAGGAAGACTCATCTTTCTGAGTTCAAGTTTGGCCTCAGATGATTACTAGCTCTGTGACCCTAAGCAAGTCACGTAACCCTGTTTCACTCTGGTTTCTCATCTATAAAATGAGCTGGAGAAGAAAATGGCAAACTACTCCAGTATCTTTGCCAAGAAAACACCAAATAGAGTGATAAAGAGTTGTAGACAACTGAAAAATGACTGAACAGCAATGAAGGCATCCTTGAGAGAAGTATAAGAAGAGAATAGGTAGGTGTGTGCAAATAAATCTACAGCAGATTACATCTTACACTCAGCTAATTGACTGAGAATAATAGAACAAAAAAAGCTATAGTGCTTGCTGTTCAATGATTATGATAAGGCATTTAGTTTTTAGTGTTCCTTAAAGTCTTAAAGGATTTTCTCTAACAAGTTCACTTCCATTGATAAATCAAAATCATACAAGATTTCTTTAAAAGATACAACAGGAAAGAGAAATTGTTTGATATCCATCTGATTATTAATACAAACACAAAGCATTTTCTTTAAATTATGCATATAAGGCAGGAAAAGAGGGAAGGGAAAAATGTAATTTTAAAACTTCTGGGAGAAAAAGCCTACTTCCAACAGTCATTGAGTTTCCTTTCCTTTTAGACCCAGCCCACTCCATATGCAACCTTCTTGCTCCCTGTTCTAAGTCAGTGTGTGTCATTTTTATGGATAATGAAGTACTAGGTGGGTATCATGGAAAGACTTCCTGCCACCTCAGTGTTCTCTAACCAAGTTGCTTCTTCAGTGTGTTCCCCTCCCCTACCATACATCTCCATCCTCCTCAAGTTCTAGACAGACTTTAGGTCCCCAAAGAATACTCTATTCCTGGCATCCAATTACTCTTTCAGTGAGGGTAGGGAGTGTACATTTTTAAGACTTAGTGAGGACTTGAGAAAATGTGTAGTTCTGCATCATGTTGGCCATATGAATGCTGGTGAATAAGGAATTCCTGTTCATCTGGCCTTCTGATCAGCTCTTAGATTTTTGATTCTTTGACTCCACGACCAGTACTTTTTATCAACTATCAATGTCAGAAATTTGTAGTTAGTTTAAGGTTCATTTTGGTATTCTTTTAGGATGATGGAAGACAAAACTTTCAAATCAATGTGTGTGTGTACACATTATATATACATATACACACAAACATAAACACACATATATATGCATATATATATGAATGAATGTCTGCACACATACATACATATAATTTGTGAAAAATAAGAATAACTTAGGCTTGAAAACTCTTTCCAAACACATCATCTTTGGATTTGTATGTATACTAATTTTCTCATGTTTCTCTCTATTTGGAATACCTCATCTCTGCTTCTCTGTCTTTCGGAATATGTTTTATTTTTTAATGTCTGGCTCAGAAATCAAGTCAAGTCAATACACACTTATTAGGAAACTGCTATGCACCAGGCAATGCACTAAGCACTGAGGATACAGAGAAAGGTAAAATCACTCTATGCTATCAGAAAGCTCATAGTCTAATGTGGAAGATAATGTGCAGACAACCAGATACAAACTTGTGCATACAAATTATGCACAAATATGATGCATACAGAGTAAACTGGAGATGATCTCAGAAGGAAGGCACTAGCATTGAAGAGGAACAGGAAAGACTTCTTACAGGAGATAGCATTTTACTTGGACACAGAGAAGCCAAAAGATAGAGATAAGAATGAAGTGAATGCTAAGCATCTGAGACAGCCATTGAAAATATGCAGAGTTGGATTTTATTTTACTGTTTTATATGGAAGATGGAAGGCCATTTTCAAGAAACAGCAAGGACCCCAGCATCACAGGATGGCCAAGTACTTGAAGAAAATCAAGGTCTAAATAGACTGGTAAAAATGAAAGAGGCAAGTTTATGAAGGGCTATAAAAGACAGATGATTTTGTATTCAATGCAGAAATAATAGAAAACTACTGTTGTTTGTTGAAGTGGGGTTGACATGGTCCAAAGGGTGACATGGTCAAAACTGTACTTTGGGAAGACCACTTTGTGGAAGGAGACTGGAATGGGAAGGGAGATGAATGTGAAAATTGTTGTAACAGTCTAGGGGTGAAGTAATGACAGCCTGCCTTGAATTTATGGCAGTGTCAGAGAAGAGAAGGGGGCATATATTGGAAACATATCAAAGGTAGAATTGACAGGTCTTGGGGAAAAAATCTAGATACAGATGGTGTGAAAGAGAGTAAGTAATCAAGGATGATACTTAGATTGTGAATCAGCGAATGGGAGAAGATACCCTAGAAAGCAATAGAGAAGTTAAGAAGAGGAATGAATTTAATGGAAAGACTTATGAGTTCAGTTTTGGACATGTTGAGTTTAAATAATCTCAGGGATATCCAGTTCAAGATATCCAGTAGATAGTTGTACATATTAGAATAGAGATAAGAGAAAGGATATTGCTGTTGTTCAGTTGTTTCAGTTGTGCCTGACTCTTTGTGACCCCATTTGGGGTATTCTTGGCAAAGATGATGGAGTAGTTTGCCCATGACCACATGCCTAGTAAGTGTCTGAGCCTTAATTTGAACTCAGGACTTTCTGACAGGCTCAGTGATCTATCCAGAAAAGGATGAAGATGTAGAAATATGTGTCATGATGAGATCACAAGGCAAAAACAAAACAGAGAGGAAAGAAAGAAGATGAAACATGAGAGATCTTATGGAATCAGTGGGAACCTTGCTATCCAACAGAGTAGACTGAAAAGGAGTAGTCAGAGGAATTGGAGGAAAATTGGAAAAGAGTAACATCATGAGATGAGAAAAGAGTGTATCAGAAGATGTGGATTATTGACAATATCAGAGTGTACAGAGAGTTCAAGGGTGGTAAGTATGGAAAAAGAAATTATTGATAACTTTACAAACAGGAATTTCAACTGATTGATAAGGTTGGAAATGAGAATGTAGTTAAAGAAATAATGGAACCAAATGTAGATGACTTCCTCAAGGACCAATAGGATGAGAGGTTGCAAGAGAAGTCATGGGTAGTTTGAAGAAGGATGAAAGGTTGGAAAAATCTGCTATGGTGAGTTGGAATAATTAATTGATTATGGAGATGCAAAAGGATCTCTTCACAATAATGAAGACTCAATGGATATTACGTAACATTATTTTGTAGTAGGCTCAGTCTCCACAACTTCCTGATTTTCTCCAGGTTTTATTCAGCAGTACATAAATGAAGTAAAAGCAGCAGATAGTGGGATTAATCCAAGACTCTGGCTTGGAAGGAGAATACTTGAAATAGGATAAGAAATTAAAGGGAATTCAAAGGCTAGAATAGTGTAGGGTTGAATTGGTTTGCCAGGGTCAAAATGGGAAAAGGAGCAGAGTATAGCCAGTGCAAGGGTGATGATCTGAAAAAGAACTAAGGGGTAGAGAAATTGGAGGTCAGAGTGAGAATGAAGAAAAGAGTTAGAGGTTACAAGGTATAGGAAAAGATGGAATGATGAAAGAGTGTGATTAGATAAACTCTGATTTCAGAGTTCATGGGCACAGAAATAAAACACTTGTGCATGGTGGCAAATCAATTTTATTAACATTTCTATGAATAGCTGAGAAAAGTTAGAGGAGTGGGTTATTAAAAATAAGTAAACGACAAATTAGGAAATTGACTTTTCTGAGAAAATATTAATATGCTGAAGTCACCTAGTACAAAGGCAGGAGCTGTAAAGGAAAGACTTTGGATAAGACACCAAACTTGTTGAGGAAGTAAAAAGAGTGTTCTGGAGGTCACTAGATAATAGCTACCAGAATCTTGATTGGGTTATAAATGTGGATTGCATGAATCTTTATGGAGGAGAGGTTACTGAGTGATAGAAGAGCCTAGAAGTGACAAGGGGGGACTAAAGAATATTTTAACTCCTCTATGTGATCCCTTTTTCTTTTCTATGTCTTACCCTTTTTATTTTTACCTATTAAGCATAGGTTCATTCAATAGAAACATTATTGTATGCTTTTTTATTCTTACATTAAAAATAAATGGCAAGTTACACTAACTACAATAACCGAATGGTCACATAGAGTTTGAATTGATATTTGAATGCTACTGCTAAAGAGTACTGTCCTAATTGTGGGAAAGTAGATAATATCTTAAGAAGATTAATATTATATTATATATTAATATTATCATTATTACTATCACTAATGATAATGATGATGGTGGTGGTGGTGGTGAGGAAAAAATAGTAACAATACTAATAGTAATCTGGTGTAACTTTAGATGTGTCACAAGTACTTGGGGAATTAGTTTTGTTTTCTTTATCTGCAAAAAAATTGGTTGGATTAGAGTTCCTTTAGGCCCTGAATTTCTTTATTTAAGGAGCTATACTAAATCCCCTTGGAAACACACACACATACACACTCGTACGTGTGTGTGTGTGTGTGTATATATATACACACACACACATAAGCATGTGTATGAATGTGTGTATACATGTATGTATTTATATGTACATATATTATATGTGTGTATGTATGTATCCTGCCCTGATTGAGCTCATAGTCTAGGAAGTAAAGGCATTGATATATGTCTCTTTTTAGTAATGCAAAATTAATTAAATAAATATAAAGCAGAATATGGTCCAGACTTTCAGAAACAAACAAAATTCAGTGTTTCTAGTTTCTGACTGCTATGTTAAAGACGCTGTGAGGGGCACAGATGAAACAATCTCAGTACTTAAAGAAAGAAGAATTGATGAGAGCATTAAAGTGTGGATAAAGGAAAGCAAAAAATGAGAGCTGACTATAAAATTTCTAGGCTGAAGATGAGAATATTTGTGATAAAAGAAAGAGAAAAATGGAAAAAGGGAACTGGTTTAGGTAGGGGGGTGATAATTGTCTATTGTAAAGCTTCCTCCAAATTCTTCAAATTTCCAGGCAACCGTTAGCTGGGTTTACCTGTGCCGATGTGCATGCTCATCACAATTACATGAAAGCTCATTTGCCTTTTCAGTCCTGTGTGAGTTGCCCTATGTGGATTCAAGGGGTGAAAAGGTGGCTAAAGATGAAAATGAACTCAAGTAACACTTGCAGTTCTAAGTAATAATTTTCCCATTTCGAAATGACAAGTGGCACACATTTCACATATAAGTAAATTTTTGAGAGACTAAATCATTGGTTTCATAGAAATGGATATAGAAGACAAAAATCAAGTCTTTTTTGAATATTTTCCTTTAAAAAATAAAAAAAAAACCACAGCCACAAATAATTCTTCAGTTAATCAACTTAAGGAACAGCTTGAATCAGACATATGCCAGCATGGTCTGTTCCCCCAAGGTATCACTCCTCCAGGTTGCCTATTCATAGTGAAAGAGTAGCTGATTTATGAACAGTTTGATTTAAAGCATGATCTTGGATAGGTTCCAAATAATTTTCATCTTTGAAAAGTTGTCAACCAGAGTTAGCCATGGGGGTGCCAGAATTAAATTATGATATATCTCACCAGAAGACATGACCATTGGGCTTAAGGACATTTTTATCCTCTTTTTTTTTATCTTGCATTTTCTCACTTCACATTTATATTCAATCCATTGACTTCCAAGATTTTTTTCTTTCTTTTATCATGTTTTGAATTGGAAGTCAAGTAGAAGAATAGAGAGACAAAGAAAAAAAGATAAATCAATCTAGCAAAACTCATCCTTGTTCTGTTTATATGAAATATTTTCCCAGTAAGCTCTGGGAGGACTGGAATTGTTTTTCTTTTTTTCTTTGCATCCCTGATATCTCCTACGATATTTATTACAGAATAGGTGACTACTAAAAGTTTGTTTGATTTGGATCGCATTGCTTCTGCCACTCCATTTAGATTCACACCCCTGTTGTTATCCAAGCTGGTTAAATATCAACCAGCTTGCAAAAATTTAACAACTTCAGCAAAGTGAAAAAAAAAAATTAAGATGGGTGTAGTAAACGAACCTGGGTGTGAGTATTTTGTGGGTATAGGTTAGCATCAAATTAATATAAGAATAACTAGTCAGAGATAAAG
This sequence comes from Notamacropus eugenii, assembly GCF_028372415.1. Classification (NCBI taxonomy): domain Eukaryota; kingdom Metazoa; phylum Chordata; class Mammalia; order Diprotodontia; family Macropodidae; genus Notamacropus; species Notamacropus eugenii. The sequence goes on along the minus strand of NC_092875.1, from coordinate 297,027,642 downwards.
TTTGGACTTAAGAAAGAAGGTAAAATTCAATGCAAAAGGAAAAAATGGGAAATAACCTCACAGACTTAAAACTCAAAACCTCAAATGTAAACGGAATCAATTATTTAAGTGAATAAGAATGGTAAGATAAATAACCATGCAGGAAGAGCATGAAGTACATAATAACACTCACCATCATATCTTCAACTCATGTTGTCTCAGGGATGACCTCCGTACACACACCAAATACTCAAAACCTCATTTTATTTAATTAAATGAAAAGAAGCTATTTTATTAATCTGTGTGATTACTCAAAATATTAAATATGAAATGATATTGTTGAGATTCAACTACAATTTCAATATAAAGTCCATTCTTTTCATAAGAATAAAATAAAACCACATACCATGTCTTTATTTAATGACAACAGTTAGGCTATTTGGGTTCTGAAATTGGACTAGTGTTTTATATCTAGAACAAGATAGGCAATATATAATGTTTTCCTAACAACTTTATTGTGATTTTTAATGTGCTACTTTTTTTATGATGGAAAGAGCATGGTGTGGGAGTCAGCACACTTGAGTTTGAATCCTGGTTCAGCTCTTTACTACCTGTGTGACTTTGATCACCTAATTTTATAGACTTCAGTTTTCTTCTCTGTAAAATAAGAGTGTTGGACTACATGACCTTTAAGGTCCATTCTAGTTCTAAATCTTATTAACACTTTGATATAATTTTTAAAGTATAAATTATTTCACTAGCATGTCACAGAAAATACTCTTTCTGGAGTATAACGACCTTGGTTCAATTTCCCCCTCTGACATTTAGTGCCCATGTTGCTTTATGCAAGTCCCTTAACCTTTTAGGGCTTGATTTCCTCATCTGTAAAATATTACTTTTAAACTAGGTGGTTTCTGAAGTCTTTTCCAGCTCTAATACTATGATTCTACTATCATTACAAATAATTTACTTTTCTCACTTTAATTCATCTGTAAAATTGAAGCCCTATATTATATCTTGGGGCAGCTAGATGGCATAGCATATAGATTGGAAGATCTGCATTCAAATCCAACGTGAGACATTTATTAGTTGTGGGACTCTAGGGAAGTCACTTAACATTGTTTCCTTTAGTTTCCTAATCTGTAAAATGGTTTGGAGAAGAAAATGACATATCACTTCAGTACCTCTTCCCTGAAAACTCCCCAAAAGAGTGATAAAATATCAGAGACAACTGAAACAACTAAACAACAACATATGTCTTGATTGAGACAGAAAACTAAGTTGTACTTTGTATCTTAGAGTACGCTTGAAATCAAGTTATTTGATTTTGAAATTCTGCATCTCAATGAATTATTGGAAAATGAGTTAGTAATATTTGTTAAAGTTTTTTTGAATGTCTATGTTCTATCCTCTTTCATGTAGCACACTGTTGTCTGTATAGAGATGTTTTTTTCAATAGAATTTCTCTGTATGTTGTACAGTATTGTTAATTACTGTTCTAAAGCATTCTTCATAAGATATATCTGAGAGTGAAAAAAGAATTCACCCATATATTCTAGCAATTTGTCACTTAAAATATTTATCCAGTGATTAAAATATGCCCAACCAAATCATCCATACAAGTGAACTGATTCACCCTGGTGCCTAGTATGTACTATAATATTGATGTTTTCCAATGAGCACACTCCTCCCACTGATGCAGACATCAACCTCATCTACTTAATAATAAATTAAATAGAAATTATTGAATAGTTGCTGCTTCCTTCTACTGCCAACTTAATGAGGACCCTTCATGACATAGCTAGACTAGTTTTTGACCAAACATGTAAGTACATCACCCAGTACATACACAAAGTCTTTCCCACTTGGTAAAAGAAGTTGCATTCAGGTGGACCGACTGAAAACTCAGGGTCACATCCAAATCACAGAGCCAAAGAGACTCTCTGATGCCATCTAGTTCAACCCTTCATGATAAGGTCTTGTAGAAATAGCTTATTAGAGCATGTTAAACACATATTAGGTTCTTATTATTATGTTGTTTTGTTTCAAATGATTTCCAATGTTCCCCAGTTGCTAATTCAGTCTCCACACTTCCCAATTCAGCCACTTCATGGCCATTGGATCAAATTGTTTTCATCTACTCATTCCACTAATGGTAAGGGAAGTCTTCACATGGTTGGACAGATATCTCCGTAACTCAGCAATGGGTTTGAGGCTTGTTGGTTATTCTCAACCTGGTTTAGCCCATCTGCCAAGAGCTTCTTAGATCCATAGGTGAGAGCGCGAGGTAAAGGTGGATACCAAAGTTGGATGAGCAGCCCTGCAAAGGTCTTAGTAAGCCCTCAGGTCAGAGGTGATAGTCCTCCCTTAAGATTTATGCTTGAGGTATCCTTTCCAGGAAAGTGACAAAATTAGGAGAAAAAAAACATTCCCCTCAGCTAGCAATATTGAGGAAGAGGAGATAGATACAGTTGTAATCTAGTACCCCTTTTCTAGGAGAGCAGAAAAAATAGCTTTATGGTTCCTTCTCCTCTCCTCTGGCAGGCAAGAAATAGAGTCTCTCTCTCAATGATGTGGAAATTATTTCAGAGATAGCTATTATGTACGTATGTATACGTGTTTATACATATATACACACATGTATATATATGTTTATTTCTTTTTAATTTTCAACATTCGCTTCCATAAGATTTTGAGTTTCAAATTTTCTCCCCCATCCTCTCCTCCTGTCTCCTCAAAAAGGCATGCAATCTGATATAAACTCTACTTATGCATTCATATTAAACATAATTTCGTATTAGTCATGATACAAGAAGAATTAGAACTAATGGGAGTAACCAAGAGAAAGAAACAAAACAAAACAACAAAAGGAGAGCAAATAGTATGCTTCCATCAACATTCAGACCCCAGAGTTCTTTCTCTGGGTGTGTTTTCACTCATGGAGTTGTCTTAGATCCTTGCATTGCTGAGGAGCTAAGTCTATCAAGGTCAGCCATTGCACAATGTGGCTGTTACTGTGTTCAGTGTTACAGTTCTGCTCATTTCACTCAGCATCAGTTCATATATATATACATATATATATATATATATATATATATATATATATATATATATATATATATATATATATATAAAATTTTCAGGTTTGTCTAAAATCTATTTGCTCATCATTCTTACAGCACAATAATATTCCATCACATTGATTTGCCACAATTTGCTCAGCCATTCCCTAATTGATGGACCGCCTCTCAATTTGAAATTCTTTCCCACCACAGAAAGAGAAGCTATAAATATTTTTGTACATCTTGGTTCTTTACCCATTTTAATGATCTCTTTGGGATACAGACCAAGAAGTGATATTGCTGGGTCAAAGGGTATGCACAATTTTATTCATGGTACCTTTTAGCAGGATGCAGTTTCCTTCCTTATCTCTTTTGATTAGATCTATTTTTGCTTTTGCTTTGTCTGGGATCAGGATTGCTACTCCTGCTTTTTGTTTTGTTTTTTGTACTTCAGTTGAAGCATAGTATATTCTGCTCCAGCCTTTTACCTATACTCTGTGTGTATCCCTTTGTTACAAATGTGTCTCTTGTAAACACCATGTTGTAGAAATATGGTTTTTAATCCACTCTGCTATCCACTTCTGAGAGTTTTATGGGAGAGTTTATGCCATTCACATTCATAGTTATGATTACTGTGTCTTTTTCTCCATCCTCTTTTGCCCTCCCCAACTTACGCTTTTATCTTCCTTTCTCTCTTTCCCTCCTCACTAGGGTTGTGCTTTCAACCACCTCCTGCCTCAGTCTGCCCTCCCTTCTATCAGCCTCCTCCCTTTTCTTCCCCTTTCACTTCTTACTTCCAATAGTTACATTAGATTTCTATACCTAACTGTTTTTCCTTCTTTGAGCCAATTCTAATGAGAATAAGGTTCAAATAATGCTCATCTTCCTCCCTTATTTCCCTATACTATAAAAGGCTTTTGTGCCTTTTCATGTGATATAATTTGCCCTGGTCTGCCTCCTCCTTTCCTCTTCTCCCAGTACAATCCTTTTTTTACTACTTAATCATATTTTTATGATCACATCAAAGTCAACTTACACCCATACCCTCTGTCTATGTATACCCCTTTTAAATGTTGTAATAACAGTACAATTCATAAGAGTCACAAGTGCCATCTTCCTTTGTAGGGATATAAAACGTTTGCTCTTAATAACATGTTGCTTTTTTTCTTTCCTGATTGTGTTTCCCAATTAACTTTATTAGTGTGCTCTTGATTATTGTATTCAGTTATGAATGTCAAATCTTAGAAAGAATATCAATATGCTGCATAGCACCCAGAGGAGAACGACCATTTTGGTGAAGGGACAGGACATAATGCCACATGAGGAATGACTAAAGAAGATAAGACTTAGGAAAAAAAAAACATAATAGCAGTCACCATGTATTGAACCATCACACAGAAGATAAGTCAGATTTTTTTTCTTCATGGCCTGATGACAGGACGAGAAATAATAGATAGGAGTTAACAGAGACAAAGTAAAGCCTGATATATGGAAAGATTTGCTCATAATCTAAGTTACCCCAAATTGTAGTAGGTCACCTTGAATGATATGATATTCCCCTTATCTCAAGCTTCCAAACAAAGGTGATTGGGAGCTGAGCATCAAGTATCTTCCTTTTTGCTAAAGTTTTTCTACCTCCCAAGTCATATAATCAGATATTTTATGGCTTCCACTTCCTCAATTCTTCAATATTATGCGAGCCTCTGTTTTCCCTCAGTCATTTTCTTTAGCAGTTGTTTGTAGAAGAAAAAGTCCAACGTAAGGATTGATCCTACTAGTTAGACAAATAGAAACTGGGATTGTTATGACAAAATCAACATGTCTGACTACTTGATCAAGTGAACACATTAGAACAGAGAATGTTGGGTCATTTCATGACTCCATTTCGAAAGAAGTAGAGGCACAAATGGCAGGTTCTTGACTACTAAGAATCCTCCTATGGTGAATTAGAACCAGTAGAAGATCTGCAATCTAACCCATTCATTCCCTCAGGAGGACTCAAGTCAAGAGACAGATAGTTGAGCAGAAGCCTGTGATTCTATCATGTGCTTACATACATAGCATTCATGAGTACATTAATAGTTTCAAGCTTTTCTTTTCCAACTTGATACTTCCTAATGACAAGATAGAGACCATTAAAAAGTGATTTGAGTTCAAGAATCTTATCATTTATAAAACTAGAAAAGAATGCACAAATGTTTACATAAACAGACTGAAAAAAAATGACTTTTCCTCCTTCTTTGACCTTTAATTTCAGAATTTTGCAATATCTACCTGCAAATATCCCACAATTTCTTATACTGCTACATCTTAGATCCAAATAAAGTCTCAGAAGGTGTGATCAAAGCTATTACTGATCTCATGACCAAAAGTCAAAAATTCCCAGTTTCTTCATAATCTTTTATGTGTCTTATAAGACAGTCTGCCACACAAAGCTTCACCAAGGACATGCAACACAGGGAACCACAAAACACTAAAATAGGTAAATCCACCCAGGTTTACCATACTGTGGATTCATGAAGAATATTGCCAAGCTTGCTTACTCTCTTTTTACAAGAAAATATGTTTTCTGGAAACAATATAACAATATGAAGAATACAGCCTCTGAAGTTAGGGCTCTTTGTGTTTTTTTTAATAGATCTTATTAAAGTACTTTATTTTTTCATTGTCTAGATTTGTCTGTATATAACAGCTCCATCAAGGCTTCCCTGAGAACCATTACTAAAGCAAAGAATTTTGAAAGAAAAAAAGAGAGTAGTAACTAGCAAAACAGATGAATAAAAAAACTGATGCTATACATGAAATATTCTCCACCCTTGGATTCTTCTCCTCTACAATTTAGCAAGAGGTAAGTGTTTTCTTATATTTCTACCTTGAGGTCAAATTTTTTCTTTATGATTTCACAACATCTATTTTGGTTGAATTATGGATTTTTTTCTTTCCATTTGCATTGATATAGCCATCATCTATCATTTTACTGGCTTTGCTTACTTCATTTTGTAATAGTTCATAGAAGTCTTTCCATTCTTCTCTATAGCCATCATGTCAATGGACTATTTGTGCCCAAGCAGTGGTAGAGCTACCAAGCTCATAGTGTTCTGATCATCCACAATCAAAAATATTGTAATTTAACTTTACTGTGATGATGTCATTTTGGTCCTTTTCAAGATTGAAGGACAGCAAACAACCAATTTTTTTTAAAGAAAAAATATTCAATTGCATTTTCATTCTTTTTTTTAGCTATTTCTCAATTAATGAGCATCTACTGCTTACAATTTGTTGCTACCACAAAGGCACTACTATAACATTTTTTTAATGTACATAGAACCTTTGTCTTTCATGATGAATTATTTGGGGTTTATGCCTAGCATTAGAATCTCTCAAACAAAGGATATTAGCATTTTAGTCATTTTATTTTAATAACTACTAATTGTTTCCAAGAATGGGTTTACTAATTCCCAATTCAAGAATGCACTATTTTACCTATCTTTCTTCACTTTTCTTCATTGATTATTCTCAACTATGGTCTTCTTTGTCAAATCACTGGATATCAAGTAAAATCTCAGGAATGTTCTGATTTACATTGTTCTTATTAGGGATTCGGGAGTCTATTTCATGTAGTTATTAATAATTTAATGTTATTTTTAAAATGGTTTGCTCATATTGGGAAATAGCTTTTGGTCTTGTATATTAACAGCATATTTTCCTGTATATCCAATTGTTATCAGAGTTTTTTGAGACAAAGATTTTTTTTCTTGATTAATGACTTCCTTCTTATCCTAGATGCATTAATTTAGGTTATGTAAAAGTTTTCCACTGTCAGAGTAAAAATCATCATCTATGTTAGAGAAAGGCATATGATCTGCTTTTCTTCTTATTTTTTAATGGTACAACCTTTACCATTCAAGACATATATCGCTTTTAATTTATAATGGAATATTATTTGAGATCTTGGTCTAAGTCTAATTTCTGCTACATTGTTTTCCAGGTTTCCCAGCCATTCTTAACAAATAGAGATTTCTTTTCTAGGCAATTTGTGTTTTGGAGTATATCAAGTACTAGGTTATTGAGTTCCACTATTTCTGATTATCCCTTGTGTAGTCTGTTCCATTGATTTATTTTTCTATTTTTTTAACCAGTAACAAATGGTTTTGATGAATGTTGCTTTATAATATATTTTGAGGTCTAAAGGTGACATTTCCACTTTATTTCTTCATTTTTAAAATTATTTCCCTTGATATTAAATATTTTTCTCCTCCAAATGAATTTTGTTATAATTTCTTGAACTATAAAGTATCCTTTTGGAAGTTTGAGTGATATAATATCAAATTTGTAAATTAACTTTGGTCTTATTGCCATTTTTATTGTCTGAGCATGGCCCAGCCATGAGCACCGATATTCTTCTAATTTTTTAAGTACCTTTTTTTTAAAGGAAAACTTTGTAATCAAATCTATGCAGGCATTGCTATGTTGACTCCCAAATATTTTATGCATTTTGGGTGCTTTTTCAAGGAATTTCCTTATATTTTTGCCTTGGATTTTTTTTTTTTGTAGAAATGTTGTAGATCAGCAAACTTATTTTGTGGTCTGTAGCTTTGCTAAAGCTGTTAATTTTTTTGCAGTTACCCTAATATTTTTCTAAGAAAACCATCACATACCAGTAACTATGAAAGGATCATTCAATATTATGAAAACAATTAACATAATTAATCATATCAAAACCAAAAATGATCAAAACCACATGGCAATCCATCTGCCATAGATAATATTAATACTGTCTCAGCAGACAACTTCAAAATGACAGCCTTGTGCCCTCTTTAAGACTAGAGAGAACTTTCTTCCTTCCTGTCCAAATAGTTCAGTAATATTGCCTCCATGATTGTGGCAACAATTACAATACAGCCCCTAGAGTCCCCACTATGAATAATTACTGAAAGGTGTAGGAGATCTTTTCTTGCAGTAGTATGCAATTTATTTACCCCAGGAGTTCAGATATATCTATCTCAGTACTTTGTTTAGTTTATATTTTGTTTTGTTTTTTGCTCAGGTAGCAAATATGTTATTGCACATTTAAAATAATTGCATTTTCAGCCAAGAAGCCACAAATTGTCATGACATTTTTCCTATTAGGATTCCATTAAAATATAGCTTCTTGGGGAACAGGTATTTTTATAATTATCTCTTTACTATCTCATTTTGTGTGCCTATTTCCTCTCTACCTCACCGTCTATTACTAGTTTTGAACAACTTGTTAATTCTTTTTGTTACTTGTTGCCACAAATAGAATTAGCTGTTCATATATTGTTCTTTCTTGAGCACTTGTTTTAAAGAAACCTTTTAAAACAGTCAAATTAAGTTTTAGATGGTTTAGAATGGAATGATTTTGTTGGAGGAAAAGGAATTTTGAACATTGATAAAACATTTTTTTTTTCTATTCTAGTTCATACTTCTCAGAGATTGAACCTTATTCAACAACATTTCACTACTCAGTTCCCCAAACTGGTTAACAAATCTATGTAGAAAATCTGATCAGCAGTACTGTTTTTTTAATAATTCATTAATCCTTACTAGAAGTATTCTTAAGTTCCATTGACTTTTGTGAAAGCAACAAGAGTTTTGGATTAACTCAAAATTAATCAGACAATACTATTAAACTTCAAAAAGTCATTTTAATCCTACCCTTTCTAGGTCAAATAATTCAGAAGGAAGAAAAAACAATATTCTAGCCTAATAGAATAAATACAAACTAGTTTTTCTTTCCAACCATTCATCCATCTATCGAAGTAAGAAAATAATCTAGACTGCTATACTCTCCCTAGGTGTATTTCAACAGTTAGTTAGTTACTAAGTGGACAAATCATGATGAAACTGATTGCTGAGTGGTGAGTTTCTAGATTTCAACATTAGCAAATGGGGTATTCTTAGAGTGTTGTCCTCTCTATAGGTGTCCAAATGACCTTTCAACACTCACTGATGCAATTCAATGGTCACTACTAAAAGAAGTTTGCTGCAGGAAACCCCACGGTGAGTTCCTGCCTCTTCTACCTATTCATAGTGATATCAAACATTAAAAGATTCTTGAAACTGATGACAAAGAGTAAAGAATGAGAGAATGAATGGGGAATGCGGATGATACAAAGCAAAATTATTTATTTTTCTGAATATTTGGAGAAGATGAGAAATATTGAATAAGCTATACCATACGTTTTTGTAGCCTGAAACTAAACTGTGTGAGTGTGTGTGTGCGTGTGTGTGCGTGTGTGTGTGTGTGTGTGTTTAGGTTTAAAGAAGCTCTGTAGAAATTCACATGTCTTTACACTGCTTTACGGTACTTGGAATGTTATTATGTATTATAATAAACAAAATGCAGGAATGTCACAGTTGGCTAAATTCCTATCAATTATGAACTTAATTTTTACACACATTTAATACTTATCTCATTTCAGACTTTTCTATACTGAGAAATTTTCTTTTAAAGAAAAATGGTTTATACAGTTCACTTCCTGCCATAATCAAGGTCTTTCTAACCTGATATCTGAAGGTTATGCTTCAGTGAATAATTCAGTAGGTTAGTGAAACTGTGGCAGCAAAGAAAGTGCTAATCTTAGATAGAAGCTGTGAGGGATATTAAGAAACAATTGCAAAAAGTGACATATTTAATAGAGAAAGATTACACTGTGCTACATCTATTTAATTTGAATTGAATAAATTTTGCCAGTATTTTATGAGATGCAGTCTGCAAATTATATGAAACTTTATAATGACACTGAATTCTAAGGAAAAGAATAAAAGGCTTCCCCCAACATCACCACCAACCCTTTTATTGCAATTTTGAGGACTTTTCAGTTTTTCAAAGGAATTTCAAAGAAACTGAAGAATCATTCACTCCAGGACTTTATTAATTTGAATTAAGAAAAAAGGATAGTAAAAGGTGATTTTATGGAAAGATAAATAACAGGAGGCAATAGTAGGATCTCAAGTAATGAGACTTCTTGAAATAACTGAGTTCCTCCTGGACTATGACTAAGGCCAGATATATTCCCAGTCTTTCAAGGGAAATCTAGATGATCATTCTGAGAGTAGTCTGAAATTATGAGTAAATGCAAGTGTGAAAAAATGATAGGGGGCAATTTGAAACCTTAGCCGCTAACTAGATTTTCTGAGACTATTCCTGATGTTTATATGCTACCTCTAAAAACAAAAACATAAATATTCAGAATGGTTATGCTAACATGCTTAATCTAAAGGTCATTAGAATGATATATTTATCACTTGGTAACTGGAGGAATATTGCTCTATGGGAAGGTGATGGGTTACTGTGCAAAAAATATTTCTCCAAATCAGGTCTCATGATTTACTTCAATTCTCTCATCTTCCTTTACTTCTAGTACCTTTGGCCCAGACTATAGCAATAGAGTCACTTACTACATGTTTCTTTTCCTAAAATACTTAAAGGTGGTTGTTTGTCTTTCATTTTTTTCATTTAAAATTTTATTTTTTCCAATTACATGCTAAAACAATTTTCAATATCCATTTTAAAATTTGATTCCAAAATCTCTCCCTTCATCCAACCTCCCTCTCATTGAGAAGGCAAGGAATTTTATGTAGGTTATAAAGGTTAATGTGTTAATGTGTAATAATGCAAAGCACATTTCCATATCAGTCATGTTATAAAACAAAACAGCAAAATAAAAACTCAAGAAAAATAAAGTCACAAGGTATGTTTCAACTTGCATTCAGATTCTATCAGTTCTTTCTCTGGGCATGGATAGCATTTTTTTATGATATGCCCTTCAAGAGTTGTCTTGAATCAGTGTTTTGCTTAGAATTGCTAAGTCATTCACAGCTGATCTTCTTACAATATTGCTCTCACTGTGTACAATGTTCTCCTGGTTCTATTCCCTTCACTTTGAATCAGTTCATGTAAGTTTCTCCATGTTTTTCTGATACCACCTAGCTCATCATATCTTATATTACAATACCATTCCATCACAGTCATCATATGCCACAAAGGATTTAGTCATACCCTAACTGATGGACATCCCCTCAATTTCTGATTCTTTGCCAGCAGAAAGAGCTGCTATAAATATTTGGGCATAGCTCCACATTGCTCTAAATAATGGACAAATCAGTTCATAATTCCACCAACAGTGCATTAGTCTCAATTTTCCTGCACTTCCTCCAGTATTTATCATTCTCCTTTTCTATCCTATTTGCAAATCTAATGTGTATGAGATTGTACCTCAGTACTGTTTTAATTTGCATTTCTCCAATCAATTTAGAATACTTTTCATATGGCTATTGATTGCTTTGATCTGAGAGCTGGTTGTTAATATTTTTATCATTTGTCAATTGGGGAATAGCTCTTATTTTTATAAATTTGAATCATTTGTATATTTGAGAGATCTGTCCTTTAGCAGAAAAACTTGTTTGCATGTTTTTTTCCTCACAATTATGATTAGTAATTGTATTTTCCTCCATCCCATTTCCTCTCTATTTATTCAAATCTCTCATTCCTCTCACCTTGTCTCTCCTCAAAAGTGTTTTGATTCTGATGATTGTTTCCCCCAATTCACCTTCCTTTCCTTAGCACCCTCTCTTTTCTTATCTCCTTCCCCTCCTACATTCCTGTAGAGTAAGATAGATTTCTATACCCAGTTGAGTATGTATGTTAATCCCTCTTTGAGCCAGTTCCAACGAGAATAAGGTTGAAGTGTTCCCTGCCACCTCTGTCTTTCCTTTCACTGTATTAGCTCTTCCTTGTCTCTTTTATGTGAGATAATTGGTCCTATTCCACCTCTCTCTTTCCCTTTCTTACACTGTATTCTTCTTTCTCAACCATTAATTTTATTTTTAAAGATGTCCCATCATATTGAAATCATATCATGTTCCCTCTGACTATATATATATATATATACACACTCCTAACTGCTCTAATTATGAGAATGTTCTTATAAATTTCAAGTATTTTCTTCCCATGGCGGAAGGTAAAGTGTTTTAACCTTATTATGTCCCTTATGATTTTCCTTTCCTGTTTACCTGTTTATGCTTCTCTTGAGTCTTGTATTTAGAAGTCAATTTTTTCATTCAGTTCTGGTCTTTTCATCAGGAATGTTTGAAAGTCCTCTCATTCAATGAATGTCTATTTCTTCCAAAGGGTTGTACTCAGTTTGACTGGGTAGGTGATTGGTTTTGATTCTAGCTCCTTTGCCCTCCAATATACCATATTCCAAGCCCTCCAACCCTTTAATGAAGAAGGTGCTAATTCTTATATTATTCTTTCTATGGCTCTATTATACTTGAATTGTTTATTCCTGGATGCTTGCAATGTTTTCTCCTTAATCTGGGAGCTCTGGAATTTGGCTACAATATTCCTGGGTGTTTACATTCTAGGATCTCTTTCAAGAGGTGATCAGTGAATTTTTTTTTCATTTTTTATTTTGCCCTCTGGTTCTAAAATATCAGGACAGTTTTCCTTCATAATTTCTTGAAAGGTGAAGTCTAGGCTCCTTTTAATCTATGACTTCCAAGAAGTCCAATAATTTTTAAATTAAATTAAATAAATGCTGGATCTGTATTCTGGGTCAGTTCTCTTTCTAATAAGATATTTCACATTATCTGTTATTTTTTCATTTTTTTTTTTTGGTTTGGTTCTATTGTTTCTTGATGTCTCATAGAGTCATTAGATGTCACTTGCTCAATTCTAATTTTTAAGGAATTATTTTCTTTAGTGTGGTTGTCTTCCTCTTTTTCCATGTGGCCAATTCTACTTTTCAAGGCATTCTTCTCCTCATTGGATTTTTATACCTCTTTTACCATTTACCCTATTCTGTTTTTAAGGTGTTATTTTCTTCAGTATTTTTTGTGCTTCTCTTACCAAGCTGTTAACTCTTTTTTTAATGATTTTCTTTCATCACCTTCGTTTCTCTTCCTAATTTTTCCTCTAACTCTCTTACTTGATTTTCAAAATCTTTTTTGAACTCTTGCATGACCTGAGACTAATTCATATTTTTTGGATGCTTTAGACATAGTAATTCACACTTTTTAAATCTTCTGACTGTGTTTTGCTCTTCCTTGTCCCTGTAGATACTTTTTATGGTCAGATTTTTTTCTACTGTTTGCTGTTTTTCCCAGACTATTTCTTGACTTACAATCCTTTGTTAAAGTGGGATTCTGCTTCCTAGGGGGAAAGAAAATTGTCCCAAACTTCAGGGGGTTTTTGCAGCTATTTTCAATGATACATCTATGGACCTGCTAGTTTTCAGTTTTTCCAAGGTAATATGATCTAAAAAGAGGTGTGTTTGCTACTCTCCTGGCCTCTGCTATGGTCTATGTGTAACCACAAGTTTTCTGCCCTGGAACTGTGATGAGGTTCCCTACTCCACTGCAGTCACTTACTGTGATGTGCTAGTGCTCCTATTCACCTTGGGACTGCCACTCAGGACTGTAACCTGGATCTGAGTATGAACAAAACAACAGTCTTGTCCCAAGTGCCATCACAAAGACTCCTGTAATCTCCTTATCAGTTGTCCAACCCTCTTACTACCTTTGAACTGAGAGCTCCAGAAGCAACTATTGCAGCTATTGATTCATTCATTCACAAGGCCTACTCCTCATTTGCAAGGGTCTGGTCTTCTCTGGCACATCCTGCACTGAACTGTACTCCACTCTCACCCTGGTGGAATAGACTTTTTCCACTAAACTTTTAAGTTGTCTTGGACTGGAAAATTGTTTCACCCCCTCCTTTCATGTATTCTGCCACTCCAGGATTTATATTAGGGCATCATATAAAGATCTTTGGAGGGGCTTGAGGAAGAGCTCAGGTAAATCCTTGCCTTCTCTCCACTATCTTGGGTCCACCCCCTTGCCCTTCATTTTCAAAGAATGATTTCATGGGTAATATCTTGCCTTGTATGTAAATTTGGCTTAAGGGAAATATAGTTGCACAAAGTCATCAGCCTCCTTCTCTCTTCCTAAGTCCTCAAATCTGCAGAACAAAAAACAAGATGACAGGTGATGACCTCTATGCAGTGGATAACCTTGGCATCTTCCTATCTGGCCAAGGTATAAGTGCTCCCCATCACCTGCTTTAGCCATCTTTATGGCCATTGGAAAAAAATGCTCTCATCTGCTCATTCTACCAGAGAAAGTCTTCACATAATTCGGTGAGGTTTGAGGCTTATTGGGTACCCTCAGCCTTGTTTAGCCTATCTTCTCAGGGAGTTTCCCAGAGTGTGGTGGCTGCACATCTTACAATTCTTTGGAATCAAAGGTGAGAGTTAAGTGACACTTACATAACAAAGGTGGTTAAGCAACCCTGAGACTAGCTGGCAAGCCCTCATACCATAAACCCTATAGTTAAAGGTAATCTCTCAATCAATCAAGTATTAAGTACCTATTATATTCTAGACTCTGAGAATGCAAAGTAAAAAATGAAATATTCCCTGTTCTTAAGGATCTTACTTTCTTTCAAAGAAGACCTATAATTAGTCAATCAATTCGCAATAATATTATTTACCTCCTTTGTTTCACATTTAATGAAAGGTGGCATGGACATAAAACCAAAATGAGACAATCCTCAAGGGGCTTTCATTCTCTCAGAGACATGAAATACTCACTACTATACCCAATACATACACAAGAGACAGAAGGTAATTTGGGCAGGCAGAGGGAAGTCTTAGCAGCTAGGAGGATAAGGAAAGGAGGAGTGCTTAAATTGAGCTTTGGAATATATAAGGGATTTTAAGAAATAGAAGGAAGGAAGGATCTCATTCCTGTCATAGGAAACAGCCTACAAAAAGGCACAGCAAAGAGAGATGGAATATCTAGTATACCAAATTCAAAGGCAAGGGATTGGAGCACTCTGTTTACTCTACTGAGCAATAGCAGAAGGTAGACAGCCTTTGAAAGGTGAAGTGACAAGGTGTTTCAGGAAAATAGAGAAGAAGAAGGAAGTGCATACCAACAAATTACTTTCTTAGCAGCAGATGGCCTTGTTTAAAACTGTTTTTAGAAGAGAAAACATGGTGGGCTCCTAAGAGTTGCATTAAAATATTGAAAGGGCTTTCACGTGGAGGAGTCAGGATATTTGTCCTGTTTTTTTCTCCAGGAAGCAGAATTAAAAGTAACAGATAGAGGTTTCACAGATAAAGAATTAAGCTTAAAATAAGAAGCTTCCTAATAGTGAGAGATCTCCATACCTAGAATGGGCTACTTTTGAAGGAAGAGCACTCCATCAGCATTAATTGGAGAAGTTGAAGCAGGGGTTCTTGTTTAGGTTTGTGCTAGAATAGAGGAATTCTTAGATCCCTACCAATAGCTAGGTAGTAGAAGGGATAGAATACTAGTCTTGGAGTCAAGAAGAGTTCAAATCCCACCTCAGACACTTAAGAACTATGTGACCCTGGGCGAGTCATTTCATATCTGCCTCAGTTTTCTCATGCTTAAAATGATGATAAAAAACTTCCCAGAGTTGTTGTGAAGATTAAATAACATAATATTTTAAAGCATTTGAAAACCTTAAAGCCCTGTACAAATGCTAGTGATGATAATGATGATTATGATGATAAAGAACAAGTCTTGCTTAAGGACCCAATACATTCTGGATATTTTGGTAGGTCCCAGGGATTTTTTTAAAGCAGTCACTGTTCTCAGAGTTTACATCTTGTGAAGGAAAAATATATGTGCCAATGGGTATAAAATATATACTGATAAATGATTATGGTGATGGTTGTTGTCCTTTATCTTCAAAGAGGACCAAAATGACATCACCATGATAAAATGAAATTTCAGTGTGTCTGACTGTGGTTGATCAGATCAATATGAGCTAGGAATGCTCTACCACAGGTTGGGCACAGATAGTCTATGTGAATACTTGGGGTAGATATCCCAAATTTGCACATCCTGTGTTTACTTTGTACTGTCTCAACTCTACTTTGCTCAAAGAGCACAGCACCCTTATTGATGTGGGAATGCCACGCCAAGTGGTTTTGTGCCAGTGTTTCCCATGTTGCACAGTCAAATTCAAAATTCTTAAGAGAGACCTTGAGAATATTGCTTGTATCATTTGTCCTTGTATTGCTTCTTCTGGCCACCACGTGATTGCCTGCCCCATGTGAGTTCTCCATAAAATAGTCTTTTTGATAAGCGTACATTTTACATTCGAACAACATGGCCAGCCCATCAGAGTTGTGCTCTCTGAAGCATACTTTGAATCCTTGGCAGTTTAAGTAGAACAAGGCCTTCAGTGTCTGGTATCTTACCCTGCCAGGTGATCCACAGTCTTCCTGACAGTTCAAATGGAAGTGACTCAGTTTCCTGGCATGGTGCTGGTAGAATGTCCATATTTCACAAGCATATAACAATGAGGTCAGTGCAACAGCTCTGTAGACCTTCAGTTTGATAGTCAGTCTAATACCTCTTCTCTCCCAAACTTTTCTTCAGGGGCTCCCAAACACTGAGCTAGCTGTGGCAATGCATGCATCAACCTCATTGTCAATGTGTACATGCCTGGGAAGTACACTACCAAGGTAAGTGAACTTATTCACAGTATTCAAAACTTCTCCATTTGTTGTAATCAATGGTTCCATGTATGGATGGTTGTGGTGGTGGCTGATGGAACACCTGTGTTTTCTTGGTGTTAATTATTAGGCCAAAATTAGCACAGGCAGCAAGGAATTGATCCATACTTTGTTGTATCTCAGCTTCTGAGGCTGCGCTGAGTGCCCAATCATCTGCAAACAGAAAATCATGCACCAACACTCCCTCCACTTTGGTCTTGGCTTGTAACCTTTACAAATTGAAGAATTTACCATCAGTATGGTAGCTGACCTTGATGCTGTGATGGACAGTGGAGGCATCCTTGGACTCCTGGGGGATAACCTTCTCTTGCCATATAACCTGGAAAATTCCAGTCAATTTTTGTATGAGTAATGGTCCTCCTACCTTGTAAATCTCAGCTGGGATAGAATCAACACCAGGTGCTTTGCCACATGAAAGGAGCCTAATGGCCCTCAAAACTACTTCTTCAGCTGGAAGTTCATCTAAGGAGGGACTGACTTCAACCTGAGGTAGAAGGTCAATGGCCTCAGCATTGATTGATGATGGTCTGTTGAAAACACTATGGAAGTGTTCAGCCTCTCTAGGATCACATCCTTATCACTAATCAATGTGGCTCCATCAGCACTGAGTAGTTGTGATGCATCATAGGTTTTTGATCCATAAATAGCTTTCAGGGAATCAAAAAGTGCTTTGGATTTTTACTCTCAGAATAAAACTGAATTTCATCTGCCTCCTTACTGAGCCAGGAATCCTGCATCTCTCTAATCTTTGCTTGTACTTTGCTTTTGATGGAATTAAATGTTGCCTTCTTAGAGGTGGATGAACTATCCTGCTGGTAAATCCTGTGGAATTCTCATTTTTCATTTAGCACCTTCTGAATTTCCCCATCATTTTCATCAAACCAGTCTTGGTGTTTGTGAGTGTTCTGACCCAGATGAGCAAAAGCAGTGCTGTACACCAAATCTATGAAAGCTGCCCACTCCTTTTCTGCTCCACTGTTGACAACTGTGTGTTGGCTCAATTTTCCCTCTGAGACAGCAACAAACTGTTCAGTCTCAGAGAAGAGCTCTAATTTGATGACATTAATTCTTCTGGTAGTCATTTTGCCTTGGGGGCAGCACTTTTGATGAATGCGAATATTTGGCTTGGAAAGGATAAGTCTATGATCGGTCCAGCACTCTGCACCACACGTTGCCTTTGTCACTCTCACATCTTATCTGTCTCTTCTCCTTACAATCATATAGTCCATCGGATGTCAATGTTTGCTGCTATGGTGCATCCATGAAGTTTTACTGTGTTTAGGTAAACAGAAGACAGTGTTGGTGATGAGAAAGTCACACGATACACAAGTCTTCAGCAGTGAAGGACAATTGCTGCTGCCTTTTCCAACTCCATTCCTCCCTAGGACTCCCTGCCAAGTCTGGAAGTCTGAGCCTACTCTAGCATTAAAGTCATCCAGAATTATAAGCTTGTGCTCTTTTGTCACATTGACAATAAGCGTCTCTAGGTCTTCATAAATTTTTTCTTTGACTTCATCAGGGTTTGTAATGGTAGCAGCACAGACACTGATGTTGGTGGCCTGGCATTTTCCTATGAGTGGCAATTGCATTGTCATGAGCCTGTCATTCACTTCTTTTGGCAGGCATACCAGCTTGCTGATTAGATCAGTTTAGATTGCAAAACCCACACCAGCTTCACAGTGTTCCCCTTCACCGGGCCCACTCCAGAAAAAGGTGTATCTAGTTCCAACTTAAGTAATCTGACCTTCATTTGCCAACCTTATTTCACTCAGGGCTGCTTGTTTCACTCAGGGCGATACCTGTTGGATTCTCTTGCAACAAGAGCAGTTCTTCTTTCAGGTCTACTGGATTTTGTGCTGTCTATTAGTGTGCTCATATTCCATGTGCTGATGGTGAGTAGAATCATCTTTGCAGATGTTTTCCTACATTTTGTACATTTTTTGTGTTTCAACGACATAGTGGGATTCCTCCCCTGCCATGGTAATCAGGCCAGGAATAGGTAAGCAGACATGTTTAGGGCACTTTTCTAGTCCCCTTCCTCACACCAGGAGCTGAACAGTGAGATCCTTAAAAGGCTGCTTAGATAGCTGCTGAGTCCTAGTGCTGCTTCCAGTGAGAAACAACCCTATGGCCTAGGCTGCCTGTTTGCAGGGTTGTGACTACAGCTCCCAGTGTGTCCACACCTGCTGCTTCATCAATTGCCTGTCACCACAGGACTTTGAGGCATAACAGTAAAATAATATGGGTGATGTCTTTTGATTCATGCATAAATTGGATTTAAGTGAGGCAGTTACATGAAGTCATCATCCTCAGTCTCTCCTCCAGCATCATCATAGTCCAGTGGCAAGACAGCATCAAGACCACTGGCAATGGCTCTGGATCCAGTGTCTTGGTGTCTTCAGTGTCTAACCAAGCTCTAAGTGCTCCACATCACCTGCTTCATCTGCCTTCATGGCTGTTGGAATAAATTGGTCTCATTCACCCATTCCACTGGAGAAAGTCATCACATGCTTGCAGTAGACACTTCCCTAACTCACCAATGAGTTTGAGAACGCTTGGTTACTGTCAACCTAGTTTGTTCTGTCTGCAGAAATAGTTTAATGGGGTATGGCCTCTGCGCATGCTGCAGCTTCTTGGAGCCACAGGTGAGAGTTAGGTGGAACAGGTGGACACAAAAAGGTGGAAAAAGCCCTAAATAGGGCTCGGCAGCCATCACACCAAAGGTTCTGGTCCTCCCTGAACACATCCTACACCCCATACTGATAAATACAATCTAGATAAAGCTACACACAAGTCAATGTAGTGAGATACTAGAAGATGTGGGACAACTGGTACTTGATCTTGGTTTTGAAGGAGGCAAGAAATTTTAGGAAGTGGTGATGTGGAGAGAGTTTATACTAAGTATGGAAACAGGAATCAGCAAAAGCATGGGAACAGGAGATGGAGTGCTGTGTCTGAGGAACAGCTCTCCATTTTGGGTGAAACTCAGTATATGAAATAGAGTAATGCATAAATAACCACCAAAAATAAATTAAAGTCATTTCTGAATTACTGAAATTCCAGACAAAGGAATTTATATTTCTACAATAGAAATAAGAATCATTCACTAGAATGTTTTGAACAAGTGAGCAATATGATTATATCTGTACTTTGAGAATACAACTTTGATAGTTTGAGAGGAAAGAACTCAGGCAGGAAAAATAATTACCAGGCTGTTGTAATAATGAGATAGCAACGTAGCCCAGTGGATAGAGTGCTGGACCTATAGTCAGGAAGACTCTTCTTTCTAAGTTCAAATATGACCTCAAATACTTACTAACTATGTTACCCTGGGTAAGTCATTTAACCTCATTTACCTCAGTTTCCACATTTGTAAAGTGAGTTGGAGAAGGAAGTGGCACAATACTCCAGTATTTTTGCAAAGAAAATCCCAAATGGAGTGATGGAGAGTCAGAAATAAGTGAAAAAAATGATTGAATAACAACAACATTACAATAGTGCAGAAGAGAGGTGATGAGGACCTGACTTAGGACAGTAGTTCAATAGAGAGAAGGGAATTGATATAAGAGATGTTATTGAAGTAGAATCAAGAAGATTCTGCAATTGATTAGAATATGGGGGCCGATGATAGCACATGGGGGCTAGTGATGGTAAGGAATAGTGATCAGTCTGGAATGACACTGAATTTAAGAACCTATATAACTAGAAGAATGATATCCTTTATAGAACTAGGAAAAGTAAGAAGAGTAGATTTGGGGTGGGGAGAAATAGATGCTTGTTTTGTTTTGCAAATCATTGACTATTTGAATCCTTTCTAAATTCCCCAACTACTAGTGTCTTTGCCCCCACCTGAACTCTACCCAAGTTATCTTATATTTATTTTTCATATATATTTTAAAATATATTTTCACATATATGTACATGTGTTTGCATATCACCATATAAATATCAGCTTCTTGACACCAAGAATTGCTGCTTTATTTCTTTATTTTTAAAGTACGTATTTAAGTAAGTAATTTTTGTTTGACATTGATTTGAGAGATCTCTCCAAATTCCATGATAAATATCTACTAGGCAGTTGGTAATATGGGACTGGAGCTCAGGAGGGAGAGTAGGGTTGAATATATAGATCGGAGAGGCATCTAAAGAGATGACTATTGAATGCAGGAGAGCTGATGAAACCTTTGAGAGAGAAGCTGTAGAAAGATAAAAAAAGAAGATTGAAGACAGAACTTCGTGACACACCCAGTTAGCCAATAGAACTCACAGTGTGCCAGCAAAAGATACTGAAAAGAAGGAGCAAAGTAGGTAAGAGAACCACCAGGAAAGAACAATGTTACTTAATGCAAAGGTCAGAGTATCCAGGAATAGAGAATGACCAATGGTATAATTATTATTATTAATAGTTGTTATTAATAAAGAGCATTATACAGTAACTTTTACGTACCAAGCAATGTTCTGAGCACTTTGCAAATACTATTTCATTTGAGAGAAGCAAAGAAAGGTGAGGAAAGAGAAAATTTCACTAATTTTGGTAAATAAGAGATTGTGGCAATTTTGGAGAAAGCTTTAGTTGACTGATGAATTCAGGAGTCAAATTACCAGGGTTGCAAAGTGAGCAGAGGCAATATGTCTAGGAAGCTTTTTTTGAAAAAAGTGTGTTTTGTGAAAGGAAAGATAGATATAGGATGATAGCTTGAAAAGATGGAAGGATATCACATTAATTAGATCTTCCTCACCCATTAATAAGCCTCAAGTAACTTTTGTTAATTTTCCAATGAGGCACTGGTTCTCCAGGGTTGTTATGCCCTTTGGCTCTGTATAAGTACTCTGAGGTGAGGTTTTACTTGGGACTTACTCACTGGAAGTGTGTGTTTGGCCAGATGAGACTCTGGGCAACCCCTAAGGAATCTCAACCCACTTTGAAACCAGATGATGGTGCTTCTCTCTCTGGTAGCTATGTATGTGTGGTCAGTTGGATCAGTTTGTTGATGGTCAGACAGTTGGAAGTCCTGTCTATTGGTTGCTCTTTGTTTCTCTGATGGTATTTCTCTGAAGTTCAGGATGATGAACTAAGTGAATGATATATGTGCTTGATTAAAGTGATTGTTGACACCTCAAAACTGCTTTCCTTTTAGAAAACAGATCTAAGAAGCTTTACTGCAGGCCCTCCTGTGTATGTGGGGGGCTTGCTTTTACAAAAGGTCATACAAATTTGTTGTGTTATTATTTTGTAGTTGTTGCTTAATGACAAGAGACACCTGGCTATGTTTTTGGGCAGTACCTGCTCCATCTTACGCAAAAGTGTTCTAGGATATCCTTTTGTACATTATATTATTGTCAATTCCTTCTGATTTCCTAACTTATAATTCCTGTATATCATAATCTCACCAGGTTCTGAATCCAGAGACCCCCTTGGCTTATGTCCCAGCCCCCTGCCTTCTCAGAGTTCCCTACTACAATATCAGCAACATCTTGACTGAAATATTACCTCCAAGTTTCCCATGGCTCAAGTTCCCAGATTTATGAATTTCATTTCCTTATCTTAAAATTGTAAAAGACAAATGAAACAGAATACAATTTTAAGTGTGATTCTCATGGCTACATGGTGGGACAAGTAACCCTTCTCTCCATTTAACTTAATTCTTACTACTCAAGCTGTTGGACACTACTGAAAAAAGATGTGCGAACTGTGCCAGGCTGGAGATTCTAAAAACACAGATATTTCTGGCCTCATAGGTAATAGAAAAAGTTACTCTCATCACACAATGTCTTCTCCTAAAATCAGACTCCTGGCATCTCTCACATGATTGTCTCCATCTTAGATGGTCTGTATATGTGTGCGTATGGATAAAATGATTTTTTTTAAATAATTGATTTTAGGGATCTTTTCCATATAATTGATAGGATAATAGGGATGGTATATATCACATACTCTTTTCATATTTTTTAATTTGCTTTTCTTGTTCTCTAAATCTGAAGAACTTTTTTATGTTTAGAGGTTAGGAATATTCAGCATAGTAATATCTATTGATTTTTTTAATTTTTATGGATTAATGTCATAATCAAGCAACTGTGTGAAGTTACTTTTGTCTGTGATGATAGTCCCTTTCCATTATTGTTTAAATGTTGAACTATCAAAGGCATTTCATATTTTGTGTTTGTACTGAACTAATTTAACATCTTTCAGATTATAAACAATAGTAATTTTATGTTGTATAGAATTCTAGCCATGCATTTATGTCTACATATTTGATAAACACTAAATTCGGGAAATCTGCATAGCTACTTTGCATGATTTCTATTATTTCCTTGTGAAATCTTTATCGATCAGTAATTCTAGGTTCTTCCTCATAATTTCTGGTGGCAATGAATTATATAACAATAATGAATTCTTCAAATTTTTATAAACAAAGTCACTTTATAGCTATTTCTTTCTCAAAATATGTATTGTGCAGATGTTGCCTATGGAAGATCTTACAGGTCAGCTATCAGACCTCTGCATTTTATTGATATCATCCTGAAGCAAAAGAATATTGGTTAAATTCTAAAACTGCACTATTTTGTACCTATTGTCATCATTTGTTATTGCTATGTGAATCTCTGTCCTGTCCTACAACTATTTCTATAAATTTTGAATATGTTCATCATGTGATATGAAAATGTCTACCTTATTTTTGGTAAGGAATTGTTATTATTTCAATAGCAACCTTATGATAATAGAGCTGTATTTAGTTAATATTACCTATATTATTGTTTGTATACTATCTAAATTCATTGCTGTCACTTTTATTGTTAGAAAAGAAAATCTTAAGACTGATATCATGACTGGTAATGCTATTGTAGTGGATGTGACTATGTTTTTCATCTTTTATCTGTTCTTCTTGGTTTTTTTTCATCTTTTTCAATGTTCAGATGGAAACAATCATGGCGTAAGACATAATCTTGTCATTACGTTTTTGCATTTAATGCTCTGTAGACCACTATACAGGTTAATCATATAACTGCTTTTTGCAACTAAATAATATAATGAGATAGAAGTTCATTTTCTATAGATTCACTAAAAGCATCTTCTAAGTAAGCCTAGTTGCAGACAAGACAATAAGGATGACTATATCTATGACTATATTGTATTTCATCCTGTCCCCATGTAATTTTAATCTCTCTGTCTCCTTCTCTATATTTGGAAAATGTTTCAGTCTAAGAAATATTAGGAATGACAAAGTCTAGCCAGTCATTTTCCTTAATTTTCTTAATTTCTTAATATTATTCATAAATGTTATGTTATTTCACCTTATCACAAATTGATGATAATATTTTCCTTTCTTCATGTTGTTGGATGTTGTTGGAACATGCATGTGACCATGTATGAAAAAACCTTTATAAAATAAGAGCTATATTAGTGATTATTTAATAAATTTATTTTTAACAACAACGATGTTTGGTCTGTGACCATTCTCTATTTCCCATACAATTAATTTGTTAGATTCTCAAGGAAACTGTGATACTAGTGATTGTATAACGAGGATTGACTAATTCTAGCTGCCATTTTGGATCTTGCCTTGCTAGGTATTGAACAGATGCTAAATTTTTGCAGGCTGCTTTGATGTTGCAAATCTTATGCTATTGTCTTACTTATTCCACATTGATCACTAAATCCAGGCTCCTTAAATGTAAACCTTTTGTGATTTCTGGTAGTAACACCATGGGCCTTATTTGTCATTATGATCATTTTCATGCCTTTACATAATTCCACATGAAGTACCATTTTTGTTAGATTTAATAAATTTAATAAATGGCATGTGCCAATTGTCAGACTTCTCTCTTGCTTCATGAAATTAATCTCTCCAACATTATTTCTATTTTAACCTATCATGTGATCTGAGAATGTTTATCAATCTTTATCTTTTTTATTAGAAAATGTTAATTTTTCCATAGTTACCTAGAGGTTGATGAAACCCTATTTTTCATTAACTTTTTGTGTATGTGTGTCTTCATGTTTTTATTAGGATAGCCTCCAAATTATTAATTGTTCATTTTGTAGTTCCAAGAGCATCTGGCAAGAATGGCATTGCATAGGAATTGATTGCTCTTGGTATGCTGACCTGTTGAGCTTTGATTTCTGGATGCCTCAACACAGATGGTCATAGTTGTTTTTCTTGATAGTTTTATATTTGATATGATTTACCTGGAGGAAATCAAAACATTTTATCACCCTTGTCCATTGGCTCAATTCAACCTTCAAATCCAAATGAAAAGTTTCAAGTGTCTTTTATTTGTGTAGTTTAATAATTGCACACTTACAGAATTCAAATACATATCATTAGAGAATTCTATGATGATAAGTTCTATGGTCTATGAGATAGAGAAGCTGTTTAATATATGTATATATATGTGTGTGTGTATGTGTGTGTGTGTGTTATTTTAGTGGAGCCATATGTCTTGATATCTTTCATGTGCCTCAAGTATCATCGTCATCATCATTTCAAAGATGAGGAGTCATAGAGTCATAATATTAGCTCTAAAAGAATCCTTTGAAGTCTATCTAATCTATCCCCATTCTTTACAGATGAAGAAATAAGTCCAGAGAGTTTGGGTGATTTGCCCAAGGTAACAAAAAGAGTACATTCAGTACTTCTATCCACCAAGACAGATCAATTTCAGCACTTCCTCCACTGCACCATGAGATGAAGTCAAAAAAAAGTTGTTTAAATGGATATTTAAATGTGGGACACATTGCATGAAAATGGAGTTCTGGGGTATGGCTTTAAATCCTGGCTCTGTCACTTTCTACCTGTGTGACTTTGGTCAAGGCATTTATCTTTCCTTCTAAAATGAAGAGGTTGAATAAATTATCTCTATGATCTCTTCCAACTCTTAATCCAAGTTCCTATGAACAGTTTTTCATCCATGCTGCAGCCTAAGCTCAAAAGTATTTTGGAAATGGGAACAAAAGCACATTTAAAACAAAGCAACAATCAGACCAGTAGAGAGGTTGAGGTTCACTTAGAATGAACTAAAACATTTTTATCTGCAAAGATCTTTCAACTCCCTTTTAAGGAGAGATCATCTGAGTCTTTTCCCTATGGTTTCTATTCCTCTACCTGGCTGTCTAGAATCTGGAAATGATTGGCAGCTGTGGTAAATCTCACTGGAATAAGTTTTTGTAAAGGAAATTATTAGCTATGTAAATATAGTGATTAGCCTTAAGCACCTTTAAATGCCAAACAGTCAACCTTAGCACCTCAGTCCCTTTCCCTGGGCTTAGAGTAAGTTGTGAAGATAGGACCTTTGCCTAAGTTGTTTTAGCGTTTAGGGAGGTCATCTCACCAAAATGTAATTCTCTTGTAGATAAATGCACAAAATTGACCAAGATATTTGAGTCTAGGACTCTGTTGACTAGTCCAAAGTGATTATTTTTCTTTTTCAAGATACGAATTCTTGTGCTTTATTACCTAATGTGTCAATTGGTATTACGGTCTAAACATTATACTCTCTGACCAACATCACCCTTTTTTCCTTCTTTCATATAACTGGCTTCCAGAGGAGTAATATAATATAGAGGTGAGCATATACATCAGAAGTCTGGTTATATCAATTACTAGACTTTGGGTAAAACATTAAATCTTCCTAAGCCTAAATTTCCTGCTTCATTAAATAAGAACAATATTTGCCCTTCCTTATCAGGCTGTCGTAAGAATATGCATCAAATCATAAGGGAGAAAGCACTTTGTAAAATAATAGCTATGTGAGTACTTCTAGTAATTTTATTT
Source organism: Notamacropus eugenii (assembly GCF_028372415.1). Taxonomy (NCBI): domain Eukaryota; kingdom Metazoa; phylum Chordata; class Mammalia; order Diprotodontia; family Macropodidae; genus Notamacropus; species Notamacropus eugenii. The sequence goes on along the minus strand of NC_092875.1, from coordinate 297,001,248 downwards.
TTGAGATAATATTTGAATTATTTAATAATTTTCTGGTTTGTTTCTATGTTGTTATGTTTAATTTAAACTTTTTTAGGACTAAAATATGCACATGTGTCTCAGAACTACTATTTGTTCCCTGCACAATCACTCAATCAATCATGAAGTATTTATTAATTAATTATTATGAGTCAGGCACTCTGCTAAGGTTGGAATGTAAGAAATGAAAGCAATTTATATTATAATCATATGCCCACTAGGCTGTTGTGCAACTCACAATATAAAAGTCTTGGACTGTCAGACTGGAAGTCTGATTTCAAATTCTAAGTCGCTCTCTCTCAGTGTGACCCCAGCAAGCCATTCTTTCAACCTATTTCCTCACCTGTAAAATTTGGATGATAATAATAACACCTACCTCGCACAGCTGTAATGAGGATAAAATGAGATAGTTTACGTAAAGTGTTTTGCAACCTTAACAGCTCTAGATAAAGTTATTTTTTCTGTTATTTTCAGCATTCTAAGAAAGCCAGCCATGGAATAGTGAGTAGAAAAGTGACTTTGCCACAAAGAAGGTGCTGACCTGGGTGAAGAAGTTGGGTTGTTGTTTATTTGTTTTTAACTCCTGAATTCCATATGCTAATGATATTATAGGTCCAATCCCTAACCTGAGCTCCTATGTACAAAGCATGGTGCTAGATGCTGACGAAAAGTCCCTGTCTTCAAGGATCTTATTATATCTTTTCCTAAACAGACCTAAAGGGTATGGAATCAGAGTCAGAGTCAGAAGGGACCTTAGAGGTCATCTAGTCCAATTACTTCCTTTTATAAATGTACACATTTAGCCCTGGAAAAGATTAAGTAACTTATAGCCTTTATGCCAGTCAGAAACAGGATTTGAACCCAGTTCCTTTGAAAACATGTGGCTTTTTATGACCTCTCAGGCTCTAGGAAAATGAGGTGGGATTAATTTAAAACCTAATGGAGACTGTGACCTCTAGCTGGTTGTGGCTTAGCCTATAATACCTAGTGAATTTAATGTCTATATAAGCTCAGATCTAGTGAAGACTTTTTGTTGACAACCCTATTCAATTTTGGCCATGCAGACAGTGTGATATACTAATGAAAACAAATCTTTCCAACCTGGCAGACATTTCCTTCTCCTCTTTTGTGCCTTCTCATATTTTTCTGGCAAAGAATCATTGTTCTATAACCAACAGCCTGCATAGCTGCTAGGTACAATACTTCCCCGCTGCTCTCTAAGCATAGCACAAAGCACTGTTGGAGGAGAGTATGACGGGGCAGTTACTCTTTCTGCTCCTACTATAACTCATAGGTCTTGTGTGATAAGGGCTCTCCCTCTTCTTCCTTTCCTGTTGTCAGAGGAAAATAAAGAGCCCGTCCTCTGTGTGTGTGTGTGTGTGTGTGTATGTGTGTGTCTTTTGACAATTTCTTTTCTTATCTGTGGATCAGAAAAATTGAGCTGAATGTGTCATAAGAGTCTTAAGTTTATTTTTTCCTGCCATATAATAAGTGCGTTAAAATGTAACAATGAATAACAAACTTAGTGTCAAAAAAAATCCCTGAAGATTATAATCCTTTGATACCAGATCTTTTGAAAATAGAAAAGGAAGAAGAGGGAGAGAGACTAGGGAAATCATAAATGTTTGTAAATTAGAATATATTTAGAAATCCATTCCATTAGAACTGGAAAGTATTTTTGTCTAAAACTAATGATTGACATCTACACGTCAATCTATTTTATAGCTATTGGGAATATATATGGCTATGTACATTGCCATGCAAACTGTTATATATAATAGAACCATTCTACAGAAATAATTGTGATATTTATGAAGGAAAAAAAGAGAAAAGTAACTCTCTAAGAAATTTTAGCCTGTACCAAATGGTTTGGGGTTAGAGAATTTTTAATTTTTTAAGGTTGATTTGCTGTCATTCTTAGGAATCTGGATTTATTAGGGAGAGTAATAGACCTGACACACACAGGAAGGGAATAGATATAGCTGCTGCTCCAAGGAGTCTACCAGTGGTGACTGTAAGTAGAATATTTTAGAGGAATGAGAAGTGAGAAATTTCTGGTGTTCTCAATTCATCCCTAAAACCAACATGAAAAAAGGAAAGTAGAGAAGGAGGTAGGATTTTCTTTAAGTTAGACAAGATAGTAATATTAACAATTGTCTCAATTTCAAAGTCACTTTTCTCTTTGTGTATGAATGCTTACATAAGCAAAATCATCCAAATAGTCTGCATGGGAAATTGCTTGACTCAGACATTAGAGTAGAGGGATGAGTTTGTACCTCCAAGTTAGGTAGCAATGGGACCCAGTGGGAAGAACTTTGAAATCTCCTTTGGAAACTTATTTATACTCTGCTAGTAAGCCACAAGTTCAAGTATACACTCAGGTTTAGTAATTCCCTTATGGTAAAGCCAGCTCATACCAGCCCTTGTGAGAAAAATGGTAACTTCTCAATGTGAACATTTAGACTTTGGAAATCTGCAAAAGCTAAAATTCAGAACTTTATTTGTTGTCTTGGTGGTTGTCTAAACTTAAGAAAGTGATGGTGAAAATGTTAGTAATGCAGGTTAAATTTGAAAGTGTGTTGTCAATTTCCAAAGAGTCAGTTGTTAAACATTTACCATGTGCCTATTTCCTGAATATTTGTCTATTTTTTATCATCTAAGGAAGATCTAACAGTTTTAAGAAAACTCTGCAATATATATATATATATATACATAACATATACAAATATACTATATACATACAAAATATATACATAACCCCAGACTACATTAAAAGAAGCTTAGAGCCTAGGATTAGGGAAGTGCTAATTCCGTCATACTCTGACCTGGTAAATTTTTGTCATCAAGTGTTTCAGTCATGTCTGATTCTTTGTGATCCCATATTGGGATTTTCTTTCTTCAAAGATACTGGAGAAGCTTGGCATTTCCTTCTACAGCTCATTTTATGGATGAAAAACTAAGGTAAACAGGATTAAGTGATTTGCCCATGATCACAGAGCTAGTAAGCATCTGAGGCTGGATTTGAACTCAGGAAGATGAGTCTTCCTGCTTCCAAGCCCAGTGCTCTATCAGTTGCGTCACGTAGCTGCCTTGAACTGGTAAGAACACATCTAAAATATTATGGCTGACTCCAGAGGCAATAATTTTAGGGCACTTAAAATCTGTAGTGTACACAGAGGAAGGCGGTGAGATGAGAGTAGGGGGATGCTGAAGGTTCATAAGATAAGGTTATGTAAGTATAGGCTGAAGGATTGAAGTCTGTTTAATCCAGAGTAGATACCACTTGGTGGGAAGAGGAGAAGAAAGGGAAGGATGTGATAGCTGAATCTAAGTACCAGAAAGATTGTCATATAGAGAAGAGACTAGATTTGTTCCCATTTGGTCACAGAAAGCAGAAGTAAGAGCAATGAGAGGCAATTGACAAAAGGAAATCTGAGACTTGATGTACAGGAAGACTTCCTAATAATTATAGTTATTCAAACCTGAAATGAGTTGTCTTAGAAGGCAGTGGATTCTCCATCGCTGGGCATATTCAAGCAAAGTCTGGTTGACTGCTTCTCGGGTATGCTGGAGAGGAGATTCTTATTTAGGTATCAGATGAACTTGATGGCCACTGAGTTCCCTCACAAATCCTATGATTCTCAAACGTGTTTGATAATTTCTCTTTTTTCATAAGCCTCCACAGCCTCCTATAAGGCTTTGCTATAAACCAGGCCCTCTTCTTTTTCATTCCACATTTATCTCCCTTGGACATCGCATTCACTTCCACAGTGTTTAGGGAAGTGGCTTCGAAATTTATGTATCTCCATTCTCTCTTGAACTAGTCATGCATTTTCTACTGACTTTGGGACATTACCACCTAGATCTACCACTAAATTCTACAAGTTTGTTGAACTGAAGTCCAAAACTGAACTCTACAACCTTGCATAAATGCTTGTTCCTCCTCAATTTCCCTTTTTCTCTTGATTATATCTCCATCTTCCCAGTCTCCCAGGCTTGAAACTCAGTCATCTTTTAATTCAATTCAATTTGCTTCAACAAATATTTATTATTAATTACATATCATGTGAAAGGCACTGTGTGAGCTACTTTTCATTTAAAAGCAGACACAAAATGGTCTTTACCCTCAAGAAGTTTACATTCTACTGGTTTGTATCTACCTGGTCTACTGGTCGAACCTACTGGTTTGAATTCTCACAAGGAATCAGTTTCCAACTCTTGTTGATTCTAGCACCTTAACTTGTCTTAAAAATGGCTGCTTCATTCTTCTATCCCTGCCACCACTCTGGTTCAGGCTCTCATTATCTCTCACCAGGACTTTTGAAGTAGTCTTCCAACTGGTTCCCTTGACTAGAATGATTCCCTTGTCTGTAATCTAACTTTCAAGTTTCTGTCAAAGCAGTCTTAGATTCCATATAAGATAAAACTCAATAAGATTTGGAGTCATTAAAAAAACAGAATGAAATGCCCCACCTGATGTAGCCCCCCTCATCTAAGACCTGGATTACCACTTCTCTTTTGCAGGACTGGGAAACCTGCATTGCCTTTTAACTGAGATTTAATGATTCTATGCTTCTACCTGCTACCAAAACCTGACCACTGAGAAGGTTTACTCTATTTTAATGGGGATATGTATTATAGGCACATAAACCAAATATATGGCAATAGGTGAACATGACTCCTTTAGTACTGTAATAACTGGAATCCCGTTCTCTTTGGAGCATTGAGGAAGAAAAACATTCTTTACCTCAAATCTTGGCTACTGGGTTTGTGAACTGAGCTTCTTAGTCTGAAGGGGGAGGAGTTGTTACAACCATAAATTCAAACTATTGCAAAAACAAAATAAAACCAAATCTCTGGGCAGAGGGATCTGCATATTTAATGAAGAACAATTGCTTAAGTGAATATTGAGCACTAAGCCTGACATCTGCCAGAGAATTCAGCTGATCTGGTTCATTATCATGACTACTTAGTTGGTTTAGGGGGAAAATCACTCAGAGGAGACGTGTTGCCTTTGTGACAGTTGCTGCACTTTGGTAAGCCTCTCTGACATAATAAACCCCTCCAATCATGCATTTAGATTGCAGATGGCCCCCTGTTTTTTCTGATGGTGATGATGGTTGCCTTAAAGAAGGATGAGACTGAAGGTTGGGGAGGAATAGGGTGGAGGTGACTCTGCACGGGCAAAGGTATTCACAAGATGAAAGGAGTTGGAAAAGATTCTAAGAATTGCAACAAAGGAAGGGGTGGCAAGAGGCCATAAGAACAGAACTTCTCCTGATGAATGGAGAATGGGACAAAATAACTAGGAATGCCAGTGCAGTAGACTCTCAATAATTGATCTGATATGTGTTAGTTAATTATAAAGTTATTTTGAATGAGCTCTTGCCTGTGTTCTCTGAAGTAGGGAAAATTGTGAGTCTGCCAGGATGCCTTGTGGAATCAATGCCTCAACTTCTGGCCAAGGGCTTGAGGCAACAAAATTATTAAACCCCGAGAAAGGCCCTGAGGGTCACAGGAAGCATCCTGTCAACTCTTTTAAAAGGAAGAAAAAAAAGAGGGAAATGAAATGCTAAAGAATTCCACATACAGGTGTTCAATCTCTAGTGTTTGCTACAAAAGGAAAAGCTAACTTCATAGGAGCTATACAAATGACCTGAGAGTCTGCCTCAGCATTTATCATTCTGTCTTGTTTCTTTTCAGAAGAATAGAACTTTCAGATTTTGTTTTCATTTCTTTTTAATAAAAGCAAGGAAACAACTGGGGTTCTTTTGTTTGTTTTTTGTAAGGACTCCCACGATGTGGTACTATGCAAAGAGGGGAAACTCTGGAATCAAATGGCAGGGGTTCAGATCCTGACCACCTCCTGATGCTTCTTATCTACATGATTTTAGGCTAACTATGTAACCTCCCCAGGTCTCAGTTTCCTCATGTGTCAACTCAGAGAAGACTAGATGGTCTCTGAGGTCTTTTCCACCTCTTGATTAATGATCCCCACCTATCATAGTATTTCTGAGCTGGCACATTTTCTTATATGTCAATTTCCTTCTTGGAAGTTATAAAGACTTGCTAGAGATGGCTGACCTACCTTACAGACCCTCAGATCTGTTATTTAACTTCTTCAAACTCTCATTTCTACAACTCCCCAGCCCCCGAGATTTTCACCAACAGAGTTGTGTATTTAGCATTCAGTCTTCTGTACACAACAGCTACATCGGGTTTACATTTTCCCATATTCTGGAACTCATGATTGCTATTACATTCAGCTACACTCTGGGGATCATGATACTCCTTCAATTATGGCTACACATATGGGGAAAAGAATGGCCAAAGTCAGCAGTTTGCATTTTTAGATTTTGTGATAAAAAGTTAAAGGATCTAAAGAAAAGATTAAAGTCAATGTAACATGGAGATTATACATAAAACAGATCTTCAAAGTCTTCATCAAATAGAAATTAGCAGGTATATGTTCAAATTGTTAAGATGAATATTGCTTTTGAAATAGCTTCATAAATGTTGATGAGCTCATAAGCATAAGAAAACTATTGCTATATCTCCACCTAGTGGACACTGCAGAAAAGACAAATGTTCATAGAAATACAAATCTAACCCCATGTAATGAAAATCAGTGAAGCAGACCTAGGTGTACTAGAGCTTGGAAATGAACCCCCAATCAGTTTGTGCTGTCCTTTGGGATGCCATGGAATTCTAGGGAGCCCTTATTCTCATCTTTCTATCTAATCAGGGACTTATTCTACACATTTTTGGTAAAAATGCTTCTCTATTTCCTCACCTTCGGTTTTCTCCAACCAGTGTATAATAGACATTGTATTTATCCTTTTGAACTTTGTGCCCCACTTTGCTCTAGGAGAAGAAAACATGGATTTTCCAAGACAACCCTGGGGTATGATTTATTTGATTTTGACTCTTTTTGTATGGGCTTAACATATCAAAATTTTGTCCAAAGGATTTTTTTTCTAAAAAAGCTTAATGATTGTCCTTGAAGGGCAAAGGGAATTGTCATTTTTTATAAAGAATGAAAAAACATAAATAATTATTTGAAATACCTTTGTGGTCTTTGATGCTTTTTGATACTAAAGAAAAAATAAGGAGAAAAAGCAATCCAGGGGTATTAGGTGTCAGATAGTCCAGCTCTCAGCTTGCTTGATGAGATATTGTTTTTTTCTTTTGTTTTTTCTTTAGTAGGAAATTGTGTTTGTTACCCATTCATGAACACATTTACCTCAGGAAGCAAATGAGAAATTTTATTCTGGCCTCCTCCCTTAAGTGTTCCAGGGAATGCCATAAATATCTGAAAGCTGTGATGTATTGGTATAGGGTCTGCTAGCTGTGGACTGAGGTAAACTGCACCATGTCATATATTTAGCAATGATAGAGTTCGTCACTCAGAAGTATATTTGGGGGTCTGTGTGAAAAAATGCATTTCCTGGAGAGCCACAGACCTGATGACATAAAGGGGCCATGTTTTCTCAGCTTAAAAATATACATATTTAAAATAAATCGCTACTGGAAGAAGGTGAACACCAAAGGTACATAATTATGCAAGATGTTAAAAGGAGACTATGACAAATATTATCATTTCAATTTGAGAAATAGAAAGTTTAGCTTGAATTATCTAATCTACTAACACCTCTTCTCCTTCAATGGGAATGGTTTTGCTTCATCACATAGTTGTTTTAAAATGGCCTGAACTGAATACATTAAACAATCTTTTGTCAACAAAAGGAAAAGGCCCCTGGAAAGAGGGTGAAAGCTGAAAATTATGAAGGGATGGCTCTAGTTAAAGGAACAGAAGAGTACAACTGACAGTGAGACCCTGTGGAAAGTGAGTCTATATCCTTATAACCAGGATCATGGTTTGCTAGGGGCTTTGTCATCACTGTCATCGTCGTTGTTGTTGTTACAGGCTTCAAAACATGATTATTGTGATGGCTTCTAAAATACTAGTATTACGTTGTTTTAGAAATTTCATTCAAATTTCATTGATCACATAGTTTAATGTGAGTCATGTAGATTTCTTTGACATTTCTTTGATTTAACTTGGGTTATATCTTTTTCTTATTATCCTTTTCTATGCCATATGTACACATGCAGTGCATTTTACTTAGTAGGTTGAATCTACAGCTCAAGAAACCCTTCAGTCACTTCAGGTATTTTAATTGCTCTTCTACTCACTCCTTCGATACCCATGAATTATGATGTCATAACAAGCTCAGGAAATATTTTGGAGTGTGGGAGCCTATTGCATGCATTGCCTAAGACAAGATTTTCTTCAGGAATTATGTGAGTCCGTAAAAAATATTTAGAAAACAAAGTCACTTGAAAAATAACTAAAAGGAAATATAGATAGATACACATACATATGTGTGTATGCATATATATATGTGTATATATTTATATATACATACACATATACATTTGTATGTATGTATATATACCTTATAGCAGAAAATAATTTTTATTTTTACTTTTGTTTGTAAACTAGTACTTAATTCAGAGAGTAAACATGTATACTTAATGATTTCATTTGATTTGAGATGATGCAGGAAGAAGTTCAGGGATAGATAGAATTTACCAAAGGTGCTAACTCAGGCAATCCTCAATAAAACAATCCAATTGCAGCTCACATGTACCAACGAAGACTTCTTTATATGTCCATCTCTGCAAACGTTTTAGAAATCAGCACATTTTTCCTAACCTTTTTTTCATTTTTTTCCTTCATCATCTCATTGAAATGAAATAAAAAGACAGCTTTTGCTGTTGTCCTTCTACTAAAGGTTTTAAATTTTAGAAATAATAGATGCCTGTCTAGACAACCCTAAAATTGTTTTAGTTACTGATGTATGGATGACTGATAAATGTCATCTTTTCTGCCTGCAGTGCATTTTGCATCCAGCCTACTGACATCTGTCTAGACCTGACCTGTGTCTGCATTTCTCATTTACATGAAACGTTTAAGTTTTACAACTCTCAACCTTTAGGATGCACCGTTCCTAGCCTATATCCAATACAATAAAACAATTAGATCCTGCACTGTGTTACTTCATCCTCACATGGATGTTTTTAATTAAACCAGCAGGGAAGATTGTAATCAAACGAAAGGCAATGGAATTTACTTCATACCTTACCTCGTGAAACAATTATTAAATTCCCCAGCTTCATATTTCTCATACCAATAAAATTAAATCTGCTGAGCTGATATGAAAAAAGAAACAGACCCAAGTAATCAAAACCTAGGGGTCTTCACAAAATAATGCAAAGTATCTAGATCTCTTGTTTAGAGAAGTAGTTTGCTTATCTGTAGATTTCATATTCATTTTCTACATTCTGGTTCTGCATTTGTAAAATGCTTAGCATTGTGCTTGGCATGTAGTAGGCTCTTTATAAATGCTTATTCCCCTCCTTCCTCCTTCCCCCATCTGTACCTTCTACAAACAAACCAAACAGCAATCCTTAGGAACATAATCATATGAATTAATTAGGTTTCTTTTGAACCTTGTTTTCAGGGAAAAATAGTTTCTCTTGAATTGACCCACATTTCTAAGGAACAACATGCCTTTCATCGCCTATGTTCCATTATAAAAACATATGATAACTCTGAACATGAATATGAAGAAGGGATTCTGAGTCTGGAGATGCTTATCTGCCAAATGTCCCATTACTTTGATATGCTGTGACATGTGGTATTCCCACCTTTCATCTTTTAAACTGTTTACAATGGTTTGTCAAGATATACAAATCACATGGGAAACCACAATTTTTAGAATTTAAAAATATGTAGGACAAAGCAGTGCTCACTAATATGGCGATAACATCTCATTATAGTAGCTAGGAAGGAAGTTTTCTATCTGGTGGTAAAAATGTGCACTACTACACACCTAGCGTTTTTCTTTTCTGATCTAAACTCCTACAAATGCTATGGGAGAAAGAGAATCTAGAGGATCATTTCTACTCTTCTTCTCAGTGAAAAGAATTAGAATTTTTTTTACCACTAGCCAATAGAATACTGGCTGGGTTAAAATTTCATAAAACAGTCATGACTATCCTCAAGAGATAGATGTATTTGATGAGAACTTAACAAATATGTAGAGTTCTGGGAAACTTTCTAGTTTACTCCAAGTATGTAAATCTATCAAACAGGCTTCTGTAAATAAAAAATTTAGTTTTCATTTTAATAATACCTCTAAAAACAGAGACACACATGTGTTCCTGAAAAGAAATAGAATTCAATTACAAATCTGTACTTCTCCTCAGCCATGTTAGAGGCTTAGGGCATGAAGTTACAAATGGTGTACCTCAAACAAGAATTTTAAAAAGGTGAAGAGAAGGAGGAGGAGGAGCAGGAGGAGGAGGAAGAGGAGGAGGAGGAGGAGAAAAAGATGATGAAGAAGGAGGAGGAATAGGAGAAAAAGATGATGAAGAAGGAGGAGGAGAAGAAAAAGATGATGGAGGAGGAGAGAAGAAGGAGGAGGAGGAGAAAAGAAGAAGAAGATAAAGATGAAGAAGGAGGAGCAGGAGGAAAAGGAAGAGAAGAAGAAGATGAAGGAGGAGGAGGAAGAGAAGGTGAAGGAGGAAGAGGAGGAGAATAACAAGAACAACAAAGAAAAGTAGGATGAATTGATGAAGAAAGGGGAGAGGAGATTTCCAAATAAGTAACAGCTAGGTCTAGCAAGAAAGCAAAAGAAAAATACAATTATAAGACACCAGACTTGTCAGGAAAACAACTGTCACTCAGGTCTCTAAAGAAAGAAAATATGAATAAATTATTAAATTGCATCCAATATTGTGACAGATTGATAGAGCCATGGAAAGTGCCTCCTACATTCTCCTTGCTTACCTGTTCAGGCCATGTGGAAGAAAATGGAAATAACAACCATAATGATGATCATGAGAAGAGGACAGAACAAATAGGTCCTTGGACATCTCATTTCCCACTCGAATCCACTCATTTTGGATTTCTTTGAATTCTGCAGTAGTGATTGTTTGTACTTCTTGACTTCATCATGCTCCAGCTCCAGACATCTTCTTTCTCCATCCATTTCAGCTTACTTTTGTGTACTGTCTTCCCTTATTTCATTGCAAAGTTCCATTTGCAAAGTCCCAAAAGAAAGGGACTGTCTTTCTTTTTTGTATTTGTATCCCCAGAGCTTAGCTCAGTGCCTGGCACATAGTGGGAAAATAATAAATGTTTCCTGACTATTGATTAAAAGATGGAAATAATTCATTTGCATGGTGATTTTAGGTCTACCAGGAACTTTGCTTATTTGGTTTTCTCATAGAAATCTTCTTGTCCTTACACCAAAAAAACAGTGTTTAAGTGTTTTGTAACTTGTAACCTCTTTTCCAATACTTCCACACTCTTTGATAGGTCTGGTTTCTCCCACTTTGTTTCATTATGCACCTGGAAGGGCCTCCTTTATTACAGGATCTTGTTTGGGTCTATTTAGGAAATAGCTATGGCTGTGACCTAGGCTGATATCTTGACCCATTCTGATCTTTCCTGTTTCTTTTAAAGTCGGGAATAATACTGTTCAAATCCTTATTTTGATACTTAATAGTAACAACAGAGACACAGAGAAGTTATATGATTTGCCCAGAGCCATATAGCTAGCATATATCAGAATTTGAACACAGTTATTCTTGACTTCCTATCCAAATTTTGTCTCCTCTGCAAATGCCCATATAGCAAAACTAGATATTCTGAAGTCCATGATACACAAACACATGCACACACATACACATATATACATTTATATATATATATGCATGTAGGCACATAGTCTCCAAATTCAAATCATTGTTGCTTGTTTATTTTTTAAGGAATGGATTAGTTTTAAGCTAAGAAATTTCTGTCCTATTAATGAAAGCAACTTAGCAACATGGCCCATTACTGCCACATTCTCTATGACCTATTATCCAGGATGTGCTGGAGCCAACTCAATCCACCTCATGAGGCCTGATTACTAAAAATTCAATGCAAGCATTTGCACTTCTGAAATTGGCAAGTACTTCGTATCAGAAGTTGATGTATTTACTTTGTTGTTTCTCTAGACTTAAGAAAGTGATGGGAAAATGTAATAATGCAGATTAAAGATAGTCTAGCATGCATTTTTCCTCTCAAAAAGCCAGTGATTTTAAATCATCCCATCCTTCCAATTATTCTAGTTGGAACTAGGAAAGAGTGAATTAAAGGTGTGACACATCATATCATTTTCTTTTCACAGATAAATTGAAGGCAATGAGGTGTCAATCAATAATAATCATCTTGCCAAAGTTAATAAAGTACATAGTGAATAAACACTTATTAAGTGCCTACTATGTACTAGGCACCATTCTAAGTGATAGGCATACAAAGAAAACAGAAGAGAGTCTCTGCTCTCTGAGGATATTACAATCAAATAGGGAAAGAGAAAACAAAGGAAGCTGATAAGTAAACATTCATCACTGGAGCATCACTTCCACATGATGAGGAAGTTCAGAGTACTAGAAAATGAAGAGATGACTCTCCTGTGTGCTCTCTTTATAGGGTGTCAGCAGAGTTTGTATCCCCTAAATAGAGAGAGTGAGAGGCCCCACAGGCAAAAAGGTAGAGAGTAGGTGTGAATTCCAGAGTTGAAGTGATCTGGAAGAATGAAAAGGTTCAAGGTGCGTAATAGAGAAATCTCAGGGATAGGATGGAAATGAAAAGATGACTGATTAAAGTTTCTGGAGACCAAAGTGAGAAAATCACAGTTCTAGCTGCTCCTTGTTCCTGAATCAAAACTCAAGTGAGTTCATATTACTTACTTCTCCATTAGTATAGTCATGTGGACTCAGAGTTTTAAAAGAAACAGGCAGGGTTATAGCCTGAGTTGTTCCCAAAGCAAACTATGGTATGGAAGAAGACTTTCAAGATGCAGAGTGAGACCAACTGAGAGGATCCTGAGTTAGCAAAGAGCATGTCAGTATAATATAATGTTTTACCAAATTGTAAAGGATTTCAAATTGACCCACTGAAGAACCGTAAGGACCATTCCAGCTAAATTTAGAAAGATATATCAGCAGGCTGGCTACAGTATTTTGTTGGCCATAGAAAAATCTCAAAAACCTGTTCTAAATAATAGAGGAGTTGCAACGAAAACATGGGTCATCAAACTTACTTGCCTAGTAACATGCAGCTATGGAGAGAATACCTTTAGATTAGAACAGAGGAGTAGGCAAGGAAAAGAGGAAAAAGTGTGAATTGATCATTTGAATTAGGGTTAATTCCTATCCTATAGGTTAAACAAAATTATGAAATTATTTTTTAAAACTATGTGTGATTATAGTTTAAAGTATCCTTTGATGAGAGAACGGATCTAACAATTTAAGAAATTTCCATGCTAATGTGGGAAAAAATTTCAATACACTTCAACAAATTCAAATTTAGCACCTACTGTGTAGAATACAATATTAATTGGGTGAAATACAAGGTTTATTTGAGACTTTAGTCCCTGTCTTGATGGTACCCAGTGCCCTCAGCCATCATTGTAGAGAAGGTGCCATCCTCATCTCCACCAGCAACAACATGCACATCAGCTGCTACAGGAGACATGGGAGTGGAAGTGTATTTCTCCACCATCACTTCAAAAGCAGACTACCAGTACTTCACATCTAGCCCGACTTTCTTGGTCATCATTGAGGTAAGCTACTCCAGTGAACAAGGCACCAGCCATTCCCACCAACTACCATCCAATTGCCAGCCATTCCCACCAACTACCATCCAATTGCCCTTCTCCAGGTAGCATACTAGCCTAGCTGAATTAGCAAGGCATCTTCCTAAGGGAAAGACAGGCAGCAGGATAGATCAGGCAAGTCAAAGCACCACTGCCATCTCCCCAGTATGCCCTGAAGGAGATAATCGTGAACCAAAGAGTCTTGGGAATAGCAGTGCTTTCAATTTAGTGCCCAAAGCCCTCACCTGAGGAAACTATGCCTCCAGAGATCCAGCTTGGTGCTTCTTGGAGCTTCTGCAGGTGCTATAGCTGTATCTATTGAAGACTCAGAAAAGAATTTTCTTGGTACCAGAGGCTTTAGCATTATCAAATACATCAGAAACTCATATAATCTCTCAATGGAGATGATGTTAAAGAAGAGTTCTTAATATCTACCTTTTGTTGCTGCACCTAAGGATCATGAGGCTTTTCTGTCTTACTAGCAGATGAAAGTTTCCATATGTGTTGTTGCCCCCACTAGAATGTGAGCTCTTTAAGGTCAGGGATTTTCTTACATTTTTTGTACCCAGTACTTAGTACAATGCTTTGCACATAGTAAGTACTTAATAAATGCTATATTCATTCATACATTCATAGAAACAAAATTTTAGTTTTTTTTTAAAGGTTGGCAATTCTCACTGACCTACTCCTCCAGCTTCTAGTGACCTCCATTGTCTAATTACCTTTCTCTTTATATTTGTATGAACCTAAGAAGTCTCCCCTTGTTAGAAGGGCAAAGACTTTTTCAATTTTATCTTAACCCAAGTGTTTAAAGGCACAGTGCCTAGAACAAAGTAGGTGCTTAATAAATACTTGTTGATTGACTAATTGATACATAAAAGTTAAAACCAAAAGTACTCCTGTTGTTCATTACTATTTAAAGGATCATTACCCATGTCACTAGGTTTTCTCTGCACAGGATTTCTATTGTTTCTTTATTTTTTTCCAATTTTTCTCTTTATCTAATATGCATGAAAAATGAAAAAGAACTCCTCTATAAAGACTACCTAAATGAAATGTAAAAATATAATAATACATCTTAACAAATATGATTCTCTTACTCACCTATATATATATATATACATATATATATAATTGAATGTTTTTGAACTTTGTCTTATTTTTCAAAATAATATTGGTAGTAACATGTACAAATAACCTAAAGGAAATATAACATTTTTGTATCTTTTTCAGGATTTACAAAGTTATTGGGTTAGAAAGAGATATAGGAAACCAAGAACAGTTCTAAGTTATCCTTTCTTGTAAATAGAACTGAAGTTAAAGACTTCACTATTTAAACCTGAGTACTGTTGCTGATCAAAACAAAGAGATCCAATGTGTAACACACTGACACAGAAAAATGGTTTTGAACTCTACCCCCCCATTTTTGAAACAACACTTTCCATTTTTATAATATTAAAGTGTTATTTTATTTAAAAAATGATTCTGTGACTGATGTTTCTTTTTCCCCCAAACCAACCAAGAGCAGACATAGCAACATTTCAACAGCTTCATTCAGTGGCTTGAAATTTTGTAAGAGACACCCTCAAATCATCCCACAGATAATCAAATAATTTGAGATTCCCTGTGCTCTGTATTGTTAGGATCAGTTTTTCCAAGACAGACGTTGTTACAAAAATGACTGTCTGGGATTGAATCTATCAGCATTCTGCACCACTGCTGCAGCAAGAAGAAAAATGAGACACGTGAGGAGGATTGGAGATAAAGCGAGGTAGAGCAGAGGGAAGAAAATGTTCTTTAAGACTGAGAATAAGGAAAAAGAAAGGGACAGTGACAGTAAGAGCTGACCAAGTGTGACTCTAGGAGCTCTGTCAGAAGGAGCTCAAATTTCAATATCACCCTAACTTTAGTCTGAAAAATTCTCCTACACTGCTGCTTCCTTGTTCCATTTATGTTCTGGAAGGGGAAAAACTTCGACTTCTTTGAGGCTGTCATGAAACAAGATACAGAAATGTAGAGAAAAATCAGTTGTGCAGATTTCTGGTACCGTCTTATAGTATAAAATAGGTGAGGATGAACAGACTAATAAGCAGTTATGCAATTGTGGATATTAAGCTGGAAGGGGGCAGAAGGATTAATCATCTAGTCCAGTCCACTCGTTTTACAGTTGAGGAAACTAAGGTCTAGATCAGGTAAGTGAATTACCCAAGGTCACACAGCTAGTAAGTAGCAGAGCTATGCCACAAATTCAAGTCTCCAGACTCTAAAATTAAGTGCTTTGTTTTCTCTACCCTATCATCTCCCAGCTTCTAAATGAATAGGACCCTGGAAGGCATTGTCAATTCATCCAAGAGGTTTGCCCAATATGTTACACTACCCAAAATAACAAGCAAAATACATATATGAGACAATAATGTGTTTCATCAAGGATATACAAGACAGATAAAAGGGAAAGTAAACCTTCATTTAACAGTTTAAACCACCCAACAATTTGGCCATATTTCAGGATTTCCTTCACTTCCAAAAAAGATAAAGGTTTCTCCATTGTGTCTTTAAATTAATTGAAAAATAAAATATTTTTTAATTAAGAGAATAAGGTATGAAACAAGAAAGGTAAGTCTTGAGTAATAAACTTTGGAGAGAAATGAGGATAAGTACCAAAACAACACGTGGGTTAAACAAATCTTAGCAATAGTCATTGATAGAGAGTGTTGGACTTGGTTTCAAAGGGCCCTGGGTTGTGCCCATATGACCCAGGTACATATTACCTGTTTCACTCTGGCTAAATCGCTCAATATCTTTAAGCCCCAGCTGCTTCCTTTGTGATGATGATGACTCTGATAACAATGCATTTATATAACTAAATTTTGCAAAACTCTGTACTTGCATTGATCACCTCATTTGATAGTTTTAACAATTCTGTTAACTTATTATCCTTCTTTTATGGGAATTTGAGTCTAAAAGGTTGTGATTTTCCCTGAGTTACATAACTAGTAAGAGTCTGAAGGATGTAAATTGAGGTCTTCCTGATTTCAGTTTCAGCACTATCCTCTGAAACATCTAGCAGTCAAAATAACACTTACCTCACAGGACAGTTGTAAGGATCAGATGAGATATTGTTTCTAAAGTTCTTCACAAAACTTAAAACATCATATGAATGTGTGGCTGGTATTGCTGTTAAACAATGATGCCATTTAGATTATTTCCTGGGTTCTTCAGAGAGTACAAACAAGAAAGTGAAGTCTCCATTTGTTTTGAGAAAAAGCTTATGGATGATGTGGAAGACTAAAGGTTTGGTTTCACAAACTGATCTACCAGAACAGACAACAGGAAAAACTCTTTGGACTCACAGAATAGGTGCACTAAAGATGAAACAAGCAATTAATTAATTGATCAACTTTAATCAAGAACTTGGTGTCAAGTATATATATATGGAGAAAGGGATGGAGGGAAAGAAAGAGAGAGAGAGACAGAAAGGCAGAGACAGAGACACAGAGAGGGAGAGGAAGAGAAAAAAAGGAGAGGAAAGGGAGAGGGAGAAGGAGAGCAATGTTCTAAGCACTCAGGATACTAAGAAAAAAATTAAACAATTACTGTCCTACAGGACTTCTATGCTATCAGGGATACAGCACGCACCTATGAAAGCATATGCAGAACACAGGACCTTTGTTGACATAGGGAACTGCCCAAATGAAACTTTCTCCAGCAATTCAGATTGATACCTTCTTTGTAACTGAGTCAGAGTCTCACAGCCAATGTATTTCAAAGGCAGAACTAGAAAAATTTCTCTTTGTTTGAAAGCTATGTTGTATCTGCTCTACCATGCTTCCTATGCATGCAAAAATATACAAAATAAATTTAGCATAATTTTTGGGTGGGAAGGCATGAGCTCCTGGGGGATCAGGAAGCGCTTTATGTGGAAGGTAATATCTGAGTTGAGTTTTGAAAGAAATAATGAATTTCTAAAGCCATAGGTAAGGAAGGAGTTCATTCCAAGAATCAGAACATCAAATAGGTACAGGATGAGAAAATAAAAGTAAAGCCAAAAACATAAATGTTATTATACTAAACCTAATGTAAGGTTGCAGATTGATTGATTCAATTAATCAAGTCTCTCCAACTCCTCTTAAGTAAAGTGATAAGATGCTAAATCCGGATTCATTTATCAGATGAGAACATGACCCAACAAAGCCTGGACAGTGGGAAATCCCTCCTCTCTGCCCTGGCAGGCACCTGAACCTCTCGTTTCCAACTTGCTGTATGGTTTTGTACATGCCCCAAAAGTCATTACCAGGTCTCTCAACTAGTCTAAAGATACTTCCTGTCACACTTAGTAGGTTTCCAGATCTTGTATGCACTTATTGAACATTTGATCCATTCTCCCTCTTGTACCAGAGTTTAGCAGCCTATCATTCTTTTTTATTGTGATGAGGTGATTCAACTGACTTTTTCAATCAGTTCCCACCCTTAATACTAAAAGCCTAAACTATAAACCAATTGACCTTGAATACTGAGAAGTAACTCATTGCTAGGGAGGCTAAGTGGCACAGGGGATAGAGCTAGATGGAGTCAGGAAGACTTCAGTTATAATCTAGCCTCAGAAACATATTAGCAGTGTGACCCTGGGCAAGTCACTTAACCCTGTTTTCCTAAGTTTCTTCTTTTGTAAAATGATCTGGAGAAGGAAATGGCAAACCACTCCACTATTTTGCCAAAAAAAAAAAAAATGGGGTGGTAAAGAGTTTGATATCACTGAAATTACCGAACAATAACAACTACAAGTCATGACTTGGAAATATCTAGTATCAAAGATATTTCAAATCACAGGATTTAGAGACTGAAAGGACCTAAAAAAAGTACACTACAGTTTACTCAATTTATTGATATGGAAATTGAGACCCAAAGATAAAAAGCAAACTAATCCCCATAGGGCTTATTTCCTCAAAGAGGCTTTCAATATTTCGTATATTCTGTCCCCCTGGAAACTTCCCCAGCCCAACATATGGGGCTGAGAGGACCAAATAGATGGTCTCCTCTGATTACCCTGTTAGGTAGTTAAGAACATAGGAAAACGATAGGGGAAATGAAGTGAGAAAATGAAAAGAAGAAGTAATAGGCAGAATTTTTGCTAAATTAAGTAAAATAATGCTCCTCCTATCTGGAATGGGCAATTCTTTCTCTATCCTCCCAACCTCCACCTCTTAAAATCCTTCCCATCCTTTCCTGGTTCTGCCCAAGTGCCAATCCCTCATTGTCAAGGTGATTTAGCTCTATAGTAAGGATAAAGATGATAAGGTTGGTGTGGACAACAATTATGTCACTTATAAAAGACAACATAAAAGGGCATGAGTGTGGAATGTGGATAGAAGTTTCACATTTATGGACTGAGAAGGGAAAATTACAATCTATATCACGGGAAGATGATGACAACTCAATAGAGCACCAGAGTTGGAATCTGAAAGATGTGGGTTTAAATCCCATTCAACATACTTGTGTAAGACAAACCTTCTCTAAACCTCAGTTTCCTTGTTGTTGAGTCATTTTAGTCATATCTGACTGTTACCCCATTTGGGGTTTTCTTTGGAAAGATACTGCAGTCATTTGCCATTTCCTTCTCCAGCTCATTTTACAGATGTCGAACTGAGGTAAACAGGGTTAAGTGACTTGTCCAGAGTTATACAGTTAGTAAGTGTCTGAAGCTGGCTTTGAAGTAAGGTCTTCCGGACTCCAGGACAAGCAGCGTATCCGCTGATCCTCCTAGCTGCTTTCAGCTTCCTTATCTGTTGAAAAAAGGGATTAAACTATATGGCCTCTCAGTTACTGTTTGCCTTTAATTCTATGGTCTATGATCCTATGAAGTAAGGGAAGCTGCTTAGTCATCCAAATAGTACTAACTGTTACTTCAATTATCCACACTCAGACTAGTAGAACACTTAAGTGGGGTGAGAACTGAAGGCAGGGCCTTTTAAAAGGAAGGAAGATTTGTAGCACGTCAGAGGAGATAGCACTAATTAGGGAAAGAGACCTTCTACTATAAATGATTCCAGGTTGGCTTCTAAGTCACAGTGATCTTAACACAAATAAATTTAACATTCTCATGAGAAAGAGGAAAACCAAGGAACTCATAGAGTTATTCAGTTTTAGGAAAATGAGCTATGACAATATGTAGGCATTAGCTACAAAAAGTCAAAAGATGTAATTTTAAAATCAGTAAGCAACAAGATGCCTGGAGATAGTTAAAACACTTTAATCCAATGTAAGTGAAATTTTACACTGAGGATCAAAAGATCCTTAGTTACAAAAAAAAAAAAATCTGATATATATAACTGGGAGAACCAGAGAGGTTATTGTTGGGGAGAAGAAGAAAAATGACATCTTTCCAAAAAGTAGCTGAAGAGAAGAGGTCAAGAAACCAAGGAAAAGCAAGTTAATGTGTAAAATAGCAATTAAACAGGTTAAACATATTTTGAAAGGGACTTCAAACAAATCTTTCTTTCATTTTTAAGGTAACAAAGCAAAAAAATCCAGCTACAGAATCAGTGATACCTTTTAATAATTGTGCAACAAATATGTAAAAGAGGAATCATAGCAAAATGGATGAAGGATCAGTCTTAGAGACAGCAGAATCTTGGTTCATTTCCTTCTTCTGTTACATAGACACTGCAAGTTTGTAGATCATCATAACTTTGTAATCATAAATCCATTAATTTCTCAATACCATTGGTAATTCAGAACAGCCAAAATTTACAGATGAGTTCACTGATGAACTGCACAAATGGAAAAAGTTTCTAAACATTAGTGTCAGAAATAATGGTTTGGTTTTGGTGGTATAAGTTAACTGAATTCTGACTCTCCATATATTAAACTACGCTTTATATAATTTAATGTTTTCCTAATAGCATTTTCAAAAAGAAGTATCAGTAAAATACTGAGAGGCAGTTGTAGCTTATTGGACAGACAACTGTCCTAAATGCCAAGGTTCAAGTCCCACTTCTGACACTTAATGGCTGTGTGATCTTGGTAAAGGCATTTAATCCCTTAGTGTTTTAGGCAACTCTTTATAAGGTTAAGTTGCAAAGGAGTTGCCAACCTGCATTAGTAAATGAAGTTTCCTCGTCTAGGAGCTCTCCATATTGATGAAATTGAGATCCTATCTTCATCCTAAAACAC
This sequence comes from Notamacropus eugenii, assembly GCF_028372415.1. Lineage (NCBI taxonomy): Eukaryota > Metazoa > Chordata > Mammalia > Diprotodontia > Macropodidae > Notamacropus > Notamacropus eugenii. Next base: position 296,980,345 of record NC_092875.1, on the reverse strand, counting down.
TGAAACCAGATGGAATACATTATAGAATTATGAAGGAAATCAAAATAGAAACTCAAAAATATTGGGGCAAAATATGGAGCCTCCCATGTGACAAATTATAAGGGACACTGCAGAAGATTGAAAGAGAAACAGGTCATCATAAAAAGTCTTAAGAGAGTCCACTGCAACACAATTAAATGACTTGACAATGCTCACACAGCCAGTGTACGTCAGAAGCACAATCTGACTTCAGTTCTTTCTTACATCCAAGTCATCTCTCTCTTCACTGTTACATTGCCCACCCATTGTTTTAAGATGTGGTGCAAGTAAAAATATATTAATTCAAAAAGTGTTTGGACAAGTTTATGAGTCATGTATTCCCAAATTGTTTCTAGAAAGAGAAACTTTTATTAGTGCTTTAGAGTTTATTTTCATGTAACTATTGATATCTTTAATTTTCTCTTCTGAAAATTGCCTGTTTCTGTAATTATTTTGAAGGAAAGTTCCATTTCTAGCTTTTCCTGGAGCATTTTGTTGGACAGAAATGTTGAGGATTTATGTAGATTTAATTTATGTACTTCAACTTTGATGAATTTGTTGTTTCAATTGATTTTTGGTAGACTTTTTAGATTTTTCTAAGCAAATGATCCTACAAGGTCAGTGGAACAGAAGGCAACCATCTCTTCCTAATGAAAACTCCTTTGGGTTTTCTGTTGGTAACCAGATTCTGAGATAGACGATAATAATCATATTGTATGGTAGTGACTATGTTCTTACATATTTTGAAAATTGCACTGCAACCAATATAACATATTGAGTTATAAAAAGACATAAATACCATAGAATAATAGGGAAATATGGAAACTGAGGCAAATGTGAAATGTGAAAATTGGAACAAAGTATAAAATACTTAGTAAATACTAGGGTATTGAACATTTATATACCTTTCTTCTTATTTTCTGTTCTGTTCAAGCTGCTCAGGGTTTCTCCAGATACTAGTAAATGTTAATTCCCAAAAGCAACATAAAGAAAGAAACCAGATCATTTAGATTGCAGGTCTGTTGATGGATTGGTTTGTAACAGAAATGAAAATGTTGTGATGACAAGGGTTTTAGTTAACAAGACAGTATGAATCCAGGAAGAGTGCCTTCTACTTTACAAACATACATGACTTTTTGAAGATACTGCCAGAATGACAGATGAAGAGCATTTGCAGTGGTCGCCTTGTAGAATTATATATTTAATTTTTACAAAGACATTTGGAAAGATATCACACAAATGGCTTACTCTGAATATAAAAAGGCTGCAGAATGAATTCTAAAAGAATGTTAATTTTTAAAATGAAAAGAAAGATTAATGAACTATGTTTAAGGATAAAAGGTACTCACCACCCACCTAGCAGTAACTCACATGGATCAGGAAATATTTGTGAAGCAGAGGAATAAATGAATGCATCCTATAATGTTTTCTCCCAAAACTATGGAATTTTCATTAGACTCATAGATTGATGGAATGAGAAATCTGAAAAGAACTTCAAAGGGCATCTATTTTGGGAGAGATTGAATCTGTTTAGAGTGTACTAAACAGGGAGAAATCTTAGTGAAACAAATTTAGGTCTGTTGTTTTGAGTGAAGCACAGTTAGAATAATCAGAATGTGATGGAATAAAGGGAAATGGAAGAGTTTTCTTCCCTTGTGCCTGGAGGGATATGGAGTAACAGTGGAAATGTTACTATATATAATATATATAAAGTTATATATTGGACAAGTGCCCAGTGGGACATTGTTGCTTAGAGGAAAATATATTCCATGTTGCAACATATGATAATCTTCTTGAAGATAAAAAGAGGTCATGGGTTGGAGTTTAGGCTTTGGCCTCTTTGGCACTACTCACTAAGATCAGGGGTTAAGTGAGGATTCTATTCACCAAGAGTACTATTGATCATAACACTAGAAATGCTAATAAAAAAAAGATATTACATGAATAAGTGTAGAAGAAAAAGGTGTCACTTTTGCAAAATTATATGATCTTAGAAAAATCTAAAGAGTCAACTAAAAGTAATTGAAATTATAAATTCAGCATAATTGGAGGCTATAAATTAAATTTACACGCATCAACATTCCTTTAATTACCAACAAAGTATGCCAGAGTAAACTAGAAAGAGAAATTCCCTTAAAAATAACTATAGAAACAAGTATTTTTCAGAAAAAGAAATCAAAGTTATCAATAGCAATAAAAAAGGCTATAAATTACCAATAATTAGAAGAATGTAAATCAAAACAACTCTGTAACATTACACTACATCCATCATATTGGCTAAAATGTCATAAAAAGAAAATGATAGCCATTGGAAGGGACATGGCAAAATAGGTACATTAATACGCTGTTGGTAGAGCTGTGAACTGATCCCGCCTCTCTGAAGAACAATTTGGAACTATGGCCAAAGGGCAATAAAACTCCATATCCTTGGACCCATCAATATCACTACTAGATCTATGCTTAAAAGAGATCAAATAAAAAGAAAAAAATGTGTACTTCAGTAGCACTTTTTGTGGTGGCAAAGAATTGAAAACTGAGGACATGTCATCACCTGGGGAATAATTTAACAACTTATGTTATATGGTTGTGACAGAATATTATTGTGTTTTAAGAAATTATGAAGGAAATGGTTTCAAAAACTAGCAAAAATTTATATGAGCTGATGCATGATGAAGTGAGTAGAACCACGAAAACAATATACATAGTAATAGCAATATTGTAACGATAATTAAACATGAAAGATTTAGCAACTCTGATCAATCCATTCGAGAGAGTTCATGATTAAAAAAAAATGCTATTCATCTCCAGATAGAAAACTGATGGATTCAGAGTTCAGAATGAAGCATTTTTCTTTATTTTTGCTTCTTTTTTTCATTTTTTTGCATTACTAATGCAAAATATGTTTTGTCTGACTTGATTTATAGTGAGTATTATTTGTTTTGCCTTCACAATGAGTGGAAGAGGATGTATAGTGGGAGAAATTTGGAAACTAAAAATAAAAAATGTTTAAAGTTAAGAACAGAATACCTATGAAGAATTTAAAATATTTAAGACTATATCTATCAAGATACACCCAGGGAACTATATGAATTCAGCTATGAAATACTCTTGGTGGAAACATAGACATAAAATTTTTTTAAATGGTCATATGAAGAAAATTTGAGTCAACACAATAAAATTGACAATGTTATCTAAACTAATTTACTTATTTAATGCTATACAAATGAAAATATCAAAATGATTTTTAAAGAATTAGAAAAAATAATAAAACTTATGTGGAAAATAAAAAGTCTATAATTTCAAGGGTAACAATGTTTTTTTTGTTTTTTTTAAAGGTGGAGGGAAAGAAAGGTACCAAAGCTGAAAATATACTATGAAGTGATAATCGTCAAAAACAATTTGACACTGCTTAAAACACAGAAAGGCTGGTCATTGGAGTAGCTTGAGTACACAACTTTCAAGAGCAAACAACCATAGTAACATCATATTTGAAAAACCCCAAGACCTCGATTACTGGGATATTTGAAAAATCTCTTTGGAAAACTGGAGTATAGGTGGACAGAAATTAAGAAAGATGGCTTAAATATTAATGATACATCACTTAATATAAAAATATAACAGCATAAACAAATTAGAAGAGCAAGGCATTAATTGCCTTTGAGATATATGGATAGAGGAAGTTTTACAATTAAATAAATTATATAGAAGCTCACAAACAATAAAATTATTATATAAACTTAATTATATAAAATTAGGAAGGTTTGCAAAAAACTGAATGCTGTTAAGATTAGAAGGAAAACTTTTAATACAGGAAAATACAATAAGTTTTTCTGATAAATATCTCATATAGAGCCTATAAAAGAAACTAATTTAAATTTACAAGGATAAAAACCACTCCCCAAAAGAGCAATAGTCTAATTATATGATCCCATTATTTTCAAAGGAAGAAATTCAAACTATGACTGACATTTTAAAAAGGATCCAAATAATATGATCCCATTATTTTCAAAGGAAGAAATTCAAACTATGACTGACATTTTAAAAAGGATCCAAATAATTAATAATTAATAATTGGAGACATCCAATTTAAAGATTATTTATAAACTGGCAAGGACAGAAAAAGAATCAAATGTCAAATGTTGGAAAGGGTACTGTAAAATAAAGACACATTTGTATATTGTTGGTAGTGCTATGATCTATTTTGAAAGAAATTTGAAGCCATGTCCCAAAAGTTGCCCAACTTTGGCCTAATTATACCACTTCTAGAATTGTGACAGAAAGAGATCAAAGAAAGGGGAGAAGGACTTTTATTCTTTAATGCATACATTTATAGCAGGTATTTTCATAATAGGTCCAAATTAGGAACTAAGGTGGTACCCATTCATTGGAGAATGACTAAACATAAATTGTGATTTTTTAATGCAATGGAAGGTTATTCTGCCATAAGTAATGAAAACATATTCAAATGATACTGAATAAATGCAGAACCAAGAGAATGATAGATACAACAGCAATATCATAGAAAATATCTTTTAAAATATCTTAAGAGTGATCCATACAATGGTAAACCCCAGATGCAGAGGAATAAGTATGCAAACATGCCACACAAATTTTCTAGGGAGGTGAAGAACTTAACATGAAGAGGTAGATTTACATTTTTGAACATGGCCAATGCAGAAAGTTGTTTTTCTAGGTTATGGATTTTTGTTATGAAGGTTTCTTTTTTCCTTTTTCTAATTTATCACCTTTGAAGGAGGCCAGCAGTGGAAAGGAAGGAGAGGAAGATAATAAACTTTTAAAAATAAGTAGATGCATAAATAAATTTGAAAACTAAAATTGAAACAATGTCAGAAAAAGAGGACATGGGAGAAGAATCAGAAAAAATTGACCCATGGAATATTATTAGTAGGGGCAGAGGACATTGGATTAATTCCCAGATGGAAAAAAGACATAGATTCTCTAGTGCTTTAACAGAACCAGAGGTTTGTCCCCAAATAGACAACTGGACAGCAAATGAAGGTTGAGATCTGCTCCTTACTGATCAACAGTAACTTACTTCTGTGTGTATTCTACTTAATTGGATGCTGAACCATAGATGTCAATGATGTGGGGTGCCACACCTAGTAGAAGTGACTTCTGACTGGCAGTTCTCCTGGAGGCAGCTGCTGAGGACAGAAAATATGACTCCGTTCAGGTGGTAGAGTATGGAAAGGTTTTCCTGCGTGTAATTGTAAAGCTAGGGGGTTCAAGTCCTTGAAAGAGATTGTATGAGTCCCAAGACTTAGCTAATTTACTACACTGTTGACTCATACTGAATTTTTACTGCTGTCTAACCCTACTTCTCCCATCTTGTACTTGTGATAGAAACTTCTAGCCTGAATGTCGTGTAGACACTGCTCCCCAGCATTCCCAGTAAAGACCTGAAAGCAATTTTAGGATAATGGTATCAGCAGTGATGGCAACAACATCTTATCTCCTCTCATCTATAGCAGCCCCTACTCACCTGGACCCACGGAATTCATAGAGGACAGATGTAATGGAAAGCAGCACATAGTGATACCAATGCTATTTGGTAGGAGCATGCATTGAAACTTAGGAGGTATATGGTTACTTTCTTCCATTACCACCCTCTACTACAATTACAATGTGGGACTGGTCAGGCAGCAGCTGTGATGATAGGAGTGCACGTCTTTTCCCTTTCCTATAGGCAGTCCTCACCCACCTGGATTGTGTAAAGGAGTATAGGAGAGAAAGTATCTTTACTGATGGCAATGGCAAGTGGGGGACTTATCTGGATGGGAAAAGTGGGACACTTCTAATCCCAGTCTATGAAAGGGGCAGAAGTTGGAGTCAGTGCAACCTTGGTAGCAATGTTTGTAGCCTCCTCTCCTCCATAGGGACCCCTGTTTTTCTAGGTGACAGCTATTGAGGATCAAGTTGTCCAAATCATGCTTTTTGGATCCCTCCAACACATTTATAACAAAAATAGTAATAATAGTTCACATTTATATAGTATTTTAAGGATGGTAGGCTGCTATACACATCTCTCACATGATCTGCATAAAGAGGTAGGTATTTTAATAAACCCATTTTAAATTTAATTTTTAAATTAAGTGACTTGCCTAAGCTCACACAGCTAGGAAGTGTCTGAGATAGAATTCAAATGAGTCTTCCAGCAATCTTGTATTATATTTATGTGGGTATATGTATATATACACACATATGTATGCCTGTATGTATATGTATATGTATATTCATGTAGATTATTATCATCTATTATCTAGATATAGATCTCCAAAGCAGTTATTTTATGAATGTTGGAGTGGCACAAATAACTCACTACTGAGATTCAGGGATATTTGTTGTGAACGGGGGATTGAAGGAAGACTTCATGGAGGCACTACGATATAGTGGATTAAGCCCATGACTTGTAATCAAAAGAAATGAGTAAAACTGCTGCCTCTCTTCTTTGCTAGATGTGTGACAGAGTGAGTTGATTTAGGTGCCCCTAAAAAACCCGGGTGATGTAATGCCATCAATAATACCATTAAAAAGAAATAAATGAGTATAAAAAGTGATACATAAATACATATGTAAATGCTATGACAGACTTATCTACCTGTATGTAGCTCCAGTTAAACGTGACTGGTTCATTATTTAATATAATACCTACTATTGCAATGCTTATCACCTAATGTCTGAACTGTTGCTGTAGCCTCTGATTGAGCAGATTAAGCTCTCCTTTGCAAGTCGCTGCCCACTCTTGTCCATACTCCATTCAGCTTTCAAATTTATCTTCCTTAAGTATTGATCTACTATGTCATTTCCCCAACCTTCCTTTCAAAAACTCCAGTAATTCCTAATCATTTCCAGGATAATATGCAGATTCTGTGTTTGGCACACAAAGACCTTCATGATTTGGACCTTCTCTCATTTCCAGTTTCTTATAATGTCCTGGATCAGTTATTTATATTCCAAGAACCAATGGCATTGATTTCCTTGGTCTTCCTTCTGCAAAATATTCGCCCTCCACATTGAGGGCATTTTCTTTAACTATCCTCATACTTCAAATCTTCTCCCTCCTCATCTTTGTCTCTTGGCTTTACTTCCTTCAAGTTCCATTTTAAAACCACTCTTCAACAAGGGTTCTTTCCCAGTACCCCTTAACATTCGTGCCTCCCTCTCATTTGTCCATAGTTGTTGGCATGTTTTCTCCCCATTAGACTGTGAACTTCTTTAGAACAGAGACTTCTTTTGCCTTTTTAAAAAAATCTCCCTAAAGCTTAGCGCAGTGCGTAACACAAAGCAGGTACTTAATAAATGCTTGTTTGCTGACTGACTTTCAACATACACATATAAGGACAGTATGATGTAGTAGTGAGGAAAATGGTTTAAATCCAGGAAGTCCACAGTTCAAGTAAGCATATGACATATGCTAGATTTCTGAAAATGAGAATCATTTAGAGAAGGTGCTGATCTTCAGTGACAGAAGTTTCTTTAGCTGAGATTTTCTTATACCACTGAAAATTCCATTTCTAGACCTAATTTCGACTCACCTCTGCCCATTTGTAGAAAATGTCTCCCTATTGAGAAAAAAATTCCTCTTGTTTTCTCATCCAGTCTTGTAATCTGTATCTTATTTCACTGCCATTTGAATGATTAGACACTACTGGATTCTCTCCTTGCTCTGACCATATTCTCCTGCTTTCCTATGTTCTACCTCCATCATCTCTGCACTGTTTCTGAGCTAATCATTTAACTTCTATGACTCTCTCCAAGCTATAGAACCTGTAAACTTTGTTTACTCTAGCACTTTGACTCATTAGGGATTTCTACTCCGCAAATCACACCATGTACATGATCATAACCCCACCCCACACAGCTTCTCATCCAGTGAGATTCTCCAACAGGGAAGTTTCTTTCTCTGAGTCTCTGTCTCTGTCTCTCTCTCTCTCTCTCTGTCTCTCTCTCTCTCTCTGTCTTTCTCTCTCTCTCTCTTTATGTCTTTCTGTTTACTTCTGTCTCATCTTCTGTTTCTTCCTTTCTCTCTCTTTGTCTCCTTCCTCTCTCTCCCCCTCTTTTCTTTCTCTCTCTGCCTCTCAATGATTTCCTCTGTTGCTTCCATATATATACAGATATATACATATTTACAAAAGTTTACATATCCATGTGCATACATGCTTACAAATATATGTATGTATACACATCTGTAACCTTTGCTTATTTGTTTATACAAAAAAGTCATTGCTGCATCTTATATTCTTTACGCTCTTTAGTTGTGCTATTCTAAAGATGTATAAAACCTACCTGATTCCTTCTTATATTCTTCATAAAGACAACCTCAAGTATATTAGATTATTCTCATAAAATTATGAAAAAGAGAAAATAGATCAATAATTTGGTATTTGCTAAGGGAAGAGTTCTTCTCTAAAATTACATTGTAATACTTGTAATACTTCTCACAGTATTGTTCCAAGGAAAGAAATTTGGAAAGTCACAAATGATAAATAAAGACCATAATGGTCCTTATACTCTGGAGGCTGGGATAGAGGGCATATCTTAAAGAATCTATAGTCATACAGACTGTTTACCTTTTATGTCTGTAAAACATAAAATGTATATCTAAGATTGTTATTAGTAATTGGGTATTTCATAAAAAAAAATTGGTGTAGACCTGAGTATGATATGTAAAAAGTAAAACCATCTAGGAACAGCTAAAAAAGAATAATTATCTTAATACGAACAAAGTGCAAGAGGAAGAACTGACAGACAGGAATTAGATGGAGAGGAGGGTTGTTGGTTCTGGAAATGTACTTTCATTGGGAATGGGTTTAAGAGAGAACAATACATACATATGTATGTATGTATACAATTTTATACATACACATATATATATATATAGATAGATAGATAGATAGATAGATAGATAGATAGATAGATAGATAGATAGACAGATAGATATACACGTATATAGAGTCTTCCAAATACAGAAAGAAATAAAATGGTAAGGGGAGAGATAGGAGAGGATAAGGGAGGGATCGCTAGAGGGGAGAATGAGGGAATAGGTCAAAGAGAGGTAGAGAAGAGTATTTAGATTTATAGGAATGGGAAGATAAGGGAGGGATATGAGGGAGTAGGTTAAGTAATAGGAGGGCAAAGTAGTGAGTAGAAGTAAAGTAGAGGAGTTAGGGGGGATAGAAAATAAGAGATATACACAAACATGAAAATAAAGATCAGAAGTACAATTTGTTGGGGAAAGTATACATCTATATACATTTGTATGTATCTGCATATATGTATATATTAATATATCCACACTTAGTTGTAGTCTAGAAAGGGAAGAAGAGAGGGAAGAACAAGTAAAAAGTGTACAGCAGAGAACAAAAGAAAACTTACAAGGAAACAAAGAAAACACTGATACCTCTCAAAAATGTGTAGTATTTATTATTTACATTTTCTTGAAATTGAAATTTTTTGCACATATTTTTAATCCTTTTTTATTTTCTGTTTTGCACGACATGCTTGTTTTCTTATTTTGTATTTAAGTTTCAATACTTAAGTTTGTAATGTATATCTTATTTTCTTTATTGTACATTTAAATTTTAGTATTTCTCTAAAATATTTTTAAACAAGGATATATAGTCATAGAATCATAGCATCTCTGGGCTAGAAGAGACCACATTGACTTTCCATTATAATTCACACTAGTATAATAATCCCCTCTACAATATCTCCAACAAAGCATGGAGCCTTTGCTTTAAGATCTCCAATGAAGGGCAACCAAATACTCACCAAAGTATCACATTCTACTCTTGGAGAGCTCCAAAAGTTAAGAAACTTTTTCTTTTTTTTTTTAAATTTATTTATTTAACTTTTAACATTCATTTTCACAAAATTTTGGGTTCCAAACTTTCTCCCCATTTGTCCCCTCCCCCACCCCAAAACACAGAACATTCTAATTTCCCCTATCACCAATCTACCCTCTCTTCTATCATCCCTCCCTTCCCTTGTCCCCATCTTCTCTTTTGTCCTGTAGGACCAGATATCTTTTTGTACCCCATTACCTGTATTTCTTATTTCCTAGTAGCAAGAACAGTACTTGACAGTTGTTCCTATACCTTTGAGTTCCAATTTCTCTTCATCCCTCCCTCCCCACCCATTCTCTTTGGGAAGGCAAGCAATTCAATATAGGCCATATCTGTGTAGTTTTGCAAATGACTTCAAAAATACTCATGTTGTGTAAGACTAACTATATTTCCCTCCATCCTATCCTCCCATTGCTTCTATTCTCTTTTTTGATCCTGTCCCTCCCCAAGAGTGTTGACTTCAGATTGCTCCCTCCTCCCATTGCCCTCCCTTCCATCATCCCCCCCACCCTGCTTATCCCCTTCTCCCCTACTTTCCTGTATTGTAAGATAGGTTTTCATACGAAAATGAGTGTGTATTTTGTTCCTTCCTTGAGTCAAGTGTGATGAGAGTAAACTTCATGTTTTTTTCTCACCTCCCCTCTTTTTCCCTCCACTAAAAAGTCTTTTGCCTGCCTCTTTTATGACAGATAATTTGCCCCATTCCATTTCTCCCTTTCCCCTCCCAATATATTTCTCTCTCACGCCTTAATTTCATTTTTTTTAAGATATGATCCCATCCTATTACATTCACTCTGTGCTCTCTGTCTCTGTGTGTGCATGCATGCATGCGTTTGTGTGTGTGTGTATGTAATCCCACCAACTACCCAGATACTGAAAAGTTTCAAGAGTTACAAATATTGTCTTTCCATGTAGGAATGTAAACAGTTCAATTTATAAAGTCCCTTATGACTTCTCTTTGCTGTTTACCTTTCCATGCTTCTCTTCATTCTTGTGTTTGAAAGTCAAATTTTCTTTTCAGCTCTGGTCTTTTCATCAAGAATGCTTGAAAGTCCTTGATTTCATTCAAAGACCATTTTTTCCCCTGAAATATTATACTGAATTTTGCTGGGTAGGGGATTCTTGGTCCCAGTCCTAGTTCCTTTGACTTGTGGAAGATCATATTCCATACCCTTTCATCTCTCAATGTAGAAGCTGCTAGATCTTGTGTTGTCCTGATTGTATTTCCACAATACTTGAATTGTTTCTTTCTAGCTGCTTGCAATATTTTCTCCTTGACCAGGAAACTCTGTAATTTGGCCACAATGTTCCTAGGAGTTTCTATTTTTGGATATCTTTCAGATGGTGATGGGTGGATTCCTTGGATACTTATTTTGCCCTCTGGTTCTAGAATATCAGGGCAGTTTTCCTTGATAATTTCATGAAAGATGATATCTAGGCTCTTTTTCTGATCATGGCTTTCAGGCAGTCCCATAATTTTTATATTGTCTCTCCTGGATCTTTTTTCCAGGTCAGTGTTTTTCCAATGAGATATTTCACATCATCTTCCATTTTTTCATTCTTTTGGTTTTGTTTTGTGATTTCTTGGTGTCTCATAAAGTAATTAGCCTCCATCTGCTCCATTCTAATTTTGAAAGAACTATTTTCTTCAGTGAGCTTTTGAACCTCCTTTTCCATTTGGCTAATTCTGCTTTTTAAAGCATTCTTCTCCTCATTGGCTTTTTGAACCTCTTTTGCCAACTGAGCTAGCCTATTTTTCAAGGTGTTATTTTCTTCAGCATTTTTTTGGGTCTCCTTTAGCAAGGTGTTGACCTGCTTTTCATGCTTTTCTTGCATCTCTCTCATTTCTCTTCCCAGTTTTTCCTCCACCTCTCTAACTTGATTTTCAAAATCCTTTTTGAGCTCTTCCATGGCCTGAGCCCGTGGAATATTTATTCTGGATGTTTGGGGTACAGAAGCTTTGACTTCTGTGTCTTTCCCTGATGGTAAGCCTTGTTCTTCCTCATCAGACAGGAAGGCAGGAGATACGTGTTCACCAAGAAAGTAGCCTTCTCTGGTCTTAGTGTTCCCCTTTTCTGGGCATTTTCCCAGCAAGTGACTTGACTTCTGAGTGTCCTGTCCACACCCACCTTGCCTCCAGATCCTCCCAGCCAGTGCTTGGGGTCTGAGATTCAAATGCTGCTTCCCAGCCTCAGGGCCTTGGGCAGGGGCAAGGCTGCTATTCAGTGTGAGATTAAGTTCAGGTGTTCAGGTGGGGGCAGGGCAGACACTCAGGGCTCAGTTCCCTCAGGGGGTTTATGCAGAGACCTTCAACAATGGATCCAAGCTCCTGCCTGCTTTGGGAGCCCCTGTCCCCTGCTGCCTCCCCTGCTGCCTCCCCAGGGGGCCTGAGTTATGGGGACACCCCACTCCCCTCTCTGCCAGCCAAAGACCCTCTCACTGACTTTCGACAACTGTGGGTGGAGGGACCTGCTTGGCCACTGGAGATTCTGTCCCTGAAGCCTGCTCGGATCTGCTCCTCTCAGTGCTGCATGGCCAAGGCAGGGCTGGGCTCTGCTCTGGGTCTGGTGCACAACAGACTTTTTGCGTCAAGTTTTCAGATCTCTCTGGAACAGAAATCTCCATTCTGTTGTTCTGTGGCTTCTGCTGCTCCCGAATTTGTTGGGAGTCCTTCTTTACAGGTATTTTATGGGCTGTGGGTTTCGGAGCTAGCATATGTGTGTCTTTCTACTCCGCCATCTTGTCTCCTCCCCGAAACTATTTCTTACATCAAGATAGTTTGAGTCTCTGCAATTTCCACTAATTACTCCTAGTGCTAACCTGTGAGGTCAATAGAATGTCTGTTATCTTTTCCACTTTGATACCTCTGCAAGTTCCTGAAGATAGAAATCCCATCCCTCCTAAAGCTTTTCTTTTCTAAATAAAATATTATTAGAATTTATTATGTAAATAAAAAGCAGGGATACTAATGATGATCTCAGACAGAGTTAAAGCTAAAATAGATTTAAAATAAAATAGAGAAACTACACTGCATGGCAATCATGTTAATAGTTTTAGGCCATACAAAATAACTGGACAACATAAAAATATGAGAATATACTTGCCTAAACAGACACAGGAACTATAGAAACATAAACACATTTTATACAAACTAAATTAGATCTAAATATTGAAGTAATATTTATTTTACATGGGTAAGTAAAGCTAATATAATAAAAATGCAATTTTACCTAATCTATTTATGTAATGTCACCCCAATCAAATTACTAAAAAATTAACTCACTGAGTTCATCTAAAAGAGCAGAGAGTCAGAAACTTTAAGGAAACCAGGGGAAAAGATTTAAAGGAACTAGATTTGGTAGTATCAGATCCTAAATCATATTATAAGGTGAGAGCAATGTTGAAGTGCAAAATGGATAATTCTTATTATTTTAAATTAATATTTTCTTGTATAAATAAACCCAAGTAGCCAAGAACAGAGGGAATGCAGAAAATCAGGAGAAAAACTCCCATAGACAATCTCTCAGATAGAATGTGGTTGGGTCAGAATATTGTTGTGGTGTAGGAAATGATGAGCTGGTAGATTTAGAAAAATATGGAAAGACTTGAAATTATGAAGGAAAATGCTTTCTACCTACACAGAAACAGATGACAAGTGGAAATAAACATAATATGGTCTTATATATGTGTTTGACATATTTATGGATATTTATTTTTGTGTGTGTGTGTATATATATATATATTTGTATACCATACATGCACATGTAAATATAAATATCTCCATGCTTAATTGTAGCCTTCTGAAAGGGGTGGGGAAAATAAGGAAAAAAGTGCACAGTAGAGGACAAAAGAAAATGTACAAGGAAGCAAAGATGGACAGCTTTGAAAATCATGTGTAGTATTTATTATATGTTTCCTTGAAATGGAGACATTGCTTTATATTGAATCCTCTCTTATGTTCTGGTATGTATATGACAATGTTTTTTTTTTCTTTTCTTATTTTGTACCTAAGCTTGAAATAAACTTAAAATAAATGAGACATCATTAGTTCCTCCAAAGAACCTTAATATAACACAAATTGAAGCCCTTTGCCAACAGTTTACTCTTCCCTAAACCATTTAATACAGAAATTCTCTTCTTAAAATGTAACATTGTAAATCATATAAGTAAAATAATAGAGTAGTTATTTTTCACCTACATCTTCAACCTAACAAACTCAAAAAAAAAAAACAAATAAATATGCTCAAATACTTTGTAATTTAAAAAAGAAGTCACAAGTTAGAATATGAAAGTACCATTCATGAAATAGCAGTGAAGAACTTAAATACTGAAGATCCAGCTCATACCTCTTATCCCTCCTAATAATGACTACTTATTCATAAATCTTTTTTCCAGCTACTACATGGATCATCACAGATCACCTCCACTAATTTGCCCCGATGTTTCTGTGTAGTTTGAGGATTTCCTTTATCTGCTCTATGCATTAACCATAGAGCCTTGATTGGCATATAATTTAAACTACAGCAAAAATAGAAACAAGGAACATAGACTAATTTTTTAAGCTTTAATTTTTAATTAACCTTTAGAACTATACAGGAGTAAAAGAAGGAAATAGGTGAGATAGCAATATTGATAATACTTATTGCTTTAAAGTTTGAAGATCATTCAAAATCTTTCAAAATCCTTGAGGAATAGACACCTTTAAATTTTATTATCCCCCCATATAAATAAGGAAAGTGAACTCACTAAAGTGAATTGCTCATGTTAGCATCAAATAGTAAGTGTCAGGGCCAGATTGCGTTTCCAGAGCTGCTATCTCCAAGGCATCACTTTATCACTCACAATAACTCTAAGGAAAAGCATTGTTATGACAGAAATATTTTATTTATTTTTCCATTTAGGTGAATGGATCAGATAGAGGAAAGGAGGAATTAAGGATTTTGATATTGAAAAGAGATTATTGATATAGAAAAGTTCAAAAAGAAACAATGGATTTACATCCTCACTTATCTATTCTTTCATTTCTACAATTATGTCATTTGACAATCTCATCACATCCCATGAGTTCAATTACCATCTTAATATACATGATTCCCAGATCTATATTTCTAGTCCTATTCTCTCTCCAGAGCTTTAATCCAATATTTTCCACTTCTCCAAATCCAATTGACCTTCAATAGGTCTATTGAATTATCTATTAAACATTGTGAACAGTATAACATATAGGCATCTGAAACTTAAGATATCAGAATAGAACTTAACATGCTCCTCTCTCAATCCAGCCTGCTTTGAATGACAGGAAATTCTGTTTAGATAAAAAAAAAATCAGAGTTATTGGTTATAGACTGGAACACTTGGTGATGATAAGATCAAGATGACAAGTGATCATTCCTGCAGGTTTCTGAGGTAGAGTGGAGAAGTTATAGAAGTAGGCTAGATTAAGAAACTGGCAGATGTTTTTGCTTTTCAAAGAAACCCAGTGAAATCACAAATGATGTCTTGACTTGCCTGTGAATTGGATTTAAGGGAAGCAGAGTTGTATAAAGTCATCAGTCTCACTCTCTCTCCTTGAATCATCAAAATACAGTGACAGGACAAAAGACAAGATGACTGGCAATGACCCAGGATGCAGTAGATGACCTTGGCATCTTCAATGCCTGACCAAGCTCTAATTAGGTACTCCACAGTGCCTGCTTCAGCTGCCTTCATGGCCTTTGGAACCAATTGTTCTCATCTGCCCATTCTGTCAGGAAGTCTTCATATGCTTTTGGTAGCCAGCCCCCTAACTCACCAACAGATTGAAGTCTATCTGTTACCCTAAACCTGATTTAGCCAATCTGTTGAGATGGTTTTATTGCGGTATGGGCACTGTGTGTGCTACAGCTTTTTGGAGCCACTGGTGATAGTTGAGTGAAGATGAATGTCAAAGCTGGATGAGCAGCACAAAAGTGCCTCAGCAAGCCTTCACTCAGGAGATGTTAGTCCTCTCCTGAATAGTCCATACACCCATACAGAGGCAGATGTAGTAGTAGCAGGATGAACCTCAAGAAAGACAAGAGTGTAAACTGGCTCTTCAGAGTCAGACACTGAAGAAGTAGACAGATACTCATTGCTCTCTTTAAAATGGGACATATCCCAGATATGCTGAAGGCATATCTTGATAGAGTTATCCCTGACTGAATTGAAGGAAATCTCCTGCTGTTGATAACAAAGTGAAATGTTGGTTTTAACATATACAACAGAAATTAGAATATAAGAACATTTTAAAGAAGTCACACACTACTCGTTTTCAGAACACATGGATTGTAAGAGGTTAGGGATGTCGTTTCACTAATTTGAACCTGCATAAGTGAAAAAAATTAATTGAATTTTCTCTTGAGAAAGAAACTGTATTTTCTGCTGAAGAACAACCAGATATGTTCTAGAGTGTCAGCTTAATAACAGCTTAATAACACTGTTTAAGAAAATATACTTTAAGGTAAGTGGATTTGAAGGAACATCAACTTAAATGTTGAAGTTTCTTAACATGAAAATAAGAATTGGACTTCCAAGAAAGACTGTGAGCTATTACTAAATTAGAAATTATTCAGCCTTCATGTCATACTTTATTATGCCTCCCTACTTCAGTATCATGAACTTCATATTAATGTTCATTATACTAAGGTTTGCATTTATCTTTGCTTTATGGTTTATCCTGTTTTGGGAAAGACATTGCACTGATTGCATCAAGCCTCAAAACATTGCCGAAGCTATTAAATGAGATCAATGTTCATTCAAGAAAATGTACCTAATTAGTCACACAGGAAAACCTACATTAATAAGGAATGCTATTGACTAGATTATGGTCAGGAGTTGGATGAAGATCCCTTATACCTGATCCTTCAGTTCAAATACCTCCAATGAACACCAGATGAACATTGAACTGGGCTGATAGTATATGATTTGAGACTTGAGCATATTGCCTTTGGTAAATTGTGAAGTGCTTCTAATGGTTCCAAGGTTTATCTTTATTTTAAAAATAGGAACATCTTTTTAACACCAATCTTCTTCAACTAGTGCAATAGGTCTGGAATAACTCAGCACTGAAAAATTAAATATGCATGCTTATCCAAAGGGCAATGCATAGACATATATTTCGGTGTAAATATTCTGAACCCTCTTTCCAACGAAAATGTGTATACCACAGAGAAATTAATCATTGAAGAGACATATGACATAGTTAATCAACATGCATTTATTAAGGACCAGGAACAGAAATATATCTGTGGTAATCTAAATCCTGCTAGAATGCAATTTGGGTTAGTTTTTGTTCTTTAAAACGCATCCATTTTTTTTGTTCATTGTGCACTTGTGCAAACTTCTTTCCAAAATGACTGGGCCCATTCATAGCTCCATTAATAGTGGTTTAAAGTGCTTTTCCCTCTCACAGCTCCTAAATCATTTGTCATTTCCTTTTCCTTCTAACTTAGTGATATTTTTTCCAGCTACATGTAAAAATAGTTTCAACATTCATTTTTGTTGAGTTACAAATTTCTCTCCCTCCATCCCTTCCCTTACCCTCCTCAAGATGGCAAGTAATCTGAAGTTGTGCAATCATGCAATCATATTAAACATATTTCCCCATTAGTCATATTGTGAAAGAAGAATCAAAACAATGAAAACAAAAACACAAGAAAAAAAAGTGAAAATTGCATGCTTCAATCTGCATTTAGATTCCATAGTTCTTTCTCTGGATGTTCTTTGTTCTTGTCTTCGTTCTTTTTTCTTTGATCATTTTATTTCCGAGAAGAGCTTAGTCTATCATACTTGATCATTGCACAATGTTACTGTGACTGCATACAATATTCTGGTTTAGTTCATCTTACTCACCATAAGTGCATAAAAGCCATTTCACTTAGATTTTCAGATTTATTGGCATACAATTGGGCAAATTAGCTCCTAATTATTGCTGTAATTTGCTTTTCTTTGGGAGTGAATTCATGCTTTTCATTTTTTATACTGGTAATTTGGTTTTCTTCCTTCTATTTTTAATCAAATTAACCAAAGTTTTATCTATTTTATTGCATTTTAAAAAAAATGGTTCATTTTATTTACTTAATAGTTTTCTTTCAATTTTATTAATCTCTCCTTTGATTTTCAAAGTTCTTAATTTGGTTTTAACTGAGGATTTTAAATTTGTTCTTTTTCCTGTTTCGTTTTGTTTTTTTTGGCGTTGTTGCAAGTCCCATTAATTGATCTGTTCTCTCTCTCTCTCTCTCTCTCTCTCTCTCTCTCTCTCTCTCTCTCTCTCTCTCTCTCTCTCTCTCTCTCTTATTCATGTAAGCATTTTAAGATAAAAATTTTCCCCTAAGAACTGCTTTGGCTGAATCTCATAACTTTTGGTATGTTATCTCATTGTTGTTACTCTCTTTGATGAAATTTTGATTGTTTCCAAGATTTGTTTTTTGACCCTTTCATTTTTTCGGTTCAGATTATTTAGTTTCCAATTAGCTTTTAGCCTGTCTTTCCATGGTCATTTATTACAAGTAATTTTTATTGTATCATGATCTGCTTTCTACTTTCTGCACTTGATTATGAGGTTTGTATGCCCTAATACATGATCAACTTTTGTGTAGGTAACATGTAACACTGAGAAAAAGGTATATTCTTTTCTATTCAGTTTTCCCCAAATGTCTATCATATCTAACTTTTCTAAAATTGTATTCACCTCCTTAACTTTTTTTTGGTCTATTTTGTGGTTAGATTTACCTAGTTCTTAGAGCAGGAGGTTGAGGTATCCCACTAGGATTGAATTGGAAATTCGGAAGAACTGAAGATTTACAGAACCCCAGAACCAGCTCAGAAAAAAATGCAGAACTCCTGAAGTTTGAGACAGTGAACCTTCCACCCCAGGAGAAAAATTAGCTTTATCAGTTAAAAGTCAAGAAATAGGTTGGAGATTAAAACCTATACTGGAGGGCAGAGCCAAGAAGGTGAAGTAGAAAGACACACACACGCTAGCTCTTCCTCCACAGCCCATAAATACCTGTAAAAGATGACTCTAACCAAATTCTAGAGCAGCAGAAGCCACAAAATGACAGAGTGAAAGAGATTTTTAGCCCAAGGTAACCTGGAAGATGGACAGGAAAGGTTTATCACATGGGGCACAGAGCAGAGAGAAGCACAGCCCCAGCGTGGGCCACAGGGCATGGCAGGGACAGGACCCAGAACAGGCCTTGGATGTGTAATCCCCAGCAGCTGCAGTGGTTCTCAGATCCCTCAACCCACAAATGCCAAAGACAACTTCACAGGTTAGTGAGAAAGCTTTTTCAACTGGGTGAAAAGGAAGCAGGGTCCTCCCCTAATCCCAGCCCCAGGAAGCAGCAACAGCAGCAGCAGTAGTGTCCACTATTGCAGCCTTCTGCCTAAAGACCCTGGGGGAGTTGAGCTGTGCATCTGGGTCTCAGTCCTGAATGGAGTTGGTGGAGGCTCTGAAAAGGAAATTCTACTTGTAGATTCTGGCCAGAAAAGCTTTGGTAGCTCCTAGACCAGAGTTCAGGCCAGGAGAGAAGTAAGCTCCTCTCCCTTGATTGTACCACCTTGGAGGAACTGAGAAATTACAGTTGTCAAGAGTATATACCCCTCTTAACAAAGGACTCAAAAGTCAAGTAACTGGCTGGGAGAATGACCAATAGAAAGAGAAAAAATAAGACTATGGAAGATTACTTTCTTGGTGAAGATGTATTTTCTTCCATCCTTTTGGATGAGAAAGAACAATGCTTACCATCAGAGGCCTTCAAAATAAATGTACAATGGTCTCAAGCCATGGAAGAGCTCAAAAAGGATTTTGAAAATCAAGTAAAAGAGGTGGATGAAAAATTGGGAAGAGAAATGAGAGCATTGCAAGAAAATCATGAAAAGCTAGCCAACACTTGCTAAAGGAGATTGAAGAAAATGCTGAAGAAAATAGCACTTTTAAAAATAGCAGCAGAGACAAGATGGCAGAGTAGAAAGACCCATGCACTCTAGCTTTTCCCCCACAGCCCACAAAATACTTAGAAAAAATGACTCTCAGCAAATTCTAGAGCAGGAGAAGCCACAGAACAACAGAGAGAAAGAGGTTTCCAGCCAAACGTAACCTGGAAGGCCAACAGGAGAGGTCTGTCTCACAGAATGCTGAGCAGAATGGAGCCCAGCCGTGGCCAAATATTACTGGGAGTAATAGGACCTGAACAGACTTCCAGGGCAGAGGTCCCAGTGGGGAGGGCCCCAGATCCCTCAACCCACAAGCAACAAAGGTCACTGTGGGAGGGCTTTCCCAGTTGGGAAAGAGGAGAATTGGGTTCCTCCAGCAGTAGCCACAGGGGGTGGCAACAGCAGCAAAAACCAAGAATCACCTACCCAGAAAAACTGAGTGTAATACTTCAAGGGAACAAATGGTCATTCAATGATATAGAAGACTTTCAATCATTCATGATGAAAAGGCAAGAACTAAAGAGAAAATTTGACTTTCAAATACAAGAATCAAGAGAAGCATGAAAAGGTAAACATGAAAAAAATATCATAAAAGACTTTCTAAAGCTGAACTGTTTACATTCCTATATGGAAAGATAATATTTGTAACTTTTGAGACTTTTCTCAAAATTTGGGTAGGATTGTACACACACACACACACACACACACACACACACACACACACACACACTTAACGTTGAGTTGAATCAGAAGAGATGATATCCATTAAAAAAAATAAAAATTAAGGGGTGAGGGAGGAAAATATTGGGAGGAGAAAAGTAGAAAGGGAATGGGGCAGACTATAACTCATAATAGAGATAAGAGAAATCTTGTTCAATGGAGGAGAAAAGGGAGAAGGGGAGAGGGGAAAAGTGAAGCTTACTCTCTTCACATATGGCTTAAGGAGGGAATAACATGTTCACTAAATTTGGTATGAAAATCTATCTTACATTACAAGAAAGTAGGGGAGGAGGCAACAAGTGGGGTGAGGGGAATCATAGAAGGGAGAGTAAATGGGAGAAGAGAGTAATTACAAATAAACACTTTTAGGAAGGGACAAGATCAAATGAGGGAATCAAAAAATAAGGGGGGGTAGGGTAGGATAGTGGGCAATATAGTTAGTATTATACAACATGATAATTATGGAAGTCTTTTGCAAAAAGTCACATGCTTAGCCTGAATTGAATTGCTTGCCTTCTCAGTGGGGATGGGGAGGGAAGGAGGAAGGGAGAAAAGTTGGAATTCAAAGCATTAGAAATGAATGTTGAGAATTATTACTGCATATAACTATGAAATAAGAAACACAAGTAATGGGGTATAGAAATTTATCTTTCTCTACAAGAAAAAAGAGAAGATGGTGATAAGGGAAGGGTGGGGTGTGATAGAACGGAGGGTACATTGAGAGAAGGGGTAATCAGAATGCAAAGTATTAGGGGGTGGGGAAAAGGGAGAGATGGGGAGAAAAATTGGACATGTTAAAGTGATGTAAAAGCAATTAGTATTAAAACAATTGACTGAATTAATTGCTGAGCCTAAATCAGAGACATCTTTAGTTTGGGGAAAAGAATTTTAGTCTAAGTTTCCTAGAGGCAGATAACTTCGGGTAAAATATGGTGTTGATGGAAAAGTTAAGGTTTAAGTGGTAAATTTGATTTTATGATTATCATTTAATCAGGAACTAGAACACATATAGAAAGGCATGTAAGCCACTTAAGACTTACCTCAAAAGATGTTCCTTAGCCAATGTGAAATTATCTGAAACCTGGTTGCTGGAACTTGCTATTTTAAGATTTTATGGGACTATTAACTGTTCTTCTAAGTCTAACTCCAAGTATGGATACCAAGAAAGGTGGTCTGATCTTCCAATCCATGATGCCAGTAAGCCTATGAGATGCTAGTATGATCTGCAAAAGGTGATCACATGGGAAGGGTGGGAGAGCAGCTATTCATCCTGGGTGGAGATAGGATTCTCCTGACTCAATTTCCCCACTGACACCTGGCAGACTTTAAGCCTGACTGAATGAAAGTTAACAATCTGCTCCTGCCTGGAATTGACATGAACTTGGGGAGATATTGTTTCCCTACAATGTCCCTACTCTTAGTGGCAATATTCTATAGTCAAAAGGTTTGTGACCTTAATACCAGATCTAGTATATTACAGATTGCTGATAGGGAAACATCTGAGGTTAAGACTAAAATTAAGCTATTAGGCTTAGAACTTTAGACCAACAACAATAAGTTAGGATCCTTTAATTCTTAGTAATAATGTGGAGACAATTAGGTCAAGGGCTTGTTAAGTTAGCATACATAGTTATTATTTGTATCTCAGTTGGTTAATGCTAAAAAATAATTCATTTGTGGTCTATATTGTAAATGCTTTAAAAGAAGTATCACGTAACCAAAAGTTGGAGCTGTTTTATGTGATATGAAATGTGAGAAAAATGAAGAATTAAAAAAAGTTCTTGGGAGACTGGGGCAAGCTTTGACCCTTCTTTTGGATCCTCAGAGCTTAGCACAGGACCTAGCACACAAAAGGTGCTTAATAAATGCTTATTGACTGAAAAAAATAAAAATAAATAAAAATAGGCTAACTCAATTGATAAAAGAGGTCCAAAAAGCCAATGAGGAGAAGAATGTTTTCAAAAGCAGAATTAACCAAATGGAAAAGAAAGTTCAAAAGCTCAATGAAGAAAATAGTTCTTTAAAAATTAGAATGGAACAGATGGAAGCTAATGATTTTATGGGAAATCAAGAAATTACAAAACAACACCAAAAGAATGAAAAAATGGAAGATAATGTAAAATATCTCATTGGAAAAACAACTGACCTGGAAAATAGATCCAAGAGAGACAATTTAAAAATTATGGGACTACCTGAAAGCCATGATCAAAAAAAGAGCCTAGACATCATCTTTCATGAAATTATCAAGGAAAACTGCCCTGATATTCTAGAACCAAAGGGAAAAATAAATACTGAAAGAATCCACCTCCTAAAAGAGACCCAAAAAGAGAAATTTTTAGGAATATTGTAGCTAAATTCAAGAGTTCCCAGGTCAAGGAGGAAATTTTGCAAGCAGCTAAAAAGAAAAAAATCTGGGTGTCATGGAAATACAATCAGGATTACACAAGATCTAGCAGCTTCTACATTAAGGGACTGAAGGACTTGGAATATGATATTCCAGAAGTCAAAGGAACTTGGATGGAAACTAAGAACCACCTACCCAGCAAAACTGAGTATGATACCTCAGGGGAAAAAATGGTCATTCAGTGAAATAGAGGACTTTCAAGCATTCTTGATGAAAAGACCAGAGCTGAATAGAACATTTGATTTTCAAACACAGGAATCAAGAGAAGCATAAAAAGGTAAACAGGAAAAAGATATCATAAGGGATTTGCTAAAGCTGAACTGTTTACATTCTTACATGGAAAGATAATATTTCTGACTCGAGACTTTTCTCAGTATTTGGGTAGTTGGAGGGATACGCGCGCGCACACACACACACACACACACACACACAGAGAGAGAGAGAGAGAGAGAGAGAGAGAGAGAGAGAGAGAGAGAGCACAGAGTGAGTTGAATAGGAAAAAATCACACCTAAAAAAATAAAATTTTATGGTGAGAAAGGAATATAATGGGAGGAGAAAGAGAGAAATGGAATAGGGAAAATTATCTCTCATTAATAAGGGAAGAAAAAGCTTTTTCAATGGAGGGAAAAGGGAAGGGGATGAGAGAGAAAAAGTAAAGTTTATTCTCATCCCATTTGGCATAAGGAAGGAATAACATGCCCACTCAAGTTGGTATGAAAATCTATCTTACAGTACCAGAATATAGGAGCAAAGGGGATAAGTGGGGTGGGGGAGGGATGATGGAAGGGAGATCAAATGTGAGGAGGGAGAAATTAGAAGTAAACACTTTTGGGGAGGGACAAGGTGAAGAGAGAGAATAGAATAAATGGGGGGCAGAATAGAATGGAGGGAAAGATAGTCTTACACAATATGACTGTTATAGAAATCATTTCAAAACTACAGATGTATAGCCTATACGAAATTGCTTACCTTCTCAGTGGGGATGGGTGAGGAGGAAGCTGGAACTTAATGTCTTAGAAATGAACGTTGAGAATTGTTTTTGAATACAACTAGAAAATAAGAAATACAGGTAATGGGGTATAGAGATTTATCTTGCCCTATAAGACAAGAGGGAAGATGGGGATAAGGGATGGGAGGTGAGTTAAAAGAGAGGGCAGATTGGGGGAAGGGGTAATCAGAATGCAAAGTGTTTTAGGGTGGGAGGGGAGAGATGAGAGAAAATTTGGAACTCCAAATTTTGTAGAAATGAATATTGAAAATGAAAAATAAATAAACATTAAAAAAGAAATAGGCTGGAAAAATGAGCAAAGACCAAAAAATAACCTGACCATACGCAGTTACTATGTTGACAGAGAATAACAAAATATAAACTCAGAAGACAATAAAGTAAAAACTGTTATACCAAAACCTCAAAGAAAATATGACTTGGTCTTAGTCCCCAAAAAGTGAACTCCTGGAAGAAATCAAAAGGGATTTGAAAAGAAATGAAAATGATGCAAGAAAGTCATGAAAATCATGGGGGAAAAAAGCCAACAACTTGATAGAGGTAAATGAGCAAAAACCAAAAAAAGAATTGGACTATAGAATCTTTCTTTGTTGACAAGGAAGACCGAAGCATGCAAATAGAAGAAAACAAAGTTAAAGCTCCTCCATTCAAAGCCTCCAAGAAAAATATGAATTGGTCTCAGGCCCATGGAAGAGCTCAAACAGATTTTAAAAATCAAGTAAGAGAAGCAGAGCAAAAATTGGGAAGAGAAATAAGAATGATGCAAGAAAATCATGAAAATAGAATCAACTGCTTGCTAAAGGAGACCCAAAAAAATACTAAAGAAAATAACACTTTAAAAAATAGACTAACTCAAATGACAAAAGAGAGTCAAAAAGCCAATGAGGAGAATGTCCTAAAAAGCAGAACTGGCCAGATGGAAAAGCAGATCCAAAAGCTCACTGATGAAAATAATTCATTAAAGATTAGAATGGAGCAGATGGATGCTAATGACTTTATGAAAAATTAAGAAATTATAAAACAAAACCAAAGGAATGAAAAAAATAGCAGACAATGTGAAATATCTCATCAGTTTTTTCAATGGAGGGGAGCAGGGGGGGAAGGTGAGAAGGAAAAAGTAAAGTTTATTCTCATCGCATTTGGCTAAAGGAGAGTATAACAAGCACACTCAATTTGGTATGAAAATCTGTCTTATAATATGGGAAAGTAGGGGAGAAGATGATAAGTGGGGTGAGGGATGATAGAAGGGAGGACAAATGGCAAGGGAGACTAATTAGAAGTAAACACATTTGGGGAGGAAAAAGGTTCAAAGAGAGAATAGAGTAAATGGGGGGCAAGAAAGGATAGGGGGAAATATAGTTAGTCTTATACAATATGACTATTATGGAAGTCTTTTGCAAAGCTACACGTATATAGCCTATATTGAATAGCTTTCATTCTCAGTGGGGGTGGGTGGGGAGGGAAGAAGGGAGAGAAGTTGGAACTCAAAGTTTTAGAAACAAATGTTGAGAATTGCTTTTGCATGCAACTGGGAAATAAGAAATACAAGTAATAGGGTATAGAAATCTATCTTGACCTACAAGAAAACTGAGGAGATGGGAATAAGGGAAGGGAGTGGTGGGATAGAAGGGAGTGCAGATTGAGGGAAGGGGTACTCAGAATGCATGGTGTTTGAGGGTGGGACAGGGGAGAGATGGGGAGAAAATTTGGAACTCAAAAGCTCGTGGAAATGAATGTTGAAAACTAAAAACAAATAAATAAGCTAAAATTTAAAAAAAAAAAGCATGGAATTAACTATTATAAAGTACTTATTAACTAAAAGCAGAAGAGTCCACCTTAGGTAATAATTTACTCTCAATATCATCCTTCCCCTTTTCTCCAGTGTCTGATGAAATGGTAATTATTACGTATGCCAAAACTAACTCCTATACTTGTGCTCTTGATCCCATTTCTATACAGTTTATCCTTTATTGTTCATATCTCTTATTTTCAATATTTTTATATCTATTGCCCCTCTCATTCCATCTATAAATGTGCCCAAGGAAATGAGATTATTGGTTGTTCCCCATCTGCAACCTTCAGTCTCCCATATCTATGCTTTGGCACAACCCTCTTTATCTCCATTTCTTGACTCCTTAGCTTATTTTATGGCTTAACCCAGGCTCCACTACCTGTTGGAAGCATCTCTGGATCTCCCTAGTTGGACCTGTTCTCAAATTACCAAACTATCTTGGATTTATTTATTAATATATTTGGTGACCTTTTGGGCAAACCAGAGTACACTTAATTCTCTTGTCCTTCCCTCTCCCACCCCCAAATTCCACGTAAAGGCAGAAGCTCTTTTTTCAATTTTGATTTTGTAACCTTAACACCTTCATTTGTGTCCTGTACACAATAGGTGCTTAATTATGTTGGTTGACTTAAATTGATTTGACCCCAGAGATTGTGGCAGGAATAATTCCTTTTTAGGTACTGGTTTGGCTAGGTGTCCTCAAAGTGCCCTTAGGGCTTGCAGTGAGATTCTGTCATTCAGTGACCGTAGAACTTCATTAATTTAAATGACAAAACATCAAGTTACACTGAAAATTTACATCTGGGAATATCAGCAGCAAGTAACTGAATACACATATTAACAGAATTTTTTTAATAAAGAAAAGTAACTAATTTTAGTGTTATATGTTCATGAGTCTTTGGGTAAATAAAGGGTTACTTTAACTCCAGTTCTCTCAAGGAGTCATTGGGCTAATTAGGAATATATTTGTCTGCATCAAACTGTAAAATAGAGAATTACAAATAATTTCCCAAATATATGAAAACCTCAGAATAATACTGCCAATCCCTTTCAAGTTTTCTTTCTTGTTGAATTTTTAATGAGACTAGAATTCAAATGCAGTGATATTGTAGATGTCAATTTCCTCAGGTTTCAATTGTTTATAAATTGAATCGCAGGATGATAGGACTTCAAGAGACCTTAGTGATAATTTTGCCTTATCACCTCACTTTAGAGATAAAGAAACTAAGAACCAAACACGTGAAATACCTTGTCTATGGATAGGAAATCTGTAGTACAGCCTGGTCTAGAACCTAAATTTTCCTACCCCTCAACCCAGAGCTCTTTTCACTATCCCCCATAACTTTGTGGTTTATAGCTTCTTGATCTTTCTAGTACATTAACATGTTTCCTCTTCATAACAGCTAATTTACCCTCCATGAACCAGGTCTGGTGACAGGGGTTTTTATTGTTGTTGCCAGAAAAGCAAAATAATAAAATCACCATTGAAACAAGCAAAAGTTAATAACTTTCCATAAATGTTTAGAGGCCTTAATTTTTAGACCTCATCTCTATGAGGAAACCATTGCTATTGGGACCAAATGACTTCAATTGAAAAGACTTCATTATCTAGTCTTATTAATTTCAGTATACACATGATGAAATGTAGAAAACACTTTCTTTATGTGCATAGTGACCGCAAATCTGGTCTTTAATGTCTCTCCTATTTCAAAAATCATTTATTTTTGTAATTTACCAAAGGTATTAGTACAAGAGAGGCAGCCAAATTATTTGGATTAAGAATCAAATGAAACTCCAACTCCAGTTATCATCTTTTTGCAAAAATTTTTGAAAGTGATCACAAGAGTACACTCTAAATATATATTTTAAAAAGCTGAGCTTCATAACTGTAAACTCTGTTAGTCCTGGTTATTGTTTGGCATTCTTAATTTATTCAGCCAAGTTTCTCTATTTTCATTCATCTTTAGCCATATCTTTTGAAATGGATACATTTGTTCTATATAATCAAAGTATAGTAATGTTATAATCATCAAAGAGAGTTGTTATTTTTGTTGTTTGCTTAATCTATTTATGAGAGATGCTTAATATTTTGGATTAAATCAACATATACATGTAAAGTAAGGTAGCAGCTTGTATTTCTCTTTTACTAGGTCCTTTGTAATAACTTTACTACTCATTTAAGATTATTTTTCATATATGTCATTCTTGGAAAAGCTATGATATGTTTGCTTTCATAATTTTCAGAGTAATTTAAACAATCAAGAAATATAAGATATTTAATTTTGTGTTGCAAACTTAACAATCATTAACAAGCAATTCAAAAAGACATTTCCCATAAAAATGTGTGAATTGACTTCCATTACATGTGTTTTTGAAAAGTATCTGCGTATTAAATTTAATAAAGTAGCAACAATATTGTGCTTGTTCCCTCCTGCACTTTTTTTTTGCTTTTCTATGTACTTTAAATATATTTTATCAATTCTATTTTTTTTGCCAATTCCCAAATTCATTTCTCACTATTATACTCCTCCCTCCTCCATCTCTCATGTATGTGTAGTCTAAAACATCGAATCAACAAGGTTGCTGTGTCTGACAATGCATATCTCATTCTCCATCCCATCTGGAAATACCATGGCCAAAATTCCAAACTTCCAGGTATGCTAGAGAATAAAATAATATTCATAGTCCTAGAAATTCAAGTCAGTTCTAAACTAAAGAAGCTCTAAATCCTAAATGAAAGCAAGAGAGCAGCTACTTAGCATCAGTTAATATTTCCAAAACTTCAAAAGAATAAGCTGATCTAAAAAAATAAAAATCTTGCCAGCAATTACCATATTACCTTTCTGTATTTTGAAAGAATTTATAAAGTATCTCCCATTTGCTATGAAATCAGGGCCTTTTAATTCGGAGCTGAAAATTTTACGTAGAAGGAAATTACCAAGAATCTATAGATTTCCTTCTTTGATACTTCTATAAACTGATAATACTGTTTGGTCTCAGGTCCCCTTTACATTCTCAAAGATTATTGAGAAACTCTCCCAAATTGTTTTGGATTGTATCTATTGATATGTATTATATTAGAAATTTAAAAGTCTTAGTATTTTTATGAAAATGTCTTTGACCTCACTTGGAAAATTTTTGGCACAAGAATCTCCAGAGTGTACTTTGAGCACCATTACTGTGATGGATCTGTGACCTCATTAGTGCAAATACTCCAGGGTAATAATCAGCAGTTTTGGCACCAAGGTTAAGTTTCATAAGTTGCACTGGGGATACATTCAAATTAACGATTAAATTAAAATTCACCCTCAGGGACACAAGGCTCCTTGGAGGGTCAAAACCTTTGGATATTGTGAGGCTGCTGATAAAGGCTATATGAGGTAGAAGTAAGCAAATAAGCTATTTCCTGGGAGGTTCTCACTTATGGGGTGGAGGAAAAACCCTACCTGGTATTTTTTTACTCTAACTAATATTTTCCTGATAACTAGATGTATAGAAATAAAGATATAGATAGATAACCATATAGACATAGGTACATTTTCCTACTAGGAGGATACAACAAAGTTACTGATAAGGAAGTATGAAGGTGTTTTTTTTTTTTTACAAATTAAACATACAGAGATTTGATAGGAACCCCAAAATTGGAGGAATTGAATATGGCTTCTTGAAGGATTTGACCCTTGAGCTGAAGCTCAAAGAGATAATGTGAAGGGAGAATATTCCAGACAGAAAGAGAAGTCTGTACTAAAGTACAGAGGCAGGAGATTGAATACTAAGAGTCCTGAAGGACATGTTACACATGAAACATACAACATAATTGCCACATATGAAATAGATGGCATATAAGAAATAGCTTACATTAATGTCACATTGAATTATTTGGCATAAATTTCACATGTTGGCTCATGTAGGAACATTAATGTAATTTATGAAATGTATATATAACGTATAAAGTTTTCTTCTCAGTTCTATGCTGAATGTCATTAAACAATAGTACTTCTTTGCTTGCCTTTTACATGAAAGTTCTTTCTTTCTTTTTCCTCTTCTAGAGTAGATCATTTGTCCTGACCTGTGTCTCTCCATTTTAAGTATGCAGGCTTCTCCCCAAAATCCACAACTTCAAAATGTGACCACTGGCAATGGAACACAGTGATAGAAAGAGAAGAGGAAAAAACCAATTATCTAGAGTGCTGTGTGGCTACCATATTAATATTCCCTGTCATTTTTATTCAGGTGCATGAATGATGTACTCTGTGAACTATTTGATATTCACTGATAATATGACTATTCTAATTAAAATGTGTCAGTCCAAATAAACATTGTAGGATAACTTGCAATTTTAAATGCAGATTGAATAAAATTATTTCCCTTTATTCCAGTAGCTGAGGTGTTGTATTATTTAGAGTACAAAAACCTTTAGCTGTATCATGATGATTTTGCATGAATTTGTTACAGCTGTACCACTTCCACAAAACCCTCAGGACCCTTTTATTGGTTTTGACTAGCAGTGTCAGTGGGGAGTAGGTGTGATAGCATGTTCTATATTGCATGGGATAATTCTGTACATTTCAATGTCTGCAACTCAAAGTTTATCATCTGACATATATTTTTAGAAATAAATGATTGAGATATTTATGGGATCACAGAATCCAAGAACTGGAAGAGGAACCCCAGAAATAATCTGGTGAAACTTTTAGTATATACAGGGTCCAGATGTTTCCAGGGTGTATTTGTTAGGATTTTGAGTTTTTAACCACAGTAGCTGGTTTTAAATGCATGGCAAGTAGAAGTCAAAGTCAGACAAAGGTTAAAAGATGGAGCACCATATTTAAAGTCAGAAGGCCTGAGTTCAGTTCCCACATCTTACATTTAACCTGTGTAAGACCCTGGACAAGTCATTTAACTTCTCTAATTTCTCTATTTCTTATTTCTTCAATGGCAAGTCAGTGTAAGACGACCTCCAAGGTACTTCCAGTCTTACTCCTATGATTCAGTGATCTGAATATAAACTATTTCTCAGAAACTCTCTAGATGAAAAGGACTCAGGTACACTGGGGACTTCTTTTTTTACTTTTTTCATAATTCTTACCTAGAAAATTTGGTAGAACATAAAGCATACACTTGGTGCTGAAACTGGTTCCATTTCACAATGTTAAGGAAGTAATCTATAAATGAGCCTTTGAAAAATAGACACCATTCAAAGATTAGCCCCCTTTGAAAGGTCTGAATCTCTGTATGATGTTTGTCACTTAGAATCCTAAGTAGGCACTGCTCCAGGCAAATATTCTACTGTTATTCTGTGCAGATCTAAGCAGTTCCCAACAGTCCTGTTCTGTTCTGCATCATCTTAGTGAGATGCCTCCAGAGAGCTTCTACTCTAGCTATAGATCTCTCTGTCTCTCTGTCTCTCTGTCTCTCTGTCTCTCTGTCTCTCTCTGTCTCTCTCTATGTCTCTGTCTCTCTCTCTCTCTCTCTCTCTCTCTCTCTCTCTCTCTCTCTCTCTC
Source organism: Notamacropus eugenii (assembly GCF_028372415.1). NCBI lineage: Eukaryota > Metazoa > Chordata > Mammalia > Diprotodontia > Macropodidae > Notamacropus > Notamacropus eugenii. The sequence continues at coordinate 296,949,080 of NC_092875.1, read as the reverse complement.
TCTCTCTCTCTCCTCCCTCTCTCCCTCTCTCTCTCTGTGTGTCTCTTTCTGTCTCTATCTTAATCTGTCTCTCTGTCTTATCTCTCTCTGTCTCTCTCTGTGCCTCTCTGTCTCTGCCTCTCTGTCTCTGTCTCTGTCTCTCTGCTTCTCTGTCTCTCCGTCTGTCTCTATCTATCTATCATCTATCTATCTATCTATCTATCTATCTATCTATCTATCTATCTATCTATCTATCTATCTATCTATCTATCTCTCTTCTCTGTCTCTCTGTCAGCTGTCTACTGCTTCAAGGCCAGACTAAGGTCTTCCTCCCAATAAAGTAACCTCCCTTTACAACTACCCCTGCTCACCCTTATGTCTAAAAAATTCTTCCAAAAGGCAAAAATCACACCCCACTCTGACTGCGAGAAAGGCACATCCACCAACACCAGGTGCCGATATGTTGACTACAAATTTTGAAGTTCTTTAAAAATATTTTAACGTGTTTTTGTTGTTGTTTTTTACATGCCGTCATTTACTGATACCCCTCATATATATTCAATTGTGTTATAAATAACAAAGCAACAAAAAAAAAAAACAGTGAAGCAAAACTGAGTAAAGGTGGCGATATTTATATGATAATGTATGAGGCGTTCATTAATTGGAGTCTACCACCTTCTTACCCAAGGAGGGAAGTACTATATGGTCATCAACTATTCTCCAGGAAATGTCTTCTACAATTTGCTAATGTGATTAATAGAAAAATAGCTGCTTTTCAGCATTGTTTTTGTCAACTTTGTTTTACTCATTGTTTATATTGGACTTACTTAACCTTCATAAGTTCATGCAAGTTTCCCTATGTTTCACTGAATGAATTATAATCTCTGTTTCTCACAGCTCAGTAATATTAATTCCACTTGAGTTAGTGTTCTTCACTGGTTCAGGAACTGATAAAGAAAGTATGATTTCTGCAAAATTTTCTCCCTTAAGATTCCTAGCGAATTTCTCTCAGCTACTAGGTAGGATTTATTTTAATTCACCTAGACACTATCCAGCTCCAATTAGTGTTTTGTCAATGAAAAGAAAATTATCTGAAGATCAATTATTCTAATTTGCATTTACAATTAACCAATATAAAGTAAACCCAGATAAGATACATACAAACCATACAAAATGTACATACAAAACTATATAAAGACAGCTATCGTGTAAAATAAAAGAATAGTAAAAAATCTGAAAGCTATACAGTTAGAGGAATCAATATGCTTCCTGAAGAACAGATAGTCATTTGACAATTGGAGGAGAGGGTGCAGTGGGTGTGGGGTGTTGAATACACTGGCAGTCACACTAACTTTGGGTGGCTTTGCTTAATTGTTTTTCTCCATCATAAGACAAGGCTAATGGAGAGAGACTATGGCATAAAAACAAAAGACAACAATAATTTATAAAGATTATAAAATAAAATTGAATTTACCTGCTTACAAGTATAGTCTCATTGGGTATTGGTTACATACCCGAGCAGTATGATTCAATAAATCTACAGTGCCATATTTTTCTTTATTTAAGATAAAACTCTGCTTTTATCACTTTCTCCCTCATTTATCATGGTCTCTCTAATAAGATCATTCATGAATATGTCATTGCTCTTCAACCTCTAAAAATTTCATTTATCAAAGAATACAAATACCCAGGTTCCAGTATGAGTCAGAGTCAGCCTGCCCAAGCTGGTCTGAGAGAGTTAAAAATGTGCTTCCCTCCCCACACTTGCACACTCTCTATCTCAGCCTTTAGAATTGTAGCCTAGGTACTGTCAGAGCAGAGTATACATTTTGGTCATCACTTCTTTGACAATGTTCCTGTGACTCCTAATTATTTTACCCCTTAATCTTTGAAGGCAGCCTTGACTTTTGCAAATCATTATGTGGAAGATTATATAATTCTTCCTGCTCCTTTTTCATTACGCGTTTGAACAAGGGCATTTGAATGAGTATCTGGGGAGCTTTGCTTCTAGAATAGCTTCCGCCAGAGCCTGAAATCTGCTCAATTGCATTGCTACCCTGCAGCAGTTCTCAATTATTTCACTTGAAAAGACAAACTACTCTTTTAGGCCTGTGCAAAAGTATTAAGCCCAAACTGGGAGAAATTAATCTAGCAAGGATTTTTTTTTAGAATAGCAAGGCAAAATCCTAAAGTTTTACACAGCTCTAGGTGGCTTCTCTTTTTTCCCCATCTTTAGAGATCATCTGTGTTTAATTTTTTCCTCCCCACCTCAATTCGGGACCCACATTCTTTTATTACAATTAGGGTTTCCTTTGCTTAACTTTTGCAAATTGGTTGTTTATCCAGTTTCGCAAGTGTACAGTCAGTCAGAAATATTCCCTATAAGAGAAGACATCTGAATGCCTTATCTATCCAGGCTACTGAGCAACCCAAGACAAAAACTGCCTTATCTAAAAGGGCTAGGCTTGCATCAAGGACATTTTGGAAAGGTCAAGGAAACAGAGGGAAAGGAAGAGAATAAGCATTTATATAGCATCTGCTGTGTGCTAGGCACTGTGCTGTATGCTTTTCAGATACTAGCTCATTTGATCCTTGCTACAATCCTGCAACATAAAAATCGTTATTATCCCCATTTTACTGTTGATAAAACTGAGGTAGTTAAGTGATTTGCATAGCATTTGAGGTCAGGTTTGAATTCAGGAATTCCTGATTCCAGGTCAGCACTTTATACACTGCACCATCTAGCAAATAAATATTTTATCAAAGATCAAAATGTGATTACTATTTTTGTTGTTGTTATCAATAACAGCAATTAAACTATATTTATACAATGAAAGGAAGTGTGAGAAATAATTCGTTTGGACCTCTATTCTATTCCAATCAGTATTAATCAGTTTTATATGATTCTAAAAGGATAGGGATTTTAAGTTCTGTACACTGGGCCAGAGAGCTATGAACTATAGGTTGTAAATTTACTTGCTTAATCATAGGAAACTAATTAATTGCCTTCCACCCTTGTTTTTCCTTGTTATGATGACTAAACCCAGAATGGCAGAGGTGACTCAATGACATGGAAAGTCCCCAAATTTATTTTTGTACCTCCAGACCACTCTCTCTTGTCAGCTCAGAGACCCACTCCCCATTCCCTACTGACATACTATTTTTAGCCAGATCATTTTAAGCCCATGAAGCAAGGGTTTATCAAACAATGGAATTCTGTACTCTTTAGAGTGTTCAGGTATGAAATCTTGTATCAAGTCTCATAAAAATAAGATCCTGAAAGAAGGAGGCATCTCAGACCATGAGAAAGACCAGAGGTCCACTCCATGAGAGGGGACCGTGGACCTGTTAATAAAGTGATACTGGCTCAGAGCTCTGCTTAACTATCTTTTAGTGTAGGTTGGACAATTTTAGTCTCCACAGCAGCATGTCCTGGTGGAAAAGGATATGGCCTGAGGGCCATGGGTTTAAAACCTGTCTCTGTCACCTCCTGGCTATGACTCTGGGCCACAATCTTTCAACGTCCCAAGCATCCATCTAAGTTTGTAAGGTACATGGTAGGAGCTGATTTTCATCTGCTGGCTAGGAAAAAGCTTTCCCTTAGGAGTTCCTTACCCCAATGAAATCACAGATATGGTCATCCTACTGTACTATAAGAAATTAGGAAAAGAGAAGATCTCAAATTGTTATGAAAAGACTTATAGGAACTGATGAAAAGTGAAGTGAGCAGAACTAGAAGATTAATTTATATTTTAACATCAATATTATGAAAACAATTTTTACATACTTAAAAATTCTGAAAAAGGAAATGATGTACAATGATTCCAAAGGTCTCATAGAAAAATATAACATTGACCTCATAAGAAATAGACAATGAACTAATAAACAGAACTAACTAATTGGCAGAATAAAAAATTCATTATTGGATATGACACATATGGCAAAATGTTTTGTTTTACTCTGCTTGTGTATATATTATAAAGGTTATTTCATCCTTCCTCTTTGCTTCCTTCCTTCTTTCCTTTATCAGGAACTCCCTGTACCAATGAAATCATAAGTCTAGCCACAAACAAAGAAAAAGAATCAAGAAATGAGTAAATAAATGAGTAAGTAGATGTACGGATAAATATATGGTTATGTGAATTGATAGATAAGAAAATAAATAGGAGTGGATAGATAGGTATCTAAATAATGAATGAATGGATGCATGAATGAATGAAGCACTGACCTTACTCACCCACTGTGCTGCCACAGACTCTCCTTTCAAGCATTAAGTTCACAAAATTAAAGAAAAAAGTCTTATTGAAAAACTGAAGGAAAACAAAAAGCTAAAATACAGCCTGTGAAGAAATCATCCCATGAACCATCCTCTCCTAAAAGTCTATTAAAATTCTCAGTCACCAATTGTGACTTAGCCCCAAATGTGAGATTTCTCTTCTTGCTGTTTTCAGCAGTTGTCATCAGGTGTGACTTTACTTGCAGTCCTTTTTAGTCCACTCCTCAAGTGTGCTTTTCTCTCAGCTACCAGGTATCAGGGGAGGTCCTAAAACCTCTGTTAAAAGAAATCTTTCTCTGATGCTAACTTGAGCCTTGGCCAACACAAGGGATAAGGCAGCCTGAATTTTCCCTGCTTAGCAAGAAACACAGTTCTCCCTATGTCACAATTCAAATAATGCAGTGCTAGACCATGGGTTTTTGTTATCTGAGGCTTTGCCTTTTATCTACCTCTCCTTCTCACCTCTGTCTTCACAAAAACTTGTCCAATTGGCCTCTAAGTTCAAGAGACTCCCAATTGCCAAATCTAGGTTCAGATAAAGTGATTAAAGTCTTGAGGTCTTTTCACCCTCTGGGTACTCCATGGCCCCAAAATATGCCCCATGTTTTCAGGATCCAATAAAACAGTGGGTTTCAAAGGATTAATTACTAATTAAGTCAGGTAATTTTAGATGTTATTTTTTCAGATAAAAGAAAAATTATAAATATTTTTGTTTACTACAACATTTATTTACTAACATACATAGATTAAATACAATATTCATGAAACAAGTGTAATGGGAAACTGTTGGCCAACTAGAACCCGTTCCTTAGGAATATAAGCAGTGGGCAGTGCATGATGCAATCCTCTGACATGGACTTCTTCACATGCCCAGGTATTCTATGATTATTCTCTAGCAATTTACTGAGTAGTGGGGAGGGACATTTTTAATGGACTAATGACCCAGAAATATATTCATAAAAGACACTAACTGCCTGTAATAGTCATTTAAATGGGGGGATCTTTCCCATTCATTAATAGACCCATGCTACCTTCCTGGGTCACATGGAAGCCTGAGTCACATGAGTCTGAGTCACATGGAGCCTGTGGTGGGAGGAATTTGCTGAACGGGAGGAACAGGAAGAGGAGCAGATAGAGCAGAGCTGAGAGGAAGTTAATGAAAGAGCAGTCAGAACTGAAGGATGCAGGCAAGTCCGCAGCTGGTTGAGAGTGAGAGAAAGGCATTTTGTTTAAGGGAAGCCTGTTTGTGATTTGTTTAATGAATCTGGTTTGAGGGAAGCTTAGCATTGTTATTATGTACAGATTTTTATTACTTTTTTTGTTTCTATGATGGATTTGGCTTTCTGGTGTCTGAATGAATGTTTTGGTTCCATCTTCCATGTGGAGAGTCTGCTGTATTTCACGATTCAGAATTGTGCTGTGATATTCATGACCACTATGGGCACTGTCAATATCTCATTGGCACCATACTGCCCAAATTGATCTTTTTTTTTCCCTGATGGCAATCTAGAGAAGACATGCTGTAAGACTCTGAATGGGGAGAGAGCATTTGAAGTTTATCTTCCCACCTGGGCCAAGGCCTGTGAGTTTTTCTGTCTCTTTTCTGTATATTTTTTTTCTTCTTCTTAGGGAAAGGAGTATGTGAACTTCAAAACATTAGAATTTCATACTAGAATTTCCCAGAAGCTATTCTTGGTGAGCCATGGACACTTGGTAGGACATTAGAAGAAGGAACTGCCAGAGGTCCAGCAACTGAACCAAACATCATTTACTAGCAGCTATACCTCATGAGACATCAGTGACCTGATTGACCCAATATAGTAGGGCACCTACAGTTTTAAGCCATGTTTAGAAATGTAGCAACCTCTTAAAATTTGAATCCAATTGCCAAATTGTAGAAGAAGGAAGATGTCTTCTTAGCCAGATGGGTGATATATGTATTTCTGTTCTTGCTCTATCTTCTCAGAAATATTCCTGTGGTGAAGGCTAATTTATGCTAATTGGTTAAATATATTGAGGGTCTGATAATTGGGTCAATCAGTAGTATAAAGGAAATATTACCTGTAAGTAGCTGTTGATCTGGAGGATAACACACTAGAATAGAGTCTCAAGCTATTGGACCCATCACCTTTTAATGTCACACATAGAACTCAAGGGGAGATGTAGCTCATTAACACTGTGAGGACACAGTCTGTCAATGTAAATAGTAGTTGAGATAAGGACACCTTAGATTTTAAGAGCTATAAATGTATGCACTAATGTCAAAATCTGCCATACTTTGAATGCCCTAAGAACTCAGAAAATGACTATGTTTAAAGAAGAAATACTGTTCACTTGCAACTTTAAATATTCAGTGAACTTCAACTCCTTACAGCAAAAATACTTGTGCAGTGAGCAAAAAGATTGAAGAACCATTGCAATATGGCTTCTCAATTTCTTCCTAATAGGTATATACTAAGGAGTCAAAGCACTTGAATTATTCAGATTGCCCTAGGCAAGCCACTCCAAAGGTGGATGGAAAGTGTTCAATAAGATTTTACGTTCTGCTCCTCATGACTAGAATGCATTTCCTCTTGTCCTCTGACTTGTAGAATCCCTAGCTTCCATCAAATCTCAGGTGGTCCTTGGACCACCTCCTAGTGAAAGCCTGTTTTTATCCCTCTAGTCATCAGTGACCCCTCCATGGACATCACTTTGTATTTAGAATTGCATTTAAATGTACCTTGTATTTCTCCCAGTAGAATAGAAGAACCTGGAAGGCAGGGACTATTTTATCTAACTTTGTATCCCCAGTACCTAGTATATTTTCTGGCACACAGAAGATGCTCAGTGACTGTTTATTGAAATGAATGGAATCATTTTCTCACCTACCATCTTATGATCTTGGGTAAGTCATTTATCCTCTTTGAGTCTCTATTTATCTTTAAAATGATGGAGTTGCACATAATAGCTTCTGAGGTTCCTACTGGTTCAATGGATTTTCTGATCTTTTAAACTTTACAACTTCCTATAGTTCTGTAAATGTTGTGGAAGTCCTAAAATAATAGTCATTATTTGAGGGATTTTAAAACTTAATGATTTCCCCTGGTCTTCTCTACTGAGCATGTTTTCTTTCTCTAGGGCATCACATCTTGATGTTATTTCTCTATGCACATACCTATAGTCACATACTATTTCTGCATCTGTTCAGTTTCAAATTAACTAGAAACTATGCAGTTGGGCTTTTTTAAATTGAATACCTGTCTATGGCATATTACTACTGATCTTAGCACTTGCTGCTCTTCAAAAATCTTTCTGCTCTATGACCTAATAAATCCCCAAATCACAAGAAGTTTTCCAGATTTCTCTCCTCTCCTCTCCTCTCTTCTCTTATCTCTTCTCCTTTTCTTTTATCTCTTCTCCTCCCCTCCTCTCTTCTCTTCCATCATTAACTCATCTAGAAGACTGTTAACCTTTATGATATCTGTTCTCAAGTTCTATTGATCCCAACCCCAAAACACCTTTTCTCTCCTCTTTATTTCCCTTGTCACCCTCTCATTATCTGTCAGTCTCTTTTACCATACATTTGTACTCTTGAAATAACCTTCTTATAGATCTCCATGCTCATTCTGTCCATGCTCTATGTTAACCTGCTCATCACTGTCAAAATCATCTTTCCTATGCATAGATATGACGATATCATTTCTCTGCTCAAAAATGATCTAAGGATCCCTATAACTCAAGCCACCATCCAAATTGTTGCCATCTTGACTTTAAGTTCCAAACAATTGGATTACCATCTGCTCCCAAAGCATGCTCTCCATTCTAATGACTTCATACCTTGGGCTATGCTATTTTCTTTGATGAATACCTTCCCTCCCACATTTTGCCTACTAAATTCCTACACATTCGCTAAAGCTTAACTCAAGTGGCACCTGTTCAATGCAGCCTTTCAGGATTCTCCTGACTGATCTCCACATTCCCCCTGAGGTATAACATAGCCTATTGCTTCATTTTGTGTTCATGTCTTATCCCTTTGATGCACTATAAACTCTTTGATCACATTGACAGAGACTTCTCTAAACTTTGTCTATCTCTGAACACTCAGCACCCTGCTCTACCCACAGTAGGGGTTTATTAAATGTTTGTTAATAGTGTCACTTTATAGCAAGAACTATGATTTTGTATTTCAGAAAGAGCCATTTCAAATTATATCTTTTAGAATAAGGACTACAAATCTTCACCTCTCTTTTTTTGATAGTTCCTAGAACAATATAATATACTTATATGTTTAATAGATGTTTCTGGTGCTAACCTGGCATATAATATATTTGGAGAAGCAGTATTCATTATCAGAACAGCATGCATATAGTCTTGGATCATATGAAACTAGCCTAATAAGCTTCAGCACCCTATTCTATAAAACTGGTAATAGAACACTTGTATTACCTATTAGAGGATAGCATGGTATATAGGAAAGAACATTATTTCTAATCCTGGATCAGCTACTTTACAAAGCTGGGCAAGATAAGTAAACCTTGGACCTCAGTTTCCTCATTTATAAAATGAGGGGGGTTGGATGAAATCAAGGGTTTTTAAAATTTTTGTGTCATGGACCCATTTGGTAGCCTCATAGTCTATGGACCATGGATAATGCTTTAAATGTATAAAGAAAAACATGCAAGATTACAAAGAAAAACAAATCGATTGAAGCAGCTATCAAATATGTATATATATACATATGCATATTTTAAAGTTCAACGTACCTAGGTAAAGAACCTCTGGACTAAATAGTCTTGAAGGCTTCTTTCTACTCTAAATCTATGATCTCTAGGTTTTCTACCCAATATAGCCTCTATGAGGGCCAAATGAGATAATATATTTCAAAATATTGCACATATGTCAACTCTTGCTTCGCTATTACCATACCCTATTTGGTTGTTGTCCTTTCTTCTCAGAGAGAATGAATCTGACATCACTGTATTGGAGCCAAGGTACAGTGTGTCCTACTGTGGCTGATCAGACCAATAGGAGTGCAGAAGGCTCTACCACAGGTCGAGGTAGAGATAGTCCTCATGAGGAATATACTCCATAAAGAACTTCCTGATCAGGGTTTTTTTGTTTGTTTGCTTGTTTTGGTTTGGTTTTGGTTTCTTTTCCTTTTAAGAGTAACATTGTGAATGCACCCTAACAGACCTCTTGGTGACAAAATCTCATTTTATCTTTTTTTTCTTTAGTTAATCACTCCTTTATCACCTTTTTTTTAAAGGAACTATATATTCCTTGTAATGTAATTTCTCCTAACCTCATTCAAAGCAATTCAGCTTAATTAAATTCATCAATCAGTAAATCTTTATGAAGTGCTCACTATGTGAGGCACAACTTTAAGCACTGACATTGTACTAAATATCAGGTATACAAAGGAGGAAATAAAAAATAGTCCATATACCTGAACAGCTTATATTTTATTAGGGCAGCCCATATCTATCTTCTATTAGGAAAGAAAATTCAAATCAATTTAATATGGCTTACAGTCACTACAATTTTAAGCAGAAATTCGGTCTACCTCACATTTCTTCTATTTCTCCTGCTCCAAATGGTGTCACACTAAGATCTCTTCATTGTTGGCTAATTTATTTATTTTGCCTTAGATAACACTATCATTTTGCCCCCCCCCCAATCTAAAGCTGTTGATATTGAAGAGCAGACACAGATGTAATCAAGAACCAGAGCACAGAAATTCTGTTCTCTGATGATGCCAGAAAAAGAAATGATTCACTTACTATGTTCCACTGTCTGCTTTCCACATTTGAAATCTGAAAATGACATTCCTTCACTTTCAAATGTGTACTTTCCCATTTGTTAATTTTACAGTTGGTTATCACCTCTCTCCTACAATTGGGCAAAAGCTCATGTCTATCTGTGTTCTTATATAGATCAAATTCTTTTTTTCCTTTGCAAACACTGTCCCTTCCTGAGGGCTCACAGGATATATCCTTAGGCACTTAATTTTACAAGTGAGAAAACTGAGATCTAGAGAGATTTAATGGCTTGCTCAAGATTATACAAAGAGCAAAGAACAGAGATTTGCATTCAGATCTTTTAATGCAATATCCAGTGTTCCTTTCATTATTGTGAATGCACTAGGGACCCTTTCTTAGTATTTTGATGAATTTTAGTATCACTGAATTATCTTAATCAGAGTTTTGGCAGAGACAAAGGTCTGCCTCTGTCTTTCATCCTATTCTAATCACTGAACTACCTAGTTCTTTTATTTATACATATGTTAGCATTATTACTACTATCATTATTGAGTACACAATAAAAAAAAACACTCAGAGAATGCATAGTAAAAAAGAAAGTGAAGGAAAGCAAAAGGAAAGAATGTTCTGCTTTGTTTCATTGGAATTATTACCAAAATGTCCTGTTTTGTATGATTTATACACTGCCACCATATAAACCCTTTACATCCATATATGAACAATGAATGGTAGACACATTTTTTCAAGTATGACAATCTCGTGGAGTATGTTATTTTTTCCATTAGAACATATGCCATTAAATGCATTATCCATTCTTGTTTCCTTGTCAACACAATCTGTCTCTTTGCTTTGCCACTATTAATGCCATATTGAAAAATTGAATCTGTTCCTCAGTTAGTCTCTAACCTTTTTTTATTTGAAGGAGGACTTAATGTTTGTGGATGTACTCAGGGAAAATGAATTTTTCACAGGGTGTGTGCCAGTGGCCCAGAGTTCTTAACAAGACTCTTCATCCTATTCTAGAAGTTTCTTTGTGTGAGATTGCATGCTACTCCAGATTTTTTATTATTCCCTTAGAGGCATATAGTATACAGCATTATAAACATAGAGACTGAAAATGCTCAAGGGGTCCTCTTATCCAATCTCCTCATTTTACAGCTAAGGAAACTGAGTCTCAGAGAAGTAAATTGACAACCTATTTCACTTAGAAAATTGAAAGGACTGAATTTGAATGAATTTTCTCACTCTAAGACTGATGCTCTTTTCACTGTCCTACCATTCCATATTAAAGTGTGTTCGTCCCTCATTGCCAAAGACCATGCCATCAGAGAAATAATGACATGACTTGCACTTGACTTTGTTTGGCATGAGGGAGGGTTGTTCAGGTCACCAGCCTCACTTCTCCTCCACAGCCATCTGAATTGAGTGACCAGATGTTCATCAGGATGACTGGAGATGACCCAGGATGAGGCAATTGGGGTTAAATGACTTGCCCAAGGTCACACAGCTAGTGAGTGTCAGGTGTCTGAGGTGAAATTTGAACTCAGGTCCTCCTGACTCTTGCACTGGTGCTCTATCCACTGCACCCCCTAGTTGGCCCTCAAAGACAAGAAGAAAGAGGGCAGATTATGTTTATCCAAAGGATTAGAAAAATAGAGGTACAGGGTGGTGGTCAGAGTTTATTTGTAACCATTTTCCCTTTCCTTTCTTGATTATACTCTCATAGTTTTCCCTGATACCCAACACCCACTTTTTCTTACCAAAGTAATGATCCCCCCAAAATCTGGTAGTAATATGGTATCATACATTTAGAGTGGGAAGAGATCTTAGAGACTGTAGTTAAACATCCTCATTTTATAAATGATGAAACTGAAATCAAGAAATTAAATTATTTGCCTATACTCACACAGGAAGTAAGTGATAGCCCTAAAATTTGAACCCAACTCCTCTGACTCCAGATTCAGTGCTCTTTAAACTCTCCCATACTTCTATGACCTCATTGCTCCTCTATCTTTGTTTCTGTCTGTCTGTCTTTCTCTCTCCCTCTCTCTCTCTCTGTTTCTGTCTCTGCGTCTCTCTGTGTGTCTATTTGTCTGCCTGACTGTCTGTCTGTCTCTCTCTCTTTCTGTTTCTGTCTCTGTGTCTCTCTGTGTGTCTATCTACTTGTCTGTCTGACTCTGTCTGTCTGTCTGTCTGTCTCTCTCTCTCTCTCTCACACACACACACACACATGCACACACACACACACACATTTTCTTTTTCCCATCCTTCCCTCTAGTCACCAATTATCAAAGGCTTTTTATAGGGAAAATAAGTGAGAATGTTTCCCAAGTAACTTTTTCCCTCTCTCACCACCTACTAATCCCCAGTCCAGTAGACATATGACCTAAGGCAAGTCTTCTAAGACTCCATTTCCTTGTCTATAAAATACAAGAGAGTATGTCATATTCAATGACCTTTGGGTGGTTTAGAATTGTAATTCCAATAACTCAATAGGGCAATATTTTCCATGAAAAAGATGCAAAATGGTGTAGTCGAAGAAGTACTGAACTTGGACTTTTTTCCTTTCACTTATAAATTTGGGCAAGCCATTGAACCTCTCTGACTCTAACTTTCATCACATATAAAACAAGAATAGTGGTATTTTGTTTACATTCTCATGGGTTTGTAGAGACAATCAAATAAGATAACATGTGAAAATGCTTTTTCAACTGAGATCAGCACAAGTGTAAGACAATGCAAATCCATAATACATACTATGAAAATATGGCAAAGTGGATGAAAAGTTGACCTCAGAGTCAGGAGAACTGGGTTCAGGTCTCATCTCTGATCCATACTGACTATGTGACTCTAGGCAAATCATTTAGTAAGCAAATCTCAGTACTGAACAAAACTTTTGAAGACTATAAATTGAAGAGCAGGTGCTGATCTGCTTTAGTAGAGAAAATTACTCACAGAAAGCTCACTACAAGTGACAGAAATAAAAAATCATTTATTTATTTATTTATGGTTTATTTCTTTTTTTTTTAATGTTTATTTATTTATTTTTAGTTTTCAACATTCATTTCCAAAAAATTTTGAGTTCCAAATTTTCTCCCCATGTCTCCCCTCCCCCATCCTATAACACCTTGCATTCTAATTACCTCTTCCCTCAATTTGCCCTCCCTTCTTTCACACCCTACTCTTCCCTTATCCTCATCTTCCCTCTTTTATTGTAGGGCAAGATAGATTTCTATACCCATTACCTGGATTTCTTATTTCCCAGTTATATGCAAAAACAATTCTCAACATTCATTTCTAATACTTTGAATTCCAACTTCTCTCCTGTCCTCCCTCCCCTCCCACCCTCACTGGGAAGGTAAGCAATTCAATATAGGCCATACATGTGTAGTTTTGCAAGAGACTTCCATAATAGTCATGTTGTGTAAAACTATCTATATTTCCCTCCATCCTATCCTGCCTCCCATTTATCCTACTCTGTCTTTTGAACTTTTCCCTCCCCAAAAGTTTTTACTTCTACTTACTCCCTCCTTCCATTTGCCCTCCCTTCTATCATCCCCACCACCCATCTTATCCCATTCTCCCCTATTTTCCTGTAGTGTCAGATAGATTATCATACCAAAATGAGTGAGCATGCTATTCCCTCCTTAAGCCAGATGTGAAGAGAGTAAGCCTCACTTTTTCCCTTTCACCTCATCCCTTTTCTCCTCCATTGAAAAAAAGCTTTTTCTTGACTCTTTTATGAGTGATAGTTTGCCCCATTCCATTTCTCCCTTTCTCCTCCCAATATATTCCTCTCTCACTCCTTAGTTTTATTTTTTTAGATATCATCCCTTATTCAACTCAACCTGTGCTCTGTGTGTGTGTGTGTGTGTGTGTGTGTATAATCCCTCCAACTACCCACATACTGAGAAATGTCTCGAGTCACAAATATTATCTTTCCATGTAGTAATGTAAACAGTTCAATGTTAGAAAGCCCTTTATTATTTCTCTTTCCTGTTTACCTTTTCATGCTTCTCTTGATTCTTGTGTTTGAAAGTCAAATTTTCTATTCAGTTCTGGTCTTTTCATCAAGAACTCTTGAAAGTCCTGTATATCATTGAATGACCATTTTTTCCCCTGAAGTATTATACTCAATTTTGTTGGGTAGGTGATTCTTGGTTTTAATCCCAGTTTCTTTGACTTCTGGAATACCATATTCCAAGCCCTTTGATCCCTTAATGTAGAAGCTGCCAGATCCTGTGTTATCCTGATTATAATTTCACAATACTCGAATTGCTTCTTTCTAGCTGCTTGTAGTATTTTCTCCTTAACCTGGGAACTCTGAAATTTGGCTACAATGTCCCTAGGAGTTATTCTTTTTGGAGGTGATTGGTGCTTTCTTTCAATATTTATTTTGCCCTCTGGTTCTAGGATATCAGGGCAGTTTTCTTTCATAATTTCATCAAAGATGATGTCTAGGTTCTTTTTTGATCATGGCTTTCAGCTAGCCCCATAATTTTTAAATTTTCTCTCCTGGATACATTTTCCAGGTCAATTGATTCTCCAATGAGATATTTCACATTATCTTCCATTTTTTTCATTCTTTTGATTTTGTTTTGTAATTTCTTGGTTTCTCATAAAGTCATTACCTTCCATCTTTTCCATTCTAATTTTTAAAGAACTATTATCTTCAGTGAGCTTTTGAACCTCCTTTCCCATTTGGGTAATTCTGCTTTTTAGAGCATTCTTCTCCTCATTGGCTTTTTGAACCTCTTTTGGCAATTGAATTAGCCTATTTTTAAAAGTGTTATTTTCTTCAGCATTTTTTGGGTCTCCTTTAGCAAGCTGTTGACTTGCTTGTCATGATTTTCTTGCATCACTCTCATTTCTCTTTCCAATTTTTCCTCCCCCTCTCTTACTTGATTTTCAAAATCCTTTTTGACCTCTTCTATGGACTGAGACCACTGCACATCCACTTTGGAGGTTTTGGATGCAGATCTTAGCCCTAGGTCTTCCTCTGATGGCGTGCGTTGCTCCTCCTGGAAGAAAATAGCTGATCACCAAGAAAGTAATTTTCTATTGTCTTATTCTTTTTTCCTCTTGGGGGCATTTTCCCAGCCAGTTACTTGACTTTTGAGTCCTTTGTCAAAAGAAGGGTATACTCTCGGGACCTGTAAGTTCTCAGTTCCTCCAAGGTGGCACGATCAAGGGAGAAGAGTTTTCTCCTCTCCGGACCTGCACGTTGGTCTGGGAGCAACCAAAATCTTTTCTTCCCAGAATCTGCGAGTAGTAGAATTCCCACTCCGCAGCCACCTCCAGCTGCACCAAGTCCTAGGACCATGCTCAGGGCTGAGATTCAGATCAGCTGCTCAATTTCCCCAGATGTTTTAGGCTAATTGCTCCACAAATGGATACTGCTGCTGCTACTGCCTCCAGCCCTGCTGCCTGGAGCCAAGGCTAGGGAAGAACCATGCTCCCTTCTCACCTAGTTGAAACAGCCCTCCAACTGAACTTTGAAGTTGTCTTTGGAGTTTGTGGGTTGAGGTATCTGAGAACCTCTGCTGTTGCTGGGGATTCTGCCCCTGAGGCCTGTTCCAGTACTGTTCCTCCCGGTGCCACGTAGCTCCACTCTGTGCTCCATGTGATAGACCTTTCCTGTTAGCCTTCCAGGTTACCTTGGGCTGCAAATCTCTTTCACTCTGTTGTTATGCGGCTCTTGCTGCTCTAGAATTTGTTGAGAGTCATTTTTCACAGGTATTTTATGGGCTATGGGAGTGTATGTTCATCTTTCTACTCCTCCATCTTGGCTCTGTCTCCCTAAAAAGTCAAATTTCTCCAGAAGTTATCATCATCATCATAATCACCATCAGCCCTACTGAATGATTAAACTGATGACTCTTCATGGTATGGGTTTTTGAAGGCTAGCCTAACAGTATCATTCTCTAGGTTCACTGAGCATTCTGTAAATCATCTCACTCCTCAGTTCCACATCACAGTATAGTGAATAGAAAGTGGAGAACAATCTATAGCAGGTGTAAATGAGTTTGAAAGTTTTTAAGTCCAGACCTACTGATGCGCTATATATCCATTATATGAAAACCAAACAAGCTAAGTTATCGTAAGATTGTTACGAGATTTGGAACCATAGCAACTCCCCAAAACCATCTACTAAATTATAAAGGTATTGAAATCTCATTTAATGAAGCCTCCTATTAAATTTTATTTTTTCTTCTGCTGGATAGGGAGAAATATCACAATTCATCCAAGTCTACACTTAAGGATCTGACCTTAAGTTTAAAAAATAATTTACCTAATATCAGAGGAGAATCAATAATCCTGTTTGACTGCTATGTGGAATACATGAAGAGGACTAATGAGAGATACAGCTATATGAATAGGATGGAGGCAATGTAATTTAATGACTGTGTAGTAGGATTTTGTGGACCACATGTAACTGAGATTTACCAATAGATCTAAAATCCCCACTCTGTGTGTATGGTTGGGGCACTGAAGTTCTACCTTTATAATGATTAGGCAGATGGTTGTACTTTGACCTCAACTCCTTGTTTCCTTATAAGTGAGGGAGTGACAGAATATGACACTTGGAAATAGAGCTACCAATCACAAAGAAATATTTGTAGTCTAGGCAGGTGATTCCTTTTGTGAAGTTCAAAATCTATATTACCTCCCACATATACAAAAATATTTATAGCAGCACTCTTTGTGGTAGACAAGAGTTGGAAATCAAGGGGATGCCTATCAACTGGGAAATGGCTAAATAAATTGTGGTATATGAACGTAATGGAACACTATTGTGCTGTAAGAAATGATGAACAGGAACACTTCAGAGAGGCCTGGAAAGACTTATATGATCTGATGCTGAACAAAAGGAACAGAACCAGGAGAACGCTGTACACAGCAGCAGCCACAGTTTGCGAATATATTTTCTGGTAGACTTAGAACTTCATTGCAATGCAAAGACTTAAAAAATTCCCAATGGTCTTTTAAGGCAAAATGCCTTCCATATCCAGAGAAAAAACTATGGAATTCGATCACAGAATATAGCAGAACATTTATTTTTGTATTACATTTTGGTTTGCTATATGATTCCTCCCATTCATTTTAATTCATCTGTGCAACATGACTATGGAGAAAATGGGGAAAAAAACCCAAAACCTATATTACCTAGGCATTGAGAGGTGGAGAGAAGGAGAAAATTTCTGCCTCAAACTTAGAAGTTAACAGTTAAATTTGTCTTAGCAGTTTACCTTCTGCTCTCCCCATAAACTTATAACACAAAATCATAGATAGTTAACAAATATATTTACCAAAACAAGAAGAAAAACAATAATTAGGAAAGCAATACAGATTGGGTTTCATATCCATATCCATATATATATATATGTGTATGTGTGTGTGTGTGTGTGTGTGTGTATTTAAGTGTGTATGTATGTATATGTGTGGGTATGTATGTGTGTGTGTCTGTGTGTATAAATTGCATTTGGGAACATGATAAAATCTCAGTTCATCCAGGGAGAGAACAATTTCACCCTCACTCCTAACAGTATCTGGGCTTGTTGACACTGAGAATCAATAGACAGGATGCCAGCACTGGCATCTTCCTATTCACTAAAGTCCACATCTTGCATGTAGATATAGAAGCTCTTTCAAAATGCAAACAAAATAAATTGAAAAGTAAGTATTGGAGGAGGCCACTGTCAATTGGGGATAGGGTTAGAGGGAGCAGGACATGCTTCACAAATCACTACCACTATATAATTGAGTAGGTACATATTTTTTCAGAGTTTCTGTGACCAAAATCTTCACCACTTTCACATCAAAGGGAAAATAAGTCTCTTTGAATTAGTTATTTCTAACTACAAATGTACAACAGGTGGCAACTTAGCTGAGTTTTGAAGGATACAAGGGATACTGATAGTCAGAATTGTGGAAGAAATGTTTTCTATACATTAAGAACAACCAGTGCAAAGGCAGGGAGAAGAAAGATGGAATATCATGAGTAAGAAAGAGCAAGAAGGGTGGTAGGTTGGCTATACTATTGGTGCTATCCTTGATGCAGTAGCTTATTTGGTCTCCGCGGTTTTTTCTCTTTCCAATTCATCTCTTACCTAGCTCCCAAAGTGATTTTCCCAAACCTCTCAATGTGTTATACTGAATAAGAAAATGTTGAAAATTCTTAAAGTCTAGTTTCAAAGCCATGAAATAGGAAAGTTGGAAGAGACCTTAAGGATCATTTAGTTCAACCCCTTTGTTTTAAAAATGAGGAAATGTAGGGGATCCTAGAGAGCTTTAATGACTCATCTAAAGTCACACAACTTGCCCATTTTGTTAACAATCATTCCACTTACATTCAGTTTACCAGTTCCTCCCTTCGTTTTACAATCTGTGACACACCTGTGAGTTTACTAGAATACATTCAACACATCAGAAAGGTTAATGTTGATAAATATACAAAGAAATAACCTCCCGGTGGCAAATGTCTCTCTGTTTTGGGAAACTAAAGACAAACTTGCCACATGTACTTGATTTCTTCTACCTTAAAAAGACCCTTACTGTATGTATGTCTAGGAAAAGAAAGTAGGTCAGGTCTCTAAGACCAGGAGTAGAATGAAATTAGGATGAATTTCTATCAGTTGAGCATGAGGAATCTTTGAGCTGCAAGTTCATGGGTCTTTTGTATGATTCCTGGACTGCTGGAAGGGCCACAGATTCATTGGAATGACAATATTGTTATTTATATAGTGACTACATACTCTGGGAACCATTACTCCAATTTCCATTGAAATTGGCAAACTAGGTTCTTAGAACAATGCTGGCTACTCCTTCCCCTTTAAGATTCTAGGGGTAACATCAAAGGGGTTAGTGAAAGCATTTTTCACGACCTTTTGACCCAATGAATTTTGTTATTTTTTATGATTTACTTATACCTGAATTGTACCTTTGCTGAAGCATATGGCATGTAAACTATAGACTCCTGGCTAGATCAAACAGATTGCTTCTTAAGGTTGCTGGAAAATTTTGATCTGGGCTCCCATCACTAAACCACTGCTCTTCCTACCTTTTTAAGTACACAAGGCCCTGTATAAAGAAAAGATGACATGAACAAGAGATGGTAGACTATCATACTCAAGTTTATCTACACACCTATGCTCTTACAGTTTGGTTCACTGGGAAGTAAGAAGAGAATCCCACCCCCCTCCTCCCTATAAGTCCTTTAGAGTTCAGAGACCAATTCTTACACTTTATAAACAAGAAAAAGAGTAACATTTCTCTACTGGGCGGCCTTTTTTCATTGTAATTTCATTATTTCATGCTTTGGTGATCCCCGAGCATTCTCATTTCTGTCTCAGCAACCAAATCAAAAAGCCTCTTTTATTCACTATGCAGTAATAGTATAGAAAATAGTCAGAAAATATCTGTTTATATTTTGAAGTGGAAAGCCTGCCCCTCTCCCCATTACAATCACCATGTATTTCATCAGGAAAGGAAAGGAGAGGAGAGGAGAGGAGAGGAGAGGAGAGGAGAGGAGAGGAGAGGAGAGGAGAGGAGAGGAGAGGAGAGGAAAGGAAAGAAAAGGAAAGCAAAGCAAAGCAAAGAAAAGGAAACTAGCCAGTAAAACCCAAGTCAACTGGGCATCTTTTGGTCATCCAAAATTACCTTCCTTTGGAAAGGAGAAGGAAGGAGAGGGAGAGACAGACAGGAGAGAGGGAGGTGAGTTATCCAGCTAGCTGGGTCCCCATTCAGGCAGCTGCATCAACTCGCAGGATTGTGTTCGTCCTTCATTGCTGAAGAAAACCGTGCCATCAGAGAAATGATGACATGACTTGCACTTGAGTTTGTGCAAGTCATGTCATGATAAAGGATGAAAGCAAGAGGAAATGGTCAAATCAAGTGAAGGTTTTTTAAGGATGGAGGAGATGTGGGCAAGTCTGTCTGTGTCCAGGAAGCAGCCAGTAGATGGGATAAGACTAAATATTAATAAGAGAGTAAAATGATTGAAAGGATGATCTGTTAGAAAAGATGAGAGGAAGAGTATTATGGGTATAGATGATTACCTTGGCAAGGAAAAGGGCCACTTTTCCATGTACAATATGAAGATGACAGTGGGGAAAGACATTTGAGTGATGTGAGGTTAGGCAGGGAGGATGAGAGTAGGGTAGAAAACTCAACGTAGATTTAAGGTGGAAAAGGCGTCATGATATTTGGTATGCTGTAGATGATGATGAGTCATCCTGATGATATCAGGTCACTGGATCCAGATGGCTTTGGAGGAGAAGTGACCTGCACAGCCCTCCCTCACTCAAAACAAAGTCAAGTGCAAGCCATATCATCATTTCTCTGACGGCGTGGTCTTCTTTGGCAATGAAGAATGAACACAATCCTATGAGGAGATGCAGCTGTCTGAATAGCAACCCAAGATGGCTGGATAACTCACCTCCTCCTCTCATGTCTGTGTCCCCCTCCCCTTCCTTCTCCTCTCCAAAACAAGGTAAATTTGGATGACCAGAAGATGCCCAGTTGGTTTGGGTTTTACTGACTAAATCCCTTTCCTTTCCTTTCCTTTCCTTTCCTTTCCTTTCCTTTCCTTTCCTTTCCTTTCCTTTCCTTTCCTTTCCTTTCCTTTCCTTTTCTTTCCTTTCCTTTCCTTTCCTTTCCTTTCCTTTCCTTTCCTTTCCTTTCCTTTCCTTTCCTTTCCTTTCCTTTCCTTTCCTTTCCTTTCCTTTCCTTTCCTGTCCTGTCCTGTCCTTTCCTTTCCTTTCCTTACCTTTCCTATCCTGTTGTTTCGTAAAACCTTAAATCTACTGCACTCTGAAGCTGGGACTCCAATGAGTCCCTGCCTAAGGGCTCTTCTGGACCCTCCTACCTTTAGAGTGATTATCAATAATAACTGTTTCTGTTTCCCTTCCAGCCTGAGGTCTTTCTTTTTCTTCATGTCATTAAAGGGGCCATGCCCTGGCTACTTCTTAAACAGGCTTATTCAATGAATGGGTGTTACCTCACCCTAAGTGAGTACTTGAAAAGACCTTGACCTAAAGGGCCCAAGGTCCCCCAGTGTATCCTGGGTCATCTCCAGTCGTGTTGATGAATATCTGGTCACTAGATTCAGATGGCTGTGGATGAGAAGTGAGGCTGGTGACCTGCACAGCCTTCCCTCACTCAAAAAACAAAGTCAAGTGCAAGTCATGTCATCATTTCTCTGATGGCACGGTCTTCTTCGGCAATGAAGGACGAATACAACAACACAATTTCTGAAAACAGGCTCACCAAACATCCATATAGGCTGGTGACTAGCAATATTCTCTGCACATATTTGAAGAACTGGGCTCCCCTTATCCAGATTCTCCTTTACATATGCATTGTTATTTTCCCTGAGTAAAATCTAAGCTCCTTAGGAGCAGTAACTCTTTCCACGATTTTGTTTGTTTTTGTGTCTCTGGGATCTTGGGTATAATAGGGCCTTGATAAATGTTTGATTAATAGAATGGAATAACAATTGAAGATCTTAAGTGGAAGTAATTAAAGAAAATTATTTAAAACTCATAGTAACTAATTGAGTTTTAATTAAAAATATAAATAAATTATATTGTAAGTTTGCTGTGTTCAGTAGCACAATCTTGTGTTATAGAGATACATAGGAAATTAAAAGTTTCACAAGCACTACTCTTTCTGCCAAACTTCCCTGGGAAGAGATAACAGGAACACAATGTTCTGCACGTAGTAGGTGATTAATTGATGTTTTAATGAAGGAAAATCTTCTGTCTTTAAGACTTCTACATTTCCGTCAGTTCAATCTTGTTATGGAAATTCTCTCCAATGATATAGATTGGAAACTGGTCTATGACTTATCATAGAGAATTTGGGGGCAGATACAGAATAGGAAGTTAATTAATTACCCAGGGTCACACAATAGAACCTGAAAGTCTTCCTCACTTTCAGACTAATCTTTTATTCACTACATGATATTATTTCACTTCTGCACCATGAGTTATATGAAAAGAATAATTTGGTTATGAACAGTCACAATTTGACTATGAATTCCATGCAAACCAGTGGGGTAACCATCAGTATTGATCTTCCCATTGAATTTTAAGAAATATACAGCAGTTATTTAAACCAACAATGATTTAAAGTTTAGTTTTGCAGGCTTATTTTATTTTATAATTATCTTTGGGCAATTGTGAATGTATTTAGGTTTGAAAAATCCACCTTACAAGTAGAAATGACTTTTATTTGCCTACTTCTTCTCTTTTTGTAGGCTGACAACACTGTTTACTAATATCAGGTTCTTCCAAGTGACTTTTGAGCTTTCACCTGTGTGTTGAACACAGATGCAATGACTATGAGGGTCAACCAGGTGACAGATAGGCAGACACTGGAAGTGAAGTAACACAGAACATTGCAAAACATCCTGGGAGCCTTGCTAAAGCAAGGAAGCATTGTGACACACCACTTTATATCAAAAGAGAAACATACTGAAATGGGCAGTTATTGTGAACATTACTTTTTAAAAGAATATATAAGAGAAAAGGAGGAGAGATATAGGCCGACAGAACTGGAGACAGGAGCAGAGTTAAACATATTTATAACTAGTAAAGAAAGAGTCAATGAATACAGAGAGAGTAGAGATTATATTGAGGAAGGAAATGATTAAAAAGAAAACTCCTGTAGAATATGGGAGGGGATGAGATCATTGGCACAAGCCTAGGACTTGGGTAATACACATAATACCCAACATTTGTGTAGGGATATGGCTATCCTCGATTCATATAATATCCCTCCTCTGGTGGAAATGGATGCTAACAGGTATTCTTTCAATGCTTTAAGTCTGGCTATCTTCCAGAATATTAGCACTGGTGATCCTCATGTCCTTTAATGATCCATTTTATTCATAAAGAATGCAGGCCAAATCTATTCCAAAAGGTGGAATGGACAAATCTCTGTTTCAGCATCAAAACCAAATAAACAAAATATAATGAGGCGTAAGAACAGTAGCCATAGGCAAACTATCACTAGTATTACATAGTAAATGCTCTGTTGTATAACTCTGGCCTAGGTGAGGAATCTACTTTGCTACAGAAAGTAGAGTTAGGAATAGAGAGCAGAATTTGCAAGGAAGAAAATTTAGGCTTTATGTAAGAAAAAAAAAAAAACCTTCCAAAGAATTACAGCTAACCCAAAGAATAAAGGACTATCTGTAAATTTGGTGGGTTTTACCCTTAACTGAGTATTCTCCACAAAGGATATTAATGGTCAGTTGTCTGTTATATTGTACAAGAGATGACTTTTTTCCATGTATGGATTGAACTAGATGCAAATCAGATACTGTGGTTTCACGAGTTATCAAGATCGTGTCCACAATTCACTCCCATATCTGCCAAATGAAGACATGGTCTTGGTGTTCTAGGAAATTACCTTTGCAGACATGACAAAAAATAATCTTGTGTTTATATAATGCTTTATAAGATATCTCAGAGTTGTTTATAGCCATAAATGAAATGTATAACTGAATTGAATACCATATAATTCACTGCTTTGGTAATAGGACACACCCAAGTCCCAAGTCCATATCAGTCAATTTAGTCATTACAAGGTCAGGTGACATCTCTCAAAGCCCTTCAGCAAACAAATTGATTCTATACTTTATTTCTAATGTGCTAACATTTACTTCCCCCAAACCACTTTTCTAATACGTTTTGTCTAAAATTATATATACTGTGGTATCTCTCCGTGCCCATGTCTGAAAGAGCAAAATGAATAAATGAAGCAATTATGTGGATTATTAAAGGTAAAAACAATAAAACTTTTGCTTTATTTACTTCTTTTTTTGAAAAAAGTGATTTTCACATTTAAAAATCAGAAAAAATAACCTCAATTTTCCACTTTGATTTGAATGGCACTCACAAAGTGAGTTTCCACCCTTGAATATACTATCTTTTGAACAAATTCTGTGATTTAGAACCTTAATATGGCTAATGCAGCTGCTGAATAGTTTGCTATAACCTTCATTTCCATAACATTTAACATACCTATAGCAAATATACTTTCTCAAAATAATGTAAAACATGATAAACGACTGATATGAAAGAACTAGAAAATCCAATCATTCAGAAGGCTTTGGGGGAGAATACAGTAGGACACTTTTTCAAAATTATCACTTCTTATGATCCTTTTACTTTTCTCTTCTACCTCCTCATATACAATATAAAGCTTCTCAAGAGAAGTTATGTCTTGAAACAAAATAAATTTTAAAAAGAAATGTAAATTTAAGATAGAGACTACTGACTCAGAGAAGCTGAAGAATGTCAGTGGTAAAAAAAAAAGAATGTCAGTGGTGGGGGAATGGGGACTCAAAATTATATTAAAAGAGAAACATAGAAATGAACACAATAATTGTGAACATGACTTTTTTTAAAGAATATGTAAGACAAAGGGAGTAGAGATATAGGTTGATACAACTGGGGACAGGAACAGGGTTCAACATGTTTATGAGGAGGAAAGAAAGAGCTAATGAATACAGAGAGATGGGAGATTATATTGAGGAAGAGAATAATTGAAAAGGAAGTTCCTCTAGAATATGGGACGGGATGAGATTATTGGCACAATTTTAGGTCTTTGGCAAGCAAAAGAACCACCTTTTCTCTTGAGACTTAAGAAAAATTCAAATATAAAGAGGACATTTGAAAGGCAGGAGTTTGGCAAAGAGGGAGCTCCTGATAGACAGCATCAGTTTTCTTAGTAGAGTGTTAATATGGCAGTTCATTGAATTAATCTCTCTATTCCAATTTAGCTTAACCAGATGAGAACAATTCTATTGAATCAATTAAAATCTTTATACTAGGTGTAAAAAAATATCTGATAGGTTAAAAAATCCTTGGAAACCATTGGATGAAATGAAACAACCTTGAACAGGTAGATGATGCATTCAGATTAATTGAGGATATTTGGTCACACCTTGTGTGTTTTGTATAATGTAGCAAACCAATTAAGAACTTGAGGATTTGAGTGAGTAGTTACCAGGGGAGGGCAATTCTGAAAAGTCCCTCATGAGAAAACCTTTTTTTTTTTTTTTTTAGAAGGTAACAAAGAGTCATGGCCTCAGACTTGGTCTCCACCTCCTTCTCCCCTTCCCATTTGTCTGGAGGATGACATCGTACACTTCAGAAGATCACAAAATTTGGGACTATCATTGTCTTAGTACTAGCATCCTCCCTGGAACGGACAATGCAGGAGCTGTATCAGAATCAAAGGATAAGTAAGACACATGGTAGAATGATGGTCCTACGATTCTAAAAGTAACTCAGGCAAAAACTTCACCAAAGGGAAATTCATTGAAATCCCAACAAAGGAGACAAAAGGACTTTCAGCAAATAGTGACTGTGAATTACTCCACACCCACACATACTCGCTAAATTTGAACCTAACTTCCCCTTGAATGTATATATAATAAAAGAAAAGTTTGACATGGATATTAGGAAGTGGGATGAGGGGTGTTTGTGCCTGTGTTTTGTGTCCTAAGGCACCTATGGTACAATGGATAGAGCACTAGACCCAAAGTTAAGAAGACAAGTTCAAACCCAGGCTCTAACACTTACTAGCTATGTGACCCTTCAGAAATAATTTAAGCTTGATCTGCCTTAGATTCTTCATGTGTAAAAATGAGGGAATAACAGCACCTACCCCCCAGCATTATTGGGAACATCAAATGAGATGATATTTCTGAAGTGTCTGGAACCTGATAGGTTCTAAATGCTTGTTTCCTTTTTTCTGATTATTCTCACTATAACATTGTAGTTTTTTTTTGTGCCAGTTGTTCTTATTATATGAAAGAAATAATTATTAATAAGCAATTATGGGGGATATGCAGTCTTTTTCCTGTCCTAGTTCTTTGTTGAAAGTCCAGCCTTTGAAGAATATTACTGACCACTGCCAAAAATTTACCCGACCTGCACCATCTTATCTAAGGTGAATTCCTGTCCACTGGTTCCACTCAAGCAAGTTTGAGTGAAGTAGATCCTTTGTCTCAGCCAGGGTGGTCTGGATGTGGAGAGTCACTTTGTCCAAGAGTGACTTGGTGTCACTCTCTCAGCTCCTTATTGGAATGAATACACTTCTCATTGTAATATTCATTCTCTCATTAATTGCTAAACAATCAAAGTTGATTGCCACCCTCAGGAGCACCCACTAGTCCACAGGCTTATAAACTGGGAGCCCACTACCATGTGGAGTCTTTGGCATTCAAGAGCTCCACGGACCTCTTTTAATGACAAAATGCTAGCATTATTTAAAAAATGATTAATTACCTAAAAACAATGTATGTCTAATGCCTTAAATATCACATATAGGGTCTTACTAAATATTTCTAGCAGCTAATTAAGTCTGGCTAATTAATTAATAGGAATAATTACTGGGGAAGCACCATGGTTAGTGCTCCTGAACTACTTAACATTAGAAAGACAACCTCAAACCCTCAAGGTAGCCTGTAATAGAGGCCTCAAACATGAGACCTCCTGGGACCACCACCATACCTGAGTACTCCACAAAGATTAAAATGTAATTGGGAAATGTATAACAAAATAAATAAAAATACAATAAAACATAAATTATAGTAATATGTGACTTTCCAAGTCAATATGAGCCTGAAGATAACCTTTTTTATAGTTCAGTAGTTTCTGTTTCTAGTCTGATAACACTAGTACAGAACACTAAGAATACCTGATCTGCTGGTCTAAAGAGAAAGTAGGCATGAGAAGGATAGGTTAAGAGTACATGCTACAAAAGAATGAGGAAAGTTCTTTACAGAGGGACAAGGGAAGGAATGCTAAAGCAGTTTGAGAAGAAAAGACAAGATTTGCAAGAAATAGCTTGGAAAGTGCCACAGGAAGTCAATCAGCAAAATCTTAAGGGATTGGAGCATAGAAGGTTCCACAAGTGTCTAGTAGCTATCTATCAGCATGGATATATAACATTTTCCAGTGATGTTCAGTAAACGTTGAATAGGAGTCAAATCATTTATGCCAGACACCCTCTTCCTAATACCTTCTGCATGAAATAGTGCAATTATCTCCTTTCAAGGACTAAGTGCATTTCCTTTCTCTTCTTTTTAATCCATGCTTTGTACCACTGCCAGAATAAGCTTTCTTGTGGGTATCTTCATGTCATACGTCCCAAAAATTTCCAGTGGTTTCCTGTTTTCTACCCCTATCCCACCCAAAAGAATGTAATTTTACTTCAGTTGACTTCAATTCAATGCAAGATAATAGAAAAATTGATTATTGAACAGTGCTATCCTGAGTACTAATCTCAGAACTGAATGAAAAGCAAATAAACAAAAATAAAATTACCGCTACCCTAAAGAATCTTAGACACTTAAAGAAATTTAATACTTACACAAAAAAGTCGCCATAAAATAATTTTAAAGTTTGTTTTTTTTTTTTTTTATTATTACTTCCGGAGAAAACAACTGGGGCAAAAGAAAAGGACTTGTGCAGGGGCTATTATTGAACTCTTCCTTAAGAAGTAGGGATGTCAAGAGGTTGAGATAAGGACAGAGACAATTTCAAAGTAGGGTGCTCCTTAGTGATGCATTCAGATTAATAGATATGTTTTTTAAGGATTTATTTTGTAGCCTTAAGCTCTGATGAAACTTGTGTCATGCGTATCATTACAGATTCTCTAAGTAAAACCATCATGTCATAAGTAAATAGGTAGTTTTCTCTCTGCTTAGCCTTTATATTCATTTCTGATTCATTTCTGTTATGTAAATATTATTGCTAGCATTTCTAGAATTTTATAAGTATTCTTATTTTATTCTTGTATCCTCAGTGCCTATGTTGAATGTTTTTACTTTTAGATACTTTATGATATAAAAAAAGATCTCATTATACTTATAGGATGTAAGATCTTAGCATAAATGAGAGTTTTGCTCCATCAAAGGATTTTTCTGCCTCTATTAAGATAATAATGTAGTTTGAGATGTTTTTATTTATAACGTGAGAGTGGTGAATGTTTTTCTAATATTGAAATAACTTGGTATAATACAACTTTGTCATAAATAATTTCTTGAATGAATTTGTAAAACTCTAGTATGTTTTATTTAAAATTTTTGAATCAATATTCATTAATGATACTGGTTTACAGATCTAATTTTCTTGCTCACTCTTTCCCTAATTACACTATGTTTTCACAAAAAGGAGTCTAACATTAGCTAGTTCTATTTTCTGAAATTAGTTTATTTATAAAGTCTACCTGGCCTTCTATTAGTTCATGTATTTAATATTTTTGAAGGTAATCCTCT
This sequence comes from Notamacropus eugenii, assembly GCF_028372415.1. NCBI lineage: Eukaryota > Metazoa > Chordata > Mammalia > Diprotodontia > Macropodidae > Notamacropus > Notamacropus eugenii. The sequence continues at coordinate 296,920,786 of NC_092875.1, read as the reverse complement.
TGTTTTGTATTTTTATAAAAAAAAACAGAACTGGCAATTGTAGGCAGTAATATTATTTTATTCTGTATGGGTTTGTTGCAATTTCATCTTGTCCATTTGTGGTTTTATTCATTTGATTTTCTACCTTCATCTTTAATTTGGTGGGCTAAAAGTTTGTAAATTTTGTGAGCATTTTCAAGGAACCAACTTCTAGTCTTATTCATCATTTCTATATATTTTTTTCAATTCATTTAGGAGCTTCTTCTTAAAATGTTTCTGATTTTAAAAAGTCTATCAGTACATTAATCCTTAATATTCTATGTAAATTTGTTGGCGATGCTTCTGTAGAAAATTTTTTTTTCTAATTTTATAGGTAGAAAATTTTCCATTTTTTACTGTGATTCACATCCACAGATGTGAAAGATAATTTATACTTGCTCTTCTAATTTGTTTATGATTTTGTTCTTTATGTCTGTATATATTTACAGATTTTCTTTAATAATGTCATGTTATGTTTGTTTATAGCTAGTTTCTGGATTAGTTCTCATTAGATAACAGAGTGGGAACAGCCCTGGGCAGTCTGTTACCAGCTGCAATGCCAATTCCCAAATCTCCCAGCACAGGACTGGAGTAGAGCAGAGCTGGGTCAGAGAGAAGCCTGGGGCCTGCCTCTGTAACAACAGCTACTCCTGGAACTATCAGCCCACAGACTGAATGTTTGAAAGTCACCTACTTGAACTTCCAGGAGCCAAGATAATGGACTCAACTGTAAGTGCTCTCATCCTCCCTTGTTGACCTTGAAAAACCCAGAGAATATTGCCCCAGGAAAAATCCAGGAATAGTGGAGCCAGCAGAAGGGGTGTAGCACTCTTTGGGTTCAGGAGGTTGGGGAGATGAATGGAAAGGGACTTTCTTGCTGTGGCTGAAGGGGACCAGTGTAGGACCAGAGGCATCTTAGTAAATCCCACCTCAGTAGACCAGCAGGAGATCCTGAGCCCCAGGGGTGTGGAGCCTGTAAGAGTCAACACCAAGATACCAGGTGTGCCTTAGCACAGCCAGGGGAATTGGGTAGACACCAGCACAGACAGGGTTCATCAGCCCCTGAGTCTGCCTATGCTCTAGCACAGTCCTAGAGGAGGAGGAGACTTCCAGCAGGACCCCTCCCTACACCTCACACAGAAAGCTTCAGTGTAACCCCAGGGAAACTCAGGCAGTCTTCACTTGTCCTCAGCCTTGGCAAACACCAGTCAGCTCAGCACCAAGTAAACTGCAGCTTTATATAGCTTCTAACTGAAAGAACCAGAGGCCATAGCTCACAAAGTCAATACCCAGGGCCCTAGCTCTCAGCACAAGAAATGTGGGACAGAAGTTCCTGTGCCCCAGAAGCAGAGATCCACTTTAAAAGGAAAAAAAAGGCAGTTATCATGAGCAAGAAGCAAATTAGAAAAGCAAAGACCATAGAATCTCATTATGGGGACAGGAAAGATCCAAATACAAATTCAGAAGAGGATAGCATTAACACTATACTCACATCTGAAATCTCAAAAGGGAAAATTAACTGGTCTCAAGTCCAAAGAGAATTCTTGGAAGAGTTGAAGAAGAATTTTAAAAGTCAAATTAGAGAGTAAAAGAAAAATTTACCTATGATTTTTAAAATACAATCAGTTTCTCAAAAAGTAAAACTGGCCAAATGGATAAGGAGGTACAAAACCTAATGGTAGAAAATAACTCTTTAAAAGGAACAATTGGACAAGTGAAAAATGAAATACAAAAGAAAACAACTACTTAAAAATTAGAATTGGCAAGTAGAAGCTAATGACTCTATCAGAAATCAAGAATCAGTCAAAATCTAAAGAATGAAAAAAATAGAAGAAAATGTAAAATATCTCATTGGAAAAAACAAATGACCTGTAAAATAGATCCATGAGATGAATTATTGGTATACCAGAAAGCCATGATGAAAAAAATAATCTGGACAGCATCTTCCAAGAAATCATCAAGGAAAATTGCTTTGAGGTCCCAGATCCAAAAGACAAAATAGTCATCGATCAATTTCACTGATCACCTCCTGAAAGAGATCCTAAACTGAAAACACAAAGTAATATTGTTGCTAAATTGCAGAATTATCAAGTCAAGAAGAAAATCCTGCAAGCAGCCAAAAAGAAACAATTCAAATGTCAAGAAAGTACAGTTAGGATCATAAAGGACCTTGTAGCTTTTACATTAAAAGACTAGAGAGATTTAAATATGATATTCCTTAAAGCAAAGGAGCTTGGACTACAACCAAAGATCAACCAAAGTAATTAACCAACAAAATTGAGCATAATCTTTCAGGTAAGGAGTTGGACATTCAAGGAAATAAGGGATTTCCAGACCTTCCTGATGTAAAAGCCAGAGATCAATAGAAAATTTCATTTTCAAATGCAAGATTAAAGTGAGGTATAAAAAGATAAACAGTAAAAAAGAAAAAAGAAGAAAAACTATTATTTAATTTGGAAAAACTGTATAGGATGATGATACTTATTAATCTTGAAAATTGCACATTTATTACGACATTTAAAAGGGATATATGTGTGTGTGTATGCATACATACATAAAGAGTGTGGGTATAAATTAACTGATGTGATGATAGAAAACTTAAGGACTATGAAGGAAGGAGAGGAAAGGAGAAGGCAGAAAATGGCACATTATATCACATGAAGAGATACAAAAATATATTATAGTACAGGACAAGAAGAAAGAGAGATGAGCATTGTTTGAGTTATACTCACATCAGATTTGATTCAAGGATGGAATAACATATTCAGTTTAGTATAGAAATCTAACTTGCCCTAAAGGCAGTAGAAAGGGAAAGGTGAAAGAAAAGGGAGAGAGTGGTTAGAAAGGAGGGAAGATTGAGGAAGGCACTGGTCAAAGGTAAAACTCTCTTGAGGAGGGGAAGGGAGAAGGGAGAAAAGTGGGGGGAGACAGGATGGAGAGAAAGACGCAGAGAGTAATCATAACAGTGAATGTAAATGGGATGAACTCTCCCATAAAAAGAATATGGACAGCAGAATGGATTAAAAACTACAATCCTGGGGGGGGGGGAGGGGAAGCCAAGATGGTAGAGTTAAAGCAGGGGTTTCCCTGAAGTCTCCCCCAAAACCCTCCATATACCTTTAAAAATGACACTAAACAAATTTTAGATCTACAGAACCCACAAAATGATAGCATAAAACAAATTCCCAGCCCAAAACAACATGAAAAGTCAATCAAAAAGGATCTCTTGCTCCTGACAAGGGAGCAGAGAACAGTCCAGCATGGGCCACAATGTCACAGAAAGACCAGAGCAAGCCTCAGGGGACTGAATCATTGGCAGCTGTGGCAGTTTCAAGAACTCAATACACAAAAATCAGAAAGATCAGTGAGAAAACTGTGGGACTTGTTTGAAAGAAGAGCACTGTCTGGCCAGATTCTGCCCCAGTCTCAGGGCGGTGGGGGTGGTAGGGATGGTAGCAGAAGCGTGGGCAGAGGCCACTTCTGGAGCTCTGGGCCCACAGACTGTGGAGGATCAAGCAGCTGATACAAAATCCCTGAAGCCTGAGACAATGCACCCACCACCAACCCTACTCCTACCCCAACTGGAAGCAGAGTTCAAACTTAACAAAGGGTTAGAAAATCAAGTGTTTGGCTAGGAAGAGGAGTAAACAACATAAAAGAATCCAGATTATAGAATCTTACTTTGGTGACAATCAAAACCAGGGCATACAACCACAGGAGGACAACAGAGTCAAAGCTCTTACATCAAAAGCCTCCAAGAGGAATATGAATTGGTCACAGGTCATGGAGGAGCTCAAAAAGAATTTTGAAAAACCAGAGGAAGAGAGGAGAAAATGGGAAGAGAAATGAGAGTGATGCAAGGAAATCATGAAAATGGAGTCAACAGCTTGCTAAAGGATACCCAAAAAAAAATACTGAAGAAAATAACACCTTAAAAAATAGACCAACCCAAGTGGCAAAAAGAAATCTAAAAAGCCGGTGAGAAGAATGCCTTAAAAAGCAGAAATGGCCAAATGGAAAAGGAGGTCCAAAAGCTCACTGAAAAAAATAACCCCTTCAAAATTAGCATGGAACAAATGGAAGCTTAAGCTAATTACTTAATGAGAAATGAAGAAATTATAAAACAGAATCAAAAAAATAAAAAAAAATAGAAGACAATATGAAATATATCATTGGAAAAACCATTGACCTGGAAAATAGATCCAGGAGAGATAATTTAAAAATTATTGGACTACCTGAAAGCTATGATCAACAAAAGAGACTAGATATCATCTTTCATGAAATTATCAAGGGACACTTCCCTGATATTCTACAACTAGAGAATAAAATAAAAATGTAAAACACCAATCATTTTTGGAAAAAAGAGACTAAAAGAAAACTCCTAGGAATATTGTAGCCAAACTCCAGGGTTTCTATATCAAGGAAAAAATATTACAAGCAGCCAGAAAGAAACAATTTGAGGATTGCAGAAATACAATCAGGATAACACAAGATTTAGCAGTTTCTACATTAATGGATTGAGGGGACTGAAATATGTTATTCCAGAGGTCAGAGGAGCTAGGATTAAAACCAAGAATCACCTACCCCGAAAAATTGACTATTATTTTTCAGGGGGAAAACTGGACATTCAATGAAATAAAGGACTTTTAAGTATTCTTGTTGAAATGACCAGAGCTGAATAGAAAATTCAACTTTCAAATACAAGAATCAAGAGAAACACGAAAAGAAATGACAAACAGGATGATTTCAGAAAAACTTGGAAAAACTTATATGAACTGATGCATAGTGAAGTGAAAAGAACCAGAAGAATGTTATACATAGTAACAGCAAATATTGTTCAATGCTGTGAATGATTTATATATATATATATATATATATATATATATATATATACACACACACACACACACACACACACACACACACACACACACACACACACACACAGAGAGAGAGAGAGAGAGAGAGAGAGAGAGAGAGAGAGAGAGAGAGAGAGAGAACTGAGTCAAATTTACAAGAATACAAAGCATTCTCCAAGTGATAAATGACCAAAGGATATGAATAGGCAGCTTTTAGAGGAAGAAATCAAAGCTATCTATAGTCATATAAAAATGCTTTAAATTACTATTGATTAGAGAGATGCAAATTAAAGCAACTCTGAGGTACCACATCACACCTATCACATAGGCTAACATGACACAACAGAAAAATGATAAATTTTGGAGAAGACGTAGAAGAGGTGGAACACTCCATGACCATTTATGGCAACAAAGGAGTCTGCATAATGGCCAAATACATAGGAGGAGAACTGGGAGAAAAACCTAAAAAAGAAGAAGGAGCACAAAGAAGAGGGTGATTAGCAGTTTCAAAAGCTGCAGTGGATGATGACTGAGAGAAAGTCATTATATTTTCCATTCAGAAGTCATCAATATCTTTGGAGAGAGCAGTTTCAATTGAATGATGAGGACTGAAGCCAGACTGCAGACACAAAAGTAAATGGGGATATCAATTATAGGTTGTAGGAGTAACCCAAGAATGAGGGTTAGCAGGGTAAGACTTGGTGAGTTATTGAGGTTGTATGTAGCATACATTTGTACTACACTTAATCCGTACAGTTCCAAGATTTTTTCCAGTTGTGTTCAGTAACACAAGGATAAGAGTGAAGGAGGCAGACCATGGAAGTAATTCATGTTCAGAAATTGTCAAGTTTTGACTGTATACCTGACAATGACACAAGGGATTTGACTACTGAGGACAATGAAAGTTGAACTGCTTCATGAATGGAACAAGATCAGGAAAGAATCAAGGGGAACATATTGGAGGTCATGGTGAGAGAAGGAAAAACAAAGTTGGTTTTATAATTCATAAATGAAAATTAAATCATAAAAGATTAGGTTCAAATAAAAAAATCTTCAGAGTTCATGAATGTGGAAGTGGAACATTTGTGGGTAATGCAAGATCAAAGGTTATGCCATCTCCAGGTCTAACAGTGATGGAGTGAAAAAGAAAGTAATAGGAATTGAGTAGATTAAGGTTTGAGGAAGTTAGATTCATAGAGAAACATCAATAAGCATATTGGAGCCCCTTAGTATAAGGGCAGGAATTATAGTGGAGAAGACTTAAGTAGGCACTGAACTTATTGAGAACAGAAAGAGATTATCCCGTAGGGTGATAAAGGATTAACTAACATACATGGGTTCTGTGAACCTCATGGGAAAGGTATAGCTGAGAAGTGGGTTAATCTTAAACCAGCAAAAGCAGGCATACAGTATTCCAATTGTATCATCATGACTAGTGAGTCAGGGATAAGTAAAAATGCAAAGGGTGTGAAATAATAAATAACTTTAGCAACATTGCAGGATATAAAATAAACCCACATAAATCCTTGGCATTCCCATATATTACTAACAAAGTCCAACAGCAAGAGCTAGAAAGAGAAATTCCATTTAAAGTTACTTTAGACATCAAAATATTTGGAAGTCTACCTGCCAAAACAAATCCAGAAATTATATTAACACAATTACGAAACACTTTTCACACAAGTAAAGTCAGATCTAAACAATTGGAAAAAACATCAGTTGCTTGTGGGTAGGTCAAACTAATATAATATAAATGACAATTTTACCTAAGTTAATTTACTTATTTAGTGCCATATCAATGAAACTACCAAAAAATTATTTTATAGAGCTAGAAAAAATAATAACAAATTCATCTAGAAGAACAAAAGGTCAAGAATATCAAGGGAATTAATGAAAAGAAATGCTAGGGAAAATGACCTTTATTGTATTATAAAGCAGCAATCATCAAAACTACTTGGTACTGGCTAAGAAATAGAGTGGAATAGATCAGTGGAATAAGTTAAGTACATAAAACAGAATTATCAATGACTATAGTAATCTACTGTTTGATTAACCCAAAGATTCTGGCTTCTGGGATAAGAAGTCCTGTTTGACAAAGAATTCTGGGAAAACTGGAAAATAGTATGGCAGAAACTGAGCATAAACCAATATCTTACAACATATACCAAAATAAAGTCAAAATGGGCTCACAGTTTAGACATAAAGGCTGATACTATAAGCAATCTGGGAGAGCAAGAAATAGTTTACCTGTTATATTTATGGAGAATGGATGAATTTATGATCAAACAAGATATAGAGAACATTATGAAATGCAAAATAGATAATTTTGATTACATTAAATTGAAAAGTTTTTGTACAGAGATGATGCAACTAAGATTAGGAGGGAAGCAGAAAACTGGGAAAGAATTTTTACAACCAATATCTCTGATAAAGGCCTCATTTCCAAAATATATGAAGAACTGAGTCAAATTTATAACAATACAAATCATTCCCAACTGATAAATGGTCAAAGGATATGAATAGGCCATTTTCAGAGGAAGAAGTTAAAGATATCAATAGTCATATCTTTATAAGAAAAATATCCTCTAAAGTACTATTGATTAGAGAAATGCAAGTCAAAACAACATCACACATATCAACTGGCTAACATGACAGAACAAGAAAAGGATAAATACTAAAGAAGAAGTGGCAAAATTGGAACACTAATGCATTGTTGGTGGAATTGTAGACTGATCCAACCATTTTGAAGAGCAATTTGAAACTGTGCCCAAAGGGCTATAAAAGTGTGCATACCCTTTCACCTAACAATAACTTTTCTTAGGGTTGTATCCCAAAGAGATCATAAAAACAGGAAAAGGACTCACATGTACAAAAATATTTATAGCAGCTCTTTTTGTGGTGGCAAAGAATTGGAAATTTAAGGGATGCCCATCAATTGGGGAATGACTAAATAAGCTGTGGTATATTAATGTAGTACAATACTATTATGCTCTAAGAAACGATGAGCAGGCAGATTTCAGAAAAACCTGGGAACACTTACATGAACTGATGCTGAGTGAAGGAAGCATAACTAGAAGAATATTATACATAGTAATTGCCACATTGTGTGATGACTAACTTGGATAGACTTGGTTCTTCTCAGCAATGCAAGGTTCTAAGACAAGTCCAAAAGACTTATGATGGAAAATGCTATCCACATCCAGAGAAAGAGTTATAGCGTCTGACAGATTGAAGCAGACTATTTGCTCTCTCTCTTTTTTGTTTTGTTTCTTCTTTTTCATAGTCCAATCCATTGGTTCTAATTCTTTGCGATATGACTCATGTGAAAATATGTTTAATGTGAATGTATATGACTCGTTGTTGTCCTTCATCTTTGAAGAGGACCAAAATGACATCACCATGATAAAGTAAAATTTTAGTGTGTCCAGCTGTGGCTGATCAGACCAATATGAGCTCAGAATGCTCTACTATAAGTTGGGTACAGATAGTCCATTTGAATATTTGGGGTGGATGTCCTAAATTTGTGCATCCTGCATTTACTTTACTCTATCTCAATTTTGCTTTGTTCAAAGAGCACAGCACCCTTTCACCAAGCTGAGCGATCCTGTGCCAGTGTCTCTCATGTTGCACACTCAAATCCAAAGTTCTTGAGAGAGACCTTGAGAGTATCCCTGTATTATTTCTTCTGCCACCATGTGATCATCTGCCCCATGCAAGTTCTTCATAAAATAGTCTTTTTGGCAAGCGTACATTTTGCATTTGAACAATGCAGCCAGCCCATCAGAGTTGCACTTTCTGAAGCATAGTTTGAATACTTTGCAGTTCAGCTCAAGCAAGGACTTCAGTACCTTATCCTGCCAGGTGATTCTCAGAATCTTCCTAAGACAGTTCAAATGGAAGCAAATCAGTTTCTTGGCATGGCACTGGTAGACTATCCATGTTTCACAAGCACATAACAATGAGGTCAGCACAATGACTCTGTAGACCTTCAGTTTGGTAGTCAGTCTAACATCTCTTCTCTCTCAAACTTTTCTTTGGAGCCTCCCAAACATTGAACTAGCTGTGGCAATGCATACATCAACCTCAGTGTCAATGGGTACATCTCTGGTAAGTGCACTACCAAGGTAAGTGAACTTATCCACAGCATTCAAAACTTCTCCATTTGTTGTAACTGATGGTTCCACGTATGAATGGTGTGGTGGTGGCTGATGGAGCACCTGTGTTTTCTTGGTGTTAATTATTAGGCCAAAATTAGCACAGGTAGCAGAAATTGATCCACACTTGGTTGCATCTCAGCTTCAGAGGCTGCATTGAGCGCACAATCATCTGCAAACAGAAACTCATGCACCAGCACTCCCTCCACTTTGGTCTTGGCTTGTAGCCTTTTCAAATTGAAGACCATTCCATCAGTACAGTAGTTGACCTTAATGCTGTGTTCATCCTTATTGAAAGCATTTGACAAAGCATTTGATGACACTGGATATGCAATGTCACCAGAAAGAAACTAGGTCTCATTGATCCCCTAAGCACAGAAGGAGTGAAAAATAGAAATAAAAGCAAATGTCTTAGCTATGGACCAGACTTGCAAGAGAGCACAGAAGGTCAGTCATATCTGGAGTAGAACACTGAAGGGTGAAGGGGATGGTAGTGAGCAAATTCACAGTTGGGCATGGGGGACAGGGATTTTATTGGGGGTCAAAGGTTCAGAATCTCAGAAATCAAGGGAATACGAGGCAATATGAATATACAAACCATAAAACGAGTTTCAGTGATTAGAGAGAAGTCTGTTGAGAGGGCAAAATGTTAGTCTTTTAAATCATCTCTAAAGTTCCCAAATTGTAAGACCCCGTGAAGCGTTTCTCAAGGTGTATCCTGGAGGAGTAAAGTCAGAAGGAAGTGGAAGTGCCTGACTGATGAGATTGGGGTGGTCCATGAGATGGTGTCAAGAGGAATTGAAAAAGTCCTTGGTGCTATGTCAGAGACTGGAAAAAGATTTCTGAAATCCCAGGCTGGTGTAGGTCTCTGCTGCAAAGACTGGGGCTTATATATGGGTGCCTGAAATGAGTTGTCTTCTCCTATAAGTTTATAAAAGTTCCTTAAAGGCAACAACAATCTTAGTTGTTTTTATCTGCGTCCCCAAAACTTAGCACATTTCTAGCACATAATAAGCACTTAATGAATCAATTTTCATTCCTTCCAATAGTTGCTGAAATAGACAACCACTGAATTCCCTTCCAACTGAGGGACTAGTATGATTTGTGTAGTATAAGATGGTCTTTACTGATCCTTTTCAGGAAGGGAAAATCAAGATAATAAGCATTTATTATGCACCTGCTATGTGCCAGGTACTGTGCTAAGCGTTATACAAATATCTTATTTGACCCTTTCAGCAACCCTATTAGGTAGGTTCTAATATATCCTCATTCTTCTGGTGAGGAAACTGAGGCAAAGAGAGGTTAAGTGACTTACCCAGAGTTAAATTGCTAGCAAGTTCTTGAATTCAGATCTTCCTGACTCTGGGCCCAACACTCTATTGATTGCATCATCTACTGGCTCTAATTTTTTCTGGCAGAACAATTTGAAAATGTTTATCTCTTCACTCAATGACATAAGCAGATGTCAGAGAATGACTCAAAAGACCCTATGTTATATAATAGTGGTTATGGCATCAAAGTGACAACTTTAGTTTTAGCATAAGAAAGGGTGAACCATTCACTTCTGAGGCTGAAACCAACTTTACAGAGAACATTTTTAATATACTGGTGCTTAGCTAAGATGGGGTGGGGAACCTGCAGTCTCCAGGACACATGTAGCCTTCTAGGTCCTTCTGGGTCCTAGGCCTTTTGACTGAGTCCAGGTTTTATCAAACAAACCCTTTTATTAAGGGGATTTCTTCTGTGAAATTTGGATTCAGTCAAAGGGCCACACTTGAGGACCTAGAGGGCCACATGTGTCCCAGATCCCCACTCCTGAAGGCATTTGTAGTGCTTCACCAGGCAGCTCAGGACCTAATCTTCAGAGACTCCCAAGATGTTACAGATATATCTCTCCATTACTCCTAAACCCTCACTGCTTCTGCTCTTGGTCCTCTCATGTTTGCTTCTGTTCACCCTGACCCACTTTAGGTGATCTGTGGGGCTTTTTCCAAACCTGTGTTTTGACACATGGCAGAAAATCATATTGAGACACTTAAGTCCTAATAGAGGGAATTTCAAGTTAACTTGCAGCAACAGGTAGAAAAATAACAGTGATTTACAATCTTCTCATTCCAACAAGAGTTTTAGGACAGCATAGCTGAAGAGATTATCTATATACATATATATATGTGTATATATATATATACACATATATACATATACAGTGATATTTGTGAATATCATATATATATATATGCATACACATACTACATATGTATGTGTACATATATGGATATATACACATTATATCGCAAACACATGTGTATATATATATATATATATATATATTCCTTTAGGTGCACTATAAACTTCAACACAGGCCTATAAACTTATTTTTGACTCACAAAAAGTACTTGCTATGAATCAATAAAAGAGTAAAATAGAATAGCTAGCTCAAAATCTGCTTGTCATTCCCTGCTGCAGATACCAAGAAAACCTGAAAATGAAAGCCCTGGTATTCAGAGACAACAATAGAGCAGTAGAGTGGGGAAAAGAGGGCATGGGAGATTACTAACAAGTAAATGTCTTTGGGGATAGCTGAAGAACAGCCACAGATATGCAAACATTCAATTGATGATACTTTTTAAAATATGCCACTAAGGAAGATTTTCTTACTTCCTGGCTGTATGAGAAGTGGCTGCCTCTAAATGGACCAAGGTCGTGGTTGAAAGTTTCTAGTCTCTCTCCAGACTTGGCTATCACTGTTTCCTTATTTTCTTTACCCATCCATTGCTTTTCAGTACGACTGTCAAGAAACTTCAAAGTACCAGTCATCATTGGCACCTTTTCTTTGTCACATACAAGTATAGCTTCTTTTCCTTTTATACTCATGGTCAATTTTTATTGTGTTGAGTGTTCCATGCCTTGGGGGCTTTTCTAGCTGGAGTGCTTATGTTGTTACCTCCAAGATTCATGGTACAGTTACCGTGGATTCTGACACTTTAAAAAAAAATTTATGCACCACTACTCACGGGAGATTAAACTAAAGGAGACGAAAAGTGAGCTATTATCGTATTTGGAGGGCATTATCCTTCTTCAAAGTATTTTTTATTTGAGAAACATAATTTTGCATCAAGAAGAGAAAAAGTGAATAATTATACAACCTCAAGACATCAGACCTAAGTCCATTAACACTCCCAAATTCCTTGTGGTATTGATTACCATAAAATTAAAATAAGAGGCCAGTGGCATTCAAAGTGAAACTAATTTTCAGGATCTTTCCTTCCCCCTAGCTTTCCTTTTCAGGTTCTAAGACATTCTATCTGTACTTCTGCTGGATGGGCTGCTAGAAGCTGGCTTAATCAAGCTGACACAAATACTTTGTAGGCACGATATTTGCAGGACAAAAAGTCATTTTATTTACACGAAACTAAAGACTAAAAAAAGTACAAATTCCACACAAAGCTAGGACTGTTACTTGACAGATACTAAAGATGAATATATATTGGAAGCTATAGGGTGACAAAATTTAAAAAAACAGAATTTTGTCAATATAATATATTCTCCATGAGATACTTTTAGACATTATCATAAAGAAATACTAATAATTCCGGGAAAGAAAAACCTTAAAACTAATTTGCCTCTCATTTTCTTTCAATATTTTTAGAAGCATCATATATATTAAAATGTTGTATAAATAGAGAAGCAGAGTAACAAAAATTTTAATCAGACTGGAAATCAATCAGTTTATAAGGAAGTCGATGTGTATGCTATTCATTCCTCTCCAGGTTGACTGGTCTCTACTGACTGGCCCCAGATCTTCATCCTTAAACCTCATTCTAGGCATGGATTTCATGCCTTTAAAGATCCCTCTGCCCTGTCACCTCTATTTCTGACTGGGTGGCTCCTCAGAGAACCTCCCATATAATAAGGATGTCCAAGCAAGTCATGCCTCCTTCCTCTACAGGCTCCATTCCACATTTCTCCACCATGCCTCTGTTCTAGGTCTACCTTCTCTCAGACACCACACTGCTTTTCAGTTTCCTTTTATGTATTATCTTCTCCATTAGAAGGTAAATTATTTGAGAGAAGGGACTGTCTTCCACTTGTATTTCTGTTCCCAGTGCTTAGCGCAATGCCTGATGTGTATTAAGTGTTTTGTTGCTATATATAAAGCACTGTGCTAATTGTTAGAGATAGAAATACAAAGTTTGAAAGATGGTCTCCTTCCTAGAAACTTAAACTATAGGTCAAGATCAAACTATGAATAGAAGCAGCCACATGGCACAATGAAGAGAGTGGCAGACCAAGAGTCAGGAAGACCAGAGTTTAAATCTAGACCCAGACCCTTAGTAGCTGTGTGACTCTTGGCAATTCATTTAACTTCTGTCAGTCTCAAATTTCCTCTATGTAAAACAGAGATAATAATAGCACTTACCTACCAAGGTTGTGGTGGTGAGAAGCTAAGATAACATTTCTAAGTGCTTTGTAAGCCTTACAGCACTATATAAATGCCACCTATTTTGTTATCATTACCATCCATTAATGCTGGAAGCTTTTGTCATCCCCAGAGGAATGTTGAAAAATGTCCAGAGAGCAAAACAGAAAAAAAAAAAAAACCCAGATTTTTTAAAATCTGGCTTAGTAATTCAGGACCTGTTGAAGTGTATAAAAATCTTTTAGTGGTTTGAGACTCTCATAGATAAAAATTATCTCTCAATGAAGGGAACTCTCATCATATGCATCCCAGTGAACTTAGGTGCCAACACTCTGATCCATGGGGCAAGAAGCCTGTGAAAAACCTTTATGTAACATTATTTGTCTTATAATAGTGGTTTTAGCAGAGGTGAGAAAGTCAATCCTTTGAGGAGACTCCTTCAAAGGAGTTTGCCAATGAGTGTAAATGAGAGAGAGGGCAATAATTAGCACCTAGAACTGAGAAAATCCAATGGCACTCTGGATGGTGACTATAATCATTTCCTTAGGAAGACAGTTTCAGATTATCCCCTTTTATTGTGAGGAGACACATTGAAAATCCACAGTACAAAATGTCTCCTCAGCAGGGTGTTCACTAAATGAGTTGATGAATACTATAGTTATCCGATTGAACATATTTTGGACAAAACAGGTACAGGAACATCCCTTACATTTCACCACGCACATCCTCTCTCACATGTTCTTTTTAGTTCAAAAGTTAACTGCTGGCTTTTCTCATTGTTGTATGCATATGGTATATATGCGGGGTTTATTTTCGTTTCATTTCTTTCCTCTAAAAAAAAAAAGGAAACCCAATGCTCCAGTAGAATTAAATGTAAATGAACCTCTTTGGTTACTTGCTTCTTTGTGCGTTTAGCCTTTCAAGCCACATGTACATAATGTGTCCCTGTAGGTTCATATTTATCACAGACTCTAATCAATTATTTTCCTTAGTTAGAGAAGTAAAACAGGTAGTTCAACATCATCCGATCAGTCCCAATGCTTCTCTCACTCCCAATCCTGAGCTGGACTTTTGTGTTACTACCCTTTGAACAAACAAGTCTATGCTTTGGACTCTAGGTCCAGAAACTGTGGACCTCTCCCTGATTCCTCCTTGGGTCCTGTTCCCACATGGCTTAGGCTCTGCGTTACTGATGCATACCAAAAGAATTTTTCCAGAAAATGGAGTCCTCCTCCTAAGCCCAATCACAAAGTTGGAGTTTTGCTGCCTACTGGTCAACTTTCATGATAGACACTAGCCTAAATCTCCTACTACCAGAGCTTGCTGATACCCTGCATCAGTTGTCCACTGAGCTCTCTGCCACTTTATGCCACTTTACTTCTCTTGAGGGAGAAGCAGTTTAGTTTAGTGGAGAGAATGTTGAATTTTGAGTTAGGAAGGCCTCGCTCAAATATCGCCTTGGTGACTTATTAACTATGTTATCATGAACAAATCACTTAACCTCTCTCTCTGAGCTCAGGTAAATCTCAAGACTTATCTACTGTTATACACAGGTTATAATCTGCATTTTCATTCTTTTTCCAGCCCAACTGACCTGTTTGCTGGTCCTTAACCTCCCCATTCAGTCCCCTACCTTTTTGCTTTTTTATAGAATATCCTTCTTGTCTGGAATTCAGTCTCTTCTCATCCTCTCAGAATCTCTAGCTTCCTTCAAGTTTAAAACTGAGCTGTAATTGTTTTGATGGAAAGAACACTGGCCCTGAAATCAAAGGAACTGGGCGAATATCTCACCTCCGATACTATCTATGTGACCTTGGGCAAGTCATCAAACTAGGCCTGGGTTTTCTCATTTATAAAATGAGTGAATTGGACAAGTTTGGCCATGAGGTTCCATCCAGATCTATCTCCCTACAGGAAGGCTTTGTTAAATCTCCAGATCTCTTAGCAGTCTCTCTTCAAATTTTCTTTTATTTACTTTTCTGTATGAATGAAGAATTTAAAATTATGTGAAAGCTGAGTCTATTTTCTGTTGCAACTTTAAAAAAATTTAGAACATAGCATATGATTGATAAATGCTTATTGGACTGAATTAAATTATTGACTCTGGACAACAGTGCTGAATGTGTATTAGGAGCCTATAGCCTGACCTGTTCTTTCCAACCAAAGAAAATTAATTGGCCGTTCAAAACATAATTGCGACAGAAGTTCACTTTCAGCACTCCTTGACTCAACACTTTCTAGCTAGTTTCCTGACCTTTGGTCCTTATTCCTTAACTCTGTCTCATCTATCACTTTCTTGGATTGTCTCTCTGTTTCTTGACTTATAGCCAAGTATTCTCTATGACACCTGATTGTGTTAATAAATCATACTATCCTGGGATTCTATGAATTAGTTATTAATTGAGAAGAGCTTATTGGAAAAGGGCTAGACAAATTAAACGAGAGATATTTTGGATTTTCCATAATTTTGAAGCATATTTTAGATCGTATCATTTGACTTCTATTGAACCTGAGGTACCTTAATCTCATATAGGGTCCTTGAGTATAAACACAATGTGAAGAAGGGTCTAACCTTCCCAGGTAGCTGAAGCACCATCTGTCAGGGAATCAATAAAATATATTCACTAGCCCCCCATATCCCTCAGAAGAGATCTAAGGTTCTCTTTCAAGGCAGAAATCAAGGGAATGAAAAAAGAGTGGATAAATAATCTGTTACTTGTGCCAATAGAATTCATGACATTGGAACCAGTTATCACATAAATTTCTATGATTCCTCTCCTCTCCCTACAGAATGTAAACTACTGATGGCAGAGAAGTGTCTCATTTTTATCTTCTTTTCTCCAGTACCTAACACAATGCCTGTCATGTAGTAGGCACATAATACATACTACTTTATGTACTGGACTATCCTGTTCTGAGCTTTCTTCTGAAATCTCAGAATTATACAATAATCATGGGCTTTCTGAATAGACTTTCCTTCATATCTCCTACCTGGCCTATTATAAATTGTTCTATTTTTTAAATTAAAATTGTGAAATTTAACCATTATGTAATTTGACATTTCCAATCTTGAATATTTTTTGAAATCAGTACTTCAAGGTCCATATGGGCAGTTTTCTCATATTATTTCTCGTAGTACAATATTCAGAATTTAAAAGAAAAGATCACCTTTCTTAGTGCCATGTCTTAAAGGTAAGTTGCTTTGGCTTGCATTTAAAGCGTGTGTTCTTTAAAAGTTTTTGCCTTTGGCTTCTCTGAAGTTTTTTTCTTTTGTCATGCTTTTTGCATCTCAAATATATTCTCTTTTTCAAGGCATGTACAAGTTCAGAGTGATTCTCCTTTGAGTGTTCTCAGTTGTCTACTGTATTGCTTGTCTTACTTATTTTTTCTGCTTTAAGACCTCTGATGTCATCTTTATTTCCACCTTCAAGTCTTCTTGCTAAAAGTGGTATTTCCTTTGAACCATTTTGGAATTTCTCAGTGTTGTTACTGAAAACTAAGGGAATCAAAGAATTGCCTTATTCTTTTGGAATTTTTGTTTCATTTTCATTCAATGTATAACATTTGTTCAGCGTGTTATAGCCTAAGAGGAAATTCATACACATTCTTACTTCAGTCCATATGAATTTTGCTTTTAGTTTACCTGTTTGGGATCTAGGTTTAAATCTGTCTTTTCTCTTTTAGATGTTTTATCTTTCAGGTTTTTCTTTCATATTCCCAGTATGTTGCCTTTAGTTTCTGTTCTCACTTATTGTTACTTCTCCATTAAATGTTATGTCTTTTCACTTGTGGAGACTGTGGTGAATTAGTATCTTTTTACATTCTCTATTTAGTTGTCATTTTCCTTTAAGAGTAAAATGTGTGAGAAGATTATTGACTGAAGCTCAATTCCTAATGATATACCCCTGTTCTTTTGTCATTGCTTCCTACACAAACACACACAAAATTGGACTTCATGTCTTCTTCATGGTGGTAGAAAATTAACATTTTCCTCCTCTAGCAGGATTAGATGGATTCAAAACAAGTCACTAAACTGTGGGGTGGAGGGATGGGAAGGAAACTTCCACAGATACATCATAAAACAAAGATTGTGAGATGACTTGTTCTGCCAGGTCCTAAGTGATAGAGCGTATGAGTGGATTAGGATTGGAAAAGTAGGGGAATATTTAGGCAAGTAGGCGATATTTAACTGTGGCAGAATTATTCTACATTGTTTTGTTTTGTTTTTTGTCTTTCAGTGATGTTTCTGTCTTTTTGGTCTGGTTGATTGAGTTTCAACTACTAGAAATTTGTTGTATATTTACTTATTTTAGATGTTATAATGTATTGATAATGCAGTTTCGCTTATTGTTAATATAATTTTGCTTCTTAATAAGATCTTCCCTATCCATTAATGGGCCTGGGAAGATTTGTAGGAAGGCCCACACTTTTTGTTAATTTTCTAATGTGGTACTGGTTCTCAAGGGTTGTGATGTCCTCTGGCTCTGAAAAATGTGATGACCCAAAAAATTCAAAATTTAATCAACTTGCATAATATAAATAATATTTTAGGCAAACCTAAATATTTCCAGTAACTGATTTATGCCTTTCCTATACTAAATGCACTAAATATACATTTTGGCAAATATCTTCATTTTAAAGGTTACTATAATTCAAACAACTTTTCTACTTTCTTGTTCTTAAAATATTTAGTTGTATAGAAATATTTAGTTCATATGATATATTTTCTGATTATGCTTGATTTCTTTCATAACCAATTCTATGCCTATCCAGGTTAATCAAGATATTCTTCGGAGTCAGGATATCAAAGCCACTATGTATATGTAGTGAGTCTTCTACATTGTGTGTAAATCATACTTCAAGCTCTTCGGAATTATTGTGATGTACACAAAGTTCAATTTAAAATGATTCATAGTATCCTTCTATGTTATTGAGAGAAGTGGTTTCAAACTCAAATAGAAACAGATCTCTGGAGGCCAGTATTGACTGTGAAAACCACGATTGATATTATCTATGTAGTATTGCATTTATTCCTTTTGTTAAACTTTTCCCAATTACATTTTAATCTGGTTCAGACAGAACTGGGTTGTGAAGTTTGACACATCTGATTTGAAGCACCTGCAACAACCTGCTTAGAAACTTTTATTACTAAGTGACGTTCTTTACTGTTTCCTGATATGGTATAATAGAGAGTTCTGGATTTGGGATCAGACAAAGGAAGTTTAAATCCCAGGTTTGCAACTTATCATCTATAGAACTTTGGAAAAGTCACTTAACCTTATTAGGTCTCATTTTCCTTATCTGTAAGTGAGGAAGGGGTTGAACCAGATGACCTCTGTGTTCCTTTCCAAAACTAGACTTATGACCTGATAATATTAGAGGCACAGTTCAAGGATTTAAGGAGAGGAATTGCTTTCTAAGATTTTCATAAATGGTAGGGAAACTGAGTTTATTCATCTCATTCATTAGATTCTCTGTTAGATGGGTAATCTGGCTCATCATAAATCCTTTTAAAAAAAGTCTGAATATTATTCAAAGAGAGAAATTTCTCTAAAACATTTCCCAAGTGACCAAAAAGGTGATATGATATTATCTAGAAAAATAACTAAGAAAGAAATGCACTCTAGCTCTGTATTTTAAAAGCAAGATATAATATTAGAAAATGCAGTTAGCATAAAAAGATTTTCTGTTATGAAGCTTCAAATGTATATCATTCAGAAAATTATTTCCATAAAATAGATCATATAATAAACTTTTAATATGTTTAAATATATTTCAAAATGTCCTCATTTCACATCACTCACATGCCTTTCCCATTATCTCCTCCTCACAATAAGAAGTGGCCCTCCCTTCTTTGACAAGGCAACCTCCTCAAATGCACAAGGTATCACATTTCATCCTGTCTTCTCCAGTCAATTACTAACCTTACCCATGCCTGTGTCATTCCTACTTTTGCCCAAATCTCCAGTATTTACCTATCTAAGGGAGATTTCCCTGCTTCCTGCGAACTTACTCATGTCTCCTATCCTTAAAAATCACTCTATTGATCCAATCCCCCTGCTAGTTATCATCCTATATCTCTTCTCTAAACTCACTGAGTTTTAATATAAAGTAACTGTTTCTCCTCCTCTCCTCTGCAGTCAGGTTTTTTTTTTTTTATCCAACTGAAACTGTTCTCTCCAAAGTTCCCAAATGATCTCTTCATTGCCAAGTCTAATGGCTAATGCTCCTCTTTCTTGATCTCTCCATATCATCTTCCGTATACCTTCTCTCTAGACATATGACAGACCTCTTTCCTTGTTCTTTGTTCCTGTGTCATCTTGCCTCATTCTTCTTCACTAGATATTTATCTACATCATCCCCACTAAGTGTTCCTCAAAACATACATATGTGTGTATACACACATGCATACACACACATATGTATACATACATACATATGTGTATATATATACATAAGCAAAAGCTTTTCCTTAATAGAAAACAATAAAAAAGTCAAAGGATATGAACAAACAGTTGTCAAACGAATTACAATCTATTTATAACCATATGCAAGAATGTTCCAAATCTCTAATAATAAGAGAAAGGCAAGTGAAAATAATCCTGGTAGAGATGACGTGAACAGTCAATACTGGATAGGTTATGGTACAACAGCTACACTGTTATGTTGTTATTGGAACTGTGAACCAGTACACCTATTTTGGAAAACTATCTGGTATTATGCAAAAAAAGTGACTAAAAAATCCAGACTTGTTAACCCAAATATTCTCAAATTATACTTATAACTGATGTAGCATCTTGATAAGAAGAAACTCCCCATACAAATCAAATTATTTATGTTAACACTTTTTTCTGTTAGCAAAAAATTAGAAACAAAGTAGATACCCATTGAGTAATGCCTAAAAAAATTGCAAAGCCTGTATTTAATGGAATGTGACCATTTTATAAGAAAAGATAAGTAAGATGACTAGAAAAAAGTCACAGTAAGATTTACATGAACTGATACAGAAAAGCAAAATCAAGAAAAGAATATACACAATGCGAAAGCAATGTAAATCAAAAAGGAAACACAAAAAATACTCAAAAAGGAATGTTGCAAAATGATAAAGAATAAGCATGGCTCCAAAAATAAAAGGTATGAGGATATAGTCCCATGCTACTTCTTTCCAAAGGTAGTATCAATATGTGAACTATTTTGTACACATTTTTGGACTTTTCTCATGTATTAATCAGTTTACCATTTTTTCTCTTCTTTTTCTATTACTTGAAATATTGCTTTTATAGAATAACTGCATAGAAGATGGATGGGGAGGAATACTGGGGGAAATTTTAGTGCAGAAAAAAGATAGGCATAATATGTGCTGTTCAAAATGTCAAATGAGGAAAAATAAACACATTCAGTATTTAACAAGTAAAATGATTTCTTTGTACTTGCTAATTAATTTTGCTTAAGGTAGGCACTACAGCCTACATTTGCAACATTCATGTATTTATACATATTTTTACAGGTTTAGATGGCTAATGATATGCCATATCATATTATATGTATATATACATATATATATATATATACATAATATCAAGAATTTTCTTTTTTCTGTCACATACCCCTTTGGCAGGTGTGAAGCATATGAACCCATCACTATAATGCTTTTAGAATGAATCAAATAAAATACATATAGTAACAAAAATATATTAAAATGCTATTATTAAAATATTTTAAAAGATAATCTATGGACCCCAGGTTAAGAAACCTTGGTATATACTATCTATTTGGGGGCCTGGGGATCCATGATTTCATTGGTGTTGGGCAATCTGTGTTCAGAAATTCCTTTCATTGATATAGATGAACGTTTCATCTGTTATTTGTAATATTAAGAAGTTTCCTAGGGTCCTAAGAGTTTTAGTTATATGCCCATAATCACACAGATAACATATGTCAGAGACAGGAGTCTTTGCATGTCAATAATTTTATGCCATAAAGCTTCATCCCTTTAGCCTTCACTAATTCATAATGGTAACGATTACAACTAAACTGATTTGAAGTCTGTCTTCATATTATCTGTGAAGAAATTATTTTCTAACCAAGTCAACAATGTCAAGAGGATGCAGAAGAGGGAGAATTAATCTATTAAAGAAAATAAATGTTTCAAGTATATTCACAATATTAATGTGGTAATTATGACTTAGTCTTATCCACTATTTTTACTGGTATTGCATGCTTTGCTTCCTCCACTATTACAAAATATCTGTTCTGTTTGATTTATCTCAAACTCAGCATGTTTAGAACCAGATTCATTGCCTTCCCTCTCGAACCCTCATATGTTCCAAATATCTCTATTTCTGCCAAAAGCATGACCCTTCTTTTTGTTGGTTCTTAACTCAGAATTATCTTTATGTCCCATTTTCCTCACTCTATAGAACTGGTCATTTGTTTAATCTTATCATTTACACCTCCACAACATTTCTGTCATCCAACACTTTCTCTCTCCTCATAGAGCTGTCACTTCAGACCCAATCATCTCTCACCTACATGATTGTAATGAATGACCCCCAAATTAGTCTCCCTACTTCAAGTTCTCTGCTCATTCCATTTCATCCTCCCTTATCTGCAAAAGTGATTTACCTGAAGTTCAATTCCTCCCATGTGACTCCCTTAATCAATTGTAGTGGCTACCTATCACATCTCCAATAAAGAAACCCTTCATAACCTTACCCCACCCAATATTTACAATCTTATTATAAAATACTCCCATTCTAGAACTTTAAACTTCAGCCAAAATGACCTTTTTAATGTTCCTCTAACATTCCTGTCACCATACCTTTGCACTGGGCCCTATGACTAGAGTATACTTCTTCCTCACCTCTACCTTATGGAATCCCCCCTCTTTCTTAAAAATGCAGCAAAGATACTATACTCTACATGAGGAATGATTCAAGTACCAGTTGCCCTCCTAACCCAACTACCTTGTATTTAATTATTATATAGTCATTATATTCATATTAGGGCATCTATAGATGTATATTTTCTTATTTCTTGTCAATTCCTTTTTCTTTCCTGCTTTTATCTGGTTATTTGATTATTCTCCTTTCCCCCTTCTCCTTTGGTCAAGTAGAATCCCCCTTACTTTCATTGCCTTTAACTTGCCCTCTTCATTAGTTTTTAAAATTAGATCTATGCCATTTCCCAGAGTAGATTTTTCTCCCTCACTCATCTTCATTATCTATCATCCTCCCTTCCCATCTACTCTAAGCTTTCATTCTCTGGTTCATGGCTTCTCTATTTAGTCCATCTCAGTCCTCTACATTCATCATGAAACCAGAACTTTTAACGTACATATTCTTGGGGTATCCCCTCTAATCAGTTTTTTGTCACTGCTTTGTAGAGCTTTCCCCTCACATTGCCACCATCTTCTTTTCCTTTGGGTTTCACTCACAGAAAAGCACCAATTCCTATGGCTGAAAGAGAGGAAACTTCCCCCATGACAAAATCCCTATGCAGCCCACCACTGGTGTTTTCCTTCTCCCTGGTCACCTGTCCTTTCCCTTTTGCCTCAAAATCTCTTCCCTGAGTCCATGTCTGCCCATTCCCCTACATCCCAAATTCCTCTGGGTGCTCCTATTCCACCCACCCACCAGTCATGAAGAATGGTCTCTCCAGCACTAAATCCCCACAGACAAAATCCAGTGAAAGATTTCCATTTCCCTCGTATAATGAATATTTTCCCATGGGACCATTCATCAATGGCACCTCCTCTAACCACTGAAATAAGAACTCTTTTTCCCATTTTTCCCAATCTCTGTCCCTATTTCTGACTATTCTTCCACTCTCCTGAACACTCTCCTCTTCCTGAGAGACCACAGGAGTCACCTCCCACCATTACTAGCCCTTGGCCTGAGCAGGACACATGCCACATTGTCCTCTATCTTCCTCTTCCCCTTACTCCTTCCATGCACCCTTACATTGTGCAATTTGGTCTCCCCCAAGTATACCCTTTGACCTAACAATACCACTTCTAAGGCTGTATCCCAAAGAAATAATAAAACAGGAAAAGGACCCACATGTACAAAAATATTTATATCAGGTCTTTTAGTGATGGCCAAGAATTAGAAATTTCCAGGATGTCCCTCAGTTGGAGATGAGCTGAGTAAGTTGTGGTACATGAATGGAATGGAATGCTATAGTGCTATAAGAAATGAAGATCAGGAGGACTTCAGATAAACCTGGGAAGAATATGAACTGATGCTGAGTGAAATGAGCAGAACCAGGAAAACACTGTGCACAGTAACAGTCACATTGTGTGATGACTGACTTTGATAGACATATTTCTACTCAGCAATGCAAAGACCTAAACCAATCCCAAAAGCCTCATGATGGAAAATGCTATCCACATCCAGAAAAAGAACTTTGGAGTATGAATGGGGATGGAAGCATACTATTTGCTTTCCTTTTCTTTTGTCATTTTATTTTGTTTCTTCTTTTTTGTGTTTCCTCCCATTAGTTCTAATTCTTCTTTACATCATGACTATTGTGAAAATATGTTTAATATGAATGTATAAGTGGATCCTATATCAGATTGCATACCATCTTAAGGAGGGGAGAGGAAAGAGAGGGAGAGAAAATTTAAAACTCAAAATCTTATAGAAGTGAATGTTGAAAAATAAAAATAAATAAATTATAAAAAATAAAATATTACTTATTCTGTGTGCAATTATATGCATACATGCTTTCTCTTGAAATATATTTATAAGTTCTTTCAACTGGCAATTTGTTTTCTATACAGCAGAGGTTTGGGGAGGTGTTATTTTATATCATTTCTTTCATAATGTTATTCACATTACTGTTTTTTTCATTTTATTTGTTGTGTTCTTCAGGGAGATATAAGTTTCTAAAGAGTAGGACTTGTTTTATTCTTTGTATGTGTATCCTCATCGCCTAACACTGTGCTTGGTTCATAGTAGTAAATAAAACATAATAATAAAGGCTTGATAATTGATTGATTGAAAACTTTAGACTCTTTTGGAGATAGAATCCACAATATTTCTTTTCATATTATGTCTTCCTGGGACTTTACCAAAAAAAAAAAATCTAAATACACAGACAAATTTACAATAGTTCTTTATTCTAAGTGAGATTTCGGAAACTCTAAAAAGAAAAATAATATCTGACTATGACTCTAACCATGGTACAGAATAATTACACTTGTTCTATTTAGCCCAGGAATGCAGAATAAGGATCAATGCATGCAATTATTAGAAGATGATTTTGGCTTAATATAAGAAAAACCAACACAAATTTCTAACAAATAGAGATGCTCCCTAAAGTTATTTAATTTCTGTCATTCTCAGTTTCCCTCTATGTAAAATAAAAAGGAATAGGATTCAGACTAGATAACATTGGTGGATCCCTTTTAGATCAATATGTGATACCATGACTTATGATATTCTGTAACTGATTAACGCATCTAAATTCTTCTAAATTCAGTCTAACACAGTGATATCAATTTACTTTCATAATTCCTACTCCTCCCCTCTTTAGAAGCACAATTTTAAAAGGTTGAAGTTCCATGAGTGAAGAAAATTCTTACTAAAATGGACTCATTTATAAGTCAAAATCCTGTTCTGACATTTCATTGTGGCATACGACTTGTCAAAGGCTCTGATAGCAGAATATAAGCTCTAGAACCTTCAACCAATCAATCTGTCAAGATTTTTCAGCGCTTACTATGTTAGCTAGAAAGAGTTTGAGAATGATCTCAGTGATGAGTTACATGGATGTCTCCTGAATAATTCCATAGGAAGGCTCATCACCAGGCTAAGTTATATAAAGAAAAGTGGGGATACACATGCAGGAATTTAAAATATAGTAGATATGGCTCATCAATATCTAAGTTAATCATTTTTGATAACTGTACCTCTGAAAAGATATTAAGTTGTACAGGGTTTGCAATCTGTTCACAAAAGGAATATTCAAGCTAATGAAACTTTAGATGGTGGAAATACCTAAGGATTCAAGTAACGTATGCCAATGAGTACTATTGTTCAACAGCAGTATTCTTATTTTTTTTTTATTTCTTAATGTTCTGTTGCTATTCTTAGTGTTTTAACTACTGTCAATATTCCAACTCTTAGCACAGTGCCTGACACAATGAAGGTATTTAATAGGTTACTGACTGATGATTAGCATGGAACAGAAGTTGATCTTGACATCACTATTGCTGCTATTATCATGAATTATTCAAATAGTAAATGTCTGAAAGAAAAGGGACTCTTTTTGCAGAAGTTCTTAAATTATGTGTATCTTCTGGGCAGTAATCTAAAGAAAGAAGTATTGATGTTAGGTGATTTGGGGGAGGGTACAGGAGAGACTGTAGGAAAGACGTGGAGGGACATCAAAACATTATTTAAATAACAACTTGTGGTTTAATTATTTTCTGATTGAGCTTACGGAATAATTGAAAGTTTTATTTGTCTCTCCATCCTTTCATGAGCTTCTGTAAGTTCTTTGCATCTTCCGTATTTTTGGTGTAATGAAATAAAGGCTGTCTTCTACCCTTACACATTGCCACCTGGAATGCTTGATTGGGAACTTGGGGCCATATAACCCACATTTGGATCAGCCTGTCATATTCTATATCTAAGCTATATTTGGAGATTTTCCTGGAGTATCTCCTAGTAATGGTAATTAGCTAAAAAGGAAAATATTAACCTTCTGTAACCTGTCTCAAGGATTGAACATGGTCCATGTGAGTCCAGTGGATTATATCTAAGCAGGTTTTTAAAATAATATTAAAGTTTTTTATATAAGTGAACTTGTTTCTTGGAAATCAAATACTGAGAGCCTGTCCTTCTGTCTTGAAGAACAAAAAAAATTTGAAGAGTCTGAAAAGAAAGCTGATGATAAAGCAGGCTTCCCTCCTCTTGGCAGAAAGACTATGAATTTGACTTTCTCCCTTGAATTTAAAATGTCTGTGATGCCTATGTTTGTTGATGTTTGTTATTTTCATTACAACAACAATAACACATTTTAAAAGTGAACTAATCAAACAAGGCATTCTTGCATCATTTATGTTAATTATCCTTCCATGCACAGTCCAATACTTTGTCCACTGTAGACACTTTGGGAGTGCTCATTGATTTATTAATTGAGTTGGATGAAGACCCTGAGTCAGGGGCTGGCTCTGTCCTTTGCTGGAAAGGCTGTCAAAATATCATTTCACTTCTTTGATGCTAGTTTTGATATAAAACTGACCTAGTTAAAATGAAGCCTATAAAAGATTAAGTCGCATGATTCACTAACTGCCAAATGCCCCTAGGGTAGGAAAGTTTACCTACTTTTTTTTGTTTCTATGGACTTGAATTCTATCTAACTCATGACCTAGATATGGATATGGAATCTGAGAAGTTTGGTTTGATTGTTATCTCTACCACTGCCTACTTTGATAAGCTAATTCAACTATCTTCGTCACAGATATTTATGTAGGCATGGAGGAAACTGCCAGAAGGAATCAAGAAAGTATTTCTGCTACAAAGTTTGAACAAGAGGCTGGAAACCATAGGTTTCCTCATTGTTTCTTTGGTTGCATTCCAATATGGATATTGGCTGCATTTCATTTGGTTGTTTGAGAAGAATAAAAATGAGGGGAGAGAATGTTAATGAAGAAGCAGCTGGCTCAGGAGGTAGTATATGAGATAGTATGAGCCAACGCCAACACAGCACTGTATCATTCCTATGTACTTGCTTTGGCCAGATTATATCTGCACTATCATGATCCGTTCTTGGTGCCACAGTTTACAAAGGTCACTGATTAAACTTAAGGATATTCAAGAAAAGACAATCAGATGGTGTAGGGCCCTGCTATATGAGAAACACTTGAATGTATGCGGAATGTATAATTCTCTCTTACTGAAGGTCTCTAGCTAGTGGCTCTATGACCACCTGCTGTATATGTTACGGTAGGGATTATTTTCAGGTATAGGTTGAAACAGATGTCAGTGTGCTTTCTTCCAATGCTAAAATTTTGTGATCATGTGCTTTGCTCTAATTTTCACAAAATCACAATGATAAAACCAAAGGCCATGTAGTGAAACTTATAACTGGATGAGAATGAAATTTATTACCTAATAGATGGTCATCCAGCCTGTGTTTGAAGGTCTGTAATGAGGATAAATCTCTTTCCTCTCAAGGTAATACACTCCAGTTTTAGATAGTTCTATTATACTTCTTATTAAGTTATGAGAACAACAAAGGATGAACGCATGAAACCAAATCTGGAAGGCCTAAAATTCTTTTGCTATAGCTAGGAATCTGAGTGAAATAAGAGAAAGGTGAACCAGAACATCTAGTATCATCTTCTTATATTGATCATTTTGTGCCACCCTAAATCAGTGTCCTTGATGTGCTTATTAGAACAAAACAAGAGCTTTCAGCCTTTCTACTGTTGCTCAATTTCTATCTTTTTTTTTTCTTCCTCAAAGCCTATGCTGAGTCACTTAATGACCTAGTGGAAAGGCCATTTGGTGGTGTTGGAATTACCAACAAAGAAAGATTTTCAGTTAGGTCAAGCAGTTGTTGAATTGTGTGATTCACTGTGTTTACAGATTACACAAAAATACTTAATAGGGGTGTGATCTTGAGCAAGTCACTTTATGTTCCTAGTTTCCAGTTTCCTCTCATGCCAAATGAGGAATATTGATCATAGCCCTAAGATATCTCACATCACTAGCCTTCTGTGATTATGATTGCACATCATGACAAAATCCTTGAAGAGGCAACTACTTTTCTGTGGAATAGAGGATTTCAGAAATTTAACAACAGGGATAAATTTAGCAAAAATCTATGTGAATTACTTCCTTTCAGAGATGATGCTACTGAATGAATCCCACATAGGTGAAATTATTTTCCCAGCATGACACAGACAGCAAGACAAGCAGCTGGGATCAGATCTAAGGTCTTCTGACTCAATATCAGGTGTTTCTTCTCCTTTGTCATGATGTGCAATAACAAAGAAAAAGCCATATTGTTTAAGAATCTGTATTGATATTGTAGAACCATTCCAACAATAGACTTTAATTTCCATAGACTTCTCAGTGGAATATCAGAATGTGCTAGCACAATCTTATTGTAGTCTTCTGGTATAGTTATCACAGCTTTGTACCAGCTATTCACCACATAATGAGCTTTGCATATATTTACTTCTCTACATGTGGATATATATGTACACATATGTATTTGTAAATCTTTATATTCTGTGCATGTGTGCATGAATATACAGTGTATAGATATATAGATATGCCTAAGTGTATAGTGTGTGCATATATTACTAATGTAATATCTATATCATCAATCTGTATATATGAATATGGGTACATTAGTGTCTAATCGATATGCCAAATACCAAATATATACATGTGTGCACACATATGTATGTTGTATGTATACATACATATATGCATGCTATGCATGTGAGTATACACATATGTGTGTGAAGGTGTATATGGCCAAGAATGCAAATAAACATAAATTGCAGAAAGAAGAGAACAGAAATGTATTGACTTTGGGAAATTGAAAAGTTATTATGATGACAAGAAAAAGGTCTGTCTTTTTAATACCCACATTCTTAGAACACTGTTGCATGTCTTTGAATCACACAATTCTCTGAAGAACTGAAATTAAGTATCACCGAAAGGGCAACATGGAAAGGCTCAAGGTATAGTGAACAGGCTAGAGCATATTACATACAAGGAACTATGAGAGGTTAGTGTAAAGGATATCATCAAGGAATTATATGAGCAGAAAAGATGGCTGGTCCCACAAGAAGTGCCCTCCCACAAGAGGGCATATGATATATTTCATTGATATCCTCTCAACTTCAAGAAAACAGAAGTAAGATCACAATCATATTGGGTGGACCAACTGTAATGAATTTATCAGAAGACATGGATTACTATTACAAAATGTGCTAGTATAAGTGTTTTGTGTTTTGTATCACTGAAGAGGATAATGAGGCCAAAGATCCTCTGGACTATTGCTATTGATAATGTGTCTGTATTTGTTTCTCTTGAGTTGTTTTCAGATAAAGAAACTGAGATTCAGTAGGTTAAATGATCTATTGAATAGCTTGCATAACTGGAAAATGTCCAAGTCAGACCATAAGCCCAAATCCCATTCTCTTTCCACCATACTATCATGTTCTCCATAAAGGGCTCTCATGTCATCCCAACTACTTACCAATGCGTTCTGAGGTGTTAAAGTATACATGCTTCGTAAGAGGAGGTGCTGTTTCATTTTGCCATTGCATTTTTACTTGGCACTGTGACTTCTACATTTTGGTTGAGATATCAATGGTCATAACTAACTTTTAGCCACACATTGCTGAGCAATGAGATTTCCCTAGTCAAACACAGTTTTAAAGGTGTATTTTTTTTATATTGTCCCATTACCTGTTAGCCACAGGAAAACACAAGGAGGCACATGCCATCATTCTTATCACTTTCTAGATTAACTCTATGGACTGGGACGAATCTTGTATCAGTAAAATAACTAAAGGAATAAACACTTTCATCCTAATAAGAGATAAAGCCTAAATATGTGCTAAGATTTCTTTTTAATAGTAGAAGAAATTGTTAGAATGAGGTCAGCCAGGATACTGTTGGAAGGAAGAGAACATTCACAATTAACCAATTAAACACATGATGCTATAACCATACAGAAGCAAAGTATTTCTAGGATATTCATTCAAAAAACTGAAATCCCTTTAAAATATTAGTCAAAGCTATAGGCTTTTGTAGAATGAAATTTAAATGGATTATTGAAATACATATAGGTTTATGTGATTTCCATAGATTTTCAATACTGTGATTTAGAATTTTCTAATTCATTTTCCTCACACCTGACAAAACTAATATCAGAGATCATGACATATATTTCTCCATGTGAGCATATAAAAAGATTAAAATTTTCATAGTTATAACAATGTTTATATTAGCTGAAAAATAGCCCCTTTGAGACATTTCTTTTTTGCTGTTTTTCTTTTTATTCTGAAAACTTAGTGAAATAACATGGTATCACAATTTGGGAGAAAAGTTTTTATTTCACTATAATTTAACACAACAAATTTAGTAATTTTTGATTTTTAACAAGGTAAATTATAAAAATAATTTTACATTTATAAAATAAATCAACATTTCACAATAAATTATTCATTTTCATTATATGAAAAGAGTTTTCACTGTATAAAATAGATAACATTGTTTATTTATAAGTTGAAAATATCCTGAAACCTTTAATGTGTCTATGCCTAGCCTTTTCACTTTGGCAGTTCAGTATATAAAAATATTATATCATATATATTCCCTGATGAGATTGAGTTGTGAAAACCCAGTCTTATAAGCTCAATAGTGTGGATGGTTGGTAACTTTATCTGGATATGTTTATATAATATACTAAAAAAATTTTCCATATTACATATTTAAGTCACATTCTAACGTGTCTTAAAAAGAGAACAGTATAAAAAAAGAATCAAAAATTAACAAAAAGGCATAACCACCTAAATAGATCAAAGAATCCTTATACATATAAAAAGGAAACACTCTAAAAACAAATATCCAAAAGTTACAAGCTCAGATAATTTTTCTCCTCTTACCCTTACAGATATACTTAGCAATCCACAAAGGGCGATACATATCATTTAAAGGCATTTTGTGGATTTCTTTGAAATCACTCTGAGCTTTTAAGGTTTCTGCTTTCTAAAACTGAATTCCACTTTAAGAGCCAGTGAGTTAGCCGATATATGAATGAACCCATTCAGAGAATCACAGCAATGGAATCACCAGAGTCCCTTCTTTCTGTAACCTTCATGCTAACCCAGACTGGGCTTGAAAACTGACAGGTAGAAAATTGTTTCTGGTGTCAACCCAGTAACGTCTTCTTACTCTTTATTGCAGTCATGATAAAGACTAAATTTTAATGATAACTAAATGCATAAGGTAAACATTTTGAATTGTCCTATTAAAGGGCAAGAATTTTTTTTTTTCATATAATAGAAAAGCACAATCAGTTATCTCTGGAAACTGCACCATGCTTGGTTTGATAGGTACAGGATTCACTTAGGCTCCTTGCCATGTGCTATTTGAAATTCTACTGAACTGAATGGGTTTCTCTATTAAAATTTCTCCAAATCACTGCAGGTATTTCCTTCTTTTGCTTTCCTTTTTTTTTTTCCTAGAGAGCAGAATAGTATGTTTTGTTTTGTTTTTTAAAAATGTGTTAAAAAATACAAATAATGCTATGGCTCATTCATTTATCAGTGAAAACATATACACATGCATGTGCATACATATATACATATAGTATAGCTCAAGTATTTCATGTTCCCATGCTTCTTTGAATTTTTTTAGGTGAATGAATTATGCTTCTTGAATTATCCAAACAAGTTAAACCTAGCAAAAGATGTTTTCGAATCACATACATGGAACTGTTGAGTCAAAGATATGCTTCAAGGTTAAACAATGCCTACAAGTTACATTTTCAAATGCAATTAGCTCCATTATACAATAACTGCTGTATTTACTAATCTACAAGTTTATAATTTATCAAGCCTTGGTTCGTGTTTTAACTGAGGTTTTCTAGTCGACTATTCACAGCAAAAAAGTACACTTAGTTCTGCATCTTGTCTCTATGAAGAAATTATTTACAGATTTAAAAGAATATTAGGAAAGTATCTGCAAGTGGTATATCAGATTTAACTAGTCCCCAAACTGTGTAAGGGCAGTGAGAAAATATACACAACTAAGACCAAGTTAAAACGTTACATCCAAACTCAGAATTGTATTATTACTTTGTGTCTTAAAGCTTTCAAAGTTTAAAAAAAAATAGATAATAGAAAACCTTCTTAAAACAGCACCATAATCCTTCGGCCGAGGGTTAGCCTTAATCACTAGTCTGAGATATTTCTAACGTCACCTATCAATTCACATTTAAGCAGTGCATGTTAAAAAAAAATAAAATTCAACAAGTATTATCACAATTGCTTTTGCTTGGGGATAGACTGATGTGAAATGACTGAAGCCTGGTTTGTGGGCATTTTGTACGGTTCTTGTCCAGAGCCTTGTGGTGGGGAAGGTAGTGGAGTTTCAGGAGTGGCTGTAAAAAAACAAAACAAAACAAAAATTTGTTCAAGAAAACTAATTGGGAATATTGATAATATTTTGGGAACATGTCATAACATTGCACATTGTTCAGGACTATTTCAATATATGAAAATATATTTTTTTGTAAAAGTACCTGGAAAGATTTTGCATAATGTGGAAATTTGAAAAATGAAAGCTATTTGTCTTTTGACTCTATCAAACTTATAGGAATCAATAGCTTAAAAAAATTATGAAGTCAAAATAAAAGTCATATTATGAATCTTAACTTTCACATTCTTTATGACATAAAAATGCATTTAATACTGTGTACCTCATGTAGAAGAAGTTTGTCATGTGAACAATCATGAAATCATAGGAGCTTATAATCTTAAACAACTATTTTCCATCTTTGCATTAATCAAAAAATTCATATAATGAAATATTCATTTAGATTATTATTCACAATTTTTAATAGTTCAGACATGAAGTGTGTTTGTTTAGTGAGCTAACAATGAAAATGGGAAATGACCAGCCTACAAAAAGGCTAATACAATAAGCTACATTTCTATGCTTTTTTAAGATTTGCAAAGTACTTCCTCACGACTCACTAGTTAAAGAGTACAAATTTTATTACCTTCATTTTACAGATGAGGAAACTGAGCCTCTGAAGTTGAAATGACTCAACTAGTCATACAACTGTTGACTGTCTGAGGCAGAATTTAAACTCAGCTCTCCTAACTAAAAGCCCTTTCTCATTCTACTAACTATTCAGTCATTTTAGTTCTGTTCCACGATTTACAACCCTATTTGAGGTTTTCTTGACAGAGATATTGCAGTGGTTTGGCATTTCCTTTTCCAGCTCATTTTACAGATGAAGAAACTGAGGCAAATAGGGTTAAGTGATTTGCCCAGGGTTACACAGGTAGTAAGTGTGTAAGGCCAGATTTTATCGCAGGTCTGCATCATTCTTCTAGACCTCACAGCTTTTCAGGTCCCAGGAAGTCATTTTGTATGAAAAAGCATTCAACTAAGCCACAAATGATTCATATCCATTCATTAAAGCATTTAAGAAGAATGACATTATTCTGGTTTCTCCCATCTTTCCAGAATAAATGTATCTGTGTTTCTTTTGAAACAACGTATAACTGATTTTTCCATTGTATGATATTTTCTCTCTAGGTAAAGATGAATTACGAGAGGCTTTATAAATCATTGTAACTTATAATGAATTCCTCCTAGTCATTTCTTGTTACTGATGATAGGAGACAAAAAGTATAGACTCTGTCACCCTGACTCGGCCACCACTCAACAGAGAACAGAACTTGGCGCAGAGGAGAGAACATGGGCTCTCGAGTGACAGAACCTGTCTCTGCTCCCTTATTCCTAATTAGGTGGGACTGTGGGTAAGTCCTTTCAGCTTTTCTTCCCTCATCTATAAAATGAGCAGGTCATCCTAGATGACCTCAAAAGTCTCTTTCAACTCCAGATACTAAGAAATGAATTTAGAATCTGAAAAAAAAAAATGCCTCGTTGCCTGATACCTTGTAGTCAAAGACAGAAGTAGTAAAATCAGTTAATAATTTGCTATTATGTGCTACTAAAACAGAAAAAAAATAGAAGACACTCATTCTTTAACAAAGTCTGACTTCTTTGTTAACCTTAGTAAATGAATTCCCTATTATTTTTAAGTGTGTCATCACTGGCTATTTAAAAACTATAGATAATATGTTAGAGGCCTTATTTTACATTCTGGCAATCATCTATGGATTTATGACTTTGGTGGCAATATGATGTCTGATGGAGTCCTGGGAAACATGTATATGTATGAGATCCAGATGTAATTTTAAGTTAAATCAGTTTCTTAATTTGTCAAAAGCACAAAACCAAAAAAAAAAAATTCAAGTGAACAAATACGATATAAAGTGATCTTCTAATCAAATATTAGTTTGTAAGAAAAGAAAAAGAAAGGAGAGAAGTGAAGCTTAGATCTTTTTTAGAATGCTAGACTGAGTTTTCAGAAAGTAGAAGACTGGTTTTTTTAATTATAGGGAAAATATAGTTGCACACAAAATGCAGAAACTGATATATTTCTTGGAAAGATGAAATAAAATTAATATTTCTAAGTTACTCTAAAGACCTACTGATGCCTTATACTTTCTAAAATTGTTATCTTTTAAGAATTATGATTAAATTATATTGAAATTGACTACTTGGTACCATGACTTTAGAAGTAATAGTACTTATATTAATGGAAACATTAAGATAAAACCATTTATTTCAGCAACAAAGGCAATTTGACATATACCGTTTGGATATTGTAAGGAATTTGGAATTAGTCATATCATGGCACTGATTCAGAAGAAGATACTTGTTATGACATTTGGCACAAAATTAGAAGAATGCTATCCCATTAATAGTGTAATGTGATTGGTTCCTATGGCTTCTATAGATATAATGTGTTCAGATCAGATGAAAATATGTAATAATGAATCATTGTATTGAGGAGGTACTTTTAGCTTCAAAGTATTTTCATATTGTCTTATTTTCTTCTCATAACAAACATGTCAGTTAGAAAAGGGCAGGTTGCCTCACTGTCATCTTATAATAGGCAAATTTCACTGACTTGCTGGAGAAGCCATTGCCAGTATATCTTCAAAGAGAGACCAGAAAACAAGTTTGTTTATTTTCCCCTCGTCTGAGCTCTTTTCACCAAACGCAAAGAATTAACAGGCCAAAAGATTAGGAGATACCGTGATGTTCACTTATTACTTACAGATCTGTTCTGTATGTACTGGAGCTGACATAGAGCTTATAAGTATAGTCTGCCCGGTTAATGGATCCTGGGATAAATGAGGGTGCACAGGATGATGAAGATGGCTAGGATCGTTAGAAGCACCTAAGAATATAATTAACATACTAGTGTTAGTGATATTTCTGAAGAGCAAGCTCACGTTGGACCAAATATTCTTATTGGCATTTCAGATAATTCTGCTATTGCAAGTTGCCTTTTGGAAATTTAATAATAAATTGATGGGAACACTACCATTTTAAGTACAATGCCTGCTTTCACTGCATACTGCTTAAATTACTATTGTATTTTACAATGCTTTATATTAATAAAGGGCTTTGTGTATTTTTTCTTGGAATCATTATGGAGCTTGCTTGCCATTAAGGGAATTCTAAGAACCACCAGTCTCTGGTTAGTAACATTTGACATAATCCTAATATCATGAGCCCTTTATACTCTGGAATAAGCATATGTCATAAACATCACATAAAGTTAAGGAGAAAATAATAAAGGAGGAAGGAATTTTTACAGTGAATTTAATCTAGAACAAAATAAAGACATTTTTTAAAGGATCTTAAATAACTCCTTGCATTAAATGCACTGATGCGATATCTGTTTTATTTGTTCTCCTTTCAGTGACTGATTAATAATTCATGCTATGCATTGGATTGTTTTAAATGTATTTATAATAACTTATTATGTGGTATTGTAATTTCAATGTCTTTAATGTTGCGAATTAACAAAGCAAAGATCCAAAGGAAAAACTCTAACATTTTTGGTGGCAGTGTGAAAGAGAAGTTAATCACAGCGACCATGTTTTGAAGCATGCGTCCATTGTGAAAAGCGTCCATGTGGAGCAAAGGTGACATAACTAGTACTCATGTACTTCAAATATCTTTGTCCCTAGACAATCATAAAGCTTTCTTCAAAACATGAAAATTAAGTTACATATATCATTGCAAAAGGAAAGAAAGAGTGCTCACGGAGACTTTAAAGAGTAAAATATATATTTCCAAAAGATAAAGAGGGCATACTAATTCATAAGTACTTAATACAGTGTTAATGAGTGTCATAGAAATAGAAAATTTAAAATATGTTTACCTCCTAGTAGCATTTCCTGAAGTAGATTGTCAATTTTAACCATCCCAAAGAGTTTGACAAATTGTATTTGCTCAATCATTTGCCAAGTGATGCTCTGCAGGGTCGGCAGGAGCAGAAGCAATTCTCCAAACCTTCCCCTGGAATCGTACTGTCTGTCATTGATGTAGTCCTCTAAGCTGATCTGGACTTGGAATCTCATGTTCTTTATTTTCACTGGATCACTTAATCCTTTTGCATCTGAAAAAACAGAAAAAGAAAGAAATGATCAAATCGAAACTACAGAAAGGAAGTCAGTATGGTGGAGTAGATAGGGTACTAAACTTTGAACCAGGAAGATTTAGGTTAAAACCTTGCTTCTGACACTTAGTAGCTGGGGGTCCTTGGCCAAACCAGTTGACTTCACTGAACTTCAGTCTTCTTATCTGTATAATAAAAGGGCTGAATTTAATGACTACTTAGGTCCCTTCCAGCTTCAAATCTATTATGGTATGATATTTTAGCATTTAGTTTGAAGGGAAGCAAAGCATAGCATGACAAAAAATATTATATCACAGTAAAGTCAATTCAATAAATTATTTCATTGTGATTTTCTTTTAAAAGCACTTCTAAAAACAAACCTGGATCAAAAAATACAATTGCCTTCAGACAAGCATATTCATTGTCATCGATCTGAATTTCCTGAAATGGGCGTACTAGCTCATCTAGAACACGATTGGCCACACGACTGATCTCCACCTCACAGCTGTTGCGATGAATGATGTAGTTGTTACCTAGAGGGGGAAAACATTAGAAACAATACATTATCAGCAAGTGTTTTCTTTTTTCTAAATTCAAAGTACTTTTAAAATGGTTAAACTTTGGAAGATCCCAGCAAACAGTGCCAACTACTAGCATATACAAAAGCAGTTTAGTAAAAAAGTTCAGGTAAAAGAATATTCAAGAACTTGTAATGGATAAACAACATTTATAATGTGATCACATTTATTTGAATAGCTTCGGTCACTAATGATAACAGTGGAGAACAGGCTAATAATGAGCTAAGAATTTGCAAAGGAAAGCAAAATATAATGATTAACTTTCAGTTCGGTCAGTCATATCTCAGTTTCTAAGTCATTAATGAAGAATATATAAAAGCTAAAGAGCCCTTAGAGGTTACATTTCAGGAAAATAAGAACTGAGACTGCGTTGGGTGCTAGATGTTCCTCCAAATAATCACTACTGCACGATGATTCTCAAAAGCAGAGGAAAATGGTTTTAACTTTCAAAGATTTACATGATCCTTAGCATAGTTAAATTGAATATTCCCTGTGTACCCTTTAATTCTCCCATTCTGTAACTACAAGTGATGGTTTAAATTACATAATAAACACATGACTGTTAACATCAGGTAATCATTTATTAGTGAAATGTGAAGAAATGGAGGTCATCATCTATATGAAGTCTTAATGGGAGGATATGTGCAAATGAATTCTAAAACTTAAAGCATTATAGAAATGTTAGCTATTCTTAGTAGTGATATTAAATACTCAGGTTCCCATACAAAGGTGATGGTACATACTTCCTTTTCTGTTTGTTGTGAAAAGTTACTTACCTAAAAATGCCAGGGTAAAGCAGCTTACAAAGGCTTAGTGACAGTTCCTCTCCACCCCAATAGTATATTTAGCTCCATGACGACAGAATTTTATTGATGTTCAATACTGACTTGAATATTTAGCAACTGGCTTTCCAAAAATGCACACCACACTTTTAAGTTTAGTCTTTACTAATACATGTTCCCTTCATCACTTTCTTAAATTGAGTAATTAGAAAAACAAACCAAGCCTCAATTTGTTGTGTTTGCCCATTTTTATGATATAAATGCTTACAAGGAACATTTAATAATCAGGTTCCATGGAGTAGTATGAGCTGGATCTAGCACACCTCTGCAGCACTAAGCATAAATTTATATTTGGTGGCTCAGTCATACTGTAAAAACATGATGTAAAACATCTACTGAACCACAATAATTGATAACATTAAAAACATGGCACAAATGCCAGCTGGAGCATTAGGCAAACAAGTATATCATCCTTAGATAAGTCTTCAACAATTTTACTGATGAGTGTCCTTTGTAGGCCAATGTAGCATGGATACCTTGAGGAAATTACTTTCACAATGCTGACAAAAAGTTATTTATTTCTCTAGCATGGATTACTGCTAGATGGCAACTGTTAATTCTTTTTCTTGCCCTCTTCTGTTTAAAAATAACTTGTAGGTCTGATCAACTATGATGTGATTGGTTTCTCCCCCCTCCCCAACCTCCTCCCACTCTGGATCAATAAAGATCATTATCATCACTGAAACTGGAGGTGATGAATACAAAACTTGACCATACTTTTGGGATAACAGAATCAAAGATTTAGAACTGAAAGGGACTTGGAGGCATCTAGTCTAAATACTTTATATTACTGACAAAGAAACTGAGGCCCAGAGAGGGTTAGGTAATTGTCTATATTCCCAGAGCTACTGAATATTGAAGCAAAGATTGGAACTCATGTCCTCTTACGTGAAATCCAGCACTCTTTCCATTGTTCCATGCTCCTTCAAAAACCAACCATTCTACAACAATTATAATCATTCAAAAGAAACCAGATTAGAGAATACACAAAACCAATGCATTTTTAGAATCATAGAGTTATAATGGACCTTAGAGGACATCAACCAAACAGAACTATCCATTCAGCAATAAAGACAAAACTTGCATTTGAAAATCTTCATTGTGTGTACTAATATTATTTGCGATGTTTGTAGTATCAGAGTAATCTGTTCTCAAGACTTCAAACAAATAAGTACATTAGTCATAGTCAAAAATATCTGTAAATGTAAATTAATTTGTTAATTGCACAAAAATCTTTTTAATCCCAAATATATACAAAAAATGTGCCAGGCCTTGTACATGATGGCATTCGCTAGATACTTACCCAAAAGTAAGATGTCTTTATAAATCATGGATCGCTTTGTGGCACCAAGCAGCAGGTGCTCTCCTGCATGTGCTCTTAAAAGTGCAACCTTAATAAAAAAAAGTTATAGTTATTAATTATTGTTATAGTTTAGTATTTATACAGTACATTAGGGTCTATAAAGCATTTTACATATAATTCAATCTTCAAAAAAATCCTGTTCATGAGATGCTATTATTATCTTCATTTCCAGATGAAGAAACAAGCTAAGAAAAGTTAGTTAACTTGCCCACACTCACTCAGCTAGAAAGCATCTGAGTTAGCATTTGAACACGTCTTCCTGAATCCAAATCCAACACTCTATTCAACATGCCAACTAGCTCCTTAATAATGATATTAAGTAACAAATAAAACATCTAATATAATAAGATATTGATTAACTTACAGACTTCTGCATCCCTGACAGTCAGTAGTTGTTTTAGCTAACTAGAATAATCAAAATATCCTGGCATTCTGGCCTCAAAATCAGGACTTTAGGGCTACCAATCTCCAAATGATAATCTTTTAATTTCTACCTTTTATATTCATATTCATCATCATTAATTCATATCTTTATCCATTCAACAAACATTTATTAAGCACTCACACTGTGTTAAGCTATTGTGTGAGGCACAGGGCACAATGACTCTAACTGGTAATCTAATAAAGGCTCATGCTTAATGAAGGAAGCACAGTGCCTGTATATTAGTAGAAGGAAGCTAGTTTTAGGATGTGGCTTCACTTCTACCTTTAAAGAAACTGAGTATGTATTATATTTTATTTTCCTGTCCATGTATCAGAAATCATCAGTTTCTCATGAAGGATGTCAATGAAAAAAATACTACATATAAATGTTAAAATCCTCTTCGTGTTGTTTAGGCTATGATACTGGCATATCTCAGCATTTTCACTATCCAAACTCTAACAAAGCCTATAGAACAAAGCTATCTTTATGACAGGTCAATAAATGTGATTCATACCAGGAAGGTAGTTAAGAGGAACGTTTTGAAAATCATTCCACAGTTTTTAGTTCTCACCACTTAGTGAGACACTCTCTTCAAAATTTAAGTTAAACTTTCCATGCAAATGCATTTTTCACTTATGTAAACATATATATATATTTTTTTTACTCTTGCTGTTATTTTAAAGGATTTTAGAATTTTCCCTTTTTTTTTTACTTCCTTAATTCTGGGCTACAAAGATAAAGATCATTTGCAAAGGGTGTGACATTACTTGGGGATATTAAGTATAGGAGAATGAGGACAGCGTGCATTTTTTTTTTAGTTATATCATGTAAGAGAAATGATTAACTTATTAGAAACAGGATATGGAGGGTTTTTAAATGTATGTGAAACTAAATATCTCACTTGAATTTGCTCAACAGATTTTATAAATCCATCACCTTCAGTTTAAAAACACTGGACAACACTCTGAGGAAAAATATTTTCAAATATGACACCTCTTGCATTCTTTCTTTTCTGGAAGTTAAGTCAATATAATGGCATCTTTAAAAGACTCATGAAAAGGCCAGTAAATCATTCCCACCAGTGAGTACCAGGAAAGAAACATCTACACGCTAGCAGAGCACAAGAATTAGCAGCTGCTCCCCACACACTGAGCACTCATGATGTTCTGTGACAATATCCTGGAGTGGGTTTTGCACCATGCGGACAAATCTATTTCAGCTCTCCTCATAACCTACAGATCTACATTGATCATCAACATTTTGAAGGCCTTTCCTTTTACTACCCATTTGTCCCTCACTGAGAACTAGAATATCTAAAGTGTTTTGGAGAACAGAGTCAGAGGACATCAGGGCTGTTAAGTTACCTTAGATATCCTCTGGTTGAATGTTTATATATTGTAGCTGGGGAAACCAAGTCACAGAAAAGCTAAATGATTTATTTAATTATAGTCGCACATCTGGTTAGAGGCTGAATCAGACTAGAAGTCTGGTACTGACCTAGAGCTCTTTCTATTCTGCTCTGAGGCCTCCCACTCTAGTTATTTAAATACTATCCCAAAATTGGACAATACTTCAGAGGTCGGATAGTTCAATCTTTACCTGAAACATGAATCTCCTTTATAACATTCCTGACAAGAAGTCAACCAATTTTATTTGCCAAGCTCACTACTTCTAGAGACTAAAACAATCTAAGATTTTCTTTACACAAGAAATTTCAAAGCTTTACAAAGTATACATTAAAAAAAAATAATGGCATTATGCTGTTTATTTTATGACCTTCCTTTAAGAAGTTTTAATCCAAGTAATTCTTTGACTTATTAGAAAAAAAATAACCAATATCCCTCTGAGCCCTAGAAACAACCACTAGCAGCACTATTCAATAATTTTTTTAAGAGTACACAGAACTCCACCCCCTACTCACTTCCCACACACATGAAATATTTATTTAAAGAGATCAAATAACCATATATACATTTTCTCTAGGATTTCAGGAAAAAGTAAATGCCTACTTGTTGGCTCTAGGAAAATACTTTAAACCTCATCAGAAATAATAAAGGTTGCTTGTCAATCCAACTGAATGAACAGAAGCATTTTAATCCAACAATTCACATATGATTTTCACGACTGGCTTAATGTATACCTGATCATCCAATGGTAACTCACAGAAGGCAGGGATGTATTTAGCCCATTCCACCAGGACTAATAGCTGCTGCTTCATAGATTCACAAACATCACCAATACTCGCAATTTTCTTAACATTTATGTCAGTATTTGCACTGGGGCTTGAGACTGGAATCTAACAAGAAGAAGAACATTTCATTTAGCAGTTATATAAAACATTTTTAAACAGCATTTTCATTTGCTAATTGTTGATTTAAGCAGAAGCCACTGAAGCTAAGATCATCAAAATAAAAATATCTTGAAATTATGTAAAAGTTTGCTCTTTGCTTTCTTGTGTGAGGTTGTTCAAAAGAAAAATTCAATTCAACAAATAATTAATGAGAACCTACTATGTGAGAAGTCCT
This sequence comes from Notamacropus eugenii, assembly GCF_028372415.1. NCBI lineage: Eukaryota > Metazoa > Chordata > Mammalia > Diprotodontia > Macropodidae > Notamacropus > Notamacropus eugenii. The sequence goes on along the minus strand of NC_092875.1, from coordinate 296,878,347 downwards.
CTGTTATGTCTTGTACATGTAAAAAGGTGTCTTCACAGGGCATCACACATAATTCAGTTACTTTGCTGAGTACATAATTTGTTTTTCATGTGTGGCTCAACTTACCTTTCTATCCTCATTGTAATTAATTCCCTTCTCACACTGTTATCAGTCTAACTAGGTTCTCTCTCTAATTTACACACACACGCACACACACACACACACACACACACACACCCGTTCCATCTCCATCCCTTTGCCCATGTCTGAAATATTTTCTCCATCCTTTCCTCTACCTCAGAGAATTCTCATCTTTAAAGAAGTAGATTAAATAACATTTTCTGAACGAAATCTTTCCTGCTCTCCACAGCTCTTCTCCCTCTCCAACCACCTTGCATTTAGCTATTTTGCCTTTATTCTCCTTATATTCATTCCATTGTACTGATTTCAGTGTTGTATGCCTGGGAAACCTAGTCAGTCTACTAGTGCCACGACAGAAAACTGAATTTTATTTGAACTGTTGTAGGAAGATTCTGAAGATTACCTTGCAAAATAAGCGTACCTGATAGAAGAGCCTCTCTTCTACTGAATTACCAGGTATTCAAACTCTATTTCAGAGGTACACCTTTGATAGGTTGGCCATGAAGCCATAATCAAATGGACATTTACCTAAAAGACTATTTTACAAAGAATTCACGAAAGGGAAGTGCTCTCAGAGATCAGAATAAGTAGTTCAAGGACATTCTCATGGTCTCTCTGAAGAATCAGTGTTGATTGTGAGACACTGGAGACATTAGCGTAGGACCCCCACAGCATAGCATGCCCACATCAAAGAAGGTGCTGTGTTCCATAAGCAAAGCAGAATTGCATAATTTTAGTAGCACAAAGGAAATATCTAGAGGCATTTCCATTCCATATGTTCAAAGAGACTATGTGGGCCAGAGTATGTGGTTTATAAAGTCTTCTGAGCTCGCCTTTGGACTGATCAGCCATTGTGGAACACATTGTACCTTGACCCTACCATCATGTTGTTACTTATTCTATTCTACTACAAAGAATGAACAATATATTTTTTTCCATATCTAGTTATGTATTTAATCATGGTCTCCCTTATTAGAATATAACCGCCATATAAGTAAGGATTGCTTGATTCATTATTTGTATACTAGGATCTAGCACAGAACTTGAAATATAAGAGATGCTTAACTAATATTTCCCGATTATTTGATAGTTACATTCTAATATTGGACATTTGTAATCTAAGGAAAAGGGTGACTTAGATTGCTCCTCATTCAAAATAGTTGTTTACCTGGACTTGTGGTCCAAGTCCAAACCTTAAATGCTAAGGTTTACTTTCTGAATGAGGAAAAACTTTCAACAACAGAAATTCATTGACAAATTGTTAAAGCTTCTGGAGAAAATGGTTTCAGTAGATTAACTGTATTAAAGTGGACAAGTAAAGTTTCAGTTAGAAAGTCAGGACAATACTAATGCTGCTAGAAGCCTGGCAAATATAAACTAAGGACTCCATATTTTACATCAGCAGCTCAGTGAAACAGCGCGTAAAGCTCTGGACCTGGAGTCATGATGACATGAGTTCAAATCCTAACAGACATTTAGTGGCTATGTGACCTGGTAAAGTCACTTAACCACTGTCTGCTTCAAAAAATGTGGAAAACAATAGTAACTCCCAATGTAGTTGTGAAGATATGTGTAAAGGTTTTTGTTAATATTAAAGCCAACACCATATTAAGGATTTATGTCTGAAAAAGAAAGAGCATTTTAACTCATTTAAATTTAACAAATGTTTATTGTGTGTTTTTAAAATGTGAAGCACTTTCTGAGTCCTGTGGAAATAAAACTTATATTAAACATAGTTAAATATATGATTAAGGTAGAGTACTTATATACTTCTCTTAGGATACTGATATTTAAATGGTGCAAAAATGTAACGACTGAACTTAGTACTTAGCAAAAATAACTGAAAAAAATAACAAGGCACCAGTTATTTTTAATAATATCAAGCTGGGAACCTGTACTGCAACTAATCCTCCCTCTTGTTTAAAAAAAATTGTGTTTAGTGTATATTGTATTATTTTCACAATATTAATTACAAAGTTCAACTGGGAGAGCAATTCATGATGCTTACTCCAGGTGCCAAAATCATCACTTGCAACTTTAGACATAGATTGCGCCTTGAGGGTGCTCACTGTGTTTGAGAGGGTGAATAAGATAGCTAATGTATAGGGGGAAAATGAGAGGTAGGCTTTAATTTAATTAAATAATTATTCATAGAGAATCTACTATATTTCAGGTAGTATATAGCATTAGGTATCTGGGAGCTAACCTTACAAGCACTGGATTCCTTGCTACTCCTCAAGCAAGAAACTCTATCTCTTGCCCCTCCTAGTATTTTCACTGGCTGTCCCCCTTGCCTGAAATACTTCCCTTCTTCATCTCTTTCAAGTGTCAGCTAAAATCTTGTCCTCCAAGAAGCCTTTCCTGATCTCTCTTAGTTTTAGTATCTTTCTTCTTTTGATTATCTCCACTTTATATGTCTTGTTTGTACACAGTTGTTTGCATGTTGTCTCCCTCTCTAGACTATGAACTCCTTGAGAGCAGGGACTGTCTTATACCTTTCTTTGTATCCTTTGTATCCCCAGGCCTTAGCACAGTGTCGCACAGGACTTAATAAATATGTCTAAAATTGTCTAGTAAAATGTAAAACTTATGATTTGAAGTTCTAAGCTTGTGTAAATAATTACTTTATACAAGACATACTTGTATATGTTCAGTGGTCACTATTTTATCTATAATTGAAGACAAAAGGTATCTCAACAGAGTCTTCATTCTAGACATTCAGTCACAGAATGCAAAGGCAGATTGATCCTATCATAAATTTCTGAGAAGTATGTTTCCTGACAGATATACTTCTTTTTGATTTTCTGATTCTATCAAAGTTAGAAACTAATATTACTGAATTTAGCATGCTAAATAAACACATAAGATGGGACTCAAAGTTGCTAATTCTGTGCATATTTATAAAAACAAAATCAGGTCTTCATTTTACCTTTCTTTTAGTCACAAACAAAACAGCATGAATCAACAATTATAAGGCTTTCAGGGAAATTCTTCCCTAAATTCATAACACAGCAAAAAAAAAAAAAAAGAACCTTTTTTCTTTCTTTCTTTCCTTCTTTCTTTCTTTTCTTTGCTTTCTTTCTTTCATCTTTTCTTTCTTTCTTCTTTTCTTTCTTTCTTTCCTTCCACTGATTCACCCAGTAACTATTTTTTAAGTATTAATAACTCACTCCCCTATCAGGATAATAACCACCAGCAGAGAGCCCAGCTGATTTTCACTCATCAACCCCACACAGATAAGATTTAGGACTTAAAAGAAGACCAAAGAATGTATAAGGAAAAATCTATACAAAATCATGACCAAGCTCTCAATCAGAAACCAGTATATTATACTTCAAGAAGGCTTAAATGTCCACACTGATTGGTCAGTTTGAATTGCTTTCTATTCGTCCCTTCTATATAAAAGCAGGATAGAAAACCAATGCCCTCACCTGGGACTGTGCCCTGGCTCATCTCTTATACCTTCCAATCTCCCCTCCCCTACTCTAGCTTCGAAGAACTCTAAATTCTCCCCTGGCTCATCATGACCTGCAACTTGACACCAAAATAAATCCAAACATACTTATACTGAGTGATTCCTTCAAATTTGGCAGTTTGTCCTCAAATAAAGAACCTTCATACTCAAGTAACCCTAGCTTCCATCACATCAACCTTCTATCGGGTCCACTCCTCTCCTCCCAAATGAAACATTTTCAAGGACATAAAATACTTGTCTCCTTCAAATGGGATGAGGTTGACATGAATCCAGCACATACCTGACGAGAAAGAGCTTCAGCTTGTGCCAACGTATTAATAGAGGGAATGTTGCTGCCTTCGAAGTTATTTCTCCTTGTGCTTATTCTGTCTCGTTCATTTTGCACAGCTAGAACACAATAAGCATGACTTCATTACTTGAAATTTATATGCATGCAAATATGTGGCAGGGATGTGGGATTTGGAAGTAAAAATAGTTTACATTTATGTAGCATTTTAAAGTTTACAAAATATGCGTTGTCTCACTTGATTCTAAAGCAACATTAGGGAGTAGATAATTTATTATCCTCATTTTATGGAAAAGGAAAGTAAAACTCAGAGAAGTTAACTTACTTATCCAAAGTCACAAAGTTAGTCAGTGGTAGAGCATGAAGTTGGACCAAGATCTTCAGATTAGAACTTGATCAGTTTTTCCCAATACCACATTGCTACCAGACCTAAGTGGTTGAGAGCCCTGAGAAAGGCAACCCTGAAAGGTGGGAAGATATGACTTACATTCTTTTAGCTAGTATTTATCACTTTAAAAAAGTAGTAACAGACAGCCTTGTCTCTAGAGATAATGAAACACTGGGATTTAAGGTGTTTCATGTTACCACACACTGCAGAAAATGATGGGTCAGCCAGTTCTGCCCTGGATATTTTGAATAGTCTGCATTCTACTCCTTTCTAAGTTAACAAAACTATAAGATAACTAGAGAAAGGGAATTGTCTGTGATGCTGACTAGGTCAAAGAATAGAACGAATTCACTGATGGAAAATGTGAGTCATGGAAATTGTAAAATGTCTTTTCTTCCTGGGAAAAACACTAGGGCTAGAAAAGAAAATAAACTAAATCTATTCTAATGGCCATTTTAAGACTATAATCTTGTGGTTCTCCTTGGGGACTCAGAATTCTTGAAGAGTTTACTAACCATTAATGAAGGAAAAAGTTTCAAGCACGTGGCTCTTTCCCTCTGGACTCTAGAAGGGTAGAGATAAAAGGGTTCTTGAAAGCTAAGGAATCTCAGTGACTACACTTGGATCCCCTGAGAGGAACCAAGCTTGCCTCACTCATCTGGGGAGAGGGGAAAACAAATTATATAAAATTACATTTCCCATAAGTGCTTATTCAGATTTAGGCAAAGAAGGAGAGAGAAGCATCATTATATTAGCACATATATGAGTCTTGGCATCTTTTAGGTGCAATGTATACAGTCACATCTACTTTATTCAGTCCCCAAGTAGTCTTTCACTTGAACTCTCTAGATAACTGATTTTGGAGATTTGGGTTAAATAGATTGACTGACTACACTACAGATAGATAGATGTGTGTGTGTGTGTGTGTGTGTGTGTGTGTGTGTGTGTGTGTGTGCAGTTCATCCTTTACTGTGGAGATCTAATATTTGATGATAAGGTCATTTGATTTGACTATTTTAATAAAATAAACCTATTAACCTAGAGAAAGTTAGAAGAAGCATGTCTAATTCTATTAGTCAATGTAACAGAGTAAAAAGAGCACTGACTCAGCAATCAAAAGGCCTGAGTGTGAATCTTGATTCTGCTACTTACTGGGCAAATTCCTTAACTTACCTGAGTTATAGTCTCCTTATCTGTAAAATAAGGTGCTCAGATTAGATAATCACTGAGATCCCTTACAACTCAGCATCCTACAATATATTAAGAATCAATTATGTGAGCTAAGGAGAGAACCCATGGTTCTTAAGAGGCACCTTTTACACTAGAAAGACTCTAAAGTTTTATTATTGTTAAAGAATATTTACTGGTAGATTCCAGCTATTTTTTTTCCTCCTGAAGTACTTCTTAAGTTGAAGAGAAAACATTTATATAAAAGTATAAAAAAAGAAGCTGGACAATGATATTCTGAGTTTCCTTTAAGAGTTATCTTTAGAGAAAAATTTTAAAAATCTAATATTGTGGAAGACTACTTAGTCTTCCTCCATCTTCTTAATTAATTCCTGACCACTTTGTATTTTCATTAAATAATTTTTATATGACTGTTAAGCATATCTACTTTTAAAAACTTCTCACTGAAATTAATACTTAAATAGTACTTCTAGGTAAAAGCTATGATTTCTACCTTATTGTAAAACAAAAGTAACCATTTACATTTCACGTGTTCTTAATATACATTTAAATACACATTATATGAATGTACATTAAAAAGTCAAGTGCTTCAACTTTTTTTTTTTTTAACTAAGGTGAAGAATTAAGTTTGATGGTGAGGCTGAATGGGATTCATTCACAAAGCCACCAGCTAATCTTATAAACTAGTAAGTATGAACTTTTAGAAAAACTTTTTTTAAATTTGCATATAGAAGAATATTATTACTGAAGGTTATATGCTTTTAGTTTTCTCTCTTCTTTTGTGGGGGGTAGCACTGTGCTGACAAAGTCAGGTGAAATTTGGGAAATTTAAACAAAGTCACAATAATAGAAAAATGAGTGTATAATGATTTTCTTTGGCAAATTTATCACTTTGGGGTGGAAATTCTTTGGTTAAGTGCTTCATGGAAGGGCCTTGCTTTTGTGTGTAGTATACATGCTGTGAACATGATAAGCACAACACATCATTCCTATTATGAGTTTTGAACTGCTCTGACTTTATTTAAACACATATATTCTTATATACAACCTACTTAGCACGTAGGAAAATACATCAGACAGACCGTTTTAAATGTACTATTTAATCTTAATGTGAACTATATGACACCATTACTTAAAATTTAAAAAAAGATGACTCATTTTTTAAAGCATATTGGTAAAGTCAACATAACCTACTGTTGCTTTGTCTTTTCATTTCCTAACATTGAATTTCAAACCTCGTTTGGGCAACGACCACATTGTTACGCACAGTCTGATGAAAGAAACATTACCTTCTTTCTTCATTCCTGCTCGAAAACACTTTTTTAAACGACAGTATCTACACTGATTCCTTTTGTCTTTGTCAACAACACACTGTCGGCTGAACCTATTTCATTAAAAAAAAAGACGAATTATTTATTCTTCTGTTAAGTTTTATGTAGTAAGAGAAGTAAACTACTAAGACTATTATATGTGTGTGTACATATATATATATACATATGTACACACACATATATACATACCCACACACAGTATATGAATATATATATTTTTAAAATATTTTATTAAATTTATATACATGTATATATAGTACGTTCACATATACTAAGCACTGTGTTCATAAATGCATGATGAAGTGGGATACAACGAAAAGACTGAGTCATTCTTACTGACTCTGACCTGTCTATAAGATACCGTGACTATCCCAGATCTGGAAAATATAAATCCCAACCCTCATGGAGCCATTATAATGAGTTATAATCATCACATTCTCTATATATTTATTGCCACACAGACATGATAACAGCCATCATGAGTCACTAAAAGCCTTAAGCTTCCTCCACCATGATGCTGGTAAAACAGATAGGATCCAGCATCACACATGGCAAAGGAGCAGTGTGGAAGACCAAGCAGTGGACTGGGAATAAAAGGCTCTTACTTTAAGTTTGCCTCTGATTCTTATTATGTCAGCCGTGTGATGATGCATATAGCACTTAACTTCACTGAAGTTATTTGTGAGAATGTAGTATATAATTACCTGTTTGTGTATGTATATACATATACATAGATACATATATATGTTGTTATTCTCATTCCTCTAATCTTATTTATGTAATTAATTATAAATCAAAAGAAATTAAAACCAACTTAAAGAAGTTTAATTTAAATGCAAACGTATGTATGTGTTAAAACAATATTCTGAAGTGATTATCTTCATAACTGTTTTCCTTCCATGATTTCTTTAATTATTTCCCATGACAGTAAAAGCATACATTCTTACATTTTAGAGCTCAAATAAATTTCTATGCCCCTTAAAACATATATGGTTTGAGACTGAGAGATTAAGGTACTGTAAAGCAATTGAAGAAAAGAAAGTTTTTTTCTCAAGCCACGAAGAAAAAGTTACTTAACTCAATTGGGTAAGGTCAATAGTAAGGTCAATAAACATACATAATTGAGGAAATTCAGATAAGTAAAATTCTAGGTGACCAGTTATATTGACTAGACAGACAGAAGGCTAATTTTATTCTGTCAGTGTAGAAGTGTCACAATATTGATGGTGTAGAGTTTAAGGTAGAAAGCTAAGGAAATTAATTGGAAATGAGCACTAATTAATCTTTAAAATTTTCCTATATTTTCTGTGTCTCCCAATCCTTGGTCATAAAAAAAATCCTAAAAACTCACAGTGAACAGAAGTATAGAATTTGCCCAACTCCAAAAGTCATTTACAAAAAGACTGATTCTATGGGCAGCAAGAGTTGAAGGTTTCACAAATTGGGAATATGATTTTACTACTGAAATTCACTGCACTAACCATGACTCCCTTTGTAGGGAAAAATAGATAAGCTTCAGCTAATTAAGTGTGCTACTCTTGTCCTTTATGGTGTGTAAGCCTAAAACTGTTTCAATTTCAATGGTCCCAAGAGGTATATTTCAACTTCTACAATAGATACCTTCCTGCAAATTTGGTAATGACTCGGGGGAAGAAGGAGCTAAAATGAATCATATTTCACATTTATTATGATAATTTTATTTTTAAGGTGAGTCTGTGATAAATTAAGTAATGTCTAAAATTTTTCAGTTCTTCAAATCTAGATTTTCAGATATAAGGTAGAATTAAATTGAAAGTATTTTTAATTAAGCAGGACAACTTTTAAATGTGAAAAAAGTTTCATTTTTAAATGAAATACAGTGACAGAACTCAGTAAATTTCTTTTTTTTGAGAATTAGATATTAAGAGCTTAAGGTAATATCATGGTGAATGGCATCGAAGTGAAACGAAACTGCTGATTTCTTTGAAAGCATTTGATTGGTTCCCAAGGGGGACGTAATCAACTTGAACTTGCCTTTCATCAGCAAGGGAAACACTGCACAATCTCCCATTCAGATTTCATCTCTTTTTAAATGGCACATATTTATACAACACAAATACAACATTCACTCAAGACCTGGTTTAAGTAGACAGACAAAGGGTCATACTCTGTCACTAAGCGGTAATTTAATAGATAGAATAGGACTCCTAGTTCACGTTAACACAACAGTTTTATTTTTCTCACAAAACTCCTGTGAGGTAGGTACCATGAATATTATTTTCCTCATTTTACAAAGGACACTAAGACCTACACAGATTAAGGACACATTCTAGACTCATGGGGGGACAAAAGAAAAATGTGACAAGTCTCAGAGTTACGTAAGATTTTCAAAAATTGGCCCGTGAATTCTATTTCCTATAGCTACAATCTAATTTGAATAACATCAATTTACTTGAGGAGAAAGTACAGTAAAGGAGATTAATTTTACCTTTTAGTGCTAAAAGATAGCATTTTTCCTGAACACTAACAAACCACAAGAGTATTATATACTTTTACATTTTAGTTAGAAGAAACTACAGTGTCTTTGTGTATACAAGCTACTTGTGACTCACTGTTATAAAAAAAATGTTTCTTATAAAAAACAAGGAACCTCTGAAACTTATCTAGTATACTGCTATGTTAAAGTTAACTCTGCAAAATTGGATATTTCACGTACCTGCAGGAATAAACATGACACTTTCGAATGCTCCGTCTGAAGAAACCTTTGCACCCATCACAACTTGAGGCACCATAGTGCTTTCCAGTTGCTCGATCTCCACATATGGCACAAAGACTGTTGATCCCGTTGTCTGAAGTATTCATGCTGTTTTGGTCAGTGGCAGAACCGTCTTGTAGGGAAGAAAATGACATACTCTCGTTGAAGCTTAATTGTTTATACTGATTTCTTCAGTAAATTTACTTCACATATTCTTTACTTTTTTAACCAAATATCCATTGGGATCTGCTAAGAATTCATAGCTATTTACATATGAATAACAATAAACCAGAAAATCACATAGTTTTGGAGCTGGGAAAGAGCCCTGGAGACATCCTTTTCAAGTCTTTCATTTTGTATATAATGAAAGGAAAGCCTAGACTAGTTCAGTGACTATTCCAAGGTCACACAATAAGTTATAAACTGTTGGAACTCTCAGCTCTTACTTCAGTGTTCAATCTACTGTGCTATACTGCATACATAAAATCATTTAAGAAAAACTTTTGATGAACATATAAGACAATATATTGTTCACAACAAATTTATTTTTTATCGAAAATTGCTTTGGGAGCCCAAAAAAGTAATAAATTCAAGAATTTAGAATGTTAGAAATTAGACATTTCTAAACATCATTTTCTATACAACCTCATAAATACACTCCTTTTTCAACTGGAATATTCTGATGATGGCTTATGATACGACTTGTGAGAGTATTAAAATGAAGCATTTTACTTTTAGGAAATACCTGTTATTTATTTGGAAAACATATAGTTTCTTTTCTTTAGAGATGAAAAAATTACAGAAGTTGGATATAATTTTCTCATTATTGCTGTTACTAAATAATTTTTGTAAATTATAATATCATGCACATTATTTATCACTACATGTATTGACTCATAGGTAAGTGAGGAACCAAAATTTAAATGAAGAACTTCAGTACAAGTTTATTTAAATCACATGGTTTTCCTTGCTGAAAATAATTAGGATTCCTCAGTGAAGAAAAAGAATTTTAGAAAAAAAGATTTACTTGAGAAAATCATGTTTAAAAGAACACAATTTTTAGATCATCAATTTATGTATGGTGCTAGATTTATAATTATACAATCTTATGGTATGCTAAAATATTATGAATGCCCTGGGTATAACCACCTTCATCAAACTTGAATTCTATAAAGATACCCACAAATACTCTCAGACAACCTCATGAATTAAAAACAGTTAATAAAGTTAACAAAATTATAATTTGAAAACCCTTCTCAACAGGATTGTTTATTTGATAAAGCATACTGTCAATTTAAAAGATAACAACAAACTAAATTCCATAAAGACATTTACCATTAGTAACTGCAATCTGATTTAAAGTTAAAATGTTACATTAGAAAAATACCAAGAGATTTTTTTGGCTAAATATTAGCTTGGAAAGACACATTCTGATAAAGACTTCAATCCCTTCCATACTATTGATCTATAGAAAAAATAAATAACCTATTCATATGTATAGTATTTTCTCATTAATAACAAATAAGACTTCTTAGGAAGACAGATAATAGGACCAGATGATCAGCAAAATTTCCAAAGTGTCTATGAAACTCTGGTCTATCTATGACGTCTAATATTGTCCCCCAAATATTCGGTGATAGCAAATAATTATTGCTTCTTGCTGTAACTCAGTCAACCAAATAGCTGCTGAAAGCCTCCTGTCTCTCTATCTCCATCTTACTAGCTTATGACAGAGTACCTTATTTACTTTATTACCTTGATCAAGGATTTTCTTTTTCAAATAAGCCTAGCCTTAATGTTATTAATCCCGATTCAGAGATGAAATGTAAAGAGCCTGATTTGTTGCTATAAAAGCAGTTTTCACATTCTCCCGTAACACAACATGCCACTAACAAGTTGTTTCGCCCTGTTTAACATTTCCTGTTAACGTCTCTTTTATGACAAACACATCAATGAGTAGATGAGAACTCACCACTTGAATTGTAGAGAATCTGCATAGTTTCAAACTCCAAAGTGGTATAAGTTGGGTCTAAGACTTCACTGTAGTTTGCTATATCCATGTCCAGAATGGGTTCTGATCCCCTCATCATTGAATTGGGAAAATCACAAGCAAGTGGCCCAGAAGCTCCAGGGCAGGTAGTGTGAGATGCCTGTTTTGCTTGCAATCCGTGATTGATCATCCAAAGTTAACTGTAACTTAGTGACTTATGTGCTGCAAAGGGAGGAGCTGTAAAACTGTAAACTGTTTCTGCTAGGCATGTTCTGCTTGTTGAGTTTTTTTTTTTCCCTTCTTTTATGGTCTACGAAAGCAATTTCTTGTGATAATCTTGGAATGTTTCATGGAACAACAGCCCTTATCAGAAATACTTGGTGGACCAGCAAGATTTCTTAAATTGATTTATAGCAAAAGATAACTGATGTCATTGACAGAAAGATTGAAAAAAATAACTTTGGGGTTTGAAAGTGCAATTTTTGATTACATAAAAAAAATTCTGAAATTAGTCTAACTGGTTTTAGTGCTGGAGGAGCAGTTGAAACTTGATGATAATAAAAAATGGCCTTATTCATACCATATTTACATCTAAGAAACACTTTCAGGGATTATTAAGGCCGTCGGAGAAGGTTAAATGTCAATGACTCAAGCTGAGCTTAGACCTTCACAGTTCTCTTGCCAGGTGTGAAGCCCAGGATCAAATGTTCCCACCTACAAAGTGAGGATAATGGTTTTTAGGCTTTTAGAAAAGGATTTGAGATTTTAAATGAAAGGAACTGTGTGGTGTAAATGCATTTTTATATGTGTTGATCTAGATGTCAAGATCATCATCATGAAAAGCAACATGAATGAGTAAAAAATGCATTGGATTTGGAGTCATAGGAAATGGATTTGAATCTTGCCTTGTTACTACTACCTGAATCACCTTGAACAAATAACTTAAGGTTTATGCACCACAGTTTACATATGCAAAATGAGGGGTGTGGTCTAGATGGCATATAAGGTCCTGAACAGCTCTCATTCTATTATCTTATGATAAAAATGAACTACATTTTCATAGAAATTCTAAGTTTTAACTGTTTTATATTTATAGAATGAAGTATAGAAGAATAATAGAGAATTTTGGGACCACTTCTACTTCAGTATATACAAAATCTACAAGTACAAGATTAATAATAATGGGTTATACTTATTTTTTGTTCAACGCAATTCAAATTAATGAAGATTTTAGTTGCCTAAGATGAGTAAGGTTCTGTCTTTTAGGCAATGGGGATACAATGATCAAAAAAACTGTTCTTGACCTCAAAGAGCCTATGTACATCAAAGTGAGGCAAATTTTAACAAACATTTTACTAATTTGTCAGATTAGTAGGCACTCCAATTGTCTTTGTTAAGTTCTCATGTGCCTATGGGGTCTAATGAAAATACTACACATTGTTCCACTAAAATTATTATTTTTTATAGGACTTCCTTAATTCTGGTGGCAATCTTTCATTTCAAATTCATAACTGAATTCAATCGAAAGTTTTAAGACTTTTTTTAACTAGCATGATTCAATTCAAAGCCATAAGAATTAATTCTTATTCTTGCTTGGCATTTTAATGAATTACATTGCCCTTATCGATAAAATAGAAGGCAATCCAGAAAATGTGAACACGGCTTACCAGCTCACAATAGCAATAATATCAAGTCCTTTTTGTGGTGCTTAGGTACAAAAACACAGTCCTGAAATTACATGGACCTCAGAAATGACAAATGAAATCCAATCTTTTTTAAGAGCTGAAAGGTACCCTTAAAAGAGTAAATTCAATCTCTTCACTTTTTTAGATAAAGAAACCTGGACCTGGAAAAATCCAATGACCTCTCCAAATGTAGACAGCCAATACTTGGTAAAGCTGGAAATAGGTCCAGTTATTCCAAAGCCTAAAGCAGTGCTCTTCCAACTATAGGTCCTATAATACTTAGGAATAATTAGAAATTCTTATTATTAGGAATTATCATCCATTTAGAGAAGATTACAAATTATTTATATACATTCTTAGACAAATATATATAAATATATATTTATACAAATACAAATAAAACATATTTATATACATTTATATACAAATACTAATATTTATATTTTCTCTTTAAATTTGATTCTTCTTCCCTCTCGCTAAACTCAGTAAGATTCCCTTCAGAATATTTTTGTATAACAGAAGAGAAAATGAAAGAGTAGAATACAATATGTAGAAAGCTTACAGTTTTACAGGGTGTCCCCCGCAGCACTTAAGTTACTCAGTTACAGTTAACTGGATTATTAAGAACAGATTGCAAGCAAAACAGACATCACATGCCAGTTTAAATTCTCTGGGCCAGCTGCTTGTGAATTTCTCAATTCAATGACCAGGGTATCAGAACCAACTAAAGACATGAAGATGATAAACTGCAATGAAGTCTTAGACTTAGCTGATACTACTTTAGAGTAGTTATGTTTTACATGTATATCTATTTCCAGACTGGAAGTTCTGGGAGTTCCGGTTACATTTCATCACAAAAACATTTTAAGAATTCTTTAACAATTATTTTCCATCCTTCTTAGCTTCAAACATGAAAATATAATCCAATACAGAAATACCAGAAATGATTCCAAAACCTGTTTGAATAATAGTAAACACATTTCAGACAAGCAGCAAAAAAACAAACCAAAAACAAAGCATGTTAATTAATTATTATAATTATATGATTATATTTTACATGTAATATAATTATAAATATCTAATTATAAAATTCACTTAGGCTTAACATGTTTTTATCATTCTTTCCCTAAAATTGGCCTTTCTTCAATTTTCCCATTGTTTCTTGTAGGCCTGCCACTCTCCTTATCATCTCAAACTCCAAATGACAGAGTTGTATTTGGCTAGTTCTTCCACCTCACTCCACAAATCGAATCAGGTGCTAAGTCCTATTGATTCTACATTCACAGTGTGCCTCACATCAAATTTTCTCTTTTCTTACTCACCATCCTAATGGTAGAACTCCTCACCTCTCGCCTAGACTATTAAATAATCTCCGTGTTCTCCATGACTTCAGTCTCTTTTTCTCTTCAATACACCCTTCCCAGTTACCAAACACAGTATGGTGCCATGTTACTCCTACTGAAAAAAACCCTCAGTGGCTGCCTATTGCCAAAAGAATAAAATGAAAACTCTGCAGCTTAATCTAACTGCAACCTAACTTTCTAGTTTTCTTTCACAATATTTTCAAAAGTATACTATAAAATGCAAACTGAAATGGTAGCTCTGCTGACAACCTAACATGCCATCTTTTGCCTCTGTGTAATCTCTCAAACCCAACCCCCATGCCTATGATTCAGTACATCATCACCTTTCACTTCAGGATTCAGCTCAGGTGTTCTCTTCTCTATGAAATTTTCTTAATCCCCACCCATTTCACAACTGAAAGTTTTGCTTCCATTTTCCTTGAGCAATTTGCACCTTTCTTTTGACTCATCAAATTTCTAAGTTATATTATAATGACCCGACTAATTATCAAATGATCCTAAGTAGAATATGAGCTCTTTGGAGGCGGAGAGTTTTTTAAGTGTATGTGTGTATGTGTGTAATACATACACACATATACATATGTGTATGTATTATAACACATGGATGGAAGATTTAAGTAACACAAAGGTTTTAGCTCACTATTTCCATATACACTCACATACACACACACATCACAAGTTTTGTTTTATTTTCTTAAAGATTTATACTCATGCACTAATTATAGCAGTAGTTCATTATAAGGAACATGTTTTGTGAACTGTATACGTTACAAAGGTACACTTACCTCTATGACAGAATCATAAAGCTTCAGCAGTAGAAAGGACTATAGAGGGCATCTAGTTTACACAATACCTGAGAACTCTCTCTACAATATTCCTGATGAATGGTCCCATCCAGGACGTTTCTTTGAGGACTCCATATAAGAGGGAGCCCACTACCTTTTGACACAGCTCATTCCATTCATCATTGATACAATTATTAACAAGACCCACCAACACCCCCATTACATCCTGCCTACTTCTGCTTCTAAGTAACACGCAGTCACTTCTAGTTAGCCATCACAGGCCAAGTGGAATAATTATTATATCTCTTCAACATAAAATTCCTTAAAATACTTTAAGACACTCCTCTTTTGTGGGCTAATCATTCAACTTACCCTTGCATGTGATGAACTCTAAGTCCTTCACTGCCCTGGTTTTTCTCTTCTGAATATTCTTCAGCTAATCAATGCCCCTCCTAAAATCTGGAACCCAATAGACAAAATGCTCTAGATATGGCTTAAAGATGGTAGTCAAGTAGAGTATCATCTTCCTAGTCCAAGACAAAATGCAAAATGTTTTCCTTATTGACTTAGCTTTTGGTTCCATATTTCTTTATACTGAGATTACAGTTCATTTAAATTCCTAAGTCTTTCAGGTGAACTTAACTATGTCACCCCAATTTTCCATTCGTGCAACTGATTTTTTAACCCAGCTGAAAGACGTGACAGTCCTACTGAATTTCATCTTATCAAGTCCATCCCACTGAATTATTAGGATTTTTTTATGAATCCTGACACTATTATACATTATGTTAGAAATTTCTCGTAGTTTTATGTCATCTTCAAGGTGGAAAATATGTCATCTATAGGGCCAAGTCCAGATCCCTAGGTTACTCCTTCAAAGTTAATACTAAAAATGTAATGACAACCCTTTGGATCCAGGTATTTACCCAATTCTTAATCCATATAATTGTACTATTATTTAAACCAGAACTCTCTATATTTTCCATAGTAATGATATAAACATTGAGAAATTATATCTCTGAAGTAATATGCTACTCTAGTAATTGTTAAAAAAAGGGAATTAGGTTCTTCTTGGATGACCTGTCGTTCATGAGTCTATAATGACTGTAAGATCAGTTTCCCTTTATAAATATTCACTAACCAATATGTTAATAATAAGTTCAATATATTTTCCAGAAATCACAGTCAAGCTAAGGTCAGTTGGCTGTAGTATGTAGAATCTATTCTTTTTTTTTGTTGTTTGTTTTTTTTGTGAAGTAGGTCACTGACCCATTTTAAATCCTATACCACCTCATATTCCCCTCTATATGTACAGTAGGTATACACACATTAACACACAAACACACAAACACACATATATGTATGTGTATGTAGAAAAGGTATAAACAAAATGAAAAGAAATGGTTGTATTTTACTCAATTAGGAGGCAGGGAAAAGTTCTTGAATAAAATCGAGAAAATTATAAGGCAATTAGACATTTTATGACTGAAGGATTAGCCATACCCTTTTTGGCCTTTAAAAAGCAAGCCATCCAGCTCTGCAGAAATACGCTCTATAGCTGGTGGTTAAGAAGTGTGCCAACAATGGAGGAAGAATACAGATTTTCAGAGGGGATCACTCTGTTTTCCCTCATGCCTAATTCAAAGTGCAGAGGAGCTGAGGGAGGATTTCTCTCCTTTCCAACTCCTATCAGCAGTGACATCAAGTTGTAGAGCAATTTACCAAGTATGAGACTATGTGATCTGAGGGAATAATCACAAGAGCACAATGGGAAGAAAAAGAACATAAATTCCGTTTTAAGAGTTGCTAGGAGTTGCTTTGGCCATGTATGAGACAGTTCTGGAACCATGAAAAAAGAGCGCTGTCTCTGGAATTAGAGAACCTGGACTCAAATTCTGCCTCTGATTATTAATATCTGTGTTTAGGGAGTCTAAATGACTTGGATAAACTTCTTCTCTCTCATCCTCAAATCCTCACCTGCAAAATGAGGGTGCTGGAATAGGTTGCCTCTGAAGTATTTTACAGCTCTTTGTACATGATCCCATTAACTCTATGAATGTGACTTTCTATTAGTCACTAATTGTGTATGTCAATTCTTCCCATTATTGGGGAGGGGATGCAACTCCGACTTTTGTAAAGATTGGGATATTTTGTGGGTTTTATTCTCATTCTGCCATTTTGTTAAAAGGCTTTTCTTTGAGTTGTTAACTACTGAAAGTAAATTCATTAACAAGAACCTGTATACTATAGCTTTAGGAATGAAAATCTATCTAGCACCTTTAAGATGATATACTGGGTACTCATATCCTGGGAATCAAATCTAATATACAAGTAAGGCATAGTCTGAGGAGGGGGTACTACACAAATATCTATTTAAATATACACATGTATGTGCATATCTTTCTCTGTATATACTTAAATTTCTAAAAGTATAGAACAGAAATGGGAAGAGATTTTGCAGATTGATTCCAACCCCTTGAGTTTACAGATGAGGAAACTGTGACTTACACAGAATCACAATGATTAAAAGTCTCTAAAGAGGGATGTGACCCCAGGTCCTTCTGACTATAATACAGTGTCTTACCCACTATATACTATACTGTATCTCATAGACTTCCAAAGATGACTTAAAGAAGGGTTGCTCTAGAATTTGAGGATGTGGTGGGAGGAGAGCCACTGCATCAATGTTTTGCAAATTACTACCTCTTAGATATGGAAATCCATTTGAGGTATTGGGGAAAAAATGTCAAAGACTATAGAATTTCTTCAATTGATTTTATGTCTAGTACAAATTATTCTATCACTGGACAAGTTGTTCACTATGCTATGTTAAGTTATTACTACCTTCATTTCATTCTGATATGGGTTTTAAGAAGAAATGAACGAAACTGTGAAGTGGTAATAAAGGTATTTTGAAATCTAGATTGTCACTTTATAATGTATGTCCTGTGAAAGAGACAATATGGTTACTAGTATAGTTATAACACATATAGTATATGTAAATACCTAATGTAATGTACCAGGATCTGATTCCTAAGTGGCACTCTACTAAGGTCAGTTTGCAGAACACCTTCCATGAGGTGAGCAAAATGTCATTTTTAACTTAACTGTGACCTCATGATTTATAGGAGATGTGTTTTTAGAGTCTGTCAGGCCAACTGCCTCAAACTGCAAGGAAATATTACACGCAGTTGATTTCAAATGGAATAACCAGCCAACCTGAAAGATGTTCCTCTGGGAGAAATGATTCTGTTAACTGACATACAGAATATCATGTTATTTTAAAATTATTTTGAGTAATGCACCAAGGGAAGAAAATGGCATGATAGTTAAAGAAGACAACAACTCAGTTCATTATTGACTGCTCAAGATAATAACAGAAACATTCCTATCTTATCTTTAGGACTATTAAGCCTGTTAACTTGCTCTATACTTGATATTAAATTTAATCATTCAATCAGAGCATGATTTAAAATAGAACACAAGCTAATAAAAATCAAGGTTATTTCCATAAAAGGCTTTTCATAGAAAAATAATATAAAAAATTCTCAGATTAACTTTTTTAAAGCCATCATTTTGAAATGCATGGAGGTTACCTCTTGTTTCATTTGCTTTTATTCAACATTGAGGGAAAACTATCACAAATCTCAAAGGTAGATCTATGCTTTTCATTTATATACTTTCCACATTTACCAAATGTGAAGTATGATCTAAGGCTAAATATTAAAATCTGTATGGTGAAGAATGAAAATCTAAATTTATTCATCCTACTTGAGTGTACAATAAGAAGCAAATGAGATCTAAACAATTATACTCCTCACAAAGACACCCATTCACCTCAAATCAAACCTGTCTTCTCTTTTGCCAAGTATCCATTAAGATTCTAAGGACCATTCCTTATGTCTCTACTTCTTAACAGTATTGAGACATTAAGGTAACAATAGAAATAATAAATTCTAGTCTTCAATTGATGGCACTTCTAGTGCTAAATATTAATTGCACTGCCAGGTATTTACTAAGAAAGATATTTAAAACTGGCATTGTAGAATAATTCCTGTTTCCAATAGGATTCATAATTTTCCATCTAAACATTGAGAGCATTAGTGTCATTGAGGATGTACTAGTTCTTAATGTATCTGGAGCTAGAAATTCATATATCATTCCTTTTCCCCTTGACTCTCTCCTCTCCCTTTCTCTCTTCTCTCCTCCCCTCTCTATGGTCAGACCCTACTATTAACTGGCACATACATATTGATCTGCTCTGTTTCTGTTCTGGATCTGTTTGTCCCTCCTTAGGCAAGCTGGTAGTTTCCCATACCCAGGGAGTGAGGATTGGAAATGGCCATTGTATTTGTTCCAGACTTAGTGTAGACATCCAAATAGATTTAGTCCTCTCCAGTAATGGGGAAAACAGACATGCACCAACATGCCCTGTTTAATTTTATTTTTCAACACACACAGACTCATCCATTTAGAAGTGCTATATAAAATATATTTCACTTAGACAAAAAGAATTTAAATAATTTTTGAGATTTTTCTATAATTCCTTCATATAACTGAAGAATCCATGCTAGAACACAAATTACCTTCAAACTTATATTTTGTTCAATTTATTTCAACATACAAATTTTTCCATTTTAAAATAAAAATTACAGATTGAGACAATAGCAAAAGTCTTGTATTTTAAGTGTTTTCATTATATTAATCAGAGATTTGAATTCATATTATTACTTCTTTATAAAATAATACTATTTTTATTAGATAACAGCAGTTTAAAGCTGTGGGTTTTTTTTTTTAAGTGTCAACTCTACATCTTTAACTGGTAAATTTCTGTACTCAGTTCCTGCACTTGTAAAAATGAAGGTCTACCCTAGATGACTTCAAATATTCCACTCACTTCCTAATCTATGATCCCATATTTAGCTAATTTTTTTTTAATTAAAGTGTAGATTTAAAAAGTTCCAATTTAAGTTTAAGAGAATAAAAGCCATCAGGACACAATTACAACAAATATTAAAGAGAGAAAGACTAGAGGAAGTATCAGCCTAGCTGATTTTTTCATGGGATCAAGGGAAATTTTGCAAAGGAATCAAGAGGTGATACATGAAGTCTCAAGAGTACACTGTATATATTAAATCTCTCAACGTCAGAAGACTTGTGATTCAAAATAGACTCTCCTTTTCAAGAGATAAGATGGTGATTAGGACTAAATTACTAACTGGAATCAGAAAGATTATATTGGTCTGGTGGAAAAAAATAGGCATCAGGAGCAGGTCAGAATGTGATAGTATATTTGCATTTCCTATACGGCCTTTTACAATGGTCATTATCATTACTGGCACTGCAATTCAGCAATACTGGTTAGATCATTTATGACAGCTGGTCCTGGCTGGATACCCACACTGTTTAATATATAAAATGGACCAAAAGCAATAACTTGTGATTTCGGCGATCATTGCTTCTACAGAGGACAATGTCAGTGAAACACTTAGCAAAGATTAGATGCTGATGTGTAACATTCAGAGATGATCAGTTTGAGCAAATACCTTAGAAAGACTACCAACTTTGAGTAAAATAAAATGAAAGCAACAAAGCTTACAAGCTCTGGGGGTGTATGTGTGTTTTAATCCAAATGGGAGCCCACCTATATATATGACCAAGTTGGCAAGAAGAGTTCCTGCTAGGTTTTGTTCTATATTTTTCACTACGCTGGAGAATAAAATGTCAATGTTACCTTTGAATGCCAAAGGCAAACTGCTATATGTATCTTCATGTCTCACATGGTATGATTTTAGAGGTTCAAAGGGTCAATAAAAGCAGGAGTTTGGTTGACTATTAATTTAGTATGATGGATGTTTCACATCAAATGCTGATAAATTGTTCAAGCAAATTCAATTTTATATTCTTGACATTCGATAATTTTATAAGACAATGTTTCAAATAAAATAAATGTAATAGCATTTATAACCGAACAATATGAATGCAAAGAAAACCAAACAAGACATAAGACAGTACATTATGAAGGTAAAAACTCTCTTTCATCATTGTCAAGATGTTTTAAATATTCACTCAAATCAAATAATTGTGTCAAACAGATCTAGACAAACACGATTAGTTTTAAAAGATAGAATGAGTTTCAGTAAGGACACTTGTCCTTCCAAAGAGGACACTTCAATGAATTAATATATGTAAAATACATTATTAGAAGTGACTCTATAGGTTTAGTTACAAAACAAAAATATCTCAAGGTTAAAACAGATCAGCACGATTAGAAGAGTTGTACTTCCCTAGTTGCAGATGGGAGAAGTTTCCTTTAAATTTTCTCCAATATTCTCAAAAAGTTTCAGTACCTAGAATGACAGCACAAAGTGTCTACATTTTGGTGTGTATTCCTCTACTTCTGAAATTATGGTTATAGTGGAAAGAGTGCTGGGTTTGAATTCAGGAGGCCTGAGTTCTACTCTGAGCTCTAACAGTTACTATGTGACCTTGGGAAAATGTTATCTCTCTGAGCCTCAGTTTGGTCATCTTTTAAATTGGTGTATTGGACGAGTCAGCCTGACATCACTTTCAACTAAAAATTTATGATTTTATATGCTACTTAGACAAATGAGAGATGTGAAGAATGTTTAGGAGCTTTGATTCACAACTCTCCACTGCAGGAAATTGTTATCATCAACATCGTCATTGTTGTCATCAATGACACCAATATTACTTTGTAGTGCTTTCCTCACAAAAAACCTTGAGGGGGCAGAAAATGAAAGCAGATAAAAAAATGAAGTGAGCCTAAAGAACTTTGATGGTAAAATTCAAGAATGAAATATTTCAAAAGATTATTTCTGAGAATTTATAATGAGAAGATGCTACCATCTTCTCCATTACATTCTCCATTGAAAGACCTCCCTCCTTGTCCCCAACCAAAATGCATGTTCTGCTAACTGGTGGAGAAGAAGCAAAAACAAGCAATTTTAAATAAATAAGCTGGGCTTCCATGAGCACCATTTTTTCTATATGTCCTATATGACACCATTATATAACACCTGGACTCATTATTTAAAAGAAAAGTTTATATTAATGTACAAAAAGGAATATACAATTTGGTTATCAATAAATTTTATAATACTATATTCAATTCCTATTATGTGTCCCTCTCAGTTTCATTTTTATTAGTGGTATAAAAAAATGAAGCATGTGCATAGGAATACAAAATGGGATATTTATACTTAATATATACATCCTCAAAATTATTTTAATGGCATACACATATTCTTCTGTATGATGTATACGTGTGTCTACAAACTACTGTTTCTCCTCACAATGTGCTAAGTAGGACCAATATTATTGCTCTCATGTTGCAACTGGATGAAGTGAGACTTTCAGATGTTCCTCTTTCTATATGTGGCAATGTATGCCTGGTTGGTAATAGACATATCTGCTCTCTCTTCAACTGCAATGTTTTCTGAAGAAGGAAAATAAGATTTTGAGAGAACCCAAAACGTTCTCCATCAAGAACAGATGATGATAGGTGCCACGATATCTGCAATGTGGTACAACAGAAAGTCATGGATATGTATGGAAAAAGTCTGTGTTTGAAGCTTGACTCTGATAGGCACTCTAAGTCCTTGACCACATCACTTAACCTTTCTTTCAGATTTCTGATCTATAAAATGTTAAACTAGATAATACATAAGACTATTCTTTCCAACTCTAAAATCCTATGACCGTATAAATATTTGAAAAGCTGTCATATGGAAAATACATCAGGTTTGTCTTGTGACTCTAGAATGCAAAAGTTGGTCATTCAGTAAATATTTATTAAATGCCAAGCATTGTGCTAAGTACTGGGGCTATAAAAAGAGGCAAAAGACAGTCTCTGCACTCACAAACTAACGGAAAGATATATCATACGAACAAATGTACAAGCAAACAAATATGCGCAAGTTATATGCAAGATTAATAGAGAATAATATAAAAACCAAAGACAGCAGAATTAAAATGAGTTGGAAAAGGTTCCTCTAGAAGATGGGATTTTAGTTGGAGATGCAGTGGATAAGATCAGGCCTGGAGTCAAGAAGACTCATCTTCGTGAGTTCAAATCTGCCCTCAGACACTTGCTAGCTGTGTGATCCTGAGCAAGTCACTTAACCTGTTTGCCTCAGTTTCCTCATCTGTTAAATAAACTGGAGAAAGAAGTGACAAACCACTCCAGGATCTTTGCCAAGAAAAACCACAAATAGGAGCAGGAAAATGTTTGAACAACAGTAAGTAATGGCAGTCAGTTTTCACAGAGGAGGAAGGAGAGCAGCGCATTCATGGGGAGCAGTCAGAGAAAATGTTGGGAGCCGAGAAGCAATGTTCTGTTCATGAAATGGCAAAGAAGCCAATGTCACTGGATCCAAAAGTACGTGGAAAATATAAAGAGTTAAGACTAGAAAAATGTGTGTGGTGGGGTGATGGCTTATGAAGGGCTTTGAATAGTAGAGGATTTTGTATTTTATCCTGGAGGTGACAGGCAGCCACTGGAGTTTAATGAGCAGATGGATGAAACCAGATTTATATTATAGGAAAATCATTTTGGTAGCTGGTTGGAGGATAGACTGGATTGTGGGCAGAAATTTGAGGTAGGTTATTGAAATAGTCCAGACCTGCAATGATGTGGACCTGTACCAAAGTGGTTGTCAGTGTTAGAGGAGATAGGGGGACATATTTGAAAGCTGTTGAAAAGGGCAGACTGACAGACCTTGAGAACAGATTGAAAATGAAAGGTGAGAGATAGTGAAAAGCTGAGGATGCCAGTTGTGAGCCTGAGGGGCTGGGAGGATGGTGTGACCCTGGATAGTAATATGAAAGTTAAGAGTGGGGGTGGGGTAGAGCAGGGTTTAAGAGAAAAGGCAGAAATGTTTTGTTTTGCTTTTTGGACATGTTCAATTTAAGCTTTCTACTGGATATTCAGTTTGATATGTCTGAAAGGCAGTTGGAAATGTGAAACTGGGAGTAAGTAAGAGAGGATAGAACAGGATAGGTAGATTTGAGAATCCTCAGCACAAAGATGCTAATTAAATCCATTAGGCCTCATGGGATCACCAAATAAAGGAGAATTAAGACAGAAGAAGGCCTGGGACAGAACCCTATGATACACCTATTATTAGAAGCATGATCTGGATGGAGATCCAGCAAAGGAGACTGAGAAGGAGCAACCCGATAGATAAGAAATGAGACAAGAAAGAGAAGGAGGTGATGCCCAGAGTCAAAAAAGGCTATAGAGGACAAAGAGAATAAGGACTGCTAAAGAGATGCTAGATTTGGCAATTAAGATATCACCAATAACTTTGGAAGAAAGTACTTTTGGTGGAATGATGAGGTTTTAAACCAGATTATAAGGAGTTAAGTCAGGGACACTAGAAAAAGTGGAAGCAACTTTTATAAAAGGCATTTTCAAGAACTTTGGTCATAAAGGGCGGAAGAGATATAGGACAATAGTTCAGCAGGGATGGAAGTATCAAGTGAATTTTTTTGACGATAGAGGACACTTGGGTATGTTTGTAGGGAGTATGGATGGAACCACTAAACAGGAGGAAGTGAAGATACAGTAATGGAATGGGGTAATCTATTGGAGGAATCCATGGAACAGATTCCCTTGTCCAGGTGGAGGGATTATCCTTGCTAAGGAGCAAGGCAGAAGTAATATAGTTTACAGGGAAGCAACTTCTGGTTCAGTACAAGAAAGAAATCTCTTAACAATTAAAGCTGTCAAAAAAAATTAAATGGGCCTCCTTATACAGTACTAAATTAATCATGACTAGAGGACTCCAAGCAGAGACTGGATGACAAGTTGTTGCCATTGTTGAGTGATTTCAGTCCTGTCTGATTCGTCATGACCCAAGTGGCTTTAGTGGTTTGCCATTTCCTTCTCCAGCTCATTTTACAGATGAGGAAACTAAGGCAAACAGATTTAAGTGACTTGCCCTGAGTCACACATCTAGCAAGTGTTTGATATTTGAATCTATGGTGAGTCTTACTCCAGATGCAGCACTCTATTCACTGCATCACCTAGCAGCCCCTAAGAATTAATTAGGATGTTGTAAAGAATCTTCTGGCATCAAGCACACAACAAGTTTGGCAAGATGACCCTCTAAGCTCCCTATGACTCTGATATTCTATCATTTTATTTCTAGTTCTTAGTTTAAGCTCTGTGTTCCATCACTGAAGTGACAGAACTCTCCAGGAGATTCAACAGTGCATCTACCGTATGGACAAATATGCCAAATATTTGGTAAATTCATATCATGACACTGGTATTATGGTGTTCATATGGCACCCTAGAATTCATTTTGGAAATGTATGTAAACAAAAAAGCACACAAATAAAAGAATAAACATACTATTCATGCCACGTCTTCAGACAGGTCTTCATCCAAATATCCCTCTCCCACAATGCCTGTCACTAGAAATTAGCTGGTAAACAAGTCACAAAGAAACTAATCATTACACCTTCCCATACTGACTAGGTTAAAGATAAAGACACCCATGAGATGTTTAAAGCTTTCATTCAAGAATTTTACAAAGGAAAAAAAATAAACTGCTCATGTACAGAAGTCTGCATTGATTTCTCTGAGCTACTAAATCCTTGCCAAATAACAGAGGATCAAGAAGGGTTTTTTGGACAAAGTAAGAAGAGGAAATATTGAATTCTATCCAGTCTATAAAGAGTAGAAAAAGTCTTCATTTAGAATAATACAATGTTATATTCTATAAATAACAAAACAGTCAATGTCCACACTACAAAACAGGTTATCAACCAGAATTCATAGCATATGTTGCTGAATTACAAAATCCCACTAAAATTTATGGTATTCATATGTGGATAAACTATAAAAAACTGTGCATAAAAGAAAGGCATAAATTTTCCTACCAACCACTAATATCTCACTATTAAAAATATTTCATTCTAGTATCCTTAGAAAACATAACTGAAATGTTTAATTAGTCCTAATAATAAATAACTTTGTATATATATATATATACAGATACGTAGGATTGAACTTTGGAAAATATCAACGGCATAATGAATAAATAACCTTGGCATTATCTCCCAAGATACTTTTTAAAAAATACAACAATAATTTCAATATTTATTTTTTGAATGTATAAAAAACAAACAATTCAACATCAATCCAAAATTACACATAACTTCTGAGAAGCAAATAAGAAATAACCCCTAAAAAACAGAGGACACAGAAAATTCTGATCATGATGTGATTGTGAGAAGTTCAACACAACAAAAATGTAAGTTATACTAAATGGGAAAGAGAACATTCGTTCATTGCTCATAAAATGAACAACAAAAAAATAATATAAAGAAAAGTAACTGAAACTGCTGCTTCGTTGCCTAACAAGAAAATGGCAGTGCCAGATAATATGCATAACTGTTGTATCAAATGTTTCACAGTGTAGGATGAGTTACTCAAAAAGGCAATTTATCAGCTTCCTCTCAGACCTAAGGTTAATCGTACACTCTTAACTGAAGGCATCATATATCTAATGTTAAAAGCTGCAGACCCAGGTTCCAAATAGAGGTCAAGTATATATTTATATACCTATGCAAAACATTCACATCTTGGTATTACACACCAAAAAAACAAAAAACAAACAAAAAACCAAGCTATGATACTTAAGAACAGCAAAGGTGTGGCAAAAAGGCCTAGCGGTATAAAGAGGAACTTACTATCAGTTTGGTAATTATTGAATTAACCATGCCTAAAAAACTATTAACATTAATACTGCCTTTACTGTTCATTAAAAAGCTTTTAATTCAGTTGCGAAAACATGTCTTAGTGATATACCATAAATCTATAATGTAGATCCAGAAATAGTGAAAATACTGAAGTATTTGATGTACACATGGAAAGTTTTCCACTATTTAAAGCATACTATCAATACAATAATATCAAGAAAAACATAAAATATTCTGTTTTTCAGGAAGACAGTTTAAGTTCATTATGGTTCTACTTTATTATAAATTCATTCTCACCTCTCCTAAATTGATTACTCAACATTTATTAAGTGCTTACTCTGTGAGGCACAGCGCTAAAGTTCTGGTGACAACCCAAAGGGAGAGGGAGGAAACAGTCCATGCCCTCAAGGAACTTACAACTTAATGGGGGAGATAACAAGCAAATGTATATGATACAAAATAAGCTATTTACAGGATAAATAGGAAATAATTAACAGAGACGCTAGAATTAAGAGGGATTGACAAAAGCTTCCTGCAGAAAATGATATTTTAGTTGGGACTTAAAAGAAGCCAGGAGTCCGCAGCTGAAGTGGAGGAGGGAAAGCATTTCAGAGAACATGCCAGGAGTCAAGAGGTGGAATGTATTGTTTGTGGAACAACTGCAAGGCCAGTGTCACTGAATTGGGAAGTGTGTTGGGAAGTAAGGTGTAAGGAGTCTGGAAAGGCAGAATAGGATTAATTTATGAAGAGTTTTGAATGCCAAATGGGACAACTAGGTGGAACACTGGATAGCGATAGCAACCAAAGAACCAGGTCAGTGACTGAAGAAGAAAAAGGTACCTAAAGTTCTGTCTCCCTGAACTTGCTGAGCCTTCCAGAGAGAGCTGGTGGTGATTGATTTGCACAATAATCTACTATAGCATAGACCAAGGGTAAGCTCCTAGTTCTATTGCTCAGACCCAACCCTGGTCAGGAATTCACAAAACTTAGAATATGAGGGCACCAATCAGACGTTACCCTGACTAGTCTGCATGCATTAATAGTTTGGGTATCCCCAGAATGTGCGACTCCTAATGCTGGAAGAATGTAGCACCAGATACAGAGAGAAAGGGGCAGCCAGTCCCAAGAAAATACCAAACCCCAAGCAATGTATGGACATTCCTTCCAGAAGTAAACAGAGTCTAGAAACAAAGCCTAAAATTAGGAAGTACAAATGGAAAAATTTAAACAAAAGAATCTCATCATAAAGAAACCAATGCTGCAACTGGGATGCCGAATATAGAAACTCAAAAAAACAGAAAGACTCCAAAAATTCTTCAAATGAGCCTCACAGAAAAGAAAAAAAACAAACAAACAAACATAGCTGGGGCACAAGTTCAACTCAAATTCCTAGAAGAAATGAAGCAAGAGTTACTATGATGTAATAAATTAAATGAGTGTTAGAAGGAAGAATTCGAAAAGAAATGAGAGTATAAACAAAGGCTAGAAAAATTGAAAAGCTTATCAGAAGAGGTTTTTAAAAAAGTTTACCCAATCAATAGAATCCTTAAGAACTAAAATGAATAAACAAAGAAATTAATGACTCCACCAAAAAAGAAATAATAAAACAAAGTTGAAAAAATAGAGGAAAATATAAGGTATCTCATATTAAAAAGAATTGACTGGTATCCCTTTTTTAGAATGTTAAGTTCCATGAGGGCAGTTACTGCCTCAACTCTTACATTTCTATCCCTAGTATTTACTACAGTGTTGGGCACAAATTAAGTGCTTAGCAAAATTTTTTCATTCATTTATTCTTTGATGTTCATTTCATTTATTCATTCTTCTGACTGTAATGTAAGTTAAGAGAACCAAAAAACTGCAGTTTCTCTTCTTGCAGTTTGATATCAGGGTAACCTTGGGTGAGTTTTCTTGCAGGGTGAAATCTTTGTTAGATTTAGGTTATACTAGAACATCTCCGAGATCTATTCTGAGGTTCTGTTATTCTTAGGCTTCTCTTCTCTAAGTATCACCTTTTCTAACCTTTCATTGCTTTATGTTCTAGCTTAGTTCATTAAAAACTAGTGCTCCTCTAGAGGAGAATGCAAAATGGAATGGAACCAAATGGCAAAGCTGCAACTGTATTTCTATTATGTATGTGTTTTTCTGTTCTTCTCCCTCTGCCTCTTCCCTTCCCTATTCCGTGTGTGTGTGTGTGTGTGTGTGTGTGTGTGTGTGTGTGTGTGTGTGTGTTTTATTTCAGGGCAAACAGCAATAGTGAGCCATGGAGCATATTCAACTGGGTTGCTTCGACTGAAAGGGAAGAAGTGTATCTAATATATTAAAAAAGTTCTAAACTGCTGAAGGAGGTAGAATAATTTCTAGAAAGTGGGCATCAATGATTCCACAGAGTCGCTACTGGGCAAGGAAGGAAATACTCCAGAGGGTGGTGCTGCCATACATAGCCCTCTGAATTGCCAACTTAAGACAAGCCCCAGTGGCTCCACCCTAGCTATGACTCTTTCAGTAACACAGGTAGGATCAAGTTTACTGTGTCTGTGGATACCTCTTTTGTGATGAGAAGGAAGGCGGAATAGAAAGATGAGGGTGCCAAGATATTTTGAGGATGCAGGAAAACTCATTGAGGGAGCTCATATTGTAGGACTTCAGTCTTCTCCATAAAATAGGGATCTGCATAATCTGCTTTAAGGTTAATGTCAAGATATAATACCTGAGGATTTGAGGAGAGGAAAAAAAGTTTAGATGCCTGCCTATAGGGAAAGAGATAGGGAGTCAAGGCCATTCTTACCTTATTTCTTCAAATATGCTTATAACCTAACAATCTGAGTATGAAAACATTTCCACCTGCTATTTAAATACATTACTGGTCCAATCACGTACTGCCTCTGGCACACACTAGTTGCCTGAAAATGGGTGTGTCACTTAATTTCTTAGTTCCCCAGGCAGCTCTCCAAGACTGTAAATTGCAAAGTAGTCGTGAATCTACATTCACAGAGGGAGTTTCCGCACTGGGAGTTCCCTAAATCAACGACATCTCAGGTCCAAAACAGAAAAACAAAACAAAACCAAAAAACCCAATAAATCTGAATCACAGTCACCTCTGGAGAAAATCTGTTGGCTAGTTATTAGGACAAAACCATAATACTTTAATGCACAAAGTGAACATAGAGAGATCATATATAAATATCTGTCCTAACAAATACTGGACTTGAACAAATATTTCCACCTGAAGAAACACTGTTTCAAGAGGTACACATTTTGAGACTTAACAAGGGAAGTAGTGCATCTAGCAATGTATCAGAAGCAAACATGGAGTAACACAGCATTTCAAAGGTTCTCTCTTCCTGCTTGTGTTTCTATACAAACCTTAGGCTTGAAAACACTTAAAATTATTCAAATCTTGATAGTGAATATAGAGTCAAAACTGTTAATGTGATTAGATCATTCTTTGTGAATATTACCATCCTGGCATATTAAAAGCATAGCTGAATGAAAATTTTAAATCACATTAAATCTAAATATGTAGACAAAAACAAAAAAGTATCATGCTTCTTGTAATAAAATCATGCTGAAAACACAATGTTATAGTTTATTTAACAATAATGTTATAAAATAATAAAACATTTAGTTTTTCAAAAAATTAATGTAAGTTCAAACTTGACACAGTAATTTTAGTAATTACATAACATGTTCATTTAATATCTCTGATTTAAAGTACACTTATACTGATGCTCAGTAAATAGAACATTTATACAGAAGACATAGCTTAAAAAAGTAAAATCCCTACATGGGTGAGACCAAGCAGACATTCGCAAATTCAGTGAACAATTCCTTCTGCCAAAATACTTTTTGTGAAATGGCATATCTACAGTTGTAGGCAGAAGATGAAGGCAATACCATTGTATCTCCCCTTCTTCTCTCTAGGAGGGCTGGAGGTACAAAGCAAGAAAGGCTCTGTTTTTGAGCATCACACACTGACAGTTTGGTCTTCACTTTGGATGAGGAAAAAAGCATGTGAGATTTCATGTTAACTTTGTTCCTGCAGCTCTCGAAGCTCTCATTGCCCAGTCAGGGCTTTTTGAGGGGAGGCTTGTTATCTTTTCAGCTGTCACCACCACATTACCATTATGAACATGCCTGAACTGCTTCTGTTCAGTCAGAAAATGAGCAGTGTGACTTTGCCATCAGAGCAATTCACATTAGAATTGCATCGAGCTTGTGCGCAAGAACCTACTCTTCTTAGGATTCGTTGTTCCCACACCACAAAGAAAATTTTTTAAAATGCTCAGAATTATCCTTCACTGTGCACCTTTTTATCACTGATGTCAGCCTGAACATTTTTGCTACAACAATAAACCCAAGTCCAGTACATGTTTACTTCTGTTGTTTCCAAGAGGGTTACAAGATGGCTCTAGTCGTTCTCAAAGCCATTCCAAATGACAGCCTATTAACATTTGGCTACTTGGAGAAATGACCGGTAAGAGCAGACATTTTAATTTCTGGAATCCATGGAGAATTCACAAGCTGAAGCATTTCAGTCAGGCAAGACTGCATTCTGCAGAATTCAGTAGCAAATGCCACATATGAAAACTGATTGAATTCCATTCTCAGGAATTTCATTTCTTGATGAATATTTGAGGGGTGTGCTACTAGTGGTGGTGGATATTGCAAAAAAAAAAAAAAAAACAGCATAAGAGGTAAAAGATATTTAGATTAAGGAGAAAAACACAGAAAGCTTTTCTTGGATGTTCTGACACTTTTTTTACAAAGGAGAAAACTGATGAAATGACTTACTAAATACTCACTGTTTTTTTTTTTTATTCTAACATCTAGACATGGCACTAATCATAAGCTAACTTATCAATTAAAAAAAAGATGCCAAATTTTCTTTTAAAAATGTTTCTTTTGTAGCATCTCTCTTTAGAGCCCTTTATGTCCTCTGACAGTGCAATCACTCAGGTGTAGACTCTTACCATCTCACAATCTAGACTACTGCAATAGGCTTCTAGTTGATCTCTCTGCATTTTCTCTCCCTGTGCAAATCTTTCAAGCACTCAGCTATTGAAGTGATCTTCTTTAAATACAGGTCAGGTTAAATCACTCCTCCTATTCAATAGACTCCAATGGCTATTACCTACAGGGTCAATCATAAAATGCTCAGATTTTCAAAGCCCTTGATGACCTGTACCATTCCTACCTTTTGGTCACTGGACATCTTATGTACCATTGCATATTTTGTCCAGTAACATGGGCCTACACACTTTTCTTCTCGAGTCATCTCCAAACTCCATGCTGCTCCTCATCTCCTATCTTTCCTGACTTCCTTCTATTCTCAGCCAAAGATTTACCTTCTATAAGAAGTCTTTCCCAATCCTCCTTAATCTTTGTGCCTTTTCACTAAGATTGTTTGCATGTCATCACTCCCATTAGGTATGAGAATTAGGAAAGACTAAGGAAGAGTTTTTACAAAACATGGTATATTATCAGAAACTTGAAGAAAAACTGACAAGGTTGCAAGTGTAAATGAAAAGGAAGAGACTGGGCATACAGAGCAGCAAGTGAAAATGCCTAGACTCAGGAGATGGAAAGCCTAGTTCAAAAACATCAAACAGGTTAGTGTTACTGCACTAGTCTTTTTTTTTTTTCCTGATTGAACAGAACAGTTGATAGGAAAGGATTTTATATGTATATCTGATATCAACAAGTATTGCAACCAATTCCATAGCAACTAGAATCAGGTGTTCAAAGGGCAGGGAGAGAGAGGATTTTTGAAAAGGAATATGTCATTTCCTAGAAGAAATGAAGCAAATGATTTAAGGAAATATTAAGGAAATACCTTAAGGAAAAAATTAGAAGGAGAAGTAACTTAGAAAAATGGTAAAACTTAATAAATGCAATCCTTGAAAATTGGAATAGAAGAGGAGCCAAGATGGAGGAGTTGAAAGATTCACATACACTACCTCCGAACCCACAGCCCATAAAATATCTGTAAAAAAGAACACCCAACAAATTCTGGAGCAGCAGAAGCCACAGAACAATGGAGCAGACGAGATTTCTGTTTCAGAGAGCCCTGAAAAACCAACAAAAGGTCTGTCGCGCCCCGGACCCAGAGCCCAGCCCAGCCCTGGCTTGGCGGGGTGGCACCGAGAGGAGCTGATCCCAGCAGGCTTCAGGGACGGAATCTCCAGCAGCCGCACAATCTCCAGCAGCCGCACAGATCCCTCCACCCATGGGAGCCAGAGGTGAGCGAGAGAGTCTTTTTGGCTTGCTGGGAGGGGAGCTGGGTGTCTCCATAACTCAGGCCCCCTCGGAAGGCAGCAGAGGGGGCTGCAACAGACAGGGGCTCCCCAAGCAGGCAGGAGCCCAGATCCATTGTTGAAGGTCTGCATAAACCCCCTGAGGGAACTGAGCCCTGTGAGGCGGCCCTGCCCCCACCTGAGCATCTGAACTTAATCTCACACTGAATAGCAGCCCTGCCCTCGCCCAAAGCCCTGAGGCTGGGAAACAGCATTTGAATCTCAGACCCCAAGCACTGGCTGGGCAGATCTGGAGGTGAAGTGGGTGTGAAGAGGACATTCAGAAGTCAAGTCACTGGCTGGGAAAATGCCCAGAAAAAAAAAAAAAAAAAACAAGAAAAAAAATAAGACTATAGAAGGTTACTTTCCTGGTGAACAGGTATTTCCTCCCTTCCTTTTGGATGAGGAAGAACAATGCTTACCATCAGGGAAAGACACAGAAGTCAAGGCTTCTGTATCCCAGCCCACCCAATGGGCTCAGGCCATGGAAGAGCTCAAAAAGGATTTTGAAAATCAAGTTAGAGAGGTGGAGGAAAAACTGGGAAGAGAAATGAGAGAGATGCAAGAAAAGCATAAAAAGCACCTTGCTAAAGGAGACCCAAAAAAAATGCTGAAGAAAATAACACCTTGAAAAATAGGCTAGCTCAGTTGGCAAAAGAGGATCAAAAAGCCAATGAGGAGAAGAATGCTTTCAAAAGCAGAATTAACCAAATGGAAAAGGAGGTTCAAAAGCTCACTGAAGAAAATAGTTCTTTCAAAATTAGAATGAAACAGATGGAGGCTAATGACTTTATGAGAAACCAAGAAATCACAAACCAAAACCAAAAGAATGAAAAAATGGAAGATAATGTGAAATATCTCATTGGAAAAACAACTGACCTGGAAAATAGATCCAGGAGAGACAATTTTAAAATTATGGGTCTACCTGAAAGCCATGATCAAAAAAAGAGCCTAGACATCATCTTTCATGAAATTATCAAGGAAAACTGCCCTGAGATTCTAGAATCAGAGGGCAAAATAAATATTGAAAGAATCCACAGATCACTGCCTGAAAGAGATCCAAAAAAGAAACTCCTAGGAACATTGTGGCTAAATTCCAGAGTTCCCTGGTCAAGGAGAAAATATTGCAAGCAGCTAGAAAGAAACAATTCAAATACTGTAGAAGTACAATCAGGATAACACAAGATCTAGCAGCTTCTACATTAAGGGATTGAAGGGAATGGAATAGGATATTCCAGAAGTCAAAGGAACTAGGACTAATACCAAGAATCACCTACCCAGCAAAACTGAGTATAATACTTCAGGGGAAAAAATGGTCTTTCAATGAAATTGAGGACTTTCAAGCATTCTTGATGAAAAGACCAGGGCTGAAAAGAAAATTTGACTTTCAAACACAAGAATGAAGAGAAGCATGAAAAGATAAACAGTCATAAGTCATAAGTTATAAGGGACTTACTAAAGTTGAACTGTTTACATTCCTACATGGAAAGACAATATTTGTAACTTTTGAAACTTTTCAGTATCTGGGTACTGGGTAGGATTACACACACACACACACACACACACACACACACACGCACATGCACATGCACACAGAGACAGAATGCACAGAGTGAATCGAAGAGGATGGGATCATATCTTAAAAAAATGAAATTAAGCAGTGAGAGAGAAATATATTAGGAGGAAAAAGGGAGAAATGGAATGGGGCAAATTATCTCTCAGTCGAGTACTGGCTTGCAGCAGTGGGTCTAGTCACTTTCAGGATACTGATTAGTCTTCACTTCCCTGCTGAGCTCACCAATGACCCCAGGAAGATACAGGGAGAAGCCAGGATTCAAACTCAGGTCTGCTAACACCTTTTTAGTGGAGGGAAAAAGAGGGGAGGTGAGAGAAAAACATGAAGTTTACTCTCATCACATTCCACTAAAGGAAGGAATAAAATGCACACTCATTTTGGTATGAAAACCTATCTTACAATACAGGAAAGTGGGGGAGAAGGGGATAAGCAGGGTGGGGGGGATGATGGAAGGGAGGGCATGGGGAGGAGGGAGCAATTTGAAGTCAACACTCATGGGGAGGGACAGGATCAAAAGAGAGAGTAGAAGCAATGGGGGGAAGGATAGGATGGAGAGAAATACAGTTAGTCTTACACAACACGACTATCATGGAAGTCATTTGCAAAACTACACAGATATGGCCTATATTGAATTGCTTGCCTTCCCAAAGGGAATGAGTGGGAAGGGAGGGATGAAAAGAAGTTGGAACTCAAAGTTTTAGGAACAACTGTCGAGTACTGTTCTTGCTACTAGGAAATAAGAAATACAGGTAAAGGGGTATAGAAAGTTATTTGGCCCTACAGGACAAAAGGGAAGAAGGGGACAAGGGCAGAGAGAGATGATAGAAGAGAGGGCAGATTGGTGATAGGGGCAATTAGAATGCTCGGTGTTTTGGGGTGGGGGGAGGGGACAAATGGGGAACCCAAAATTTTGTGAAAATGAATGTTAAAAGTAAAATAAATTTAAAAAAATAAAATAAAATAAAAATTATATCCTCTAAACTAAAAAAGAAAAAAGAAAGTTAGAATAGAACAAACAGAAATCAATGACTGCATGAGATATCAAAAATATTAAAGCAAAAGCAAAATATTGAAAAATGGAAGAAAATATAAGATCTAATACAAAAATCAACTGACTTGAAAAAAGGTCAAGAAGAAATAATTGTTGAATTATTTGATTCCCTTAAAAACAACAAAAAAAATTGGACATCATAATCAAATAATCATAAATACAAACTGCCCTCATCTATTAGAACCAGAGGGCAAAGTAAACCAATCGCTTCCTGAAAGCAACAACAGAACAAAAAGTCCTAGAAATGCACAGCCAAATTAAAGGGCTACCACACTAAAATAAAAAATTCAAGAATCCAAGAAAGGAGTTCATGTACCAAGGAACTACAGTGAGGA
The DNA here is from genome assembly GCF_028372415.1 of Notamacropus eugenii. Classification (NCBI taxonomy): domain Eukaryota; kingdom Metazoa; phylum Chordata; class Mammalia; order Diprotodontia; family Macropodidae; genus Notamacropus; species Notamacropus eugenii. The sequence goes on along the minus strand of NC_092875.1, from coordinate 296,842,010 downwards.
TACATAAACCTTACAGCTCATCCTAAAAAAAGAGAAAAGATCTTGAAATACTTTTTTTTCCAAAAAACAAACTATGTAGAGGTACAGTTGAATATAACTTACCCTGCAAAGCTGAGTATGAGTCCTAGAAGGGAAGGAGAGGGGGGTGGATCTTTAATAAAATACAGGACTTTAGAGTATTTCAGATGGAAAGGCTGGAACTGAGTGGAAACTTTGAAATGCAAAATCAATAATCTAGAGAAATTTAGAGAGCTTATTTTAATATCTATTATAATTTTACCCATATATACCTATTTGTGCCTAATGGTGGTCATCTCTAGGGCTATGGGAGGGGGAGGGAAGAAAAAAAGAAATTTACATGATAATTTTGTCGTATATTTGAAAGGAAAAGCAAGTTGTGCATAGTCTATAGATTTGCAGTTTTATGTAAAAACATTTTTTATTGTACTATGTTATGAAAATGCTTGTTTTATTCCAGAAATTAAAAAAAAAAAAGATCTCAAGTCTCAGTTCTGATCTGCCTGAATGAGGACCCAGCTGGCCAGGTGCAGCTGGGTAATTCAGCTTGTCCTCTTCCTTTCCCTCTCCTCTCCCTATACTTGAAGGTGTTCTGCCCAAAGGAAGATAGATTTTGATGGCTGAAAGCTATTTAGTTAACTTGGGGTTTACTGGCTAGTCTTTCTCAAAGACCCAATTCACTCAGGATCTCATGGACTGGACAACAACAGCTCCTTGCTCAAACACCACTTAATGGTATTTTTTTGGTCTCTTCTTGCTCAGAGTGAATGCAGATAGTAACTGTTTCTCTTAAGGAGGAATACCTTAGTATTTTAGTAAAGAATACCTCACTTTACAATGGTGATGTCATTTTGATCCTCTTCAAAGAGGAAGGACAACAACCAACCAACCTTAGTACTTTAGTATTGAAAGGAAGAGGAAGAAGGAAGTAGAATTTGTTAGTCCTGGTGGTCAGGGTATGTAAGAATATATAAACATGGAAAAAGATGTTGGTCAAAATAAAAAAAATAATTACTTACATTAACAATACACTAATAAACTCCTTTCCATTTTCCCAATAGATGTTTTATACAATTAAGATTAAAAATGGTTTATAAATATTAAAGTCACTTCTATGCACCTTATTAGACTAGAAAAGCATTCAGTCCTGCAAGCTATATGGTAATTTTGCCTTTTTCCCTGGTCCAGAGGAGTACATTCATGGTTGACAAAATATCTTTCCTACATTCCTTCAACTCTATTTACTATTCAGCCTTATTGACTTTTCCACAAAAGCACAAAATCAGTGGCTGTCATTTAGCCCAGAAAGCATTATTTGGCTATAGAAACATCTTGAAGTAAGAGTTCTATGGAAGCACCATTTCTATTAAATAAATCTTGGCTATATAGTGGAAAGGAAAAAAAGGCAAGGGGGGTGGGGTTAACATGAAAAGCATTTTCTGAAGTTCAAACTGTGATCACTATGTACTGATTGCAATTAAATATTATGGATTTATTTTTAATTATGAAATCAATGAGGATCTGAATAAGGACAGTGTGGTCACCACCAGGAAATGTATTTTTTTAAAAGGATTTAAAGGACTTGAGAGTGCAGTGGTTTGTTAATTATTTCCTCAGATTAGGTAACTTATTTCTCTCTCATGCACATTCAAAAATTAATCCGAGAATCACTGGCATAGTTATGCAGAGTGGCAAAATGAGGGAAGAGTTCAACAGCTAGATAAAAACAACTATTTACAACTCAAGATAAAACTTTCTGCTTATTGAAGTCCATATTTAGTAGCAGGAAGAATTGCATTTTGTAAATCTCTACTGATAATATTCTACTCAAGTTAATTTGTAAACAAGCCCTTTACATTTTGAAAGTTCAATTGGACATACTAGTTTTCAAACTCAAGTGGCTAAAAGTGGCCTTTAGACCTCTGCAAAGACAATTATCAGAATCCTGGGCAGGGCTCTTGATGGGTATTCTGTATTATAAAGCTAAGGAAAGGTAATTGCCTGTGTGAGTCAACTAAATTTAAATTGTCCTTTATATTATCTTTGTAAACTCAACAGAAATATGTCCAAGTTTTATGAATGGAAAATGTCTGCCTTAGTAGGAAAAATTAAAATTCACTATAATGAATGAGGGCTAAAATGTGCAGTTTGTTCAAAGGACTTAAATTTTCATTGATACTGGGGTTACCAGTTCTTTTTTGGTTAATTTTATTTTTGATTCATTAAAGTTAATGAATTGTGTCAGAGATTATAAACAGTCTGATATGGGTCAGTCGACATATCATTTGAGCGTTAAGCAGGGTTAATTATTCAAAGTTACTATATCTAGAAAATATTTACGTTTTAACTAATGGTTCAACAAGACTCATTACATTATTCCTTGAAAGATTTTATACTGAGTGAACTACAAGGGACAAGAATTTTCAAGTATGCACTTGGCACAGTGAGTATCTTTTCTTCTCTCCACCTGTAGAAGCTTGCAGTATAACCTGGACTGAAAATTCAAAGGTAAAACATTCTTGTCTCTAGTAGACTGCAAATTTGAATTTGTTCTGGGAGCAGGATGAAATGAAACTGAGATTGGGGCACTAAGAATTTGGAAGATAGAACCTGACTATAGATACACTTTTTTATTTTTATTTTTTTTTTTAGAAAAACAAAAATTGTTGACTTTAGTATACACAAGATATTTCTTTTAGAAGACAATTATTTCAAATTTTATAGTTTCGTTTGGTTCAAAGTCTTTCTTCTTTCTGCATTGTTTTTACAGAACTAGAGGGAATATTAAAGCTAAGGCAAGGTATAAAATTTACCAGGGTTAATCCATCAGTACCCATTCACAAGAGTATCATACTCTTAAATAAGACAGAAATAATCATTCAGAATAAGAGTTTACTAAAAGAATAAAGTACTTTGAAAAGCTACTTAGAAATTTAGCCTAACCTCTTAATAATACTTAGGAGAAATTAAAATATCTATTAATATTTCCCCATCCCTTGTGTGGCTGTATGTCCAGCTATATCTAGCCAGTTCTTCAAATCCATTCTACCTGCTAAAACATCTCTATATGGATACTTTTCTGCTGTCTCAAACTTTATAGTAGGGGAAAATCAACTTACCTTCTCCTTCCATCCTCCAAACTTATCCTTTCTCCAAAATTTTAAGTTATTTTTCATGTATTTAATTTTGCTAGGGTATTCCTAAAATACACACAAGGCCCTTATCACCTGCCACATGGTCTATTGCAATGGCATTCTAACTGGCATCATTACCTCAAGCTTCTCCTCACTCTAACCTATCATTCACACATTTGCAAAAGTGATTTTCCTAACATACAAGTATGTTCCTCTACTTAGAAATATTAGGATATTTAGAAATATCCCCTGTTTAGGAAGGTCATTCCCCTGCTCACAAATCCCAGTGATAGGATATTGCTTCTGGAATCAAATATAAGGCCCTCTATTATTTAAATGTCATTTCTTCTTATAATTACAATTTTTTACACAGTATTTTCCTCCATGCATGTTACTGGTTCACTGGCTGTTCCTCAGGCAAATTATTTCCTCTCCCATCTCCATATAAGGAATATTCTCTGCTCCCACCTAAAAGAATCCCTGCCTTCCTTCAAGACTCAGTTCAAATTACAATTTTCACCACCACCACCACCACCACTACCACCCTACCCTACCCCAGTTAGAAATTTTCCCTCTAAGATGACCTCCCATTTACTCATGAATCTCATACCATTATTGTTGCTCAGTCATGTCAGACTCTTCATGACACCATTTGGGGTTTTCTTGGCAAAATACTGGAGTAGTTTGCTATTTCCTTCTTCAGTTCATTTTACAGATAAGAAACTGAGGCCAACAGTGTTAAGTGACTTGCCTAGGGTCACACAGCTAGTAAGTGTCAGAGGCTAGATTCAAACTCGAGAAGATGAGAGTTCCTGGCTTCAGGTCCAGTCCTCTACCCACCTAGATGCCCTATGTGTCTCCTGTACTTATTAATGTACACATTTGTCTCTTTATTATAAGGTAAGCTCTCTGAGGGCAAGGAGTGTTTTTTCTTTTTCCTTTGTATCTTGACTATTTAGAAAAGCATCCCAGCATATAAATGGGTTGGGGATTAGAATTTTTTGTTTATTTCAGATGAATTGAGATTTAATCATTATATACATACAGACATCTACACATATAGATGTGTGTGTGTATATATATATATATATATATATAAAATCATATCACAATCAGTATTGTAGAGAGAGTTCTCTATATACTGATGGAATCACAGAACCAATTAAAAAAAAAGACAAAAGGAAAAAAAAAAAGACCTGTATATCTATACTTTCCTTCCCATGACCCTGTGGGTACTTCCTCCTCCCTCTAAACTCCCCATTAGAATGTAAGCTCTTGGAGAATAATGACTGCCTTTCTTTCTGGTTGTTTTTTATTCCCAGTCCTTAGTACAGTGTCAAGAACTTAATAACTGTTTTTTGACTTGATCAGTCTCCTCTCTTCTCACACAGAGATCACAAAGGCTTACTTTAGGCTCTTCTTTTCTTTCACTTAGACTAAGGCAATAATTACCTAATGGCCCCTGCCTCAAGCTTCTCCCTTCTTCAGCACCTTCTGTATACAGCTGCCAAACTCATAGTCCTTAAATATACACCTGACTATTTTACTTCTTCTCTCAATAAATACCAAAATCTCTTTCCAGACTTAACATACATGATTCCACTTGGGATGCTGTGGGCACTACTGGACCTGGACTTCTTGCTATTTCTCACACAGGTTATGGTTTTTTCCCCACTGCCATGCACAGGCTTTTTCCAGGCTCAGAATGCACAATTCCTACATCCCAGAGTTCCTCACTTCCTTCAAAGCTCAACTCAAATGGCACTTTCAAGAATAGTAATGGTGATAGTGATGTTGAGAGTTACAAAAATAACTAGCATTTTTATAGTGTTAAAGTTTGCAAAACCCTCTATAAATATTATCTATTTTGTCCTCACCGCTGGGGAGAACGGTTGCTATTATTATCCAGACAAAGAAACTGAGACAGACAAGGGTTAAGTGACTGGTCCAGGGTCATATGATTAGCAAACGTCTGAGGCTGGATTTTAACACATATTCCTGATTCCGGGCTCAGCACTCAATATACTATACCACCTAACTGCCTTCTAGGTGAGGCAATTCTTGATTCCCCTCCCTAAAATGCTAGTGCTTCCCCCCAAAATTAACTTTCACTTATTTAGTACATAATCATTTATTTACATGCTAACTCCCTTAATAAAATATAATTCCCTTGAAGGCAAGGATTGTTTCATTTCATTGTCTTGCTATCCCCACTGATCAATGCAGTATCTGGCACACAGCTGCTACTCAGTAAATATTTCTCAATTGATAGATTATCATCTCCTAGGTTAAAAATTCTATAATTGTATCGCTTGGCATACAACATTATAACTCATCTTAATTGTACTAGATAGACACACATATAAGTATCTATGTCTTCAAAGGTTGTCCACTAATTTTAACATTCCAAGATTTGATGAAATCTGTATTTGCCTTACCCATATCCTTCCTTAAGAATATATATATGCATACATATAAATGTATACACATACACATACACATATATGTATTGCATATTGCCAAGTGCACACATGTGTGCGTATATATATACATCTATATGTCAATAAAGATTTATTAAGTACTTACTATGCACTTACATGTTCATGGAACAGCCAAGAAACCAATATTACTGGATTGAAGAGTGCTTGCTGGGAATAGTGTGTAAGAAGACTGGAAAGGCAGAAGAGAGAAGGGTTATGAAGGTCTCTGATTCTTAAACAGAGCATTTTGTATTTGATTCTGAAGCATTAGGGAGTCAGTAGAATTTATTGAGTGTCATGATCAAACTTACACTTTAGGAAAATCCCTTTAGCAGCTGAATGGAGGATGGATTGGAGTGGAGAAAAACTTGAGGTACGCAGACCCACTAGCAATTGCTACAATTCAAGCATGAGATAATGAATGCCTACAGTGGAGTGGTGGCAGTGTCAGGAGAAGGAGGCATATGGAAGAAACACTGCAGAGGTGAAATCAACAGTTCTTGGCAATTAATTAGATATGAATAGTGAGAGATAGTGAGGAATCCACAATGACTCCTTGGTTGTGAGCCTGAAAGGTTAAGAGGACAGCATTGCCCTCTTTAGCAACAGGGAAGGTAGGAGGAGAGGAGGATTTAGGATGGAGATGGGGAACCTGTGGCTGCCAGGCCACATGTGGCCCTCTAAGTCCCCAATTTTGTTCTTTGACTGAATCCTTAATAAAAGAATTTGTTCTGTAAAACTTGGACTCAGTTAAAAGGCCACACCGAAGGACCTAGAAGACTACATGTGGCCTAGAGGCTACAGCTTCCATACTCCTGGTTTAGGGGGAAAAGATAATTAGTAACATTTTGGATATATTGAATTTAATTGGATAACTAATTTGAGATATCTGAAAGGCAGTTGGAGATATAAGATTAGAGGTCAACAGAGAGTCTAGGACAAGGGGAATAGATTTGAGAATCATCAGCATAGAGATAATAATTAAATCCATAGGAGCTGATGAAATTACCAAACGAGATAGCATAGACGGAGAAGAGAACAGGACCTAGGACACTCTGAGGACACCTACAGTGACAGACAGACGGAGAAATAGACAGACATAGATAAAGACATAAACATTGATATATAAAACATAAAATCATGTTGGGCCTAGTGTCAGGAAGACTTGGATTCAAATCTTACTTTTGACCCTGTATAAACTTGGGCAAGTAGCATAAATCACATTTCTTTCAATTAAATTTCTCTCATTTCTCACTCCTTATTATTTATCCACTAAATCAACAACTGGTCATAATCCACCTTAGTGGAGGCAGTTCTCTGTGTCAGTCTTTCAAGTTTTTACCTTTTCTATCACATCCCTTCTTAGATCCAGCCTGGGAAACCTGTTTACTTAACTGTTCATTTAAGGGTGGGGCTCAATTGTGCGAATCAGTCAAATCTGATCATCCCATTCAGAGTAAGTGATAAAAAGAACATGTCAATCAATAAAAGAATTTGGAAAAGTCTTTGATCAACTAAAATTGCATATGAAGTATTTTCAGGGCTGAGGAAATCTGGTCTTATCCAAGTGTTCAACTATAAAATATGAACCCAAGAGATGTAAGTAAGAGGATGAGCCAAGAGAGATTGTCAGAGAATAAGGGGAGGGGATAGTGAGAAAAGAAAGGGTTCTGGTTTTAAACTCAGACTAGGACTCCTTCCTACCTGTCTCTCACCATCTTGTGTGGGGACTCTGCAAACTTCAAGACCATACAGTAAGGGTGGTAACCAAACTCAGAGCAAGAAAGATCTTTTTTTTTTTTTTTTCTCTTCAAGATGATTGCCTTTCCCTTCTCCTGATGGGAAAAGAATTATAAACTACCTAAGGCCATGCTAGGTGGCACAGTAGATAGGCCTGGAGTCAGGAAGACCTGAGTTCAAATTCAGCCTAGAACACTTACTAGCTATGTGACCCTGGGCAAGTCATTTAACCCTGTTTGTCTTAGTTTCCTCATCTATAAAATAAGCTGAAGAAGGAAATGGCAACCACTTTTGAAAAGAAAACCCCAAATGGAGTCAAGAAGAGTCTCACATGACTGAACAACACCTTTTCTGAGAATATTTGGGGATTTAACTCAGGGATTTAACTCCCTCTTATTACTCCAGAGGAACTCTTGAAGAGATGGTCAAAGTAGAAACTGAGGAGCTTTAGAAGATGTTATTGTTGTCCTATCTGAACGTTAATCCTAAACTTATTTTGAGATCTTTTTCTGTTCAAGATTCCTATGGAAGTTAGTTTTTAAAATGGTTTGTTTTATAGACATTCCTGAAGTGATGAGGGAACTCTGCCAGTTTTGACATCTCTCTCCCCCCCTCTTTCCCTCACTTTCTCTGTTGCTCTCTTTTTCTCCTTCTTTTTTCTCCCTTTCCTTCCCTCCCTCATAAAAATACTTAGATTTAGGGAAAAAATATTAAATTAATAAAAATTTTTCTTGACAGATGCAGCGAAAATATAAAGCAAATATTGGTATATTTTTCTTTGAAATAGTCCCCTTAAACTATTCTTGGGAATCAAATTCTCTATTGTTCATTTTTCCTTTTCTTTTCTCCAGTTCAAAAAAATACTTATACCACTTAGCAAAGAAAACGGAAGCAAAATCACAGTTATCATTGTCTTCTTCATCTGAGCAGAACTGCTACTCCCCCCTTTTCTTTAGTATATATCTGAGGTAAATATTTACAAATGAATGAACAAAAACCCTTCTCGCTGTCCTGAGCTTGCTTTCCCTGGTTAATTCTGAGATGTAGCACACTTGACACTACACTTATATTACCGCACCTGTTAGAATGCCTGTCATGTTCTTATGTCATCATTTATTCAGCTGTTTCCCCAATCAATGAATGGAATGGGATAGTACTGTGTTATAAAACCAATGAAAATCATGGGAAAACTTAAATGAATTGATGCAGGGTAAAAGAAGTAGAACCAGGAGAATAATACGGTATATGCACTAACAATATCACAAAGACAAAACAACTTTGAAAGACTTAAGCTATCTGAGCAATGCAATAATCATCCATAAGTCTAGAGTGGAGGCACGAGTGGTACTGCATGCAGCCATAACATTCCTGGGTGCAGCAGATTAAAATGGAATTGGGAAATTTAGAACAAATATAAAAAAATATATAACAATACACAGATACTGTTATTATGTGGTTTTCCAAGTCAGTTTGCATCTACAGGGATCCTTAAGCACAAGTTTGTTGCCATAGCTTCCATTTGAGTTTGACACCTCTGTGTTAGAGGCTACCCACTTCCTGGCATTTTTGAACATGGGCAATTTGAGGATTTCTGTTTGTTTGTTTGTTTTACTCTGTATATTTAATATGAGTTTTGCTTTTCTTTTAATTGGGATGGTTGAGGAGAAAAAAATGCTTGTCAATTGAAAAATACAACTAAAAAGAACACTTGTATGAAGCACATTATAAAACTTAAAGAGCTTTATAAATGGAAGTTGATCTCTTTCTTGTCTCTGGTAAGTGTAAGTTAATCTTCTCTTTCTTGTGCCTGGCTTATGGATTTCACAAACACTATTTTGACATATACTGCTACTCTCCCAACTCCTTTCTTTAATTTTGTCCTTTTGAATAAGGGTTATCATTGCACTCAACACTCAAAAAATGACTATTAAGAAGACATTACACCCAGTGTGGGAGATCAGGAATTGAATCAGACTCCATTCATGGTTGAAAAAACAACTCTACATAACTGGCACCAACAATTGGGAAACTGCCTCCAGCTAGATGATCTGAGGTGTAGACCCAGAGCCCTCACGTGAGTTGATATATGAAGGACTGTGGCCTCTCTATAGAGCCTATAAGGGTTGCTACCAGCTTCCTCTCTGACCTATTCTCCCTAGGCTTGAAAAAAAACAACTAGGTAAGCCCCAATCCAACCCTTTACTAAGCTTACTTTTGATGGCAAATTGTATGTTTGGAACTCAGGAAACACAACCACCTTAATTTGAGTACTGAGTGCTCCATTTTGTACCAATTATAATAAAACCTAAAACAAGACACCTGTGTTGAACAAATGCAACTAATTATGGATTGACTGTATCATCCTAGCTTTATTAGACATTGTAAAACAAAGAACCAATGAAAAGGATAGGGTTAAGAGCTATGTTTACCAGAAAATCTATCACTTTTGTTTTATTTCATGCTAGGTTGCCACTATGTCAATCCTTTCCCTTCAAAAATTAAAGAAAAAGGAGAAAATTACTATTTTTTTCCCTTGGAGTAATTTTCTTCTATGACATCATTCCAAAGCAGGAATCCTCTGTACAAAACCCAAAATAGAAGGTCACCCAGATTCTGCTTGATTTGTTGAATATTTCACTTACAGATAGCTATAATATTTTTGGAAAAAAATTCTTCCTTTCTAAACTTATGGAGTATATGTATATATATATATATATATATATATATATATATATATATATAGAGAGAGAGAGAGAGAGAGAGAGAGAGAGAGAGAGAGAGAGAGAGAGGGAGAGGGAGAGGGAGAGGGAGAGGGAGAGGGAGAGAGAGAGAGAGAGAGAGAGAGAGAGAGAGAGAGAGAGAGAGAGAGAGAGAGAGAGAGACCTTTCGCTGACATCTGGAACTAAAACAAGATATTCTGGTCCCCCTCAAGACTGTTTCCTATAATATAATGCTTCTTGGAAATCTGGATTTAGAACTGGGGGGGACCTCTGAGGTCATTGTGTCGAACACAGTGCATTTGGCCAAGCATTAGAACATTTAGCAGTTCTGTCACAGGGTTGAGTCATCCTGATCTTGCAGTCAAGCTAAAACTCCCAGATCTTTATCAAATGAACTCATTTAACATTTGCTTTCTTATGTAATTCACTAGTAATACTGCTGCTTTTTTTCAACTAAATAAAGGTCTTTACATTTATCTGTTAAATTTTATTTCAGTCCTGCTTACTATCCAATTCATTAACTACTCTTCCCAGTTCAATATCATCTGTAAATTTGAAAAGAGTATATTTAATATGTGTTCATCTGAGCTATTAATTAATTTGCTGAAAAGGATAGAAGTCTATAACATTATTTATGAATCATCAAGCTGATAGTGATCCATTAATCAATATATTTTGGATATATTACTTCAACTAAATACAATAAATACACTTAAATGTACTATCATACAATTTGTAAACCTTAATTTCATTGATAAGAATATTATGAGAGACTTTCCTTTAATTCATTAATCCATGCACATGCACGTACATGTGCATGCATGGGGTCTCATTCTCTTCTCTATCATAAAAGGAAATTAATTTACTTCAGTATGATTTGTTCTTAATGAACCCATGCTGATTACCAGTGATCAATACATAAACATATAAAAATAGTTAAATGATTTTCTTTATAATTTTTCTGGGAATTAATGTCAGCCTTATGACTCAAAAATTGAGAGGTTCTGCTTGGACCTCTGCATGAAAATTATGTCTGCAAATATTTTTAGTGATCCTCACATCTAACAGACCTTGGTCTAAACCAGGGCTTATTAAACTTTTTCCACTCACTATCCCTTTTAGCATTTTGGCAGCATTCATTGGCACTTGTGTGCCAATGGAAGCAAGGGCCATGTTTGGCTATGTGTTCAGAACCAAGGCTTTAGTGAAGTTGTGGGAAGCAACACAGGCAAGCAGTGCCAGAAATACCTCAAATTCATTAAACACTTGATTTTTAATTAATTTTTGCTGTTGCACATTCAGAAACTTTTTACTGTTGCCAAATCTTTCACAACCTCATATGCAGTTGAGACCTACAGTTTAAGAAGCCCTGGTTGAAAGATATAAATTAATTTAAAGTAGCTAGATGCTTTCTTATTCTCTCACTACCTATCTTTCCCATTTTTAAAACCAATACATTTGGTTTTGAAGCATTAATCATTTCATAATAAACAATTCCCTATCTCCAGAATGGAGTAGGGAAGGGATTAATAGAATTGAGTCAAGATAACTTGCTGGTCATAGCAAACATTATTTTTCAACAACCCAAGAGGTGACTCTACACATGGACTTCACCAGATGGTTAATAAGAGAAATCAAACTGATTATATACTTTACAGTCAAAGGTAGTAAAGCTCTATACATTCAATTAAAACAAGACCTGGAGCTGACTGTGACTCAGATCATGAGCTTCCTATTGTGAAATTCAGACTTAAATTGAAGAAAGTAGGGAAAGCCATCAGATCATGCAGGCATGACCTAAATAGCATTTCTTATGAATATGAAGTAGAAGAGAAAAGCAGATTTAGGGAATTAGATGTGGTAGAATGACTGAAGAACTATGGACAGAGGTTTGTCATATTGTACAGGAGACAGAAAAAAAACACATCCCAAAGAAAAAGAAGAGCAAGCAAACAAAATTGCTGTCTGCTGAGACTTTACAAATAGCTGAGCAAAGAAGGAAAAGAGAAAGGGAAGGGAGAAACAGAAAGATAAACCCAAATGAATGAAGAATTCCAAAGAGTAGCAAGGAGAGATAAGAAAGTATTCTAAAATGAGCAATGCAAAGAAATAGAAAAAAAAAAAAAAACAGTGGAATGGGAAAGACAAAAAAATCTCTTCAAGAAAACTAAAGATATCAAGGGAACATTTTATGCAAAAATGAATATGATAAAAGGCAAAAATGGTAGGGATTTAACAGAATTAGAAAAAAATAAGAAAAGGTGGCAAGAACATACAGAAGAACTTTTCAAGAAAAGTTTTATCACCAATAACCATGATAGTGTGGTACTGATCTAAAGCCAGACATCCTGAAGAATGAAGTCAAGTGGGCCTTAGGAAATATTGCTAACAATAAGGCCTGCTTAGCTGGAATTCTGTCACCTCCACTAGAATTCCAGCTAAGCTATTTAAAATCCTAAAAGATGATGTTGTTTAAGTGCTACACTCAATATGCCAGCAAATTAGGAAAATATAATAGCAGCCACTGGATCAGAAAAGGATCAGTTTACATCCCAGTCCCAAAGAAGGGCAGAGATAAAGAATGCTCAAATTACCAAACAATTCTTCTCATTTCACACATCAGCAAGGTTATGCTTAAGATTCTACAAGCTAGGCTTCAGCAACATGTGAACTGTGAACTACCAAAAGGAAAAGCTGTCTTTAAAAGAGGCAGAAGAACTAGAGACCAAATTGCCAACCTATAGTGTACATTATGGAAAAAGCATGATAACTGCAGAAAAAAGAAATCTATTTCTATTTCATCGACTAAACTATCACAACAAACCCTCAAAGAGACTGACATGCCAGATAGTCTTATGTATCTTTTGAGAAACCTGTATTTGGGCCAAAAAGCAACAGGTAGAACTGAACACAGAAGAATTGATTATTTTAAAATTGGAAAAGGAGTACAAAAAGACTACACAATTGTTACCTTATTTGTCATCATGCAAAATGTCAGGCTGGATGAATCAATAGCTAGAATTCAGGTTGCCAGAAAAAATAGCAGCCATATCAGATATGCAGACAAAACTACTCTGGTGAAGTGAAGTGAAGTATAATTAAGTGATGTAAAATTAAGAAGCCTTTTGATGAGGGTGAAAGAAGAGAGTATAAAAGCTGACTTAACATCAACCAGCTGAAATTTTGGCAACTGGTCCCCATTGCTTCCTGGCAAATAAAAGGAGACTAAAGAAAAGCAGTGTCAGATTTTATGTTCTTAAGCTCAAAGATAGCTGCGGACCAAGACAGCATCCATGAAATTAAAAGATCCTTGCTCCCTAGAAGGAAAGCTATGGCTAATCTGAACAGGATAATAAAAAGCAGAGGCATCAACTTTTTGACAAAGGTCTGTATAGTCAAAGCTACGTTATTTGTTTGTCAGTAGCAATGTATGGCTACAACAGCTGGATTACTAGGAAAGCTAAGCACTGCAGAAGCAATGCTTTCAAATTGAGAAGATTTTTTCAAGTCCCTTGGATGGCAAGGAGATCAAATCAGTTAATACTAAAGAAATCAATTCAGACTTTTTACTGGAAGGTCCAATACTAAAAGTGAAGCTGAAATACTTTGGCTGCATAATGAGAAGATAGGACTCGTTAGAAAAGACACTGATGTTGGGAAAGATTGAAGGCAAAAAGAAAAAAGGATGTCAGAGGATGAGGTGGACAGATGGTGTCACAGGAGCAATGAACATTATCTTGGACAGACTTTGGGAGCTAGTGGAGGGTAGGGCCTGAATTGCTATGGTCTGTGGGGTTACAAAGAATCAGACATGACTGAATGACTGAACAACAAACATCTACAGATTTTACTATTAAATTGTGTGTGCATATATATATATATATATGTGTGTGTGTGTGTACATACAAATATACACACATGTGTATGTATATACATGTATGTGTGTGTGTGTGTGTGTGTGTGTAATGTATATAGTGGTTACAACTGGAGACAGAGTAAATTTCCACTTATACCCAGAAGTATTACTGAAGTCTTAAACTTCAAATAACTTAAAACTTAAGCAGTTTAAAAGTTTTGGGGATACCCTACATTTGCTATTTCTTAGCACAAAGAAGTGTCTTTTGTCCTCCAGGACCCACATTGACTACTTCAATTCTCTCTTAGCTAGGGTTGTTCCATACTTTTCAATTTAAAGGTCATTCTTGAGGAAAAAGATGGAATATAAATAGGAGAGGAATAGTTATGATTCTCCATCATCCATTAACATCATAACATTTGCCCACTAGAAACAATGAGGTCTGTATCTTTCCCTATTCTTCTTGTTCTGGATATAATTAGAATGGATGTCAATTACAAATATGATAATTTGACCATTTTTTTTTACAGCCAACATTACTGGGACAAGAAAAATGTAAGTGTGTGTTTATGTTGGTGTGTGTGCGTGTGTGTGTACTGTTAATCAAAAAGTGTTTCTATTATTACAGTAATGTGAAAGGTATTTGGGTGGCCTACAACAGTTAATATATTTTTCCAAAGTCTTAAACATGATAAAGAGTCTATATGTCTATAAAATACCTGAATCTTGTTTTTAATTGCTAGGAGTAAATTTAGGCACTTATTATGTTTATCATACATAATTACACTTTGATTAAATGGTGCTGTGAATGCTGTTGACTTTTCTCAATTATATATTACAAAAATACCTGAAAATATTAAATGCAGATTAATTTAAAATCCTATTTGGAGTTGACTAAACTAGAATCTTCATAAATAAAGTGATCTTTCTTCCCCAAAAGCATACCATAGAAAGCCTATGAACATACTTGAGCAAAAAAATAAAAGACCAGTCATGAATACCTTAACATCCAGGAATCTGGGGAAAATAAATGGGGACAATAAAAGATCAAGACATCAAGAGAGGATCTGGGAGCAACTTTGAGAAAAACAGGAAGAATGTGATGATGCTAATTAAGGTGAAATAAAGATTTCCTGTCCTGAATTAATAATACTGTGCTTCACTTAAGCTGTACTGTTAGATAAATTGCTATTTTTTCCCAATAGATTATTTGTTAGATGTACCATTTCCTGTGATTTACACCTCCTTCAATTTCACCATTATGATTAGTACTCCATAGTTAATCAATGGTTAGAACTTGATTTTTAAGCATGGTTATGTAATAAGATGGGGAATCATTTAGCTAATGACAAAATGTCCTTCCAGTCACAGTTTTTGACTTTCTGCTAGCACAGAGAAAAGAAACAATTAAAGACAGAGCTCCTATGTGTCCAATGAAATTTCTAAGCAGAATCACAGAATTCTGGAGTCCAAAGGGACTTTTCGCAGTCATCTACTCCAACCTCTGGTCAAAAAAAGAATTGCTGTTATAGCATACCCAATAAGTAGTCGTATATTCTCTCTGTCTAAAGATTTCCAGCACAGGAGAATCAGATACCACTTCAGGCATTCCATTTAAGTTTCAGAAGGAATTTTGATGTGTTTTGTTTCATTTTGTTTTGGTTTTTACAATGAGGAGAAAGGAGAGAGGGACAGAACAGACTAAAACAGAAGAAAAGGAAGAGGAGAGAGATGGACAGATAGAAAAAGAAACAGAGAGAGATTTGGAATGGCAGAGAGGAAATATGATCTGTGTCGGCATACTGAAAAGCAGAAGAACCCAGAACAAGAAGGAAAGTGAGAACTTTGGATAAAAGAAAAGAAAAACAATGATTGTTTTTGTTTCTGAAGAGGAAGGAGGAGGATACCCTGAAGTGGAAACAGCTATTTGTAATCCAAAGAAAAACAAATCCACGTGTATAGTCAAATGAAGGATCATTTAGTAAGAATCAGAGAAAAAAAAGGAAAAAATTAATGATGGTGAAAAGTAAAGTAATTCTAGGATGGATCAAATATGAAGAAATAATTTTTACTAGTTTGTCAGTCTATTTATTTATTGCTACTTCTACATGGTAGAGGCGTTAGGCAAGAGTTCTCTCAACTTCTAAGAGGGAAACTATTGAAGAAGGAAGGATGAAACCCCTTAATCTGATGAAAGAATGAAAAAGAAACGTTGCATAAATAAATGTAATTTGAAGACAAATTCAACAATTCGGTTAGGATTAGGGTTAGGGTTAGCTTAATAAGGATAGCATAATGCATAGAGCACTAGACTCAAATGTAAGAAAACCTAGGTTCAGATCCTGTTTCAGAAACTTACTAATTGTGAAACTGAGCAAATCATTTAACCTTTCCAATTTTTCGATTCCTTATCTGTAAAAAAGAGCAGTTTTCAGATGAAGAAATTAAAGCTATCTATAGTCAAATGAAAAAAATGTTTAAATCACTATTGATTAAAGAAATGCAAACCAACACAACTCTGAGGTACCACATCACATCTATCAAAAAGGGAAAATCATAAATGTTGAAAAAGTCATGGGAAAATTGGAACACTAATGAATTGTTGGTGAAGCTGTGAACTGATACAACCATTCTGGAGAGCAATTTGGAACTATGCCAAAAGGGCTATAAAACTGTGCATACCCTTTGAGATTCAGTGTAATACTACTACTAGGTTTATATCCCAAAGAGATCATAAAAAAAATGAAAAGAACCCACATGTACAAAAATATCTATAGCAGCTCTTTTTGGAGTAGCAAAAAATTAGAAATTGTGAGAATACCCATCAATTGGGAAATGACTGAACAAGTTGTGGTATATGAATGTAATAGAATACTACTACTACTCTATAAGAAATGATGAACAGGCAGACTACAGAAAAACTTGGAGAGGATTACATGAACTGATGCTGAGTGAAGTGCGCACAACAAAGAGAACATTGTACACAGTAACAGCCACGCTGATAACTAACTGATAGACTTAGCTCTTCTCAGCAATACAAAGATCTAAGACAATTCCAAAAGACTCATGATGGAAAATTCTGTCCATGTTTAGAGAAAGAACTATAGAGTCTGAATGCAGATTGATGAATACCATTTTCTGCTTTTTCTTCCTTTCTTGTGGTTTTTCCATTTTGGTGATTATAAAGGTTCTTTCCAAATCCATAATCCCATGATTCATTTCATTGCTATCATTATTGATTTCTATAAAATTTTCTCTCAAAAAAGTAATAATTTTTAGTTATTAAAATGTAATGGAAATACATGCTGAATTTGCCTTTTACAAAAATTTACAGACAGGAATATGGTGGGTATAAGTAACCTGTGGCATATTATAATTTATGAGAAAAAATAATTGTAGTCTATTAACCTAATATAATATAACCAATCAAGCAATCAACAAAAATTTATTAAATTAAAAACTTATTAAATGCTTACTATGGGACAGACACTGCAAAGTGTGGGGAATACAAAGAATATAGTGCAACACTTTCCACCCTAAAATTCTATTTGAATGTAATTAAGAAAAAAGAATTTGGAGGCTATGCCTCTGAAGGCATAGAACTGGGATTCAATCCTTGCCTCTAATATTTACTACCTTTGTCATCTTTAAGAAGACATTTAACTGGTCTGGGCCACATTTTTCTCATTTGTTTAAAAAAAAATCGGAGCTGAACTACATGGCCTCCTAGGTCCCTTTCAGCACTTGATCCTTTGATCATGTGAATACAAAAAAATCTGCAAACACCTTTGCGAAATAAAATAAAATGGAAAAATAGAAATATCAGAAGATTTCTAATTATGATTGTATGAGGAAAATTAAATTGAAATGAACACAGAATTATGAAGACAAAAGAATATAACAAGAAAAACAAAAATGGTGTTTTAATACTTTATACTTTGAAATAAATATAATTATAAAAGAATTATTATCTTTACAAATAATAAATATAGCTATTTTCATTCTTTTTAATTTTATGTTTATATATATATATATATGTATACATATATATATATATTATATAAGAGATAGCTAGATTGTATAGTGGATGGAGTTCTAGATATGGAGTCAGGAAGACCAGAGTTTGAATCCTTCCTTAACCACTTATTAATTGTATGCCTGTGGGCAAGTCATTCAATAGGTTTTAGAATCAGATTTCTCATTTGGAAAATCAGGATACTATCTATTTTACAGTGTTGTGGCAAATGTAAAGTTTTATAAACTTTACAGAGTTGTAAAAAGCTAGCTATGAGTAATAATACTAAAGACATTATCAATAGCATATATAACTAGAAAAGGAGGTGACCTAGTCGTGGAATGAAAGTGCGAAATAGGAGAAAAGCAAACCAAGTATTACACTGGAAACCCAAACATGTTAAACTGACGAGAAAAACCTCCCTGGGCACTAAGAAGATTCCTGTAAGGACGATTTTAAGAATAAAATTAACAGTGTAAGATCCATGATCTGCACCAAAGCCGTGAAGGGAACAGCTAAATTTATATGATCAGAGATACATCTCAGTGTCTAGATAAAGATTTAAATAATCTTAGTAGTAAAAGAAGAATATTCCAGCCACTGAGAAGTGTGAACCAAGATACAGGCATAGGAAAATATAGCATATTTATAGTAGAGAGGAAACGGTGGTGGTTTGTGGGGTTTTTTTGTTTTTGTTTTGTTTTTGCAGAAGTATAGAGTATGTGAAGAAGAATCAGGCTGAAAAGGCAGTAGAAATCTTTGAATATCAAAGCATTCGAAATTGGTTTGGCAGGTAAGAGGGAGTCATTGAAGATTCTGAGTCGATGACTGATGTGATTAAATTTATGTATAAGAAAAACAATATGACAGCAATGTAAAGATAGGTTACAGGGATGGAGGTGTGAATAGGAGGAAATACTACATTACAATGGGTGCTGAAATAATCCAAGTAGGTGACAAAAGGGACTTCACTTGAATAGTGGCTGTGAAAATAGAAAAAGAAAGGATACTAGGAATATTGAAAAGGTAGGATTTTTTTATTGGACTTTACATGACTGAATATGGGAATTGATGGAAAAATGGGAAAGATAAATATAATCTTTCAAACATTTGAGAAGAAGGGAGGGTAGACAGGGACCAGGGAAGTTTTGTTTTGCTTTTTTTCCTTGACCTTCATTCCATTTTCCTTTCTTTTCAGGATCCTACACCTAGGCCTAATCATTAAGCAGGAGGGAAAGGAAAGGATATTTCAAGCCCAACCACTTAGTGAAATTCATGGTTCATCAAGAAGTAAGTTTTTTGATAGGTATGAGATAATTAGCTGACAATGGGTCATATGTAAGTAATAAATTGAGCAGCCTGGCCTACAGCTACACTACAATAGCTAGTCAATAAGTCCTCATTTGATTTATTGAAAATACACCTTATGCCAAATACTTACCAAGGTTTTTAAGATAGAGGTTATCCAGCATGGTATATTTCCACATTTTGTCAGGCTAAAGCTCTATCTTAATATCTTTTTTGTCTAATAGTCATGGACAATATGGAAAAGAGAACAGCGTTTTGAGGAAAATTATCCCAGTTGTGTGATTCTTGGCAAGTCACTGGCTCACAGACCACTAAGGTCCATTTCAGCTCTAAATAAATAATTAAGTTATATGAGATAAAAGAAACAAAAAGAATAGCTCTCCTCCAAGGAAGAAATCAGACTGGTTTCACTGAGTCCCTTTCTCCCTGGCAAGAAGAAGACATGAAGATGGATACAGTAAAGCTACAGTGACTGCTGTCTATTCATGACTGCAATTTCTGACTCTACAGGAACTCTGCCAACCCCTGTCCTGAGCCTAATTTATCATGATCAGTTTATCTGAGATAGCAAGAGATCTACATATCCTAGACTGATATATTTGTAAAAGGTTCCATCTCCCTGGATTATAAACCTACTATAAAGTTCAGACCCCCTAATAACCTACAGACCAACTGGTGGTCAGGCTAGGGTTAAGTTCCTCAGAAAAGTTATATATGTGTATGTTTTAATTTTCCTCATCAAGCCAATATAGGCACGCAGAAGACAGCAGTGAAATGAAACTCATATGTCTTCCTATATCCTTCCTATACAAGCGTGCGTGTCATCTAAATCAGTTTGCATGTGATAAACAAATCCTACAGTTACATCAACTGGGCATGAAACATGTCTGCGGCTTAGAGACCCCAACTTGACTTGTAAAACGAAAATCCCATCAGTCACTGACCTTGCAGATGACACGGATATATGCTTGTAACCCCTATGGCATAGCAGGATTATCGAAGGCACATTGAGACTATTTCTGAACTTAACAAGTTGCTAGAATATACTAGTCAGATCTCCACCTCAGACATATCCCTATCTGACCTGAATCCTGCAGCAATCTAAGAATGGGACGACTGGAACGATCTCCACGTAGACTGAATTCTTCCCAAAATCTGTTGCATCAAATAGGAGAAGAGAGGAGAAAAGAAAGGAATTCATTAACTACTAGGTGCCAGACACTGTGCAAAATGCTTTAGAAATACTGTCTCATTTGAATCTCTCAACAAGAGATTGTGAAATTAGTGTTATGTACCTATCTATGAACCAATACTGCAGATTATATCACTGCTTCAAACACAAAAAAAGATAGTGAAAGTTTACATATTCAGAGAGGCACAGTTTCCAGGACTAGAAGATGATCATCCTATTGCATCTGGGGCAGAGTACTGTATTCAGTCTGGGGGTGCCACATTTTGCCAGTGAACAAAATTATAAATTAGACATTGCCCAGAGGAGAATAACAAAGATAATAAAGGTCCATCAGATAATGTCATACGTGAATAGTTAAAAGAAGTGGAGATGTAAAGTTGTTCTTACCTTTTTTAGACTAGAAAAGAAAACATTTGAGAATATGATCATTGTTTTTTAGCATATGAAACAATCTCGTGTGGAAAGGGATTATTGCTTGCTCTAAGAGTAGAATGCAAGAGGCAAAAATGACAGAGGCAGGTTTTTACTTAGTGTAGAGGTTTGATAACCACTTGGTGCTCATGTTTCATTGGGAATCTTGTTTTTTGCAGGATGGTCAGTGCAGGGAGAGGGAGAGGTGGGGGGGGGGGGCGATATCAGTGGGCTGAATGGCTGCTGAAGTCCTTAACGCTTAAACTTTTAATTCTATGAAGAATGTCCAGAACAGGGCTCCCACCAAAAAGATGGAGGACTGACCCAAGAGGACAGAGAGGAGAGTCATTGGCCTCAGAATTAGAATTAGTCCTTCTTCCTCTCGAATTAAAGGATAGTAAAGTTGGTGAAAATGTTACGAATATCTGAGGTACAGAAATGGAGGGAAAAGGAATCACTTCAAAGTTGACTTTGATTTTCTTGGTGAAATTGGTGAATTGCTACTGTGTGAAAGGAAGTGAATAGGAACAGCTACAGGTGCCTAGAGGGAAGAAGAGAAGCTTGGAATAGATTGCAGTAGGGAGTATGATAAGGAGTCAATCAGAAAAGAGGATTCTCAAGGATTCTTATGCAGCAGTGATGGCCAGATAAGATTAGACAGTGTGTAAATATGCAATATCTCCACCCATATCATATTTATATGATATCCTCCAGCAAAATTCTACAGTTTAGGAGTAGGATAGGAGTAGGTAGAGAGTGGGTAGTTACCTAAGGCTGAGAGTTGTAAAGACAAGGGATTCAAGAGCAGAGGGCAGAATATGCTGGATTGGTTCATTAGTGTTAAGATATCAAAAAGATAACAGAGAATCCAGGGCAGAGATGATGACCAGGAAAGTTGTAGTGACTACAAAGAATGAATTCAGGAACGAGGCAAAAGGGAAAGTCAAAAGACAGGAGATGCTGTATAGGGTATTCTAGGTGAGGTACAGGTTGAACTAGATAGATAGTCCCTTAGATCCCTGATGACTGAGATTCTCTGATCCCTATACAGTTGACAATTTTTAAATTAAAAAATAAATAAATACTGCCCGTACAATGGTGAAATTACAATATACCTGCTTTGTTGTTGTGTTTAATAAATCAACATTTTTTCAGATGGATGGTTGATTAAAATAACTGTATTTCACTTTTTTGAATTATAGTTTTTAAAATTAATCTATGTACCTAAAGGGGGGCATTGTTGTATGATGGAAAGGAAAATGAATTGATAATCTTGGCTCTGTAATAATCAGTGTTTCCAGGGCTTAGCACAGTGTCTGAAATTAAGTGCTTCATATAATACTTGCAGTCTTGACTTCTTGTCTTAAAGTACAATTTCACCGAGCCTCAGTTGAATCATCTGTACAATGAGATGACTAGACTGGATATACGCCAGGTTTCCTTACAGCTCTGAATTCTACAATTTCAAATTGAGGTTAGGCATTGATGTAACATGCTAAAAAATGTAGCAAACAAACAAATCGTTCTGTTTAATATAAGTAGAAGGTGGGGATAAGAACACCAGGAGACTCCACAGTAAAAAGAAACCTTATTGAAAAGCTTTTGACATAACCTGAGATACAACTACTAAAGCATGCACAGGCTAACAAGAAAAGAAGTCTTTACCCTAGTCATAAATAGCTTACCAAAGGCAAAGTATACAACCTTGGCAGTGGCCACTTACAAGACTGTGGTAGAAAGCTGTGCTTGGATTTGTCGGGAATCAATACAGAGAGTAAGCTGTCAGCTTGTTCCACGGTGTCAATATCTCAGGTTGGCTGCTTCCACTGAAGCTCCCGTGGAAACAATTTCCAAAAATAGACTACTGAGTGACATGTCACATAGATCAAATGATTGACTTGGATCCACTAGCTATATGGAGTGAGACAGGAAAAGGCAACATTAAATGACATTAAGTCTTTGAAGAGAGAGGCAGCATGACATAGTGCAGGGATGAGGAACCTGTGGCCTCAAGGCCACATGTGGCCCTCTAGGTCCTCAAGTACAGCCCTTTGACTGAATCAAAACAGTTTGAGAACCTAGAGAGCCACATGTAGCCTTGAGGCAGTGGATTCCTCACCCCTTGCATAGCGGATAAGAAGTGAAGCTTGGAGTCAGAAAGCACTAGATTCAAGTCTGACATCTGATACATACTGGCTATGAGACCCTAGGCAAGCCACCTAACCTTTCAAGGTCCTAGGCACCTCTTTAAAATTATGAGCAACGAAGAAGGTACTGGTCTGCAGTGGCTGAGTGAATTTCTATACTTGGAATTCCAAACACAAATTAAATCACAGGTCCAACTTCAAGATGTTAAACAATTTATACATCAGAAAAATTTTAAAGAAATAGCAAGCGCTAAGCCAAACAAGTTTATATGTGAAATGCATATGATGAAATGACAATATCTGGACACCAGAAATTCAAAGGATTCACTGAAATTGAAAGCTTTCTACAATCTTTTAATCTGTCTTTCCACACTGATTCCACAGTACTCTTCATCACATTCTCTATCTATCCAGCCAAACTGAACTACTTACCCATCCCTGTATATGACATTCCATCTCCCCTTCTGGATTCTCACACAGGCTATCCTTCCCATATGGCATTTTCTCCTTCCTCATCTGTATCTCTTGGATTCCTAGCCTAGGTCAGGGGTTACCTCATGGATGAAGTTTTTAGGAAAGCAACACTACCCCTAACCCCCACCCATTGAAATTAATATGTATTTACTTGGTACAAATTTTGTTACTGTTCATCCAGTGACAACAAAGGTGATATTTTGACTTGCCCCAGGAACTAGATTTCAGCGAGGCACAGTCGTACAAAGTCATCAGCATCCCTCTCTCTTCCAGAGTCATTGAAGTTCAGAAGCAGGATAAAAGTCAAGAAAACTGGCAATGTCCCCATAGATGACCTTGGCATCTTCAATGTCTGATCTAGCTCTAAGCACTCTGTAGTACCTGCTTTAGCTACTTTCATGGCAAAGGAAAAGAATTATTTTTATCCACTCATTCCGTTGGGGAAAGTCTTCACATGCTTGGGGTAGACATCTCCCTAACACACTGATGGGTTTGAGGCCTCTCAATTTCCCTCAATCTGGTTTAGCCCTTCTGCCAACCCCTTTACTAGGGTTGTATCCACTGCCTATGTCATCCCTTCTTGGAGCCACAGGTAAGAGTTGAGTGCCAGGTAAACATCAAAGGTGGATGAGCAGCCCTGGAAAGGCTCAGCAAGCTCTCATACGAGAGGTGCTAGTCCTCCTTGGATGTCCCATATCCCACAAAGATTTTCTTTTTATTTATTGATGTTCATATTCCTTCTCCCTAACACTTTGAGGGCAGGGCGTATTTTCATTTTTGTCTTTGTTTTTAGGACTAGTCAAGTACTCACACACAGCACATTGTGAAGTGTTTAGTGTTATTTCACTTAATAAATGCTTGTTAAATTGAATCTAGTAAGCTACAAACTGGTTTCCACGTTCACTGGTGTTGAACTGAAAAAGAAATGCAGATATGTAATATAATAAGAATTCACCAAATTTGATTTTTGAAATTACTTTCAACCCATTAAAATATTTCTCTAGAATAAAACAATACTTGGAGTGAGTAAATACTTAACTAAAACATCAAGATAATAAACTTACACTCACTATTATTTGATATTTTGGATGTGAAAAACTTAATTCTATTGGAATTAGGAAACATGGATCTTACTATTAGTCCTATGGCTACTAAAATGACCTTGGGCAATTTAATGGATCTCTCTGGGCTTCAGTTTTCAATCTGTTTAATATGTAGATTAGACTAGATGATGGCTAGGGTCTCTTCCTGCTCTAACAATCTGGCTTTTAGATTTTTCTATATTAGCAGTGCCATAAGGAAACCTTAGAGTAGAAGTGATATGTTTATCTGAATGTCTTAAAATTTAGGTTTGAAGTTGTTCTACATTAAGCAAGAGCAGAAAAAAAAGACCAGTGATCAGCATTATAATACTTCTCTGGACTTCATCACTTCCAGAAATTCATCATTCCCCAAAATTAAATAAATTCAGAAACTCACACCTGTTCAGATCATTTCCCTCCCTGGATGCATGACATCATAATGTCAGGTAACCAGACTGTCAGTAGATCATGAGCTCCCTGAGAGTGGGAACTATCTTATGCTTTTATTTGTATCCCCAGCTCTTGGCACAGTGTCTGGCACAAAGTAGATATTTAACAATGTCTATGACTATGATAGGAGAACTATAACAGGAAAAATAATTTAATTATGTTAAAATTATAGAATCATGAATTTTAGATTTGGAAAAGACTTCATATACACACTTACACACATTTATTATATACACACACATATATGTGCATGTTTGTATATATGTATGTATATATGTGTGTATATATGTACATTTACATGTACATAGAGAGAGATAATTCCTCATTTTGCAAGTCAAGCATACTCATAAAAATTATGGAGATAAAGTGCTGGACCTGGAGTTAGGAAGACATAGGTTCAAATCAATCCTCAGCCACTTAGTAGCTGTACGACCCTGAACAAGTCACTTAACTCCTGCCTCAGTTTCCTCAATTGTAAAATGGGAATAATACTAGCACCTAACTTGTAGTGTTGCTGTAAGGATCAAGTGAAAGAGTATTTGTAAAGCTCTTAGCACAGCACCTGGCACATAACAGGTCCTTAATAAATGCTTATTGTCTTCCCCACCTTCCTTCCTTTTTTAAATGAGGAACTTTACATAGATGATCTCTGAGGTTCCTTCTATCCTTACATATATGATCTGATGTAAATGAGACCTAGGAAGGTGAATATACTTGCCTAACACTATTCATATAGCAGGTAGCAAAGCTAGTGTCCAAAACCATATCCTCTGATACTAGATCTAAGATTCCACTAGGCACACCATACAACACTTGTAACTTGCCTCAGCGTCAATACATATCAATTAATGTTACCCTGCTTTTGACCAAATCTGATGATGTTTTACAGAAGGACATCCAAGTACTCTGTTATATACTGGAGATGAAACTCCTATGTGGCTAAAAGAATGCTGAGAATGATGTTCCTTACCTGAAAGTAAGGAACTTAACCAGTATGTTGCTGACTTCTGACATCCAAGTTGAATTGTTTCTATGAAACACTGATTCAAAATATGAACTGCCATTTCTACACAGAAAAATGCACCCTCTCTTCCCATACAGTTTCTACATACAGTTTATCAATAAAATAAGGGAAAATGTCAAGTGAAAGCTGGGACAAGGATTAGGAAAGGTACTATATAGTAAATTGTCATTATTATCATTTTTCTTTATTTTGCCTCAGAACTGGGATGGAAAGGGCTCATGTTTAGAAAAATATACAATTAAACATTAAATTTGATAAATCAGTAGAACTGGTGGAATGCTATAATGTTACAGTATTTTAAACTTTAGAATTCAAATTTTCTGACTATTGTATGACACTAAATGTACCTTTATTGATGATTTTCTTAAATTAAGTCCAGAAAGAATGAGGTGGATAGATATATAAATAGAAAGGAAGGAGGAAGGAAATAAAAAGAAAAAAGAGAGAGAGAGTCTAGGAAAGAACAATTAAAATTAAATGTGTCATTAAAATTTCTTAGTGCCCTATTGCATAAGAATACCTATGGAAAGCTGTATAGACAAAGGAACAGAATAACGGACTCTAATGAAAAGTGATGATTTCAAGGTTAACCCAAGGAATTACCATCAAAATCCCCTCAAATTTCAAGGTACTGGATTTGACTTTTCATCTCTTTGTCAGGTGGGCAATTTTTGTTTTCATTCTCTTATAAAGTAATAGTGGATCTATGAAATGTTCCTAATTCCCCTCTTATTCCGGAAGATTTTTATATCATTCTGAGGAGGACTCAAGTAGGGGATTCTCTGGGGTTAAGAGGCATGAGATTCTACCCTTGAAGATGGTCTGTCTACAATTTAATCATCTAGAGAAGATTTTCAGATTCTACTTGGCACATATTTTTTCGTTGTTTCTATCAATATCATGAATTTCAGTCTTATTTACCAAAAAATTAAACATCCAAATAGGAAAGATATTCACAACAATTACCTCTGATAAAGTTCTAATATATGATCTGAATACATAAAAAGTTGATTAAAATGTCAAAAATAAAGTCAGTTTTCAAAGAAAAATGCAAAATATCAACAATCATATGAAAGAACAATCCAAGTCACTAAAAATAAGAGAAACATAAATTAAAACAACTCTGAGATTTCACCCCACAACCATTAGAAAAAATGACTTGGATTGTTCTTTCATATGATTGTTGATATTTTGCATTTTACCAACAAAAACATGATGACAAATTTTAGAGGGGCTGTAAGAAGACAGGTACAATAATGCACTCTTGTAAAGTTGTGAATTGGCCCAACCATCCTAGAAAATAATTCAGAAGTAGACTAGAAAAAAAATCATTAAATTGTACATATCATTTGACATCACTACAGTAGGATATATACTTCCATGAATGAAGGAAGGAAGGAACAACACTTTAGCCCATGCTTATTATGTCCAAACCATTTGACTAATACCTGGGGATGCAAATAATAAAACAAGACAATACCTATTGATAAGGAGCTCACATTTTAATAGAGGGTTAAAATAGTATAAATATATAGGTAATTTCACCTGCGTCAGATAAAAGGCTGCAGTAGCATAGCAGATGAATAGTAATGCATCTACTTTAATTTACTTCAGTAAAGCTTTCTGATGTTGAACATTTGAAAGTGCCAAGGACTCTGGTGAGAACTTTCTTTTCTGATCAATGAGGTCAAAGTCAGAGGAAAGGCCTTACATTTACAAAAATAATCCTAATGGCACTTTTTGGTAAGCAAAGAACTGAGGGTAAAGTGGAACAACAATTAAAGAACAGCTAAATAAATTATGATATCAGACAGGGATGGAATATTATTGTATTATAAAAGAGGTATGAAGAATTTGGCTATTTGGTGAACCTAGCAGGAATTGCTAGAGAGCAAAAGAAACAGACAAGAGAACAATTCACTCATGAATTTAAACTGTATTAATTGAAAATAAAACATAATTGCCTGAATGAGATCTTAAAAGGACAGATCAGTTTTGTTTTTCCACAAACCTGTCCAATACACATAACAACAACAACAGCAAACAAAGTAATTGAGGGCCAGATTAAGGGAAAAAAAATGAAAGCTAAATCCACAAAATAAGAGACACACCACAAAAGGTAAAAACCTCTGAAGTAAACTTAGAGAACTAAAATACGTGTCATTCTTCCATTCCTATCCCCAGTCCCTTCCTGGGAATCTCACATTAGTAACTTACTCTAAACCAATACACACACACACACACACACACACACACACACACACACACACACACACACACACACCACATTGATTCTTCACAATCACCAAAGGAATAACAGAGCAAGTTTTTAAAATGGGACAGAAGACATGGCATCAGAGAATCGGCTAGAGAGGGAAAGACTTCTATGGCTGTAGAAATGAGAAATAGAAATTCATAGAGGCCCAGGAAAGATGCCAGCCAGACCTTCATATCCACAATGTATGATCACTGTGAGTGCCCAGTCCCAAGTTATGAAGTTGTGAAGAGGAGAAAGTTCAAAGACTGGGGAGGGAAATCAGTGATAAAGAATTAGAAATGCAAGAAAAAGCTGAAAGGAAAAAACTCTGGGTATAAAACTAGCTCCTGTATATAAACCTGTGGAAATACTCATAAAATCAGAAGGAAAATGAGCAAAAAAAACAAAGAAAAGGTGGAGTACTTTAAACAAGTATTATGAGAAGAAAGCAAACAAGTAAGAAATCATGGATGAAAAAGATAACTATGGATAACCCAGAGATCATGGATCAATGTCAACATGCTCAAAAATGGCTAAACAAAAAATAAAGCTCTTAAAAATATGAAGGATTCATTTGGAAATAAGGGGTCTCAATGTGCAAGCAAAATAAAAAAATATACCACACAATTGAGCAATTTCCTAAAAAAAAAAAAAAAAAAAGATGGCCTCTGAGAGAAATAATGACAGATTTGGAACATGAAAAAGATAGAAGTGAATGAAAATTCAGCAGAAGACAAGACAATGGTATCAACTTTAAAAGAAGACATAGATTTCATACCAGCCCACTAGGATTCCCAGATTTAATTTAAAGCTCATGGGTTTGAGGAAATAACATGAAAATCTAGGAAAAGAAAAAACCTAGAATATTAAACTTCAAAAAATTGCCCAACACTTTTGAATATTGAAAAAGATATTGACTGAATGAACCCATAGAGTATCACCTGAGAGAAACAACTCAGGCTTGAAACTCCAAAATATCTTAATTAAATTTCACAATTTAAATTTTTAAAAATAGACAATTATGTAAGGGGCCAGGAGAAAGCTCATCTATGAAAGAACATGACCTAGAATAACATAGGATCGGATCAAAATTATAAAAAATATGAGAGAATAAGGGCATATGACATTCTAAACTGCAAGAGTTCAAACAGTAACCCAAAATAACATGTCCTAC
The DNA here is from genome assembly GCF_028372415.1 of Notamacropus eugenii. NCBI lineage: Eukaryota > Metazoa > Chordata > Mammalia > Diprotodontia > Macropodidae > Notamacropus > Notamacropus eugenii. The sequence continues at coordinate 296,812,528 of NC_092875.1, read as the reverse complement.
AAAGCTCAGTTTAATTGTGGATGGAAAAATATGAACCTTCCATAAAACAGAAGCACCTTGGGGTATGGGGAAGGGAGGGTAGGATATTTGGCTTGCATGTATTCCAAACAAGAGAAATGTAAGAAAGGTAAATAACTTTTATCATCAAGAAAAGTCTAATTAAATCAATTCTGTCATTTGTCCTTTTTAAAAAAATTAAAATAAAGCTTAAAAAGAACTAAAAGAGCCAAAAAAAGACCTAAGGGGCTAAAGACAGAAGAAGGTCTTTAAAGGATAAAAAGAGATGAATTAGTATACATGGACTAAATTCTCCATTTTCCTATAAGTGAATCAATAACTTGGTGAGGGAGGGAGGAAAGAAAGATAACAAGGAGAAATTAGATGAAGAGGAAGTGGCAGTATAAGAGACAGGGGACTGGGCGGGGGGTATCCCTCACCCAACAGGGAGCTGAGCACAGAAAGGATCATGACTTGGTCTAAAGTAAATACAGGACAGACAAGAGTAGAAGGTTGTGTTAACCCCTGAAGAAGGAATGGGAAGATCACACCAAAGAACATTCTCATTGAGGGAATCTTAGAATCCCTTTTTGTGTATTTGTTTTAAATGACATGAACATCCACCTTACTCTCCTCTCCAGGAAAAGAGCACCTCTCACTACTGAATTCTATTCCAGGAGTCTGTATTAATAGACAATACTCATGGTGGTAAGGAAAACTGGAGACTGAACTCAAGTCTTAGAAGCAGTGAATGATGATGCTAAGGTCAAGGGGTAAGACATGGGACACCAGTGGGACTCACAGTGCTTCCTTCTAGAGCTGCTTCCTTCATGAACTGATACTTCTGTAAGTAATCCACAGCAGAAAACAAGCAGAATAGAGCATGATCAACAAAGCAATAACAAAGAAATGGAACAGAAAAGAAATCAAACGATACTATGTAGATTCTACCCTCATGAGAGACAGAGAATGGAAAAGGATGAAATAAGGGTAGAACCACTGAAATGGAAGACAGATTTCATAACTGATGAGGAGGAAGAAATGAAGGGTTAAAAAGTGAAAAAATTCTTTTTCAAAAAGTATAAGAAAAGATCTTATTTAACAGTTTAGGAGGGGAGGAGAGATTTTGAAGAGAAGGATCTAAGAGTAGTGGGGGAAACAAAGTAGAAAGAGAGACAGAAAATAACAATAAGAGATATCAAACTTGAATCAACAGAGGGAGGACCAATGATGGAGTAGATGAAGTATGGAAAGGAAAAGGTTTTTATTGATTTTGTATAAATAACTCAGAATTCTTAGATTTAACCTTCTTTCTCTGAAATACTCTTCAAAGTAAACTGAAACCATTAAAATATTTCTCTTTTTGTACACTCTGATACCTGAATGTCAGGCACTGGGAAAATTGAAGGGCAAGATGTCAGAACAAATACAGCCCATTCAAAAATCCTGAGTTGGAATCCTACCTCAGTCACTTACTATCTTTTTTACACTAGGCAAATTACTTCAGCCCTGTGTGCCTCTATTTCCTATTAATTGTAAATAATAGTCACAGGACTGTTATGAGGATCAAATGAGATAAAACACATAAAGATTTCCATAAAATCTTAGACAGCAGTTAGTAGAGGTTCTTTATTTCTATGCCATGGGTCCCTTTGGCAATCTGGTGAAGTGCAAGGATCCCTTGCATTTCAGAACTGATATCAGAAGGATATCATTATATGTATTAAAATACAAGGAATTACTAATGAAATGAATTATATTAAGATATAGTTACTAATTCTTTTTAGAAAGTTCATAGACAGCAGGTTAAAACCTCTTCACTAGATATTTGCTTGTTAACCCACAATAAGAAAATTGGTGACCAAGCACACTCCACTCTTCTAGGCAAAAAAGCTGTCAACTGTCAGTGCAGAATGCATGCATTTTCTGACGTGGCTAAAGTACTGGTTTGTTTTTCTTTTCTTGTTACAAGGGAGGATTCCATGTGGTAATGGTAGGAGTCATTGAGAAGTGACAGTGAAGTTTTTTAAAAGTATCAGAACTGCAGATAGTTACGTTGTGGATGGAGTGTTAGAGCTGGAGTCAGTAATGGCTAGTTCAAATCTGGCCTCAGACATGAACTAGCTAGGTGACCTCGACAAGTCCTTTAATTTCTCTTTACCTCAGTTTCCTTAATTGTAAAATGGGGATAACTATAGGATCTAATTCCCAGGGGTGTTGCATGAATAAAATGAGGTAATATTTATGAATCTCTTTTACAAATATAAATATATATGCGTATAGAAATATATGCAAACATGTATATGCATATAAGTATATGTGCTAGCATTCAAAGTACTTGAATATAGCTATCATTTCTCTCAAAAGTTTTTCTTCTTCAACATAAACTTCACTAGTCTCTTCGACTCTTCCTAATATGGTGATACCCTCTGGATCCCTTTCTGTGGTTACCTCTTTTGGAAGCGCCCCAGTTTGCCTATGCCTTTCACAAGCAGTGGTCACCAGACTTCAACATAGCATTCCAAATGCAGTCTGACCAGGAGAAAGGACAGCAGCATTACTATCACCCCCTGAGCTCTTAGTGCTCTCAGTCCATTATATTTCTTTTATTGCAACCTACGATCTTGAGGCTACCAGGTAATGCTTCTCTTAGCGGACTTGAAGTCAGCTAATGTCCCCGGGTATTTTTCCCATCAATGGTATTCTCACCATTCCTCACCCATCTTCTACTTGTGCTATGAATATTCTATCCTAAGTATAGAATTCTTTATTTTTCCCTATTCAATTTTCATCTTAATAGAACTGGTTCCTAAATCAAGCATGTTGAAATATTTTTTTTAATTTTAATTCCATGCTGCATCATAGTAGGTACCTTAGCTTGGTATCACCTAGAAATCGAATAAGCTTAACTTCAATGACTTAATCCAAGGCACAGGGGGAAAAAGGAAAGAAAAGAAAAGAGCATATCTCCAGGTCAAAAAACCAATGATAATAAAAAATGCCATATCATATGGCAAGAGTTTGAGAACTCAAAACCAAGTGAATGATCATTGGAAAAAAAAAGCTAAAAAACACAGGCCTTAATGTATAAATGTTCAGGATGATTTGGGAAATGTATTTTTTTCCTATAATTTTCTAAAACCTAAAGATTTTCCTAGGTAAAGAATTTAATTTAAATTTAAAAGTTAAGTACTAAATTAAATACTAAACAGTTTCTAATTTTACATGAACACTTGATATGTGTCTTCATTAGCTTATGATAAAAGATTTTCTATTTTTGAGGCAAATTTTTAAAAAAGTTCTTAGGTAGCAATCACTTGCCAAAAGACTAGTAATTAAGTGAGCTGAATTTTATGGAAATGAGTATCAAATCCTCCTTAAATTACATATGATTTTAAAAATCAAAGTTTATATTCAACCCCCCACTACCTGGAGACCACCACCGGCCAAAGACCTTCCCAAGTGTTTAGGTCTCATGCAAAAATCCACATTCACTTTAATGGCAGTTCAGAGGAAATAAATCTGTTGACATACTTGCCCTCTGTTATCCAACTTCTAGTAAATAAGCAACCTCAATTCTATAATTTCCAGAATTGTGCAATAATGGGAAAAAAATTAAAAGTCCAAAAAGCTAGGCTACAGCTAACCATGTAGCACTATAGTTTTCTATAGCACTATATCTAAAATTACAATTAATTTCAAAATATTAAACTAAATTTTAGAACTCATGAAAGTTACCTTTTTTACTTCTGCTAGAGAAAATCCAGATAACTTCCTTGGATTATTAAAGCCAAGAATGCAGTATTTCTGCTCTGTTATCAAGTTGTAAAGGTTCTACTTGAGATAAAAAGAAATCTTACAGAAAATGCTTAACTCATCATACAATGTTGTTGGATATTTTTTTCCTTGTTGCTTGGAAGGGGGAAAAAAAGAAACTGCTGAATTTCTGTCACTTCTTGAAATACTATCTTCAAGTTAATGTGGAAGGATAATATGTAAGGAGGAAAAGACAAAAGAGTATCAAAAAACTGCTGAACAGTGGACGCAGAAGAGACTATGAAAAAATATCCCCTCTCTCTTGAAGACAATAGTACTTAGGGGATGTGCAATCTGCATTTTAAAATAGGACTTGTATCAGCAAAGTATGAAAAAGGAGTTGATTTAATTCATATTATACAAGCCATTATAAGGTACATGAATCTACTACCAGTTCAAGGGCAAAGAGTCAGCATCATTTTAGATAATAAAATCATATCCTTTGTTTAAGAGTTTAATATAAATTGCATTGGTGAGAATACACAGACAGACATGAGCACACACACACACACACATACACGCACACGCGCGCACACACACACACACACACACACACACACACACACATACACACACCCCTACAACAATGACAATGAGTCTCAATTTTTCAGACCAGTAGTTTTAGGCCAGGTCCATGAATTTGTGGACTTAAGCTAGGGGCAGCTTAAGCAATTCTAATAAATATGGTCTGAGGAAAACAAACTCTGTGCTTAATTTGAGAAGGTGGGAACTAAAATTTACAGACAAATTCTACTTCTCCTGCCACAACTTTTCTGATCACATCTGAACCATAAGCAATTTCTCTTGATATTTCTACATCAAAATTTCTGGCACTGGGGGAACTAGGGATGGTAATAGACATAGGGCATCACAGCCCACAAAACTCCTATCCATGAAAGTAATTGTAGAGGACTAATATCCATGAGCCTCTGCTAAGCTTTTTTGAAAAACTGCTTAGCACCCCACCTATAGTAGATGAGTTTCTTTGTATATTAAACTGCTAATTTATAATATGTGATGTCACCATTTTTTCCACAGTAAAAATAGTTCCATAAAAGGGGGAAGGCATCTCTACTTAGAATCTATTGCTACTATTACTTTGTAGAGGACTTGGGAATTAGGGTATGTTTGATTCTGCAACATACTCAGCACACATGCATGTATGCATACAAGCATATATACATACACATACATATATACACACATAAACACAAGTACATACACTTATGTACTTGTACACATACATGTGCACATGAATACAGACAAAAAAAGTAGAGTCAATAAATAGAGATGCCACACCCACTTTTTTTAAACTTTTCGCTATGGAAAAATTGGCTGTTATATATTCCAAATGAGTAATTCAATACACAAAAAAACTCATCTACTCTAGGAAGAGTGCTGAGAAATTTTTTGAAAAACTTTACAAAGGCTCATGAGTATGATCTCTACATATATACTTATAGAGAAGGGGTAGGAAAAGGTGGCATATTTTCAGGGATCGGGGAGAACTTTGAGATTCAAAGGTAAACTGGTTTGAAATTAGACTGTGTAGAATCTTGAATACTAGCTGAAGTCTCTATTCTATTTGACAGGCAATGAAAAGTCACTAGGGAATTTTGAAAAATTGAGTCCTATTATCAGATGTGTTAACATTAGGAAGCAATATGTTGAAAGAATCAAAAAATAAGAACTTGAAGACAGAGACCTATTAGATACCTGGTTGGATATGAAGAGTGACATTAAGAATGGTAAGGAGGAGAAAAATTAAAGAGATACATGGAAATATTCATATGAGATCCATACCTCAACGTTTGCAAGTCATTTACTCAACTCAGTCAACTAGCCTACTATGTACCAGGCTCTGTGCTAAGCACAACTATTCTACATCTAGCAAATCCAATTTTATCAATTAAGCTAATCATATTTTTTATATTTAATAGAATATCATACACTTGTTGCATTTGGGCATAGTGATTTTCTTTAGTGTTTTTATATATTTTACTACTGAACTGAAACTAAAATCCTAATAAGAAAACTTCTTCTACCAATCAACAATCTTCTACTGATCAAGAGCAAGATCTTCTTTTCAACTCAGAGTTACAGAAAGTCACCTGGGGTACTGAGAGATAATGTTACCTGCTTAATGTCACACTGCCAGTCAGCTATTCCTGATTTCAAAGTTAGCTTTATACACTATACCAAGATACTTTCAGTGAAAGACAAACAGGTACCAAAATGAGAGACAGAAAGAAAGAACACACATAGCAAAAATGGCAAGTAATTCTGTTTTCGTACAGTCTTCCCATGCCCCTATAAATGTTATCAGCCCGTACAATTAATCAAATAGTGACGGAAAGGACGAAGCTCTGGCCATGCTAGATCTCAGTTATTAGTCCTGAATTTCATATACATACAAAATTTAAAAATGCAAACTTCATATTCAGCAGCAGAGCTACTATACTGGATCATCCAACTAATAGAATCTTTACACCAAAGATTATATGAGATGAACTGTCTTGATTTCCCCTCTGCCAGGGGAGGGGGGAGGATTCTGAAACCTATCTATCCTTGGAATTATAACGTCAAACCAATACCATGTTTAGGACTGAGTTTCATGAAATGTAAGGTAGGATTTGATCTCTATCACATTGGGACTTTTTGAACTACAATGAAGCAGAGAAGAGTGGAATTCTGGAGTTCTTCATTTTACAGAGGGACAGATAGAAGGGGACAGTGATGGAGCAGGAAGTAAGTGAGTCAAATGGGGGAAGATATATTATTTGAATGAGGATCAAGATACAGCATTGGAAAGGCAATTTGAAGAACCAAAACACATCTGCCCAGTCAAATGTCATCTCTGACTGAGAAGGATAACTACCGTTTTCTCCAAGAGAAAGGGGAAACATTGAAATGCTCCAGTGCTCAACTGGCTGTCTCTCTACTTGAGATGTAAATCAGCTTGTCAAAGGTTTGTCTAATGAAATCTGTTTTAACTTCTGATTTGTTTCTTGAAAACATCTTACCCATGACATGAAACTATGATTAATCATAACTTTCTAGCAAGGTATGTCTATATATTAATTATGTGTGGTGTTTGGTGGGGTAGAGGGAGCGAGTACAATAGGGAATGCCAGGGAACTGCTGGAAATATACAGAACTAGGATAAAGGAAGAGCAAGGGAAGAAGAATTCATTAAGTGCCAAGTATGTGCCAGGCACTGTGCTAAGCATTTTACAAATATCTCATTTGATCCTCACAACAACCCAGTGAGGTAGGTGCCATTGCTATCCCCCATTTTACAGTTGAGAAAATGGAAGCAGTCAGGGGTTAACTGACTTGCCAGACATCACACAGCTAGTGAGTCTGAGGACAAATTTGAGCTCAGGTCTTCATGGCTCTAGGTCCAGTGCTCTATTTACTGTACCACCAGCTGCCTTCACCAGCCTATCTTCCAAGACTGGAATTTGGACCCCTTAGCCAGAATTCTGCCTTAGTTAAGGGGCTCTAAGCTGAAAGAGAGAGAAAATCTAAAGTTTAGATTTATTAATAGTTGTATTGGCTTTAAAATGCAGAAATAGACATTTTACATGAATAATGAAGGGGTAGGAAATAAGAATGTATATAGTGCTCATGTGCCAGGCACTGCTAAATGCTTTTTACAAATATTATCTCATTTGATCCTCTTATTATCTTCATTTTATACTTGAGAAAGCTGAGGCAAGTGATTAAGTGACTTGCCCAGGGTCACTTGGACTTGTAAGTGTACGGGTTCACACTGGACCTCAGATAACCCTAACTACACTCTATCCACTTCACCACCAACTGCCTTCACCAGCAACAGTGGCTACTGAATGTCCTTAGGAGTATGGAGTCACTCCTAAAAACCAGATTCTAACATAGCTTATAACACAGGAGCCTCAGGCCATCTCCAGGCTCTGAGGATAGGATGAGACAGAAAAGTGGACCAAAGGAAGGTCACATCTCCTGGCAGTGCCTGGTAGGAGGAAAAAGATATTCTGAAAAGAATCTCCCTCTTTCATTTACCAAGTGGGAGGGAGAAAGGCAGAAGAATGAGTATATCTTTTACCTTTGGTTTTGCTTTCAATTATAGATGTTCAAACCTGTGCCAGATAGCAACACCTGCTGGTTGCATTACCAAATCTTTTTCTTATGATTTATTTTGCAAAGTACTGCCTCCTTGAGAATAAAAGGCATGTCTTTTAGCCAGTGCTGTATATTGAATAATGAGTGTCTTTGCAAATGGTTAAGAAACCTTATTTGATAAACTAATATAAAGATGGGAAGACAGTTTGAGGACAGGCATTTTATCTGAAAGGGAAATATCTGTCCGAACTGGTGTAGCATGGCAAGGAAGACACCTCCATTGAACTGCAGCTGTGTGACCTCCCATCTTCTGTGCTGAAACTGTATGTATCTAGTACACGCAAGCAAAGTAAAAATCAGACTTCCACTTCAGGCATTTGGAAACTCCCGTTCAACACGAATTAACACAATACAATAGAGAGGCTTAGAATATACAAAAGGTGAGAGAGATAGGTAAGGATCCAGTGTTATTGGCTTTCTTATGTTTTTGGATAGGTCTTTTTTGTTGGAATGGCACTTTCGTTTTGTGACATTCTACTAGGCTTTCTGAGATCTTGGCCCTGGAGAAAAAAAAAAATGGGTTTGTCATTGGGTTACCAAAAAGCCATGCCCTTCTCAAGGCCTTGTAATCCATTACATCTCCTTAAGAGGATGTCTATGTGAGGTGTCAGGAAAGCCTGGAAACAGGTGATAACTAATATGTCAGTATTATTCAAGGTTGCCTAAAAAGAAGAGACAGATGACTTTACTCCTTAATAAAAACAACAGGACACAACTGGTACATGATAAACTCCTACGCTAAGGGGCATGGAGTTAATTTAACCAAAATAGAATCCCTAACTTAAAAAGTTTTACCCTGGTAGCACTACAAAAACTTTATGGCGCTTTCATGGTTCTGTCTCCCTTGGAAGTTAATGGCATCATAGCAAATCACTACTTGACACCAGGGACAAATAGCGCCCCTCACCTAGGCCCCACAGAGCTTTAGTCATGAGCTAAGAGTCTTACAGTCTAAGCTGTGAGTCTGCTGAGACACTATATTATTTATTGATCTGGTAAACTGCAGCACATGCAAAATACAAAGCAGTACTTATTAGTCAGTCTGTTTTCTGGCACTCACAGTCAAGACTTCCAGATCAAGGTGTCCAATTGATTCTGGTAGTAAGTTTTACTCAACAATTAAAACACAAGACTTTTTGTCAGCTGAGTCACACACATTGCCAGATTTAAGAATTCTATAATATGTTAGCCAAAAAATCACAGTCATAGCAATGGCACTCCCTTTTCTGTAGAGTCATTTTTTAAAAAAAGATACATAAACAATCTGTGCTCCATCACAATTAGAACTGAATCAAACTCACTGTAGTACCCTCCACACAGCACAAACTGTACCTTTGCAGTCCATGGTTAGCAAAGGGAAGTCTCTCTTGTAAGCAGGCACTTTTCTTTTGCCTTTTGCCTTTTAAAACTAAACATTTTCAGAAGTCATTAACACAGCTAATCCCTAAACCATTAGTAGAGTCATAAAGTGAGAGAGCAAGAGTAAACTGATGACAACCTTTTATGTTTATTTAGTTGTGAGACTTAAATGAGAGACCTTTGAACCTGCTCATGCCTGGAGTCAGAGGGTAAGCACTTAGTGCCTGTGTGTGGTTGTATGTGTGGGTACAAGGGCTCCCCTGCACACAGGCAAAGGACCAGGCAAGAGAAGAAGGGGAGAGCTGGAGAATAGTGTAAAGAGACTGACAGAGTTTATATTGCTACTAGAGCTTTTCCTCAAAGAGCTACAAGGTCAGATAGGTCTTTTTTTTCTCCTCCTTTGGCAAAAGAGGTTCTCTTTAGGAAAGCAGTTCCTTAAAATCTCAAACAATACCATCAAATAACTGAAGCGTTCCTTTTGATCCAATTTCTCTCTTGTTTTCTATAGTACTTGGCTCCACCAAAAACTTTAAAATATTTGAAGAACAGGTAACATTTTAATAGAAATCTCAGCTCAGAATAAAATTAATTGGACTTTTTATAAAAAACTCTTACTTTGATCTTTCTTAGGTTCCTCTATAATTGAACCGTTCATTTAAATCCAATTTTCCAGACCAAAAAACCCAAGTTTTCACAAATCATTGAAATGCATATACTCTTCCCATAATTTTATTCAATTTACCAATATTTAAGTACCTATTACCTCCAAGGCACTGAAGACATCACCTATGCCACGGAGATGACTTGGGAATTGAAAATTACTATGATTAACTCTTCTTCCAAAATGTCTTCTATGCCACTGTGTTATCTCAGCAAGGCAATGAGGTTGGGTTCTTGAAAGCTAATGCAGGGAAGCACAAGCTCTGTCAAATCCTGCCAGGTTGGGAAAACTTCAAATAGAGACAACTGCAGACTGGGTGTTTGTCATCCACGTACCAGTCTAACCAACCTCAGGTTGGCTGCAAGAAAACAAAGACTATCAACTAAGTCTTTGGGAAGTTATGTTCAGTATCAGTAGAGGGAGTGCCTAACGCTGGAAAAATCAGGGAGAACTATAGCGATAGGGATAGAAGTAGAGAAAGGGATAAGGATAGGGATACTGCTGGGTATAGGGGTAGAAACAGGGACAGGGACAGAGAGATAGTGATAAGGATAGAGAAAAGGATTGGAATAAAGACAGGGATAGAGATAAGGATAGAGATGGGGATAAAAACTGGATATGTGATATCATTTGTAACTTATAATCTTAAAAGGCTGCCTACAGTCAGTCTTCTTAAACTTTTTCTACTCCTGACCACTTCAGCACTTCTTAAACTGTGAATGCTGCCTGATCACACAGCTAATATGTGTTAGAGACAAGACGTGCTTTGTAGCTCTGAGGACAATTCTGTTTCAACTAAATCAAAAATATACATATAATTTTCTGCCTTTTTTATAAATCAAATAGAGTAAAATCTTGACAAAATGATTTTAAAATAAATTTCAGTGGCTTAAAAAAAGATCATCCATTTACACAATGTGAGCTATGCTGAGAAGCTTAATGCCAGTATTTTGATTCATTTGTTTATAACCAGCCAATCTTTGACTCAAGAGAAATGATACAGGCTAGACTATCTCTCACCATCTCAAAGCCACCCTATGTCTGTACATATTCTTTCTTACACATGTCATGTCTCAGAAGAGGTATCCTTTCATGTTGACGAAGACAAGGTGTTCTTTCACTCTAAGGTTCATCTTTTGCATGTTAAAGCTTGGCTAACAGCATATTGCCAGCCCCACCAGCACCACTATTCCTCCAAAACCACACTGCTACCCACAGAGCTATCCCACTAATAGCCATGGCCATAACTGAGACTCCCCTACTGATTGCTGAAGAGGATACTGCTTCTTCCAAGTTTTTGGACACCAAGGCTGAAGCCATGGAACAGTTGTAATTCAGGCCCAAGTGGGTCTTCATTCACAGAATTGTCTAAGTGTATATATGTGTTATCTCCCCTATCAAACTAAAAGCTCTTGGAAGATATGGAGGGCACTTTATTTCATTTTTATTTGACAAGAACTTGTACACAGTAAGTGCTAAATAAATGTTGCTTTGAAAATTCTCAATGCAAATAAATCAATGAAATATCTACCCTATAAAAGTTAATTCCTAGAGGTACAGTCAGGTTGGTGGAATAAAGTTAGCCCAGGGGTGGAGAACCTGAAGCCTTGAGGCCACATGTGGTCCCCTAGTTTCTTAAGTGTGGCCCTTTGACTGAGTACAAGTTTTACAGAACAAATCCTTTTATTAAGGGAATTTGTTCTGTGAAGTTTGGATTCAGTCAAAAGACTGCACCCAAGGACCTAGAAAACCACATGCGGTATCTAGGTCACAGGTCCCCCACCTCTGATAGCACTTTTCCCTAGCTCAACCAATATATTCTCCTTCAAACAACTTTAAAGAGCATGTCAAATCATATTTTAAGCAGGAAAACCAACAACAAAAAGTCACAGGGACTCATTTTTTTTTTCCCATCCCAGGGTACCATAGATAGATAGAAAAAAGTGTTCATGGACACTAGGGTGAGGGCTTATCAGGAGCTAAGACTAGCAAAAGCTACACTCTCTGTGGGCTTTGCAACATGCTGCAGTGGTAGCAGCAGAAGCAATGGCACTGTGAGTACTTAGAGCCCAGAGGCAATAAAAGGACTGTATACCTAATCAGAAGGAGATTACAGGGGTACCCTATGCTAGCACTGCATGCCAGAGTTTCATTTGGTAACTCCATTACCTATCACCCAGTTGGAAAAGAGCACTTGCAGTCACAAGGGAACAGGAGTCCTAACTGGGAAGCAGTCTCAGTCCTAAATTGGAGAGGAGTACTTGCAGACACAAAGGAGCAAGGGTCCTATATGAGTACCATTGACAGTTCAAAGACATGGAAGTATTATGATTACCAAGGAGCAGGTATCTTACCTGAAGAAGAATCAGAGCACAGACCAGGAAAGCAGTGACCAGACTTCTCCCCAAATCACACCACCTTTGAGGCACTGAAAGCATAGATGCCCTTTGACCTAGCTGTGAAAACAGCAGTAAATTAAAGTCTGAAGCACAGTACAGCTGCCACCTCCCCGTTCTCTCCTCTATATTCCAGAGTTTATTCCTCTATATTCCAAATTTAGCATAAAGTCCAAATTCAAGAAATTGTCTAAGAAAATGAGCAAACAATAAAACTACCTGACCTATGAAGATAAGGGTGAAAAGAAAGCTCAAGGCATTCTCAAAAGACAATGACCTGAAAATACCTACAAGCAAAGCTTCAAAGAAAAATGTAGTTTGGACATAAGCTCAACAAGAATTCCTAGAAGAGTTAAAGAAAGAGCTAAAAGGGTAGAAATCAAAAAATAATAGTAGAGCAAAAATTTGGAAAGGAAATGTGAAGTATATGAAGAAATTATGAAAAATATAATAACTTGATAAAAGAGGCACAAAAATATTGAAGAAAATAATTTCTTGAAAACCAAAACTGGCAAAACTTAAAAATATTTTCACTGTTATTTAACTTTCATTTCTTTTTTTTTAATTTTGAGTTTTAAATTCTCTCTTCCATCCAAGCCCCCTATTATACCCATTGGGAATGCAAGCATTATGATATATCAATTACATATGTTAAATCATGAAAAACATATTTCCATATTAGCCATATTTTTCTAAAGCCAGAAAAATAAAGACATTAAGGAAGTTATATTCCAGTTAGCACTCAGAGTTCATCAGTTTTCCCTGGAGGTGGATAGCATTTTTTTCATCATAAGTATTTTGGATTTGTCTTGGATCATTGCATTGACCAGAGTAGCCAAGTCTTTCACAGTTGATCATCAATACAATATCGCTGCTGTGCACAATGATCTTCTGCTTCTGTATACTTCACATTGCACTTGTCTATAGGTCTTCCCATGTTCTTTTCTAAGACACCCTTCTTCTCATTTCCCACAGCAGAGTAGTATTCCCTCAATGGGACACTAATACATTGTTGGTAGAACTGTGAACTGATTCAGCCATTTTGGAGAGCAATCTGGAATTAAGCCCAAAGAGTTACAAAACAGTGTATATTCTTTCATTGAAGGTGATCAGGGGAAAAGAAAAAGAACCTATGTGTTTGAAAATATTTCTAGTAACTTTCTTTGTAGTAGCAAAGAGCTGGAAATTGAGGGAATGCCCACGAATTGGTGAATGGCTAAACAAGTTGTGGTGTACGATTGTGATAGAATGCTACTGTGTTGTAAGAAATAATAAGCAGATTGATTTTAGGAAAACATGTAAAGATTTGCATGCAATAATGAAGTTCAATGAGCAGAACCATGAGAATGTTGTATATAGTAACACAAGTATATATATGTATTTTTCATATATAATATATAAGTACATGTGCATGTCTAAGTTTGGAAAAGTGTGTGTTTTATGCATGTATATATTTTAAACTGCTCTCTCCCTCCATCCCCACCCCATATTAGAGAGGACCAATATTTCACACACATATAGATACGTTTGTATATATATACATACAAGTGTATATACATAAACATACATATGTGCATGTCAAATGGTCAAAAAAGGCTACCATTTGACACAGCTATAGATATAGATATAGATATGGATATATATATAGATAGATTATATAGATATAGACATAGACACAGATATAGATAGAAATTGTGTGTGTGCATGTGCATGAATGTGTGAAATAGTAAGCTTCTTTAGTGCCAAGTGAGGAGGGAAGGAGGGAGATATTTAGAAAATTAAAATGTTACAAAAATCAACTAAATTAAAATTTTAAAATAGTACTTCACAGTCATATGTCATGACTTATTAGGTCATTCCCCAATTAATGGATATTCCCTCAATTTCCAATTTTTTGCCACCACAAAAAAGAGTTCCTACAAATATTTTTGTACATATAGGTCCTTTTCCATTTTCTTTAATATCTTTGAATACAGACATAGTAGTGGTATTACTTAGTCAAATGATATGCAGTTTTCTAGCCCTTTGGGTATAGTTACAAATTCCTTGCCAGAATGGTTGAACCTGTGAACAACTTCAATGACAATTCATTAGTGTAACTATTTTTCCCTCATCCCCTCCAACATTATTTATTTATAGGTGTGAAGTAGTACCTCAGTATTGTTTTAATTTTCATCTCTCCAGTCAATAGTGATATAAAACATTTTTATACGCCTATAGATAGCTTTGATTTCTTTTTTCTTAAAACTGCCTTTGCCCATTTATTAATTGAATAATGGGTTTTTTTTTTTTATAAATTTGACAGTTCTATATTCAGTATATATTTGAGAAATAAGCCTTTCATCATAGTATCTTGCTGTAAAATTTTTGATATTACTCCAATTTCTACAAGTCTTTTATCAAAATACAGTTTCCTAAATTAGGTCTATTTAAATTAGGTTTATTTTTGCTTTTGTTTTGTCTAAGATCATGATTGTTACCCCTGCCTTTTCTGCTTCAACTGAAGCATATTAGATTCTGTTTCAGCCCTTTATTTTAATTGTGTTTTTCTTTCTGTTTCAAGTGTATCTCCAACATAATGTTGGATTCTGGTTTCGAATCCATTCTACTAATTGCTTTCATGTTAAGGGTGGGCTCATCCCATTCACATTCTCATTTATGATTACTGTATAACATTTCCTTTCTTCCCATTTTCTCCTATTTATTCCTCTCCTTCTTGTTTTTCCTTGTCCTTCCTCAAAAGTCTGTTTTGCTTCTAAGCACTACCCTCCCTTTTATCATCTGCCCTCCCCTTTGTCATCCTCCCCCACCTATTTCATTACTGGGTATGTTACATTTCAATGCACAACTGAGTGTGTATGTGTGTGTTTGCACGTGCGCATGCACGTGCCCATATGCACACATATATTCTTCCCTCTTTAAACCACTTCTGATGAAAGTAAGGTTCAACCATTGTGTGCAACCATCCTATTTCCCCCTCAATTATAAAAGGTCTTCCTTGCATGCCTCTTTTATGGGAGAATATTTTCTCCATTCTACCTCTCCCTTCCTCCTTCTCCCACTTGTCTCTCTTTCTTACTCCTCTGTTTTTTTTACTTTATTTTTATTTTTGTGTAGATCATTCCAACATAATAGATTCATATTCATGCCCTCTGTGTAAACTTCTTTTAACTGCCCTAATAATGATAAAATTCTTAGGACTTCCATGCATAGTCTTCTCATATAGGAATGTAAACAGTTTAACTTTATTGAGATTCTTATGATTACTCTTTCATGTTTACCTTTTAATGCTTCTCTTGTGTCTTTTGCTTAATGTCACATTTTCTATTAGGCTCTGGTCCTTTCATGAGGAATACTTGAAAATTTTCTGTCACTAAATATCCATTTTTCCACTGAAGGATTATACTCATTTTTTCTGGGTAGATGATTCTTGGTTGTAATTTGCTTTCCAGAATATCATATTCCAAGCCCTCTTCTCCTTTAATATGAAAGATATTAAATCTTGTGTGATCCTGACTGTGGTTCCACAAAATTTAAAAACTTTTTGCTGTTTTTGTTTCTGATTGAATTAAGTATTTTCTTTCTGACCTGGAAGCTCTGGAATTTGGCTACAACATTCAGGCAAACTTTCATTTTGAAATCTCTTTCAGGAGGTCAGTAGTAGATTCTTTCAATTTCTATTTTGCCCTCTAGATCTAAGATAACTCGGCAAATTTCCTGGATGATTTCGTGAAATATGATGTCTAGGCTCTTTTTTTTTTTAAACTACAGCTTTCAACTAGACCAGTAATTCCTAAGTTATCTTTTCTTGGCCTATTTTCTAAATCAATTGTTTTTGTGATAAGCTATTTCACATTTTCTTCTATTTTTCTCATTCTTTTGACTTATTGTTTCTTAATATTTCATGGAGTCACTAGTTTTCATTTGATCAATTCTGATTTTTTTAATTAATTATTTTTCTTCAGTGAGTTTTTGTGCCACTTTTTTAATTTGGTCAGTTTTGGTTTTTAAGGTATTATTTGCTTCAGAATTTTTTGTGCCTCTTTTTATCAAGCTGTTAATCTTATTTTTATATTTTTGTTGCCATCAGTCAAACTTCTTTTCCCAATTTTTCCTCTACCATACTTTTTTTTGTTAAATCTTCCAGGCTTCTTGGGCTTGGGTCCAATTAGCATTTTTATTTGAAACTGTGTAGTTGTTTCCATATTATTGTTCCTTCTGAATTTATTATGTCTTGGTCTTCCTGCCACTGTAATAACTTTTTATGGTCAAACTATTTTTTTGTTCATTTTCCAGTCTATTTCTTGACTTTGAAATTTATTTTAAAGTTGGTATCTGCTCACCTCGAGGCAGAAAAGCACTGTCTCAAGTTTCTAGCTTTATCAAGCTGCTATTTTCAGAGCTAGTTTTGGGGATCTCTGACTTTTTTGGTGCTTCCAAGTAGGTATGATCTTGGGAGAGGAATGGTCCCTGCTCCCATGTGACTGACAACCAGTGCTCCTCTCTGCCCTGGAACTGTGACCCAGAACTGCATATATGCAACAGAATTGCTAACCAGTGCCTGCTATATCCAGTGCTAGCAAATTTTCCCGAATAATCTCTTTCTGACCAGTTTTCCAATGCCCTTACTTTCTCTGTGACCAAAGCTAACTGTGCTGTGATGCAGCTGCTGCCACTGTGTGTGCACATTATAGACATATGTTCACCCTGATGTTATAGACTTCTCCTTGTGACCTCCTAAGTTTTCCTGAGCCAGAAAATGTTCAATCCTGACCTTTTCTTGCTTTTGCCACTCCAAATTTGATTTGAGGTGTTATTTTAAAGTTGTCTGGCAGGGAATGTAGAGAGAGTTCAGCTGGGTTGCTCTTTCCCTTTCTCTAAGACTCCACCAAATATTAAAATAGGTAGAAAACTTGACTGAAGAAAGTAATTTCTTAAAAACTGAGAACTGAAATTTCTAAATTTCTTAAGAACTGAACAAGGGGAAGCTAATGACACTGGGAGATTACAGGAAGCAATAAAAAGTCAAAAGAATGAAAAATAGAAGAAAATATGAAATATAGGGGGAAATTGATAAGGAAACTATGTGGAGGAGAAATAATTTGACAATTATTAGACTACCTGAAAGGCATGATCAAAAAAAGAGGCCAAATATCATATTTCAAGAAAGTATAAGGGAAAACTGCCCCAAAATCTTAGACCTATAGGTCAAAATAGAATTCACCAATTCACCTAAAGGGATCCCCAAATGAAAGCCCCTAGGAATACTATAGCTTTTCCTTTTATGCTTCTTCTATGACATAATACACACACACACACGCACATTCAGTTGGGTATATAAACCTATCCTCCCCAACAGGGAAATAAAACAAGAAAGGCATTAAAGAAAAAGGTGGAGGTGACAAAAGGGAAGGAGGAATAAAGAAGACAGTGTCAAGAGCAAAACAGATCTCACACATAAAATGGAAGTCATTAGGAGAATGGATTAAAAATCAGAATCCCCAAATATGTTGTTTACAAGAGACACACATGAAACAGAAACACAGATACAAAATTAAAATAAGGGGCCAAAGAAGAATCTATTATGCTTCAGCTCAAGTAAAAAAAAAAAAAAAAGCCAGTGGTGGCAAGCAAGATAACAGACAAAAAAAAAAAAAAAAAGCAAAAATAGACATAATTAAAAAATAAGTGCAGGGAAATGAAATACCGCAAAAGGTACCACAGACAATGTATTAATATCAATACTTAACATATGTATACCAAATGATATAGCATCCAAATTCTTGAAGGAAAAGTTAATGAATTTAAGAAAGAAATAGACAATGAAACTATATTAGTGAGGGAACTCAATTTATATCTCTAAAACCTAGCTAAACCTAATGAAAAATTAATAAGAAAGAAGTTAATAAAATAAATAGAAATTTCAAAAAGCTAGATATGATAGACCTCTGGAGAATTGTGAATAGGAATAGAGAAGAACATGATTTTTTCTCAGTTGTAATTTCACTTTTGCAAAAAATAACCCACATATTTGGGCATTACAAACCTCACAAAGAAATGCAGAAAAACAAAAATATTAAAGGCACTTTTTTCAGACCATTATACAATAAAAATTACATTCAATGAAAGGTTTTGAAAGCACAGACTAAAAATTAATTGGACTAATTAATCCTAAAAAACGTGTTGGTCAAAAAACAAATGAAAGAAAAAAATCAATAATTTCATGAAATATGACAATGAGACAACATGGCAAAATCTGTTGGATGATGCTAAAAAAGTGTTTTTGTTGTTCAGCTGTATCTCACTCTTTGTGACTTTGTGGACCATACTATTCATGGGATTTTCTTGAAAAAGCTATTGGAATGGTTTGCCATTTCTTTTCCCAGGGTATTAAGGCAAACAGAAATTAAATGACTTGCCCACCATCGCGGAGTGCTAGTAAGTGTCTGAGGCTGGCTTTAAAGTCAGGTCATCCTGACTCCAGATCCAGCATTCTTCAACTAGCTCCCTAGCTGCCACAGCACTTAGGAAAAATCTTTACATGCTTAAACATTTACACTTATAAAAGAGACAAAGAGCAAATTGAAATACTGGGCATGCAAACAAAAAAAAAATCCTAGTAAATAACAAATTTAAAACCCCCAATTAAACCCATATAGAAATTCAGAAAAATCAAAGGAGAGATTAATAAAATTTAAATTAAAAAACAGTTAACTAATAAATTAAACTAGGAACTTGTTTTATGCAAAAACCAATAAAATGGATGAACCACTGGTTAGTTTATTTTTTTTTAAAGAAGAAAACCAAATCACTGGTATCAAAAAGAAAAGGGTGAAGATGAAAGTAATTATAAGGAGCTATTTTGCCCAATTTTATGCCAATAAAACTGACAAGCTAAATCATTTAGATGAATGTTTACAAAAATACAAATTGCCCACATTAACAGAGGAGGGACCAGAATATGCAAAAAACCCTATCTTTGAAAAATAAATTGAGTAAGCCATAAATTAACTCTGTGAGAAAAAATTCCCAGGACCAGATGGATTTATAAATTCTACCAAACATTTAAAGAGCAATTAGTTCCAATACTATATAAACTGTTTGAAAAAAAATAAGTAAAGGAGTCCTACCAAATTCTGTCTATGGTTTTAATGCCTAAAGCAGGGGGAGCAAAATCAGAGAGAACACTACCGGCCAATTTCACTAAGGAATTTAGACCCAAAAATTTTAAATAAAACCCTAACAAGTTTGCAGCAACATGTCACAAAGATCATACACTTTGAGAAAATGGTATTTGTACCAGGAATGCAGAACTGGTTCAATATCAGGAACACTATAAGCAAAATTTTGTTGCTGTTGAGTCATTTCAGTCACATCTGACTCTTTGTGACACCATTTGGGTACGTGATTTAGACACAGAGTGCTACCATAAACAAGTTAGGGAAGCAAAGGAAAAATTACCCTTCCATAAAACTTAGACCCAGTCAAATAGCTTCACCCAAGGACCTAGAAGGGCCACATGAGGCCTTGAGGCTGCAGGTTCCCCACCCCTGACCTAGAATATAGAGTATCTAAACTTCTGTGGATAATAATCATTGGTCCCCTTCGTTTTCTGACCTTTTTCCCCTCACATACACTTTTTGTAGTTTTTATCTTTCCCCTTTGCTCTCCTTCCCACTTCCCTCAATTCTTCCTTCTCTCCTTTTCTTACTTCCTTTTTTCCTTCCTCTCTTTACTCTTCTGTTGTTATAATCCATATTCATTTATTACATATTCTGATTAATAATAATAAAAATATCTATAGCACTTTAGGTTTGTCACACATGCTATATATTCACAGACATGCAGATATTTAAGAATGCACAAAAAAGAAAATGTTGACTTAAACAGAAAAATGTCACAAGTGTGACAGAGCTACAAAGATATGTTGAATAGCAAACACCCATAACCTGGGATTATGTGTATGCATATATATATACATATATATGCTTATATACATACACATATTCATACTTATATGTGTGTCCATACACAAATCCACACTTATGTGTGTACATATATACACACACACACACACACACACACACACACACATACATCCTTTCAGAAACAACTCTACTGCATAAAGCCAGGTATACTTGTATTTGCTTTATTTAGCAATGTTCCTAGTTTTGATGGCAAAGGAACTATCTAAGAAATTAATGACATGGATGCAGCATAGAACTTGATAGAAAAGGACAAGTTGACAATCTTATGATTAGAACAAGGACTAGTTACATATGTTTCTTTCCCCTCATGATATACAGTAGCTACTGTCACTAGAATAATTTCAAATTTCAAATCTCCTTGGTTTTCATCACAAACTTGATAAAAGAAAAAGATGAAAAAATCAGTATTTTAATGTCCTTTAAGCCATGTGAAAAATAATAGTATGCCAAACTACTTTGACCCTGAGAGCATCCTTTATTTTGAGGGTCTCATCATCCTCTGAAAGACTGTCAGGTCTTTATCAGGGAGATCCTCCAAACAAACTAGCACATTATTAAGGTTGCAGCAGTGCAGTAACTCACGGAATGTATGAGTGATTAAAAGCCATGCAGTTGTGACAAGGACCATAAGGAGAGCTGAAAGAGAAGTAATATGTCTTTTGATAAAAACAAAATACTGAAACTGGAATGATTTAACCCATTCTCATTTTAAATCTGATTTTTGAACTGCAATCCAAGGGACCTTGAATGCTAGTGGATTTGAGGGAAATGTAATTACAAATGTATAGCTCAATCAAATTTTTGGGGGGGGATTTATTGATAGTTTATGGATACGACATAGAAGTTTATGTGCTAATCTCCAATATCTGTATATATAAAAGTGCATTTGGACACATTTTTCTCTCTCATCTTTCTCTTTCTGTCTCCCCCATATATACATACGTTGTTTTGATGTCATTCTGTCTGGCTCTGTCGCTGTCTCTCTGTTGCTCTTTGTCTCTGTTTCTGTCTTTCTCTTCAAACATATCAAATTCAATTCTACTGCAGAAAATGTATTTTCATTGTAAAATATGTTAAGGGTTAGAGTTTTGCCACAGGTGTTAGAGAGGATCAAAGCATAAGACTTTTGCCTTCTCACGATGTCATATATCTAAAGGAGATAATTACTTCAATGATACAAGGATCTATGATTTTTCCCATGTCGGTGCTTCCTTCACTGATGCAGAACACAACTCCTCTATGCTTTAATAGATGGCCTGCATAAGTTGCTGTGGCTAAACACATTGATCACCCAGTAGCCAATTAATGTAACAAAATGCTGTGGCACAAGGCAGACAGTAATTTCTTCAAAAGAAGTGGTACATTTACATGTGGCTATAGATCGTAATTACAATTAACTGGCTCACTGAAGGGCCCATGAATTAACGGACATTATAAGATCATCTCTTCCATTTATTCAGTTTTTCTTAATAAACCCAGATTGATTTTGTCTCCTGAATGCCTAAAAAGTTGGGATAATTTAGCTGGTAAATTTTAAAAAATTTAATTGTTTTTTTCTACTTGTACATAGAATGAGAATACTGGCCCCCAATACAGAAATCCCATCTTGTATTGTCCACCGATGATAGAAGAAAACCAGATATAATGGATGGAACTAAGTATAGAGCAGAAAAACCTCAGCAAAATGTATACTCATATATTCAAGTAGGCTGTTCCTTTAAATTTATCTTCACAGTCCTAGGCATTTTTGCTGGGTCTAGGGCTATCAGGAGATATTAGAATCAGAAAGCGGCCTTAAATCCAGAGAGGAATTATAGTCAAACAGGATGCCTCCTTTGCAGCAGGCATGTAGAAAGTTTAGGATAACAGCTTATGTTCCCCCTCATCATGCACACCTCTATGAAACAAGTGACCCCTTTCTGGTTGGTCTGATTATAAATAAGAACTGAAAGTCTACTTCATAGAAGTTTGAAAGAAATATGTTAGCAAAAGACAACAATTTGGAATTTTTCAGGGTTTCTAAGGTGGTATGATTTGGGGGAAGTTGTGGTTCCTACTCCCTTGCAACCTCATGCTATGGTGCTTCTCAGGACCACTGTTCTCTTGTGATGGCAAGTGCTCCTTTCCGTCCTAGAACTCTAAGAGTATAGACATACAGTGGATATAGGCAACGGCCTTGCCAGATTTCACCTTGTTCTGCCCCTAGTGCTAGCTAGCATGGGAATACCCTGTAGTCTCTGGTTTGAGAGCTTCCAAAGCTCTCAATTGCTATTGCTGTTGCTGCCTCCAAGGTAGAATTGCCGCTATATTGACTCTCAGCCAGCCCCTACCCTATTGTCACAAACATCAGTTTTCAACTTTCTAAATTGTCATGGGTTAGAAAAATGTCTTATTCCAACCCTTTGTAGGCTTTGCAGAATTCAATTTGAGGCACTATTCTATAGTTGCTAAGAGGAGAATGTTAGGAGAGCTCAACTGTAGTGCTTCTTCCATTGTGCCATCTTGGATCTGTTATGTGTGTGTGTGTGTGTGTGTGTGTGTGTGTGTGTGTATGTGTGTGTGTATGTGTGTGTATGAGTGTGTGTTACAAATTAATAGTGATATTCACCAGAAAGACTATAATTAAGAAAACCATATGTCTTCAACATTTCAAAGTTCTATACTTTCATCGTTGTGGTTTCACTCTGCCAGTTACAGATAGAACACTTCTGGAATTTAGTCTTTGAGAATTATAGTGTCCAAAAAAAAAAATCACTCCATGGTCAATCTCATGATTATCTTCAAATGTAAATAGGTTACTCTTTGGAAAATAGAATATAGTCTGTCATGGGGACCATATTCAAAGCATTTCCAAGCTGAAGGAACTTAACAGTGTTTGGGCTCCATGAGAAGAGCCTTTGAGGATGCAGGATCATTTTTATGCCATAGTGAAGTATCAGTACAATTTTAATGAAAGAAGGGTGAGGAAGAATCATGCTACCAGGTTCACAGTATGTATTTCTTAACAAATTAGCTTATAAATATTCCATTCTCTCCTGTGTTTCTGGTTCCCTCCTGCAAAAATGGTTCTTATACTATTTAAGAACATCACGCTGTGGTTTCATGCTGTCTTAGGAATCCACAGGGTGTTCTGCCTCATCAGGTGCTGATTCATTTTTATTTGTCTTGAAATATTATTAGATGCCTGAGCTCTTTTCACTCATCTAGAAACCATATCTCCTTTTTTTTATAATTATTATCCCTATTGGTTTATCTGCTTATGCTCCAGGTCTTTAAGTAAATTTTCTTTCTCCTAACATCTTAGGCAATTGCAGTCTTTTTTCCCCTTTATTTTCTTTCACTGCTTACTTTTTCATCATCACCTTGGACAGCAGTTTTCCTGAAGACTGGATCTCAAAGCTCTCTTAGCCCTTTCCCACAAATTCTACCAGCCTCAGTCTCTGCCCCAAGTAATATCTGGTAAGGGGGGAATGGAGTGGGCTCTAGCTAAATTCTGAGCCCTTTCTTTTAGACAAGTTACCTGTGTTCTGGTGTCCTGTCCCACTTCTCTCCTTTTTCTACTTCTGTGTCTAGGAAATGTTGCAGTACAGAGTACTGTAGTCTCAATCAGAAGAAGCCTCTGCCTTTTGGTTTTCTGGACAGAAGGAGGAGGAGGAGAGCTGGATTCTGTTGTAAGCTCATAGGTGGGCTTGTGCAGCTCTGCCATACTGTGGAGGGCAGAGGAGAAAGAATGTCGAATGACTAGAGATTAGACTGCTATTTATCCATCAAGTTTTGCCTCATTAGGTTTTTTGATGCTCTAGACAGTGGAGATATCTGAAATTGTTTATCTCTTGTATACAATTTTCATTTTAAATAGGTTAGGGAAGTCATGAAGACAGGAAAAAAGTGTCTACTCCTCTATCTAGTGGGTGATGTGAAGCCACTGATTGCTTTTCAGGAGAGGAGTGATGTGGTTAGACTCGCTTCTGGTGAAGACTTCATTGTCAGCTATATGAGGGCAGCTAGGTGGGACTGTAGACAAATTGCTATCCCTGAAGTCAGGAAGACTCATCTTCCTGAGTTCAAATCTATGCTCAGGCACTTACTAGCTCTATGACCCTGGGCAAATCACTTAACCCTCTATACCTCTATCTCCTCATTCCTAACATGATCTGGAAAAGGAAATGACAAATCACTCCAATACATTTGCCAAGAAAACTCTAAATGAGGTCATGAAGAGTCAGACAAAACTGCAAAATCCCTGACTAGAATGACTGGTGGAATGATTGGGAAGGATCTCAGTGGGTCTTAGTATCAAAGAAGACCTAGACTAACCATATCCTCATGTAGAGATGGCTCTAAGACCTATAATTATCTTAAATTTTTCCAAACCAGTTTGGAGTTCAGTTGCTTTTTTTTCCTAAACTACATATTAGCCTGTGGATGCACCAACCTAAAGCATCACACATCATATAATACGGATTCCTTATTCACTATGATCAAAGAAAAGAAAACATGCTGTGGGAAATCTGGCTAAATTATTATGATAGGATCAAAAGAAACAAAAGAGCTTTGCAAACCTTGAAGCACTATGTTAGTGTTAATAACACTGCTGTTGCTAATAATGATGATCATAAAAGTGAGGGAAACTTCCTTCATTAGTGTCATATTCTGATATTTCATTAAAATGTAGAAATGACTCTCAGGTGTGGTAGGTTAATGGGGCACTGTAACTAACAGGTCCTTACAAGCTGGAAGGATGTAGAGTTTGGGGCAGCTGGTTTCTGTTCTCCTAGGTCCAATCCAAATAAGTTTGTATAGGTTTATCCTCAGTTTAACTGTGGTAAAAGTTTCAATCTTAGGAGTTCCCAAAGAGAAACTATTAAGTCATGGAGTGGTTGCAAACTCATTTGTAAAGGGAGTTTCCAACTAAGGAAATCTCTGATAACTAATTTATTGAAGAAGACAGAAAGACATTTCATGCTTTTTATTTCAGAAATTAAATGGAGAAGTTTTGAATGCTGTGGATAAGTTCACTTAACTTGGTAGCGTACTTTCCAGGGATGTACACATTGACAATGGGGTTGATGCATGCATTGCCACAGCTAGCTCAGTGTTTGCGAGGCTCTCAAGAAAAGTTTGGGAGTGAAGAGGTATTACACTGACTACCAAACTGAAGGTCTACAGAGCCATTGTGCTGACCTCATTGTTATACACTTGTGAAACATGGACAGTCTACCAGCATCATGCCAGGAAATTGAATCACTTCCATTTGAACTGTCTTAGGAAGATTCTGAGGATCACCTGGCAGGATAAGGTACCAGACACTGAAGTCCTTTCCTGAGCTGAACTGCCAAGTATTCAAACTCTGCTTCAGAGAGTGCAACTCTGATGGGCTGGCCACGTTGTTCAAATTTCAGAAATATTATGCATTGTGATATTTCAGTGACTGGAATAATCATTCCTTCAGGTGTGTTGCCTCATGGATTTACCCTGTTCAGTTTATGACCAAGGCCAATGCATCACTGAATTTAAAAATGAATATGCAATATATAAAAAGTCTCTTTAAATATACAACACATGCAAAGCCAATCAAAAATGTCTGATGCTCAAGTGGTCTGAAAGAGTCTCCCTACTTTTCTCCATCTTATAATGAGAACAGACGCAGTCTTAGGACTTCTGCGCATTTTTAAATTTTTTCTCTCATTTTGGTTGTTTTGCTCTATGGCCCTTACACAGATCCCGTTTATTTGGGCTATGTACTATTAACAAAAAGGCAAAAGTCCTAGCTTTTAGTAAATTTCTCCAGTAAGAAACAGAAAAAGAGTATGGAACACAATGCATAGAGAGTTAGACTTAGAACTAGCAAGACCTGAGTTCAAGTCCCACATCCAACACATACATAATCCTTCTGTGACCCTAGGCAAGTCATTTAATTTTTCAATTCTGTAGAACACTCTCTAAAATTATAAATTGTAGAAAAGGTTTTGAAGTACATTTGCAGAGAGTTTATTCATTCACAAGTTCCCTGTATGAAACAGTTCCCTGTTGTGAAATAACAAGGCCTGACTTGATTCTAGTTGTCTTACCCCACAGAGATGCTGAGAGAAATAAACAAAATAATGTGTAGACATTACTAACAACTTTTAAAAGGTCACTAAAAATAAATGCCAGTTATTTGTTTAAATGCAAGAAAGACTTACTATTCTTGAATAAAAATGAACTAATTAAAAAATCACCTACAAAGTTAACTGTAGGCTCTTCAGTTTATGTGTTATCTAGTTAAGTTACCTACACATCTGTAATTAGGAATACTGTTGTGTTTCTAATAGATACCTTACACATGAAACAGTTCTGCCTTCATTTTCATTAAAGCTGTGGGGCTTTCCAATGATAGGATGATCTGTGGGTGGGAACTTCTCAGAAGAACAGAGAACTTATCAGTATTTACCTAAGAGCTATTGCATGAGAATAAAAGCTTTTATTCTCATGAATTTACAGCCAGCCCAGGCTACCGCCTTTTCTCTAAAGAGCCTTGATATTTAAAAAAAAAAAAAAAAAAAAGGTACATAAGCTTGGCCAACTCTTTTCACCTAAACCTTACTTTGTTCATCTGTGAAATGTTGATAGTCATACCCATTTAAACTATTTACAAGGTTGTTAGAAAATTTCAATGAGATACTACAAGTCAAAATAATGTGTCAACTGCTCAACCAATAAACAGATGATTATAAGAATGCATAGGGAAAATGTTTTCTAAAGGGCAAGATGCAACCCAAGGTAACATAACCTGACAACCTGAGCCTAATAATTAATTTAAGAATAAAAAAGAGATGGACATTCAAATAAAAAGAGGATTTTTGAAAAGATTCCTTGGACAAAAACCAAACTCAAATTCTTGGCTTTGCAAACACACCAGAGAATATAAATATCAGAAAAATATAAAATAAATAAATACCTACAGACATAAATACACACATACACAAATGATACTTGGTAACTCCCTGTTATGTCTCAGATAAAATACAAATTCCTAATGTGGATATTTAAGGCTCATCACAATATGGCCATAAGAATTTGAAAAGACTCCACCTCATTCATTCTCTATTCTAGTCAAACTAGACCATTTGCTATCCACAGAACTTGATATATTTCCATGCATTTCAAGAAAGCTATGTTCATACCTAAACTGTAACTTCACTCTCATCACTACCTCTAAAAACTCTTCTCTTCATTGAAATCAACAAGTATGCACAAAGTGCCTACTGGGCACCAGGCACAGTTCTGAGCATTGTCTTCATGAAGTTTTATTTAGGTTCTGCTTCCTCCGTAAAGCCTTCCCTCATACCATCCTCAAGTTATTAGCGTATTCTGTCCATTCAAATAATCGAATTCACTTATCTTTGTACGTACTACATGACCCTAATTCCCTGTTCCCAGCATGTTACCTTGCACATAGTATTCCCTTAATACATATAAGGTAACTTTCCAGAGGTCTAAGTGTAAGATGTTAAAATGCAACAGAATTCTCAACACATTTGACTAACAAAGCAATAGAGCTATGTATTCAAACACAGCCTCTGCTATTTACTAGCTTTGTGACCCATAGTCAAATCAATCAAAAACTCTGAGTGTCAGTTCATCAAGTGTCAGATATAAAATATGGATAATTATATTTTTACAAACTTCCCCACAAGGTGTTATGTGAATCTCATGAGATCAAGTACGTATGTGAAGAATTCTGCAAACCTTAAAGTGCTGTCTTAATATCAATTAGCTAAGATATAAAATTGGTGAACCCAGAAAATTGACAAATAGAACATTATTTATGCAGTGCTTAAGGGTGAATTTGCTTCCAGTTCATCTTTTTTTAATTGAAATCATTATCAAAACAGAAAACTTTCAGTAAGCACATCAACTCCCAAGGGAACAATGATCTATTCATTTATTGATTTTTATTCTATTTTGTTCTCATTACTGGGTATGCTTTATTTTTTCAGATTTACATCCCATTTATTTCTCTTTTTTATTTCATTTACCACCGCCCCCAGATTTTACTTTATTTTTCTTTTTTTTTGTTGTTGTTATTCTGAATTTGAGAAATATCAATAAACATGAGTATCATCACATAAAAAGAAGAGGAGGAAAAGAGGCTTGTATAGGAAAGGTAATATATCTAATATGTTCACTATTTTAAAGCACATGATAAATTCCACGTTAATTCCAAAGTCCTGATTATCTGTCTGAACTTTATCTATTCTGTTCTAATATTTTAAAAATTTTATTTGTTTTTTGTTACATTCTAAGTTCAAAATTAACTCTCTCCTTTTCACATACACACACACACACACATCTATGTATGCATGAATATATGTATAAGTCTATACTATGCATACTTCTATTTATCAGTTCTTTTTTAGAGGTGAATAGTATCTTCCTTCATAGGTCCTTTATAGTTGATTTAAATATTTAAAATATTCAGAATAATTTAGTCATTCACAGTTGTTCTTCCAACAACATTGCTGTTACTGCATACAATGTTCTCTTGCTTCTACTCATTTTACTCTTGCTTCATGCAAGTCTTTCCATGTTTTTCTAAAATCAATCTCATCATTTCTTACAGCACAAACTCCATTATAACCATATACCATAACTTGTTTAGCCATTCTCCAATTAATGGACATCCCTTTAATTTCCAGTTTTTTGCCACCTCAAAGAGTGCTTGTTCTAAATATTTTAGAACATATAGCTTCTTTTCCTTTTCTCTGACCACCTTAGGAAACAGACCCAATAGTAGTACTGCTGGGTCAAAGGGTATATAAAGTTTTATAACTCTTTGGGCATAATTCCGAGTTGCTCTCCAAAATGTTTGGTTCATTTCACAGCTCCACCAACATTGTACCAGTAATGGATATGTTTTATAAAGTCATTTTTCCACTAAAAATTTCAAATAGTTTAGACCCTTGAGTCCAAAAAATGAGAAATTCACAACTATCTAAATTTTATATTCCTCCTATAGAATTATTTCTGTTTGAGGATGAGGGAGGCTACTGTTTCTTTGTTGCAAATACTTGCTGTTGGGGGAAAATAAAACTTTTGTTAATTGTTCAATGACTTAAGTATTAGAACTGCCTCCAACATCTTCCCAGTATACTATCACAGTACTCTATCCACAATCA
This sequence comes from Notamacropus eugenii, assembly GCF_028372415.1. Taxonomy (NCBI): domain Eukaryota; kingdom Metazoa; phylum Chordata; class Mammalia; order Diprotodontia; family Macropodidae; genus Notamacropus; species Notamacropus eugenii. The sequence continues at coordinate 296,782,986 of NC_092875.1, read as the reverse complement.
TTACTCAATAATTATTTGTTAAATTATATTTTGTTTATTTGTAGGAACTAATAGAAGCATATTCAGATAATTAAGGCAATTTTAAGTAACTATATTTTAGGATATACTGTACAATACAGTTGTACTATAGGTAAAACTACCTTTAATCTACACAGACAAATCTGAAGCAACAAAATTTAGATATAAAACATATTTCATCAGAAATTAGGTCAAGTGGTCATTTAATGTCTTCAAAAAACTCTTTTGGGCCTGTTTCCTTATCATTAAAGAATTTTGTTCTTATAGGATACTCATTTATTTTGAAGATTTATTACAGAATGCCATTTTTAGGAAAAACAGACTACCACTAGATGGGAAATGTGAAGAAGGGGAAAGAAAGGCATATAAAATAACATTAAGAGTTGGATATGCACCAAAGGAGGTGGACAAGAATTATCAACTCTATCTACAACCATACTGACAAATGCTCCAAATTAATGAAAATAAGAGAAATGCATATTAAAACAACTCTGATACTCCACTTCACACTCAGCAAAACAGCAAAGATGACATAAGATGAAACTGGTCAATGTTGGAGAGGGAGTGGAAATCAGGCATACTTATACATTGCTGGTGAAGCTATGATTAGTACAATCATTCTCAAAAGCAAATTTGAACTCTGCAAATAAATTGATAGTTCATAACCCTTATCCCAGAGATTCCATTGCTAGGTATATGTCACAAATACCTAACTGACAAAAAGAAAGTGTCCAGATACACCAAGATATTTATAACAGCATTTTTATGTGTATTAACAAAGAATAGGCACTATCATAATTGTCCATTAAATAAAGAATGCTAAAAAACTGAAATACATAAACTATTGTGCAATATTTCTCTAATGAAAGAAATTACAAACATGATAAATATACAAGTATGGAAATAATTATGCAAATTAATACAAAGTGAAATAGGTAAAGTCAGTAAAACAATATACACAATGACTAAAATAATACAAATAGAAAGTACAGTAAGCTATCAATAATGAGTATTTCAGGGCAGAACCAAGATGTTGGAGAAAAGGCAGAGACTTGCCTGAACTCTTCCAAATTTCAGTCAAGACAACTTAAAAATAATGATTCAAAATGAAATCTGAAGTGGCAAAACACACAAAAGGATAAGTTAAACAATTTTCCAGCCCAAGACAACTTACAAAGTTAGCAAGAAAGTTCTGTTGCACTAGGGTGAAGATAAAACTCAGTCTAGCAAAGGTAATGTCCAAGCATGATAGAAGTAGGTTGCAACTAACTCAGCAAGCCAGCAAAAGGACCTGCAGGCAGCTGAACAGCAGCATTTTCCAGATCTCTTAGCCCACAAACAGTAAGGAGGTCAGACAATGGGTCAAAAAGAGATTACAGAGGTCCCTTTGCTGGCAATGGGTGCAGGACTCTAATGAATTTCTGGTATATGGATCCAGGTTGCAATCCTGGGTTATTGTCCCAGAGTGATGAAAACTAGCACACCAGAGCTTATCACCACAGGAAGGACCCTGATCACAGTTCCAAGCCAGAAAAAGGTGCCCATGGTCACTCACAGAACAGATCACAGGCCATAAAAGGTGTAAACACACTTATTTCCTTAGAACATATGAGAGAACCAAAAACTTAAGAGATCTTGAGACCTAGCTCTGGAAACACCTGCACAAAAAATCTGAAGCTTTGAACAGTGCCTCTCTACTCCAAGGTGAACAGAGCCCAAGTTCAACATGAAGTTAAAAATCAGAAAACAGGCTGAGAAAATTAGCAAACAACAACAGAATCCAATCATAGAAAGTTACAATGCTGAAAACTCAGAAAAAGACAACAAAGTTAAAACTGCTACCTCTAAAGCCTCAAATAAAAATGTAAATTGCTGTCAGGCTGAAAAGAATTCTTGGATGACTGAAAAAAGGATTTTAAAAATCAACAAAATGAAGAGGAAAAATTGGAAAAAGAAATGAGAGTAATACATGAAAATCATGATAAAAGAGATAACAACTTGGTAAAGGAAATGTCAAAAATATCAAAGAAAATATATTACCTTAAAAAACAGAATAGGAATGGCAAAGGAGGCACAAAAATCCATTGAAGAGAAGAACTCTTAAAAAGGAGAACTAGCAAATAGAAAAAGATATCCAAAAATTCATAGGCTGAAAATACAGAATTGGCCACATGGAAAAAAAGATGTACAAAAATCACTGAAGCAAAGAACTTAAAAATTAGAATTGGCCAAGAGGATAAAGGAAGTACAAAATCTCACTGAGGAAAATAATTCTTTAAAAATCTGAATTAGTCAAGTGAAAGCTAATAACTCTGTGATACATCAAGAAACAATCAAACAAAAACGAAAGAATGAAAAGAAGAAGAAAATGTGGAAAAAATACTGACCTTGAAGATTAAGGAGAGATAATTTAAGAATTATTGGAGTACCTGAATGCCATGATCAGAAAAGGAGTTTAGACATAATTTTTTCCAGAAATTATCAAGGAAAACTGCCCTGATATTCTAGATTCAAGGAGTAAGATATAAATTGAAAGACTCCATCAATTACTTCCTGGAAAAGATTCCAAAATGCAAACTTCCAGGAATATAATAGTTAAATTCCAGAGCTGCCAGGTTAAGGAGAAAATATTGCAAGCAATCAGAAAGAAACACAAAATTCAGCATCTTCTACATTAAAGTGTATAATGTTAATGAAATAGGAAAATCTTCCTGCTCATGAATAGGCTTATATGACCAGCTTTGAACTCTGACCCAGTTCACATGGAGCCTGGGTCACATGGAGTTCAGTGTGGGAGGATCTTTCCCAAGGAGGAGAGAGAGAGAGAGAGAAAGCATAAGCAGAAAGTGAGAGCAACCAGAGCAGAGATAGAGAAATAAGCTGTGAGTAGGTGGAGGGAGGAATGGGGGGCTTGTCTTTGTGGGAAGGTCTGAGAGAAAAAAAGGTTTAAGATGTTGGTGTTTCCCTGGATTACTGATAAGTACTCTATTAAATCTTACCTCCTACTATTATAATGCTGTCCCAAATAGATATTTTGGCTTTGCCTTTGAGGAAGAGAGTTTATTATATTTTGCAAATCTACACTGGAAATATGCATGCATATTCACAGAGGCTTCTATGGGAGTAGCACTGGCATTACAAATGATCAGAGAACTCGCAATATATTATTTCAGAGGATAAAGGAGTGAGGATTAAAACCAAGAACCACATACCCAGCAAAACAGAGTACAATTCCTGGGGGGCAGAGGGGGCGGGGGAGAGGTGGGAATTTATATTTAATGAAATAGAAGAATTTAAAGTATTCCTGATTAAAAGAGCTAAATAGAAAAGTTACATTTTCAAATACAAGACTCAAAACTTTAAAAAGGTAAACAGGAAAGAGAAATCATAAGGTACTGAATAAGGTTAAACCGTTACATTCCTACATGAGAAAATGATACTTGTAACTCCTAAAGGCTTTCTCATTCTTAGGACAATTAGGCATGTGTGTGTGTGTGTGTGTGTGTGTGTGTGTGTGTGTGTGTGTGTGTGTGTGTGTGTTCATCCTTCATTGCCTAAGAAGACTATGCCATCAGAGAAATAATGACATGACTTGCACTTGACTTTGTTTTGAGTGAAGGAGAGCTGTGTAAGTCACCAGCCTCACTTCTTCTCCAGAGTCATCTGAATCAAGTGACCAGATATTCATCAGGATGACTGCAGATGACCCAGGATGAGGCAATTGGGGTTAAATGACTTGCCCAAGGTCACACAGCTAGTGAGTGTCAAGTGTCTGAGGTGAGATTTGAACTCAGGTCCTCCTGACTCCTGCACTGGTGCTCTATCCACTGCACCACCTAGCTGCCCCTAATTAGGCATGTATATACAGACAGAAAGCACAGTTGTGAGTTGAATATGATAGGATAGCTTAAAAAAAATAAAATTAAGAGATGAGAAAGAGGAATGCCCTGGGAGAAGAAAGAAGGGAGAGATAGAATGGGATAAATTACGTGAAATAAAAGAGGTAAAAAAAGAGATTTTCAGTGGAAGGACAGATGAGCAAGGTGGAGGTGGGGGGTGCTTGAACACTACTGGCATCAGAATAGGCTCAAAGAAGGAATAGCATATATACTCAGTTGAGTATAGAAACCTATCTGACCAGAAGTGAGGGTAGATTGGGAAAGGTGGGAGACAGAAACAAAACACTTTTGAGGATGGAGAGAGTGAAAAGAGATAGTTGGATAAATGGGGGTGGGGAGGATGGAGGAAAATAAACAGTAATCATAACGGTGAAAAAAAATTTTACAGTCAAGTTTCTCTGATAAAGACCTCATTTCTCAAATATATAGAGAACAGAATCAAATTTATAAGAATATATGTCATCAATGACTATAATAATCTACTATTTGATAAACCCAAAGACTCCAGCTTCTCAGATAAGAACTCACTATTTGACAAAAATTGCTGGAAAAAACAGAAAAAGATGGCAGAAAGTAGGCATAGCTCAACATCTTATACAGTATACCAAGATAAGGTCAAAATGGGTACAGGATTTCAACGTAAAAAGTGGAACTATAAGCAAATTAGGAAAGCAATAAATAGCTTATCCATCAGATCTAGGGAGAAGGGAAGAATTTATGACCAAACATGAGATAGAGAATAGTATGAAATGCAAAATGGGTAATTTTGTTTACATTAAAATGAAAAAGATTTTGCACAAACAAAGCCAATGCAACCAAGATGAGAAGGGAAGCAAAAAGCTGGGAAACAATTTTTATGGTTAATGATTCAGATAAAAGCTTCATTTCTAAAATATGAAGAGAATTGAGTCAAATCAATAAGAATACAAGTCATTCCCCAACTGAAAAATGGTCAAAGGATATAAACAGGAAGTTTTCAGAGGAAGAAATTAAAGGTATCTATAGTCATATGAAAAAATGCTCTAAATCACTATTGATTAGAAAATGCAAATTAAAACAACTCTGATTGTCTTATCAGATTGGCTAACATGACAAAACAGGAAAAGGATAAATGTTGGAGAAGAAGAGGGAAAATTGAAACATTTATGTATGCATTGTTGGTGGAGTTGCGAACATTCAGCCATTCTGGAGAGCAATTTGGAACTATGCCAGAAGGTTATAAAACTGTGCATACCCTTTGATTCAGCAATACCCCTACTAGGTCTATATCCCAAAGAGATCATAAAAAAGGGAAAAGGAACCACATGGGCAAAAATATTTATAGTAGTTCTTTTTGAGGTGGCAAAGAATTGGAAACTGAGGGGATATCCATCAATTGAGGAATGGTTGGACAAGTTGTGGTATATGAATGCAATGGAATACCATTGTTCCATAAGAAATGATGAGCAGGTGGACTTCAGAAAAAATCTGGAAAGACTTGCATGAACTGATGTGAGTGAAGTGAGCGGAACCAGGAGAACACTGTATACAATAACAGCAACATTGTGCCATGACCAACTTTGTTAGAATTAGTTCTACTGAGTAAGTCAGTGATCAAGACAATTCTGAAAGACTCATGATGGAAAATGCTATCGACATCCAGAGAAAGAACTATGGAGTCTGAATGCAGATTGAAGTATACCATTTTCTTTTTTTGTTGTTGTTTTTTTTTTCTTCCTTATTGGTTTTTCCCTTTTATTCTGATTCTTTCTTCATAACATTACTAATGTGGAAATATATTTGATTATAGATGTATAGTCCTTAAAAAATATAAGCACATGTCATTCCACAGTTGATAAATGATCAAAGGATATGATCAGGTAATATTCAAAGTAATTAAAGCTACCTATAATCTTGTAAAAATGCTTTAAATCAATATTGATTAGAGAAATACAAATAAAGCAACTCTGAAAGTATCAGATTGACTATTATGACAGAAAAGAAAAAATGGTCTTTGATTTCTCTGTATTTTGTATGTATGTATGTTGGAGGGGATATAGGATAATTGAGACACTAATGCAGTGTTAGTGAAGTTGTAAATTACCTTTCTGAAGAGCAATGTGCAACTATGACAAAAGAGGTACAAAACTGTGCATACCTTCTGATTCAGAAATACCACTATTGGGTCTGTATCCCAAAAATACATATATTTTAAAAGAGGACTTATATGTACAAAAATATTAATAATAGCTGTTTTGTAGTTGCAAAGAACTGGAAATTGAAATTGAGAGGATATCCATCAATTGGGGAATAGCTAGACAAGTTGTGGTATATGATTGTGATGGAACACTATTGTGGTATAATAAATAATGAGCAGGATCCTCTCAGAAAAAGCTAAATTGACATGAATTGAGGCAAAGTGAAATGAGCAGAGCCAGGAGAACAGCGTACATGGTAACAATGATATTGTACAATGATTAAATGTGAATGTCTTAGCTATTCTCAGCAATATTATGATCAAAGACAATTCTGTATCAGTAAGCACCCCAACATATCCAGGGGCCTGCTATCACAGGTTCTTAGATCTGTATAAAAGGAAAGGCAACTTTTGAGGGGTTAACAATCACTTCAATCAAGCACATGTATCATTCTTTAACCAAGCACATAACCAATCACATTCCTTTAACCATTCACCTGGTTCAGGGGAATGTGTGCTCATCCTTCATTGCTGAAGACCATGCCATCAGAGAAATGATGACATGACTTGCACTTCACTTTGCTTTTGAGTGAGGGAGAACTGTGCAAGTCACCAGCCTCACTTCTCCTCCAGAGCCATCTAAATCCAGTCACCAGATATTCATCAGGATAACTGGAGATGACCCAGGATGAGGCAATTGGGGTTAAGTGACCTGCCCAAGGTCAAACAGCTAGTGAGTGTCAAGTGTCTGGGGTGAGATTTGAACTCAGGTCCTCCTGACTCCTGCACTGGTGCTCTATCCACTGCACCACCTAGCTGCTCCAGGGGAATCAGTACCCTGAACTTCAAAGAAAATATAGAGGAATCAAAAATCAACAGACATGGCTTCCTCTGCCTGACCATCAACAGACAGGTCTAACTGTCTGACCATAGATACCAGAGAGGGAAGCACAGAGATATCCTTATCATCTTCTCAGAGTCCTCATTTGTCCAAACAAAAACTTCCAGTAAGCCACAAAGTAAAATGTCAACTCAGAGTATTTAAATCTTTTTTAGAGCCAAAGGGCATCACAACCATTGAGAACCAGTGCCTCATTAACAAAAGGTTTGGGTCCTCCCATAAATCCTCCCATAAATCAAATTCCCCTTAATGGGTACGCCTATTAATGGGTGGAGAAGTTCTTTAATCACATTAAAATAATTAATAATACATATACATATACTGTTTCTAGTTAAAGAAACTCATGTTTCTGTACTTTACTCCTAGTAAAGACTCTTGACTGATAAAGGCAAGATTCCATCAGAGGCATTTGATTATACTAAAACAAAAACAGCAAAAGATCCTATTTTGATTGCTATCAGAAATTCTGAAGGGCTTTTGATGAAAAATACTATCCACCTCCAGAGAAAGAAATAATTGATGGAGTTTGAATACAGACAGAAGCATACTTTTAAAACTTTATTTTTTTGTGGATTTTGTGGGTGTGTTAGTGTTTTCTTTCACAATATGACTAACATGCAAATATGTTTTGCATTTCTGCACATGCATAACCTATGTAAAGTTGCTTAATTTCTCAATCAGAAGACAGGAGAGGGACAGAAGGAGTAAATTTAGAATTCAATTTTTTAAATGAATGTGAAAAATTATTTTTATATATAATCGAGGAAAACTATTAAATTGAAAAATAGTAATGAATATTGCATAATTTTATAGAATAAGCTTGGTTCCAAAGAGATATATGTAAATATATCTCACCCTAATCATTTGTGGTTGTAGGGATATAGGTCCACAGGTATGCAACATTGCACATAGTATCAAATTTCTGGAGGTAATGTTTGATTTGATTAAATTTTGCTTCTACTTTCTGCTTCACTTTTCTCTTTTTAATTCTTTGTTATAAGAGATGGCTCTCTGAGAGATGGAAAAGTAGGAACACAGGGAAATCTACGTAACATAATTTTATGCAATGTAAAACTAAAAATACCAGTAAAATCTATTTTTAATTGCTATTAATTGATTTAGTAACATAATACTATAAAATAAATAATTCACATGTAGAAGTTAAAAATGTGACAGGATACTAAATATGGACACATGCATATTTATTTTAAATGACAATTATATTATTAATAATTAAAACAAGATTAATAATAATTATTGTCACAGTAATGGCTGACATTTATAGGGTATACTCTAGATTACAAGGTAGCAGCTAGATTGCTCAGAGGATACAGTGGTGGGCCTCATAGACTTAGAATTTGTATGACCTTGAGCAAATCACTTAACCTCTGCTTGCCTTGAGGCAGTTAGATGGCTCAGTGGATAGAATGCTAGCTCTGGAATCAGGAAGATCTGAGTTCAAATCTGACCTCAGATACTAGCTGTGTGAACCTAGGCAAGTCACTTACATTCTTCCTTAATCCACTGGAAAGGGAAATAGCAAACCACTCCAGTATCTTTGCCAACAAAACCTTACAGACAAGATTGGAGTGATACGGTCCACAGTGTTGGAAAGAGTCAGACGTGACTGAACTACTGAACAACAACAAAAGATTATAATGCTCTTCACATCCATTAGTTCATTTGTTCCTCATCACAATTATAGGATTAGGGCAGCTAGCGGCTCAAAGGGTAGAGCACTGGGCCTGGAACCAGGAAGACCCAAGTTCAAATCTGGCCTCAGACAAAAAACAAGTCCCTTAACCTCTGTTTACACTAATCCATTGGAGAAGGAAATGGCAAACTACTCTAGCACTCTTGGGGCCAGCTAGGTGGTGCAGTGGATAGAGCACCAGTGCAGGAGTCAGGAGGACCTGAGTTCAAATCTCACCTCAGACACTTGACACTCATTACCTGTGTGACCTTGAGCAAGTCACTTAACCCCAATTGCCTCATTCTGGGTCATCTGCAGTCATTCTGATGAATATCTGGTCACCAGATTCAGATGGCTCTGATGGAGAAGTGAGGCTGGTGACCTGCACATCCTTCCCTCACTCAAAACAAAGTCAAATGCAAGTCATGTCATTGTTTCTCTGATGGCATGGTCTTCTTTGGCAACAAAGGATGAACACATACACTCACACACACACACACACACACATCACAGTTATATGAAGTAGCTAGCACAGATGTCAAGAAAACAGAATTTATCTAGTCACTTATATAACTATTTTTAAAGCTATAAAAGGTTGGCAGAGCACTTTATAAATATATCATTTATCTTCTTAACAGTACTTGGAGTTAGGTATGGTTATTATCCCCATTTTACAGATGAGAAAACTGGATAGGCAGGAGCGAAATGATTTGTTTAGAGTCACAAAGCTATTAAATGTCTGAATCCTGATTTTCCATGATTCACTTTACTCATGAAAAAACTGAGTGACCTGCCCATGGTTACACAGCCAGTAAAGAGAGAAGATGGAACTTAAACCCTATTCTTCCTGCCTCATAATCCAGCACTCTATCCACTATACTCATTCATTCACTATTCAACAAATTTTTACTGAGTACATATTACAAGCAAAGCTCTCTGGTTAATGTTTTATGTGATGTAAGTTGTTTCAAAAGGAAAGCAAATTTATAACAAAGATGATCACAACTAGACCCTCTGTATACATCTATTTGGGGGCTAGCAACATTCATGAATATTGCCTGATTGATAGTTATCAATTGTCAAAAGCCATGATAAAGAATGAACATGAACCAAAATGCCTTTCCCAGTAAGTATTACTGGGGCTCTTAAAAAGAAGCCCTTTAGTACAGTTTTGAAAAAAAAAATGTTGGTTCCTTAGTTATAATTTGACAAAGAAATTATAAGAAGAAACAATTATATATTCTTTTTTTTTCAAATTTATTACTTCCATTTGATCACTCTATCTAGGTTCTTTTGGCAAAGACTCAATTTGCTATTATTTTCATAAACCTCAGTATACTGAATAAAATATTCTTGAACAGAGTATATTGTGTACATCTAGAAGGAGGCTTGTGGTAGTCAAGAGACCTAACTTTAAATATCAACTTTACCTACATTTTGTGAGACCTTAGATAGAACTCTGTGACTCAGTTTTCCTGACTGCAAAATGAGGAACCAATTAGATATTTTCTACAGATTTAAAGGCTCTTTGTCATTAAACCCTATAACATAATATCTCATGCTGTAGGCTCTAGAGTAAAAATAAAAGCAAGCAATTACAAGTTAAGTCTTTCACACATCTCTTCTACTCTTCTCTGTCAAATGTGCCATATAGGAAAAAAATATAAAGCTATTCTCATCCCCAAATTTGAGACCAACTTTCATATTTTACTTCACATACCAACTTTCATATTTCATTTCCTGTACATAATGTCAAAAAGGAAAATTCAGTCACTCAATTCTGACATTTATAAACTCTGCAGTTAAATAATTTTTAAAAATTATACAGATAATTATTATCAAGTATCTTTCCAGACTGAATATCATTTACTCCCCATCACACATTCTACTTCAGAACTAAGCTGCTATCACTTGCTCTTCCCTATTCAGTGTTACATATCCTACCTCTGTGTTTTGTATAGGCTGCCCTGCATGCCTGGAATGCTCTCCCTTTTCCCCTATAATAACCCCTATATCCCCTTCAAAGATCAACTCAATCCCCAACTCCTCCAAGGGACTTTTCCTATTTCTCCCAGTTGTCAGTTTACTTCCTTATCCTGAAAATACTTTGTGTATATGCTGTATTGACTTATTTATGTAAATGATGTTTCCACCCAATAGCTGACAAGCTTTTTGAGGACACACAGAATGTTTTGCTTTTGCCCTGGTATCTCCAGTACCTTGAACCAGTGACTGCCACATAACACACCCTTAATGTGCTTGGTGAATTAAAATAAACTTAATGTACTCCTGTCTTCTTAGCCTGACAATCAAGGATCACCTCAAAGGGATTCCTTTTTCCCCAGAATATCACCTACCATGTTACTCTACTGCTCAAATTAAAATTCTTCACAAATTTTTGCAAAATGTACCTTTGTTCATGTAATTCTCCTCACATGGAATGTCCTCTTGGTTATACTCTATCACTTATTCCCAGCATCCAGCAGAACCTGCAGAGGCATAGCCAGGGCATGAATCCCAGACCAAAGGGGAGTCTGAAGTTTACCACTCTGAACCAACAGTTTCCCAACTGACTGGTAGGGGCATAATCAAGTAGCAGTCTTCTCTTGCCAAACTTCAACCCAGATGAGGAATTTGCAGGGTTGAGATTAGAGGGAAAGCAATCATACTTTACCCTATCCTATACCGTACCAATCTGGGAGGAATGGAAATTTGCTGATCCCTATCCTGTCCTTAAGGTCCTGGAATAGGGTCACCTTCAATGCCCTAACAAAGTAGCAACAGGACCAACCTGATTTTCCCTCCAGAAGCACTGCAGAGCTCAATCCTAACCTCAAGTCCCAAGTCAGGAATTAAGCTGGAAGAATGAGAAAACAAAAAATATAAACCCACTATAAAGAGTTATTATAATGCCAGGGACACTCAAGGCACAAACAATGAGGAAGGAAATTACTGAAACATCTACCAGAAAAATTTCAGAGAAATATCCATTCTGAGTAAAAAAAGAAAAAAAAAATTCAACCAGTTGTCCTGGAAAAGATGAGATAAGAGTTTAAGAAAAAGTCTGGATAGATAGAGAGATAGAATAGAGAGATAGAGAGATAGCTAAATAGACAGATATTATTTAAATGAAATTGGAAAGGAGTGCTAGTGATTGGACACAAGAGAGCATGGGTCCTGGTCAGTGTATGAAAGTCAAGAGGAATGCCAGCATGTGCAGCTGCAGAGGAGATGAGGCCCTTCCTAAGTAAAGACCAGAGAGCAGCCCAGGAGATCAGTGACCATACCCCTTTCAGCATTACATCTTAGTAACACCAAAAACTTGCAGACCACTAGAACTAAAAACAGCTGCACAAAAAACCTGAAGTTTGGGGCAGTGCCTCCCCACCCCAAGATGGACAGAGAACAACTTTAAAGTAAAGTTCAAAGTCAAGAAATAGGCTGGGAAAACAAGAACAACTAACAAAAAACCTGACCATAGAAAGTTACTATGATGACAAGGAAGATGAAAACTCACAAACTCAGAAGAAAGCAACAAAATCAAAGTACTACACTGAAAGACTTAAAGAAAAATGTGAATTGTTATCAAGCCCAAAAAGAAAGTTAAAGAAAGACATAAGGGTGATAGAAGAAAAACTGGGAAAAGAAATCAGAGTGAAACAAGAAATTATGAAGAGACAAATAATAGCTTGGGAAAAGAGGCACAAAAAGTACTGAAGAAAATACCTTAAAAAATAAAATTGGCCTAATGGTAAAAGTGGCATAAAAGTTTACTGAAGAAAAGATCTCCTTTAAAAAGCAGAACTGACCAAATGAAAAAAGAATTACAAAATCTCACTGGCGAAAATAATACCTTAAAAATTAGAGCAGTCTAACAAAAACCTAATGACTTCATGAGACATCAAGAAATAATAACACAAAGGAAAAATGTCAAATATTTCACCGAAAAAAACTGGCTTAAAAAAAAAAGAGGAGAGGTAATTTAAGAATCATTGAATAACCTTAAAGCCATGATCAAAAAAAGACCCTGGATATCATATCTCAAGAATTTATCAAGTAAAACTGCCCTGATATATTAGATCCAAAGAGTAAAACAGAAGTTGAAAGAATCTACCAAAGAATCTCCTGAAAGAGATACCAAAATGAAAACACCTAGGAATATTTTAGCCAAATTTCAGAGCTTCCTGGTCTAAGAGAAAATGCTGAAGCATCCAGAAAGAAACAATTCAGAAATCATGGAGCCAAAGTCAGGATCACAAAAGATTTAGAGGCTTCCACATTTAAAGGAGCAGAGGGCTTAAACTGATATTCTGGAGGACAAAGAAGCTAGGATTACAAGCAAGTATCACCTATCCAGCAAAACTGAGTATAATCCTTCAGGGGGAAATGTATACTTAAGGAAACAGATGACTTTCAAGTATTACTTTAAAAGTCCAGAGCTGAATAATAAATTTGACATTCAAACAGAAGACACAAAACAATAAAAATGTAAACATAAATGAGTATTCATAAAAGTCTCAATAAAAGTAAACTGATTACATTCCTGTATGGGAAGATAATACATATAATTACTAATAACTGAATCATTATTAGGGCAGTTAAAAGAATAGACCAAGATCATGGTTGATTATGTTGGAATGATTTTTTAAAAAGTGGAGGGGGAAGAAAGACAGATGTACTGAGAGACAGGGGAAGACAGAGGTAGAATGAGGAAGTTTTTCTCACATAAAATAAGTCATCAAGGAAGAGCTTCTACAATGAAGGGGAAAATGAGGTGATGGTGCACAATGCTTAAGCCTCACTCTCATCAGAATTTGTTCAAAGGGGAAACTCTCTCTCTCTCTCTCTCTCTCTCTCTCTCTCTCTCTCTCTCTCTCTCTCTCTCTCTCTCTCTCTCTCTCTCTCTCTCTCTCTCTCTCTCTCTCTCTCATATGTGAATAGAACTATAACTTCAACCAGTAGGGAAATAGGAGAGGAAGGGGATAAGAGAAAGGGGGAACATAATGAAAGATAATAAAAAAGATAATAAAAAATAATAAATTAAAGGAGGCAGTGGTTAGAAGCAAAATAGACTTTTGAGGAAGAACAAGATAAAAAGAAAGAGAGAGGAAGAAGCAGAATAAAATGGGATAGAGGGAAATACACAGTTAGTAATTATAACTGTGAATGTGAATGGGATGAGCTCACCCACAAAATGGAAGCGGATAGCAGAACATTAGAATCTAACAGTATATTTTTCATAAGAGACGATTTGAAACAGATATACAGAGTTAAAATAAAGGGTTGAAGCAAAATTTAAAATGCTTTAGCTGAGTAAAACAAGCATGGGTAACTATCATGATCTCAGCTAAAGCAAATGCAAAAATAGACCTAATTAAAAAATATGAGCTGGGAAACTATATTTTCATAAAAAGTACCACAGATGATAAAGTAATATAAAAAATTACAGCAAGTTTCTTTGATAAAGGTCATATCTCAAATATATACTGAATATAAAACTGAGTCAAATTTATTAAAAAAAAGTCATTCCCCAATTGATAAATGGTCAAAGGATATAAACAGGTAATTTTCAGAAGAAGAAATCTAAGATCTCTCAAATGCTCTAAATCGCGGATTGGAAAAATATAAACTAAAACAATTCTGTGATACCACATCACACCTATCAGAAATGACAAATGCTGGAAAGGGTAAGAGAAAGATAAGTACACTAACGAACTGTTGAAGGAGTTGTATATAGGTCCAACCATTCAGGGGAACAATTTGTAACTATACCTGATGGGCTATAAAACTATGCATACCCTGTGATCTAGTAATACCATTAACAGTCTGTCTCCCAAAGAGATCAAAGAAAAAGGAAAAGGGTCTATATGTACAAAAATTATTTGTAGCAGCTATTTTTGTGGTGGGAAAGAATTGGAAATCAAGGGAATGCTCATCAATTGGGGGATACAGTTAAACAAGTTGTTGCATATGATTTTGATGGAGCACTACTGTGCTATAAGAAATCATGAAAGGAGTGGTTTCATAAAAACATGGTAAGACCTATATGAACTAATAATGCAAAGTTAAGTGAGCAAAATCAGATCACTGTACACAGTAATAAGAATGTTGTAATTCTGACCAATTTTGAAGGTCTGGCTATTCTGATCAATGTGATGATCCAAGACAATTCTAAAGAACTCATGATGAAAAAAATGCCGTCTATTTCCAGAAAGAGAACTGATGAACTCTGAGTGGAAATTGAAGTATAATTTTCTCACTTTATTTTTCTTTTGAAAAATATGACTAACACTGAAATATATCTTGCATGATTTCCCATGTATAATTAATATAATATTGCTTGTCTTCCCAGTGGGTAGAGGAAAAGAAAAAGGGAGGGAGTATATGTGTGTGTATGTGTATGTATATATGTATATATACACGCATACACATACATATTTATATACATATATGAAAAAGGTTTAAAATCAATATATTTTAAAATGGATGAAATTAGAGTGTTTGAGAGGAAAACAGAAAAGAAATGAGAGCTATGGAAGAATTAGGAAAAGAATTAATTAAGTTGGCACAAGAGGTACAAAATCTTACTTCAGCAACAAACTCCCTGAAAATTAGATTGGACCAAATAGAAACCATTCATTTGAGATGATAAAAGCAAATATTAACACAAAGTCAAAAGAAAAAAAAAAAAAAAGAAAATGAAAGGTATCTCATAGTAAAACTATAGATCTGAAAAATAGATCAAGGAGAAAAAAAGTTAAGAATCACAAAAATAATTGGATTATCTGAAAGTCATGATATGGAGGGGAGGGGTGAGAGAGGGAGAGGGGAGGGAGGAGAGGAAGAGAGGAGGAAGGGGAGAGAAAGAAGAAGAAGAAGAAGAAGAAGAAGAAGAAGAAGAAGAAGAAGAAGAACAAGAACAAGAACAAGAACAAGAAGAACAAGAACAAGAAGAAGAAGAAGAAGAAGAAGAAGAAGAAAGAGGAGGAGGAGGAGAAGAAAAAAGGAGAAGGAGAAGAAGGAGGAAGAGGAGGAGGAGAAAGAAGGAGAAGAAAGGGAGAGGAGGGGGAAGGGAGCTAGACATCCCATTTAAACAACTCTTAAAAGAAAATTTCTCAGATCTCTTAAACCAGAAACAAAAGTAGAAATAAAGAAAAATATACTTCAAACAGTCAGAGAGGGGAAAAAAGATCAAGTACTGAGCAGCCATAGTCAGGATCACACATTATTTAGCGGTCACCACTATAAAGTAGTAGACAGCTCAGACTATAATACTATAAAAGTAAAAGATATGAGCTTATAGTGAAGAATAACTTATCCAGCACAACTGCATATAATACTATTGGGTGGGGAATGGACTTTTAAGGAAATACAGAGCTTTCAAGCATTTGTGATGAAAAGACTAGAGCTGCACAGAAACTCTAAAGCTTAAGCAAGGTAGTGAAGAACAACCTAACAAGATAAACATGAATGTACAATGATAAAGAACTAAACAAGAATAAACTCTTTACATTCAAATATGATGCTGTTTGACATACCCTTTATGATATGCCTATCACCTCAGAACCCTACCTGCATCAGGGTTCCTAGAGGGTCTATTTAATACATATTAACAGGGGAAGACAAAGGAAGAAGAATAAACCAAGGTAGGAGGATGGAAAAGAAAGGTTATGGAAAATTATTTCATATAATAAGGGTAAAAAAGTAGACATCTATGCAAACACGGAGGAGGGATTGGGGGAAGCAACTGACATTTGAATTTCACTGTCACCTGAACTGGTCCAAAGAAGGAAGAATACACACAAACACACACACACACACACACACACAAAGGCATGAATACATACACATACACAGAGCAGAATTCAGAAATACATTTCACAAAACAGAAAAACAGGAGGAAAAACAGTAAAGAAAAGAAATCTGATGGAGATTAGATTAGGGAAGGGATTAGTCTTAAACAAAAAAAAAAGTTTTTCTAAGGATATAAAAAAAAATTTTATAGGTCATTGAGATGGAAAAGAATGGGAATCTGGGAGAGCACCCATAAACTGGGGAATGGATGAATATGTTATGGTATATAAATATGATAGAATACTACTATGCTGAGTTCTTATCAGTGTAACAACTAACTAGGATTCCAGAGAATAAAAATGAAACTTTCTACCCACCTTGTGACAGATAGAAGAACTCAGTACGCAAAAATGAGACTTTTTTTTTTAGGCATGGCCAATGTGGAAATTAGTTGTAGTTGACTATATATATATTCATAATTGGTTTTGCTTTTCTTGTATTCTCAAGGAGGAGAGACAGGGGGAGAAGGTGAACTTTAGCTGATTAAAGAAAATAATTTAAAAAATGAATAGAAGGAAATGGAGCACCATGAGTTATCTTTGGTTCTTTTTAGTGTTCACTTTGTCATCTAAAATCATTCATCAGATTAAACTTGTATCTTTATCTTTGACCCTGTAATATGCTGAAGCAATTGAACTATGCCCCTGAATGCCAACTTGCACATGCAAATAATTACTTCTTCACAAAAGTCACTGAAATGTCACAAAATGTCACAAAAGTCACATGTCACTGATCCCTGTTCCCCCGAAAAACACATCTTTGCATATCCAGTCAGTCCCTCAGTCAAAAAATATACATTAAGCATTTACTGATTACCAAGCACTATCCTAACCACTGGAGACAGAAAGTAAAAACCATACTCTCTGTCCTCAAGGAACTAACATTCTAGCGTGAAATAAAGCATGGCACATAGTATATTCTATGTGCCAAGCACTGTGCTAAGAGTTTTACAAATATTAACTCATGTGATTTTTATAAATACCCTAGGAGTTAGGTGGTATTATGCTCATTTTACTAGATAAGGAAACTGAGGTAAAGAGATGTTGAGTTACTTGCCCAAGGTCACACAACTAGGAAGTGTTTGAGGCCAGATTTTTACTCAAATCTTCTGGACTCACGTCTTATTTCTCATCTTATTCCTATATCCTGACTGTACGTATGCTTAATGCTCAGTATTTCCCTTTATATAGCTACTCCTTCAACAAGTTCATCCAATTGTCATAGCTTCAAATGGCACTTGCACATGGGTAACTAATTATATCTCTAACCATGACCTTTTAATTTCTAAGCTGACATACTGAGGTACTTGCAAAATAAAATGCACTTAGGAACCAAAATGGCTACCTGAACAGAAGGCAGAATGTCCAACTTAATTCCTTCCTAATTTAGTAAAAACCTGATATTAACTCCAAATACAATAATGATCCAGAGTTATAATGAGAAATCACAATGACTCTTTATACACCAAAACTGCAAAATAGTCATACATGATCCAATAAGCAATAGGGTAATAGGAAAGGGCTCTGATAGAGCAAGCTTGGAGGAAGAAATCTTTTGCCTTCCCATATGACTAGAGAAGGGCTAGAGAAAAGCATAGACAATTAAGCTCCATTTGAAAGCAAAAAAGAGAACAGCCATGAAAAAAAATCCAAATGGTTATAAACCCACACTCTAAGCCCTGTGAAGTAGCAGCCACTAGTGCAAGCATGGAAGATGCCAGGGTGGGCATGTCCTTAAACCAGCCAGGTGTGAGAGTGTTTAAACCAGGAAACCTCAAAGATCAGAAGTCCCTAGCACCGATCTTGAGATGCCAAAGAGTTCCCTGAAAATCCAGCACTCTGAACATCAGAGATACAGGAGGAGAAAGAAGGTTAATGTCGCAGCCCAGGCAACTTAAGATCAAGAAAAAGCAAAACCAACTACCCAGTTTAAAAGTATGTCAGGCCCTTGCACAAGACTCCAACTCAGGAACTAAAGCTAAATGGAGGAGTAAACCCAATAAGACACTATTAACAAAATTACTGCAAATCTGGAGAAATCACAAAAAAAAAAAGGTAATATATCTTTTAAAATTACAAGCAGAGATTCACAGGAAATAATGAATTTTCCACAAAGACTACATGAGTACCAACAAGAATTCATGCCAGCTATTAAAAAAAATAAGGAAAAATTTGGAAGGGGAATAAATAGCTTAGAAGGAAAACTGGTAAAACTTTTCTAGGTAACAGACTCCCTCAAAATTAGAATAGACCAAAGAGAAATCAATGATTCTCTTAGACAACAAGAAATATCACAAAATGATTGAAACAAAAGATTTTTTGAAAGTCAGGCAATTTCTGAAGGGTATAACTGAGTAAAGTAATTATTCCCAGCCCCCAAGTCACCCGCTCATTAACTAATTTCAGCAGGGCCCATTTTTTTCTGTTTACTCTATAAAGAGAAGTCAGTTTGAACTAAGGTCCTCCCCAGGAGCTTTTTTGCCTAACCTGCCCCTTCCCAAGGATGAAGTATAATAAATAGGAGCTAAACACTCAAAGTCTACTTCATCATTAAAATGGCTACCAATCAGGTTGTCTTATGTTTGCCAGGGAAGTTCCAAATGATATAATGTTAAGCCAGTCAGAAGGAAAGCACACCTACATATAAAAGACACTCTCCAGTGCTCCTTCCAGTGCTCCTTCTGGATTTTTTTATGCAAATGGAGGCTAGCCAAAAAGACCCCTTTGTTACCAGACTGCATGCCCCTGCTAACAAAAGATATCTCCCTGGGAGTATTGCCTCAGTTGGCCCTTTGTTAAATTCTGGCTGCTATATAATGTAGAAAGGAGGAAAAGGAGGGTAAAATTACTACTTAAAACTGGGGTACATCAGAATACTGAAACATGGTGAAGGAAGTAGTGGTCAGAGTGGCTGTCATTTGAATCTCTTAATTGAAATGGACCAGGGAGGATTACACACACACACACACACACACACACACACACACACACACACACACACACACACACACACATACACACACACACAAAAGAACTAAACTTCAAGGGGTGCCTCATACTGCTTTTTAGATAATCTGAGAAGGGGTTTAACAAACTGTATATGAATGTAAATTATCAAACATAAGAAATAATGGAAGGCGATTTCAAAGAATTTTGTATAATATGAACTGATGGAGAACCAGCAGAACAATTTAAATGAGGCCAACAACACTTGTTCAAAAAACAAATCACTGAGGGACATAAGAATTCTGTTCAAAATCACAGTTCTCAGGTCACTCAAAGTGTACTACAGGTTTACAGGGGACTTATGATAAACCTCTTGAGAGGGGATGGGCACAAGGTGCAGAGATATACATTGTTGGACACAACCATGGATTGGATTTACTTTATTTGACTATGCTTATTTACGACAAGGTATGTGGTTTGGCTTGGTTTGCTTTGGGTTTTCCCTGGCTTACTCTTGGTTAATGTTGGGGAGAGGAGTCAGGGTAGTAATAATAGTGAGGTACATACACAAAAAAAGGCAGC
Source organism: Notamacropus eugenii (assembly GCF_028372415.1). Taxonomy (NCBI): domain Eukaryota; kingdom Metazoa; phylum Chordata; class Mammalia; order Diprotodontia; family Macropodidae; genus Notamacropus; species Notamacropus eugenii. Next base: position 296,762,918 of record NC_092875.1, on the reverse strand, counting down.
CATCATAACTTGGCTTTTGTTGTTTTGTTTTAAATGAAGAGAACAGAAAAAAAGTTTAAAAGAAACCACAGAGAAGCAAGATAGTTTTGAAAGTAACATGCCGAATGTAATACATACACATATTTCTTACCAAAAGGCTTTTAAAATCTATTTTTAAAAAATATTAAATATATTAAAACATTTTTAAGAGCAATGTAGCACAAAATGGAGATTCACGGGTTCATATTCGTTTTTTATAATATGTTCATTTTATTTATTTTTAATGCTCTCCAATCACTACCATAAAACTTAGATATTTTTTCCCCCTATCTAACCCCCACCACCTCCTGCCCTCCCCGAGACGGCATACAATTCTGTATAGGATCTACACATACATTCCTACTGAATACATTTTCACTATAGTCATGCTGTGTAGAAGAACTAAAATAAATGGGAGAAATCATATAACAAACCAAAACATAATACACACACACACACACACACACACACACACACACACACACACACATGATCAGCTACATTCTCCAATTGAATTCCATAGATCTTTCTCTGAATTTTTTTTTTAAGTCCTTGTGTTGCTATGAAGATGCAAGTCTACCACAAAAAAACTCTCACACACTGTGGTCATTGCTGTGCACTAAGTTCTCCTGGCTCTGCTCCTTTCACTCAGCATCAGTTCATATAAATCTTCCCAGGCCTCTCTGAAGTCTTCTTGTTCATCATTTCTTATAGCACAATAATATTCCATTACATTCATATACCACAACTGATTCAATCATTCCCCAATTGATGAGCATCCCCTTGATTTTCAGTTTTTGGCCACTATAAAGAGCACTGCTATAAATACTTTTGTACATATGGGACCCTTTCCCATTTTTATGATCTCTTGGGGATACTGTCCTAGAAACGATATTGCTGGGTCAAAGGGTATGCACATTTTTGTAGCCTTTTGGGTATAGTTCCAAACCGCTCTCCAGAATCGTTGGACCAGTTCAGAGATCCACCAACAATAAATTAGTGTTCCATCTCTCCCACATCCTCTCCAACATTTATCATTTTCCTGTTCTGTCATGTTTGCCAATCTAATCAATGTGATGGGGTACCTCAGAGTTGTTTTGATTTGCATCTCTCTAACAAAAGTGATTTAAAGCATTTTTTCATGATTATAGAATCTTAATTTCTTCCTCTAAAAGCTGACTGTTCACTTGACCACTTATTAATTGGGGAATGATTTGTATTGTTGTACATTTGACTCAGTTCTCTATATATTCTAGTAGTGAGGCCTTTATCTCTGAGATTAGCTATAAAAATTTTTTCCCAATATACTACATCCCTCCAAATTTTGGTTGCATTGGTTTTGGTTGTACAAAAACTTTTCAATTTAATATAATTAAAATTATCCATCTTGCACTTCATAATGCTTTCTATCTCTTCTTTAGTCAAAAATTCTTCCCTTCTCCATCAATCTGATAAATACACTATCCTTTGCTCCTCTAATTTGTCCATGACATCAATCTTTATACCTAGACCGTGTACCCATTTGGACTTTATTCTTGTGTAGGGTGTCAGGCATGGGTCTATGCCTAATTTCTGCCTCACTGTTATCCAGTTTTCCCAGCAATTTTTGTCGAATAGTGAGTTCTTATCCCAGAAGCTGGGACGGGTTCATATTCTTCTTTGTGCTCTGCCACATGTATGGACATGTTTAAGTTCAGAATAAAAAAACTGAATTAAAAAATAGCTACATTAACAACACACCACTGAAATTTCCATGTTCCAATAGAATACAATACATGTTTTAAAAGATTAAGATAAAAATAAATCAATGCTAAAGTCCCTTCTATTAAGGCCATAAGACAATTTGAACCTGAAAACTACATGATAGTTACCCTTTTTCCTTGTTTAAGGAAATATATTCCTAGCTACCACTATATACTCCCTATACCCCCTCAGCCCTATTTACTTTTCCACAGAAGTAAGCATATTGATTTTTTAAAAAGGTCATTAAAACATTTTGAGAAATATATATATAATACATAATATATACATACATAAAGACAGAAATTCAAAAAGAAATATAAACATGGCAGTGTTGAAATCAATATATGGAATGTACTATATACTTTAAAAAACAAACTGACTGAAATAAAGATTAATATTTTCACATACAATTTTATTTTTGTCTTTTGCTTTAATTTGAAAATGCTCTTTTTGTGTTTAATTTTTCTACTCCCTCTTCCTTTACCCTGGCCTCACCTCCCTTTCTTTGTTTTTTAAAATAATTTTTTTCATAATAATTTTTTTTCCCTAAGAACATGTTAAAACATTAGAACTGTGCACATTCATCAGCAGGGGTGAACCAGGAAGACCCAGTCTGTAAACAGAGAGAAGAACTGTGAATGACTCAAGCTATTGTCTCCTCTGTTTTTCGGATTGAGTCTCCCTGATTCACACACCCTGATGAATGTGCTCAGTTCTAATACTAGTTACAAAAAAATCTTCGACCTGCTTCTGAGCTGATTCATTCATCCCTGCTTAGACAACTTGGTAGCCCTTTTTTCTTGGAGTCTTATCATATTATAGCATGACATAACATGGACACTTGATCAGTTCTAGCCCTACTCCAGCTTACAACTTTTGAGTTCAATTGATTCACTAGTCTCAGCCTCTCCCAATAGCAAGGATTACAAGTGCACACCTATAACAAACACCACCCCAAGCTAGTGCTAAACTTTAAAAGAAAATAAAAAGGAAGAAAATAGATAAGATAGCACTTGTCACGTCAACAACAACTGATCCCCTTCCCAAAACTATCTCCCTTGTCTAATTTTTCCATTGCTATGCACAGCCTATCACCAAAACCTTCTGACATGAATCCATGTGACCACCAACCAGAAAGCAATATATCACTACTATCTCCTGTCATAGCTGGCTGAACTTGATCCATTTCTATAGTATTCAAGTGTTACAGACCTCAATCATTCTTGCTTGAAAAATGGCAATGGCTTAGCTAACTGTCAAGGTCCTGAGAGACCAAGAGACTTGGATCAAAAGCCCTTGGTTCAAGGTCCAGCTCAAACATTCACTACCTGCTTACTATGGATGAAACATAGGTTTCCTCATCAGTCCACTTTGCATAATAAAATTTGGTCTACATTACGGGGTTGCTATAGGGGAAAAAGTTTTGTTGTTTTATTCATTCATACAATAAACATTTATTAAGCATCATATACTATGTGCAGTAATAGATAAACAACAGTCAAGAAAAATGTATTAGGCACCAACTATATGCCAAGCATTGGGAAATATCAAGGTAACATTGAGCCTGTCATCAGAAACTGAAATCTACGGAGCTATAGGGGCAGCCCTGGAAGCAGGGAAATAACACTTTATTTGAAGTTGCTGAACCTATATTTGAATCATCTGTCTTTTGCTCTAGGTGGTGTAGCTATTGTTATTTACACAGAATTCTCTCATCCTAAGTGTTAGTCAGCCCCTTTTCTGTTTAAGGAAGTTTGAGCTCTGGGGATACTTGCCTGGCCAGAATTGTATGACAGTATCTATGAAGTCAAATAGATTTGTAATCAAAAGTTTGATGACATTTAAATAAATGAGGAGACATTGAATGAGAGAGTAGTCAAAGAATTCAGTTCAGACAGGTGTGGAACTGATGAATTCTAAGAATTAAATAACTTCGCTGTGAACTAAATGTGTCCTGTGAATAAAAAGAATCATAGATTTAAGGATTGGAAGAGATCTTGGTGGCCCTCTGATCCAACTCATACATGAAAGGCACCCCCACCACCATAATACACCTAACAAGTGGCCATCTAGTACAATAATAATAGTGATAGCTAACATGATTATAATGCTTACTGTCCATGTGCCAGGCATGGTACTAAGCACTTTATTACTATTATGTCACAGAAATGCCATGTTATATTATCATTTTAGAGAGGAGGAAACTGAGGCAAATATAGAGTAGGTGACTTGTCTGGGGTCTCACAGCTAGTAAGTATTTGAGGCCAGATTGGAGCTCAGGTCTTCCTGACTCCAGGCCCAGCATCAGCTAGCTTCAAGCAACTGTTTGAAGAAAGCAAACACACTGCTGGAGGATTCTGAGCTGCAGTTTATAGAATGTGACCCCCCAAATACCTTCAATGTACGATAGCAAATATAAGTGAGAGGGTCTTTAAGGTATGCCATATACAATATACCTCAAACATGCACTAGGATTCCAAATTCACATCAGCAAAAATAGTTAACAGATCTTCCTTTCTATATCTTTTTAGGGAACATTTCTAAGATACTTTCCTATGTAATCTTGAAAATAAATAGAACTAGTCTTTAAAAAATCTCCCTGGATATGTTAATATGTTTAATATAAACCAGTGACACACAAATGTATAAAGAGAAATGTTTTCATGCAGTGATATTCTATCAGAGGGATATACTTTGAGGGGAAATGATAAAAATAAAATAAAACATATAGTAGTACCATGCCAAAAAAAAATCTTTTTTCAGTAGTCACCATATCTATTTTTCTGATACTTCTTTCTCAACCCCAGTTTAAACCTCAATTTCATTAGACAGGCAGTGGAAAGAATATTAAAATTGGAGTCATAAGACCATGGATTTAGTCTGAGCTCTGACAAGTTCTACCTGTGTAAACTTGGAAAAAATCACTCCATCTCTCTGAAATTCTGTTTAGTGGTACTACCTAACAGGTTTCTCTATGTATATGACGAAAGCTCTTTGTAAACTGCAAAGCACTGCTTAAATAGGAGCTATTATTTTTATTCTTAGAAAGCACTCAAACACTCAACTGAACCTCTCTTATCCCATTATATACTAAATCTACATTAACTGCTGTAAAACTAAATATTATTATTAGTTCTAGGTGATTTTATTAAATGTTATGAAGGATAAGATCTCAGACCTATAGATACTGGGCACTCCAAAGATTTGTACTTTTGAACAAGAGAGCCTTCCCCTACAGTCAGATAAGGAGTGTACTTTATAGCCCTATACACCACTTACCTGTTGTAATCATAAGGTGGGAAAGTTCACAAGACCTGTTGAAACCAGTTCTGGTTTCAGAAGACACTCCCTTCAGAGTAATTTTTCTCTGATATAGGTATTCTTAATAGGCCTTTAGCTTGATCGCTTAACAGAGAGATACACAGTAATGATGACAGTAGGAGATAAAAAAAACTATACTACAATTCTAAGTGGTTTTTAAAGCATATTTTTCATTTTATTTTTCTTAGGGTTTTGTGTTTTCTTTTGTCGCAGGGTTAATGTGAAAATGTTTTGCATGACTTCACTTGTATAGTCGATATCATGTTGCTTCCTGCCTCAAGGGCTGGGGGACAGACAGAAGGCAGGGACAGAATTTGGAATTCAAAATTTTTAAAAATGAATGTCAAAATAATTTAGTGTCATGGGGAAATAGTTGATGAAATAAATAAAACATTTAAAATGCAAATATTTTCTATAGCTTCCGTAAGGAGTTCAAAGTCATTGATAAATACTTCAATTAATTTTTTCAACACTTTGAAGAAAAATTGAGATAAATAAAAAAGAAATGAATCCCAAAATAGATTATGTGGCTTTCAAGAGGTCACAAAAGTCAATGGCAGAGCTGAAAGTAGCATTTAGATCCCTTAGCTTCCCGTTCAGTGATCTATTTAGTATTATACTAGAATTTCAAATACCCCGTCACAAGGTCACCAGAAGTTTTTGGACTAGACAGCAGAAATAAGAGTATAGAATTCCTCATCTACCACCTCCCCGACTGTGCACTCTCAATTTGCCTGTGCTAGCTCTGTTCTATTAGGGTTATGTGATCACACAGTTGAGACAGGCTCAGCCAAGTATAATGAGGAAGTTTGTAAATAGCGAACATGAACGCAAGCAAAACTGAGACAGAAAAGCAGTACCAACTCCCTTACTTCCTGGCTCAGAGGTGTGTGACAGCACTTTGCCAACTCCCTATTTGAAAACAAAAAGCCAATTCCTATACGTTATTATGTAACCTTCAATGTCAAGTTTTAAAACAAATATTAAATGCTAGCTATAAACAACTCTGAAATTAGTACTGAGTTGTCAGTTGTTTCGAATATTATTTTGCTATGTTTACACAATATACAGAATATAAGTTTAAAAAAGGAAACACACACACACTCACACACAAATATTTTTCCCAGCACAGCTGTAAAAAACTGCTACAGAATCATAGGAATTTAAAATTCCTTAGACAGCAAGTATTCAAACATCCCTAGTTGTAGTCTCCCTACTTGAACACTTCACTGATAGAGAGCTCAATACTCTTAAAAACTTACTCCAGTGTAGAACAGGTCTACTTGTTAAAGTCCACTATTATGGGGAACCCAAATCTAGTACCTTTTTGGTTACACTCATTGTTTGACATACTTTATTCTCACCCCCCAGGCAAACAGCCAGATGCTTTCCCATCATATAACTATGATTTAGGCTCAAAGAAGAAGATACAGGCAGTATAAAGTTTCAAATTCTGACAAAATAACTGGAGATTAAGGTATATTCAGATTAGTGAGTTTTCCGGGACCACCCACCAACAGTAAGATTATGGCTCTACTACCAAGTGCAGAATTGAAGTAATAATGCAAACAGTCAAATTCCCTCATGGTTTTTCCTTCAGCAATGATATATTTCACATAACTAAGTTAACCAGAATTATCCAAATAGGACTTGGATTCAAATACTAAATATAATGCTAGAGAAGTCATTTGACCTTGGTTTTGACATCGGTATAAATGAGAGAAGGGATAACAGTTATATTCCCTATCTCGTAGAAAAGCTCTTCACAAATCTGAAAAAATGAGCTATTAATAATGTCACATTCCTCATAGTTCCATAGCTTACTCTGCATATGTGGATAATGTCTACTTGTTGCAAACATGCTATCAAAAGGGAAGTCAACTCTGTTAATTGAGCATTTGCTCTTTGACTCCTTATTAACCTACCTAAAGATGCTTGGCACATAGCATACTAAATACACTCATTAATTCACAACATTCCCGATTTTCATATGGCTTATGTGTCATTACAATTAGCAACATGAAATCACCTTTAGAGTTGAATTATAAACAGGATCTGGGGCATTCCCTGTCATTGTTAGGACTCCCAAAATAGTTATTCCAAGTGCAATATAAACTCTAGGTCCACATCTATTCAAAATCATAGCTCTGAACATGTTGATTTTTTTCTCTGTTCAGTCAGAGAATACTTATAGCTTTCTCTATTCATACAGCCATCACTCTAGTTCAGGCCCTCATTACATGGACAATTATCATTACATCCTAATTACTATTATCATGTCAAAACTCATTCTCTTTAATCCATTCTCTTTCCACCTAATGTTACTTCCCTTTCTCAATAAATCTAATGACTTGCTGTCTCTCTAAGATCAAATAAAAAATATTCTGTATGGCATTTAAAGCCTTTTACAAAGTGGCTCCAACTTATCTTTCTAGCCTTATCATTCAGCATTCCCCTTCCTGCACTCTACTGTCCAAACCCAAGCAGTCTTAACATAACTCACAAACAACATTCACATCTGTCTCCACACATTTGCACAAGTTATCCTCTTTCCTTGGAATACATTCCATCATTATCTCCATTCAATAGGACCCATAGTCTCCTTCAAAGTTTACTTCAAACAATACCTTCCACATGAATCTTTCTCTGACCACCCCAGCTGTAAATGTCTTCTCCACAAAAAGAAAAACAATATTTAGCTGTCACAAAGATTCATCATCTCATTGACACAGATCCTAACTTCAAAAGAAAAAAAAATTCAGAGATCACTAATGCCCTCTACCTCCACACATGGTTATTTATGAGCTATTTTACCTGACAAATTCATTCCCTATAGCCAGCCTAATGACAAGAATATCTGAACTTGTCTAGGCTCATCACTGGACAACATATCAGTGACCAAGAAAAATATGTTTCTTGAGATAATGTATTATTTTATTTTAATCTTTGTATCCATAGCACCAAACATAGCTCCTGGCACAGAATAATCATGTAATAAATACTTCTTGAAAAACTAATAAATGACAAAGTATTTGACCAACCATTGATATTTCTTTTTTCCAATATAGGAGATGAATGAAGTATGAATGAGTTGCATGACATCGACATTTCTAAAGAACAGATATTTCTTTGTTCTAAACTATGCAAACTAGGAGTCAACATGGCAGAGTAGAAAAAAGTACAGTCTAGCTCCCTCATCAAACCCCCTTCACTAACATAAAAAAAAAATGCACCACATCAAATTCTGATCAATAACTCCAAGGTTAAAAATGTCAATGAGTCTCTATTTTTTGCTTTATTGCTATAATTAGCATTTCTAGCACAATACTGAATAGTAATGGTTAAAAAAAAAGACATCCTTGCTTTACCCCTCATCTTATTGGAAAAGTCTCTAGCTTATTATCATTATAGATAATGTGTCTGACTCTTGCCTTTAGATCTGTAGTACTTATTTTAAGGAAAGTTTTATTTATTCCTATGTTTTCTACTGTTTTTAATAGGAAAGGGCATTGTATATTGTCAAAAGTTTTTTTTCCCTGAATTTATTGTTTATACCACTTTTTATTAACATTGTCAATTATGTTTATAGGTTCCCTAATTTTGAACCAGTTCCACATTCCTGGTACAAATACAAATACTCTTATCATTGTGTATGATCTATGTGATATGTTGTTATAGTATGCTTGCTAAAATTTCATTAAACCTTTTTGTATCAATACTCATTAGTCATATAGGTCAATAGTTTTCTTTATCTATTCTAGCTTTCCCTGATATCAAACTATATATGTGTCATAAGGAATGCAATAAGACCCTAATTTTTCTAACAGTTTACATAATATTAGAATTAATTGTTCTTTAAATGTTTAATAGAAGGAATAAGCACAGGAAAAGACAAAATGGCTTATTTAAAGAAGCCCAGAGTTAACTAAAAAGCTAATGCAAACAATTTCAGCAAAATTGTAGGATACAAAATAAACCCACATAAATCATCGGCATTTCTATATATTACCAACAAAATGGAGCAGGAAAAGGTAGAGAAATTCCATTTAAAATAACTACAGACAGTACTTTGGCATCTACTTCCTAAGACACATACAGGAACTATGTAAAAATAATTACAAAATGCTCTTTAAACAAAGACAGATCTAAATAATTGGAGAAATAGTAATTGCTTATGGATAGGTTGACTTAATGTAATAAAATGACAATACTATCTAAATTAACTTATTCAATGTGCTACCAATTAAACTACCAAAGGACTGCTTTATAAACTGAGAAAAAAAATAACAAAATTCATCTAGAGAAATAAAAGGTCAAGAATATAAAATAATTAATGAAAAATAACAAGAATGAAGAGATCTAAAGAAGAGATAAAGAAATAGAGTGGCTGATCAGTAGAATAGATTGGATATACAATAGATAGAAACAAAAAAGCACAGCAGTAACCTAGAATTTATAAAACCAAAGATCCTAGCTGCTGGGTCAAAAACTCATTATTCAAAAAAAAAAAAAAGGAAAACTGGAAAGTATTCTGGCAAAAACTATAGACCAACACTTAAAAGCTTATACAAAAACAAACACCAAATGAACATATTTGCATGCTGTCATTATGTCATTCATGATGTCATAAAGGGTCAAATCATAAACAACTTAGAGGAGCACAGAAAAAATTACATGTCAGAAATATGAAGAAGGGAAGAGTTTAAGAATAAAAAAGAGATAGAGAGGTTCTCAGTAGGTTAACTGGGCAATTCCAATTAAATAAGTTTTCAAAAACTATTTGTACAAACAAAACTAATAGAGCTAAAATGTAGAACAAAGCAGGGAACTGGGGAAAAAATCTTTACAGCAAATTTCTCTCATAAAGGTCTAATGTCTAAAATTATATAAGAAATTGAGACACTTTTATAAAAATAAGAATCATTCCCCAAGAACATGAATATGCAGTTCTCAGAACAAGAAATACAAGCTATCAATAGCAATACAAAAAAAAAATCCTCTAAATCACTTAAGAGAAATGCACATTAAAATGGCTAAAATACCATCTCATACTCATCAGATTGGCTAAGATGACACAAACGAAAGGAAAATGGTCAATCTGGAGGGAGGGTGTGGGTGAAACATGTACATTTATGTAGTTTGGGTGACTAGCTATTGTGTAAAGCTATTTGGAACTATGCCCCAAAGCTAATAAATTATGCATATTCTTTGATCCAGTAAAGCAGCTACTTGGGCTATCCTTCAGACATCAAAGAAAGAGGCAAAGGGTCCCTATGTAAACAATAGGCACATCAACTTTTTTCACATCAGCAAAGACTTGGATATTGAGGAGATATCTATCCTTTGGAGAAGAGATGAGGAATTTATGATATACGAATGTTATTGAATAGTTGTACTATAAGAAAAGATGGAAAAAATGACATAAAAAACCCTAAGACTTGCATAAACTGGTGTAAAATGATAGAATCAGTAGAATAATTTATAACAATAACATTATAAAGATAAATGACTTTGAAAGACTTGGGAATTCTTGATCAATACAATGTCCAACTAAGGTTCCAAAAGACTGAAAATGAAATATGCTATCCATCTCCAGATAGAGAATTGATGGGGTCAGAGTGAGGTATATTTTACTTTAGTTATTTGGACATAGCTAGTGCAGGAATTTGTTTTGCTTAACTATACATATTTATAAAAAAAAACAGTTTTGTTTCTCTTGCCTACTCAATGGGTAATGGAGAGGGACATAGGAGGAAGATAATTTGCAACCAAAATTAAATATAAAAAACAAACTATCCAAACTATTCAATCAATGGTTAAGAATTTAGAGAATTTAATGAAAAATAATGCTCAGTCCTCAATATTCAAGTATTTACTTTTAGTGAATTTAAGCATTCACATTTTATTAGTAACTTCATTTTCACTTTTGCATTGGCAACCGTACACATTTGTGGCTGTGTGCAATAGAGAAAAACAAATGAGAAGCATGATGCACACAAATTTGAGGAATAGTTGATATTCTTCTAGGCAGTTCACCAGTCTTGGTCACCCTACCATTGTAAAGAGCTCCCCATGAATTCATTACATATTCTCATTGTTTGCCTTTATAAATCAAGTTTTGTGTCACAATTATGCCTCCAAAGCATAGTGTGAGTCCTTTGCACTCTAAGTCCATGCATGAAAAGTCAGTGATAGGGCTTAGTGTTAAACTTCCTGCTGAAATGTCTGTAGCTGTTGTTAACCTAATCAACAGCTGACTAGAGACATCAAGGGTGCTAATCCTATCATTAACTGCAATCTCAAGGTGTGGGGTCTGAAATTGTCCAGTCTGCAAGAAAAATCACTGAGGCAGATCTCCAAGGCAAAAATAGCAGTTTATTAAATGGTCCATGCCCCTCTCTAATGAAGTGGATCTCACATCTTCCTTCTGATCTGAAATGCCCCTGTGTAATGGTCATTTAAATGGAAAGATTTTTCCCATTCATTAACAGGCTTATGTGTCTGTCTGGATCACATGAAAGTCTGAGTCATGTGGAAGGAGGAGTTTGCTGAACAGGTGGAGTAGGGAGAGGTAGAGCAGGAAGTAAGTCAGAGCAATCAGAAATGGGAGAGAGCAGGCAACTAGCGTGAGTGGGAGAGCTTGTCTGTGATTTTGTTTAAGGGAACCTGTTCATGATTTAAGGGAGCTGGTTTGAGGGAAGCCTAACAGAGGGAAGGTTTGGGAATGGTATTATCCCCTACATTGTTATTGTATAAGATTTCTTTGTTACTATGGCGGATTTGGTTTTCTCGTGTTGGGATTCAGCTTTCTGGTGTTTGAATAAATGTTTTTCCTCTGCCTTCTATATGAAGAGTATCATACTTTGTGATTCAGAATCATGCCGGCATATTCATAGCTGCCATAGGTGCTGTGAATATCATGTTGGCACTACACCCTGGTCTCCAACACCTTGTTTTTATAGGATTAGATAATAAGTTTGATACCAGAACATTCTGGAGGGGCCATATAAAATACAAAATCCCATTGGTTGATAGACCACTTTTTGAGAGCCAAAAGTGATGCATTGCCTAAAATAATGGCATATTAGCAGAGGAGTTACTGATTGGACAAAGAACAAAGTATCTCCACTGACTAAATAGTCATAAGATGGGCAAGGCAAGAGTCATCTCTGGTGACTAAGTGGTCATAAGATGGTCCCTTCCTTGTGCTGGGCAAGAGAGGGTTGTCTGGACGTACAAACATGAGTTGGGGAACTTTCCAAAGAAGCAAGGCATCCCACCCAAGCTGGGTTTGGACATAGAATGAAGATATATTTGTCAGCATTCTTGGGGTTGTACAAGTGAGCTTCATAACTGGTAAACAAGTAGTGAATGTTGCAATTAAAGTTTAAAATGAATGTTGCAATTAAAGTTTAAGACCTACTAAAAGAAACTATCTTCTCTAATTATCCCTATATGACTTATGTAAAATATCAAATTGATTAATTTGATTCCAAATTCCAAACTGATTGGAATAGAGAAGGTGTTCAAATGAAACATTCCTCTTTGAAGGTTTCAATTCACCCCTCCTATGCTCCCATATTCTGAGATCCTTAATGGTCTCATACAGTGCAAGAAACAGATGCCATTGATAGATTATTTCAAGCTGGGTATATCCTTCACTATCCCCAATGCCATCTATCAGTCATGAAAGACAGAGTGCTGAGACCTTACCAGTCTTGGTGTCTTCCAATAGTAGCAAATAACATCTTAACAACATTTCCTTTGGTTTTCAGACAGTAGCCAAGGTAGAGCGATTTACAGAAGTATACAACACAGTACACTTACACAAAAATCTAATATGGTGGAAGGTAAGAATCAACTTTAAAAATGTTTTAGTTTTAAGAATTTTAATTTACTGTACAATATTTATGATATGCTAAATTTCATGTGTTATGAAAAGTGAGCATTGTCTGAAATCAATGTGGGTTTTTTTTGAGATGTTAGGACAAAAGGTCATAGAATTCTAAGGAATTACTACCAAGAAAAATGTTTTGCATGTTACCAATTTTATTTTGTGTAGTGCCTTTTTTGGGTTATTTCATGACTACTATGTTATGAAAAGTGCATATTATAAGAATTAATGTTTTGTTAGAACTGTATGCAGAAAAGGGTATTTTCTGCAATCTCTAGTAAAAGATTACAGTTTTGGGTAGTCACACAAATTTCTCATAAACTCAATACATCAACATTCAAGTTTTTTTTTTTCCTTTTGTGCTGTTTTCTAGGAAGATTAACCCCACAAAAGTTGAAGGTTGATTGTACTTAAAGGGGGATTATTCAAATCAAGTCATAGGGCAAGTTGCTGGCCATGACTCAGCTGTGTCCTTGTGAATCAACACCTGGGCACTAATGGAAACAAATTGTTCTCTCCCTATCTGTCAGCCATGATTTTCCATCTCTATTCCTTGGCAAACATCAACAGCTGCAATCTACTGTCTGTAAGATTCATCACAGGAGTCATTTATTGATGGTCATCATACATAACACCCTCCTTAGAAAGATTCAGTTGGAAGTCATCCCATTCCCTATGTATTAGCTTAAAGCAAGCAATATTAGTCTTAGAGTTCCATGGTACCATCTAGTCAACCTTTTCCTTTTATAGATCAATAAATTGAGATCCAGAGAAGTTAAGTGACTAGATAAAGAGAATACACATACTATGTAGTAGAAATGGGATTCAGACCCTATCTTCTGACCCCAAACCCAGAGCTTTTACCAGTTAGTCTTTTTAAAAAGTCTGTTCCCAGTATATTTTGTGATTGGAACCTTCATTCTCATTATTATAAATACTATTTTCTTGCCTTTGGACTAACGTGTCCTCCACTTTCCCATGACATCACGGACGTCTCATCTGGGCATGCAATTCCTTTGTGTAGCCTCATTGTTCTGTTGTGATGGTGACTACAAGAACTCATGGCCTGTTCCTGAGTTAGTTGACTCAGCAGCAGGTTGGTTGAAGTTGGCTGGTGGATTTGTCAATTCTTAGATATCTGACAATGATACAATTATTTTGGGGCTCTATCCTTACATAGCAGTAGCTGGAGAAGAATGTGGGGAAAAGAAGGAAGTCGCCTACTACATAAGCCTACATGGGGTAAATATCCAGATTATTTTTATGATGTGCCAATCCTTCTAATAATTTCAGTAATTAGTAACTGGTCCTATATAGCCTGATAAGTGTTTCTTTAAAAAAAAAAAGGAGGATATTTGTCTTTATCTTTATAATGACGGGATATAAAAATGTTAGAATATTTTCTCATGATGACAACAGAAATAATATCTTTGGAAGGAGTATAAAAGAGTTTCAGAGGAAATGACAGGCACCTTCTGGCAAAAGACTGGACATATTGAAGAACAATAATTAATCCAAAATCCTCCAACAATCACTCCAAAATTACTTCTTTCCCTAGAAGATGAATGATATGGTGACATTTAGGTAACAAGGAGAGATATCTTAAAGGTAAAAAATAGCCTTTTCCTTATACTTTATGAAATTATTGACAATATATCCAATGAATTGCTTAATAGTGAAATAAGTGAAAATTTTACAGAAGAAAGTCATACCTATCTACTAATGGGAAACCACTGCTTAACTGTATCTTAAAACCATAACTTTCATATTCTGTTTCTATTATAAGAAAGGATCAAACCCTTCAAGGAGTTCTTCCTGTCAGCAGAGTCTACCCCTATTCAAAACAATTTCAACTTCACATTCCGTGCTGTATAACTCTGATCAGTAAGGCCAAACAGAGCACAGGAACAAGATAAAGTCAAACTTTCCTGGCCATATCATTTTCAAGTCTGCCCCCTCCCTACTTCAAAATTACCAAAGTTCCTTCCATTCCCCCCCAAGTCAATGCCATCCCACGTTAACATTTCATTTGGATCACTGTAGTAAAACTTTACTAACACTTCCTCCACTAACAGAAATTTGACCTATAATTCTCCTTCTCTGTGCCACTAATATTAACTAATGTAATAAATATAATTAATATAATGTAAATTACATTTTAATTTGCAATGACAACATAATAGCTATTTCTTCAAAGTAGACAATAAAAGAGTCATCTGTGTTTCTCTTCTGAATATATGACTTCAGCCTACCTAGAAATTTTATACTTCCTTTATACTCCTATAGTAACTCTTAGCTCAAATACCTTCTTACTGTCACAATGCCCCAATCTCAATCGTAGTCAGTTCGATATTCTTTATTCTCCTCTTTATTCTCTCCTGTTATAAGCCCTATCAGCCCCTTCCAATGAACCCTACGGATTCCTTTTTCTCTTGTTTACAGATATCTTTCAGAGTTTTCTGGAGAACAGTCCCTTCATTTCTTCACCTTAACTGAACTTCAACTTTCAGCTGACAGCAGCACTTTTCTCCCCTGCAATGCTGTTTAAGGGAAGAATTACATCTTCCATTCATACTGTTTAAAAAAGGAATTTGCTGTTTTTTACCAGTTTTGGACAATTTTTTGGCCACTACTGCTCAGGGAGCTATTGATGGAAGAAATAGCATTTGAACTTGGTCTTAAAAGTTAATTCAAATTTCTGTTGGCAAAAGACAAAAAGTGTGTGTGTGTGTGTGTGTGTGTGTGTGTGTGTGTGTGCATATGTAAACAGAGAAATAAGAGAGGAAGGGAGGGAAGAAAGAAAAGAGAAGGAGAGAAGGAGGAAGAGAGAGAGGGAAGGAAAGAAGGAGAAAGAGAAAGAGAGAGAATTCGAGGATTGAAGGAGAGAGTCCTGACATAGGGAATGAGGTATCTAGATGACTGTGAACTTATTTCTTAACCTGAGCATTAGCTTTCTCATTTGTACAATATGAGATATTAATACTAGCACTCTTTCCCATGGTTGTAGTGAAGAAAGGGCTTTATGAACTCTAAAGCACTATAGAAAAAACTCTGAGGAGCTCAATTTTGGAAAAATAATTTTCTTCATGTTTAGTTTTAGAATGTCAGCCAGGTCAAGAGAAGATGTCTAATAGTTGTCACTGTGAGTCTGGAGCTCTGGAGAGGTAGCAACTGTATATATACACATAGGTACATGAAAAATACACATATATACACACATGTGCATATACACATGTGTTTGTGTGTATGTATAATTTAGTACCTATAGATACCTTTAAGTATCAAATCCAACATCAATCTCCATCACTTTTGGCAAGTGACCTGGCAACCCGATTTACTAAAAAGATTGATATCAAATAGTTTGACCTCCTTCATTTTCCTCGTTTTCAACCTGTAATTGTTTGACACTAACTACCACCCTTTTCTCTGTGAACTGCCATGTCCAATTCTCCTTCATTCTTCTGACTACTCTTTCTGCTTCTATGATCTTTCCTCTTTCCAATTCATAATTTTTATCTAATTCTAATAATTATCTAATTCTTATCTCTATATGTACCTGCTTTCTCAGTTTTTTGATTTATTCTTTCACCATTACACTGATTGAAGTACTTTATATTTGTACTATTTCAATAATCTCCTATACAGTCTCCTGGCTTCTACATCACTTTTGCTCATCTCTGCTTAAAATTCGAATTTACATAACATCCAGAATAATGTATGTTGCTATGAAGATGTCACCCCTCTACTAAAAAAAAATCTCTCATGGCTCCCCAGGACTCCCTTAAAAATATCCAGAATCCTTACTCTGTCATTCTGCAATCTGATGCCAGTCTAGGTTCCCTAGAAAGGATCCTAGACTATTCACTATTCCCTGAAAATAACATTGTGCTTTCCTGTCATTCTTTCATGCCATTCTCTTTACCTGAAAGCCTCTCTTCTCCCATTCACCTTCATCTATCAATCCCTTACATGTAACTTCAAGGACTAATACAAATACCATCTTTCTCTTGACATACTCTCTGATCTATATGGCCAGAAGTTTTCACTGAATCACAGAATTGTTAGTCTGTCCTTTCTTTTTAGAGAGCAGGACACTGATATCCAGAATAGTCAAATAAAGCTTTCTTCCTCTACTGACCTATAGTACGTAGTTTATACTTCTCATGTGGTTTTTATGTACTGATTTGCATGAAAAATGTCTTAGTTTAGGTGTCTAATCCTTTATACTAATCTATAAACTACTCGAGGGCAGAGACTTTGCTGTGTACTTCTTTGTACTGTGAACAAGACCACAGAGTCACTTTTATTGTGACTGTTCAATAAATATTTGGTGATTGGATGATATCATAGAGCTTGTTTAAACAGCACACTCATCTTAGTCTATAGAAAGTGACTGTAGGAAGGAGTCAGCTGGAAATGCATGATGCCCATGAAGATTTTCTTTGGGTTACAAAGAAAAAAAATAGAAATTTATCCTATGGCTCAGTTCCTTTTTCTATAGTTGATTAAGAATGGTCTGATCAAGCTAGAAAAGTCTAATGGGACAATTTGAGACCCAAGGCACAATGGAAAAAACCATTTAGAGGGAGTTCAAGGGTCAAGTTCTCATTGAACGTACTTTTATAGGTAATTAGATCCAGTAGAATTAGCAGGAGGCCAATGACTCATCTCAGAAAAGGCAAACAGATAATTGAGGGACTCTGAAGTTGCCTGAAGCCCCTCACAGGCTAATCTAGGTCAACGGTAGCAAATAATACTCAAGTGGCAGACTTTGATGCCCAACTACAATTTTGGACTCTACAGTTATAAAACAGCTCTAAGGGTAATAGTATCAGTCCCAATATGGAGGGTCATATGATTTCAAGTGGGGAGAGACTATAGAGATCATCTTGTCCAACCCCTTCACTTAAAAGATGAATAAACTGGGGTCCAAAGGGACTAAGTGACTTACTTGTCCAAGGTCAAAAAGGTAATAGGTAGAACAACTGGGATTTGAACTCAGGTTATCTGTTTCCAATGCAGTGTGATTTTCTATAATAACACAGCTACCTCTCTTGATCCTAAGAAAAAAGTTCAGGGGAGTAAAGGTTGTTTTCTACTTATTCCTAATGGAAAGTCAAAGCTAAGTTAAATAATTAGTAACTTGAAGTTTAGGTAAGAGTTTGTATGCTTTAAATTTTGTTTTTTGTTGCACTTCATACTAGCAAAGCTAAACAACATTCAAAATTTGTACTTATAATATTCAAAGAAACATCATTAGTACAGACTTTTGAGCTCAGCCTTAGAAATGTATGAAAACTCTAGGCATTGATTTAGTAGGAGGCTCTATGAAAGGAGGATTTTGTTATCCTTTTAGAGCAGTTTTTCAGGATCCAGGGCCATGGGAATGTCTAGTTTCCAGGTGTTAGACAATAACTCCTAGAAGAGTCTCAAGGATCCTAGATAGTAGTTCCCAGAACCATAGTGACAGATAGTCCTACTGAGACTGGGCCATGAGATGGGGTGACTTATTACACTTGTGCAGAATGACGATATTACTAGAGTTAACCTACGAGCTGAATGTTGACCAGATGCATTGTCTGAATGCCCTGTCAAAACAAATGGGCAATGGTCAATGAATGGGAGAAATTATGGGGAAACCACGGTAACGCACAGAGGAATGCATATACCTGCCTCAACTTGCCACCACTGAGACTTAAAGGGATTTAGGGGAGTGTACAAGTGTGTCTGACTCAATCGACCCCACCAAGATGTAGGGGAGTTGCCACCCTTTCTCGCTGGCCCCTGTGAGAAGGGTGATTGGAGAACGCTGTATGAGCATGTTCTCCAAGCAACCATTTGAGAAGACTAGACTAGAATAAACCTGATTATTAACCCCTACGAAGCTGTCTGCCTGTCTGACTAGATCAAGAGTGAACCTGTTAGAGGCTGGAGATTGAGAACTCCAGCACCTCCCCTATCCTGTCTGTGAAACAATAGCTAGAGAAAGATGCCACGATGCACTTGTATCAGCTAAAGTAGGAACAGGAAGAATCACAGAATCCTACGGTACCTTAGGACAGTTGACTTACTTCTATTTACTTCTAAGCCTTGCAACCCTCTTTTATCAGTACTGGAAAGTTCTGTCAGCATATAAATGACAGCTAAGTAAATGAGAAAAGATTCAGAAGAGTAGTGTAGGTTGCCAAGCATAATGACAGCTACGATACCCACCATGCAAAATATGGAAAATTGTCTTCAAAGTGTCAGAGGCCTACCTTTTCCAAAGATTTGAGAGCATAGACTAAATAAAGATGCTAAAGTTCTGTTTTCTATCTTTTGGGGGAGGGAGTGATTTTAACATTACAGGTGACTCTCAGTATGAAAACTCCCTCCAATGATGTAGAACAGCTACTTTTCCCTAATTTGTAATATTAAAGATTGGACTAGAGAACTTTGAGATGAAAGGACTTTCCTAGTAATGCTAACAGAGGCATTAGGTATCTGTATCAGTAAGCCATCCAACATACACAGGAGGCCTGCTATCACAGGTTCTTAGATCTGCATTCATAAAAGGAAAGGTAACTTTTGAGGAGTTAACAATCACTTTAATCAAACACATGTATCATTCCTTTAACCAAGCACATATATCATTCACCTAGTTCAGGGGAGTCAGCACCCTGAATGTCAAAGAAAATACAGAGAAATCAAAAGACCAATAGACATGGCTTCCGCTGCCTGAATTCAAGAAACAGTTGACTATTTGACCATAGTTACCAGAGAGGAAAGCATTGACATCTGGTAGTCCGACAGTTGGATCTTTCTGTTGATCTATGATTGCTTATAGTTAGATAGTTGGAAGCTCTGTCTGTGGGTCTTTATTTCTCAGTTTATATTTTTTCTGTTGGTATATGTGTTTGATTAAAGAGACTGTTGACCCTTCAAAACTTGCTTTTCTTTTAAAAAAGCAGATCTAAGAACCTTGTAAAGCAGGCCCTCCTGTGTATGCTGAGGTCCTTGCTGTTACACCCATTCAAATGAAACTTAGGTTCAAGAATTGCCTACTTCTTCCATTTCCTCCTCTACTGTAAAAACCCATCCCTACATGGCTTTTTTATGTGTGATCATCTTTCCCATTCTTCCTCTCTCTCCTCCCTTCTCCTAGTGCATCCCTTTCTTTACTTTCCATTCTTCTTCTGACATCATCCAATGTAACATATGCTCTCCAAGTAGACACCTTCTAAGTGTTCTGATGATGAGGCTGTACTTACATGTATCATCTTCCCATATGAGAATGTAAACAGTTTAATCTTGTTAAATCATTATGATTTTTCTTTCACATTTACCTTTTTGTGCTCCTCTTGGGTTTTGTGTTTCAATAGCAAATTTTCCATTGAACGCTAGTATTCTAATTAGGAATGTTTTCATTAGATATCCATTTCATTAAACATCCATTTTCTCTTTGTAAGTTTATACTTACTTTTCCTGGGTAGGTTATTCTTGTTTGTAATCCTGTATCATTAGCCTCCTAGAAAATCATGATCCAAACTCCCTGCTCCTTTAATATGATAGATGCTAAATCTTACATGATCACATGACGGTGACTTTATGGTATCTGAACTATTTCCTTCTGGGTACTTGGCATATGTTTCTCCTTCAATTGGGAGCTATACCTACAGTATTACTGGAAATTTTCATTTGTAGATTTCTTTCAGGAGGTTACAGATGTATTCTTTCAATTTCTACTTTGCATTCTCATTCTAAGAAATCCAGGCAGTTTTTCCTTTATAATTGCTTGAATATGATGCCTAGCCTCTTTTGCTCAATCATGGGTTTCAGATAGTCCAATAATTCTCAAATTAACTCTCCTCAATCTATTTTCCATGTCAGTTGACTTTCCTATAAGATGTTCTTATTTTCATCTCTTTGTTGAGTGTTTTGACTTTTTCTTGTTATTTCCTGATGCTTCATAAAGTCGTTAGCTTCCACTTAACCAATTCTAATTATTAAGTAGTTATTTTCTTCATTAAGGTTTTGTATCACTTCCACCATTTAGCTAACTCATTTTTAAGAAGTCATTTTCTTCAGTATTTTTGTGCCACTTTAACCAAACTGGTAACTCTGTTTCATAATTTTCTTGCATAGCTCTCATTTCTTTTCCTTATTTTTTCCTCCACAATTTTTGGTGATTTTTTAAAAAATGCCCTTTTATCTCTCTCTTTAGCTCTTCTAGGAATTCTTGTTGGGCTTGTATCCAATCTGTGTTTTATTCTTTGAGTCTTCTTCTAAGTTTGTGACTTGAGCTTCCCTGTCACCACAGTAGTTTGTTTTGGTTTGATTTGGTTTTTTTGTCAGGTTATTTTGCTGCTGTTGTTTGCTCATGTCTACCTCTTGACTTTGAACTTTATATTAGAGTTGGGCTTTACTCACCTCTGAGGGGGATGACTGGCCTGAACTTTTATTATGCTCTATCTATTGCTTTCATACTTCAATCTGTGAGCTTGTAAATTTTTGGTACCCCAAAGTGGTATGACCCACTGCACTCTTGATCTGTGCTCTTATCCAACTAAGGCCCAAGCTCTCGTATGACTATGACCACTCCTATCCATCCTGGGACTACAACCTAGAACTATAATGCCATATGATCCTTTGCTCACTTCTAGAACAGGGGTCCCTGGGATTTCTTTCTCAGCGCCTCTTTAGTCTCTTTACCATTGCTGGGTGCTGTTGTGAATGAGGTTACTCTTCACTGCTGCTACATGCCATGGTCAATAGAGTTAGAGGAGAAGTGAAGGCACTGATTGTATATGACTTCATAAGGGGGAATTTTTATTTATTTGTTTGTTTGTTTTACCTAAGCTTTCATATCCAGGGCTTAGCATGGTGTCCAGTACATAGAAGGCATATTACTAGGAAATCACTTAGGTGGCAAAATACCCCAGAGATTAGGGAGATGGAAGAGAGCAAGTTAAACTTGTGATTCTAAATTCAATACTGCTCATTCAATTCCCTCCACATTAACAATCCTATTGCTTTCACATACAAGGGAAAAAGAAAACTAGATAAGGTATTTTGGTTTATACCAGGGGTAGGGAACCTGTGCCTTGCCTGGAGGTACCAGATTCCCCATCACTGGTTTATACAGTGGGGTACTACTGCTATTAACAAGAACAGATAAATGTGAAGTCATTTTTAAGCATCAAGAAATATATTTCCACAGAATAAAATTAAGAGTAATAACATATATTTTAAATCTTATTAGGAGAGAACAAAAACAAACATGACTTCATAATAGCATTTTTAAATTGCTTCCTATCCTACTCCAAATGCAAAGTGCTCTTTTAAAGAAGTTTAGGGTCTAATATGATTGTAATTCTGCAATTTCAAAATATGCCTAATAAAAATAACTTTATAAAAAAGACTAATTATTTTCAACTTTTATAATGACTGGTTTTTTTGGTTTTGGTTTTGTTGTTTAAGAGTGTAAAGCAGAGTACTTTTCCTGCAGTCCCTGTTAGGGTTCCATTTGGGAAACTTTATACAAACAGGATTAATGCAAAATTTCCTAATATAGATATTGCACTTTGTGCCCTAAAAACTATGTGCAATTGTGATTCTACAAGAGAAATTGGGAAGAAGTGACAAGACCATGGATCAAAAGTGACCTTCAAGTATCACCTGACACTGCACTAACTTTCCTGCAAAGACACAGACTACACTGAGCTAGGTATCTCTTTTTCCTATAATCTATGAAGAATAATGTGCAGCTCTCCCTAAAATATTAAATGTACTCCTAAGTCAATTATTATTTACTCAAACTTAACTAAGATTACTAAGGTAACACAAGAAGCCAGATGGAGGCGTGTAACAGATCAGAAATATAAAGTATTTCTACAAAAAGACAACACGGCTCATGATTTTGGAGCACCAATTGAGTTTTTACTGTTTTCTAATTCCTCAATAGCTTGCTGGCAGGATGTTTTTGTTTCTGTTTTCTCTCTACTGGTTGACCAAAAAAACAACAAAATGGCAAAGATCTAGAAAGAAAATACAATACATGCAACTATCACAGTCAACCTGGAACACCTAAGTGAACTTACATAGTCAATTCTAGGTGATTATCATCACTACAAATGACTTGTGGCAACCAATTTCTCTTTAAGTGATGCAATGAGATTTTTGCACCTTAGATAGTATGATATAGTTAGAAAGTCATAAAGTAAAGAAAAGTCAAGGGTGGAGTGAGAGGAGACAAGAAAGGGGAAAAAAGGGAGAGAACTGCAAATATCTGGCTAGTAAAAATTAGCATCTTTCTATATCTACACAAAGAGTTATGCCTATCTGCTCATAGCTTAATTGATCTGGGACTAAAATTATAGTTATGTAGTATCACTAAAAAACCATTAAGACTTTTAATTTGTCTAATTAAACTAAAGATAATGCTAAAAAAAATTAAGAAATATTTCTCCCATATTTTTCTGTCATTGAACATTATTAAAGTAAAATTCTTAAGGATTAATGGCCCCTACTTACTATTACTTCCATCTCTACCTATTGAAAAAGCACCTATGCTCAAAGTGCAGGCCAAATACAACCCACTTCATGAAAGCATCAATGAAACTCTTGACGGTATGTGATATCTTTATCCTCCTAATTATTTCATCTCATGATGCTTACAAAGACCTAGGTGGCCCAGTAAATACAGTACTGGATCTTGATTCAGGAATATCTGACAAGTTTAAATTCAGCCTCTAACTCTTACTAGTTGTAGAACCCTTGTCACGTTAGGGCAACTTGGTATCACAGTGGATAGAGTACCAGTTCTGGAGTCAGGACAACTCATATTCCTGAGCAACTAAGACTGTGTGTTGCAGAAAAGGTACCAACCCAAACTGGTGGTACTAGAATATTGAAAGTTTAAGTCACATGTTCAATGTCATACAACCAGTATATGTCAGATATAGGAACTAAACCCAGGTCTTCCTAGCTTTAAGGCCAGCTCTCTATACATATACATGATTATATATGTAATATATAGCATATGTTATATATACATATATAGTTGAACCTCATTATTCACAGATTAGATTTTGCAAATTTGACTACTAGCAAAACTTACTTATAACTCCAAAATCAACGCTCATGATATTTTCATGAACAAGCACAAAGCACCAAAAAATGTGAGTCACTTAACATGCCTGGATCAAACAAGGTGATGCTCTACCTTCTTGTTTTAGATCTCATAGAACAAAGCAAGTATCCTCTTCTAGGTCTATTTAGTGCCACTATCAGGGGCTTGTTTTTTTGTTTTCATTTTTTTGCTTTTTCTTGGTGGTTTTGCTATTTAAAATGACCCCCAAAAGCAGTGCTCAGGTGCTGTCTAATGTTACCAAAAGTAGATGGTGATTCATCTTACAGAGAAAAAAAGTTAGATAAGTTTTATTTAGGCATGAGGTATAGTGCTGATGACTGAGTTCAATGTTCAGTAACTTAGTATATGCAGAAAAAGGAAGAGGAGGGGCGGAGCCAAGATGGCAGAGTAGAAAGACGCAAATACACATAGCTCCGAACCCACAACCCATACAACATCGGTATAAAGTAACTCACGGCGAATTCTGGAGCAGTGAGGCCACAGAACAGTGGAGCGAAGGAGATTTCTGTTCCAGAGGGACCTGCAAACCTCTCGCAAAAAGTCCGTCACGTTGCAGACGCGGAACCCAGCCTAGCCCAGACCTGCTGCGGCCGCGGCACCAAGAGGAACAGACCCGAGCAGGCTTCAGGGATGGGATCTCCAGTGGCCGCACAAGTCCCTCCACCCACAGGTGACGGGGGTTGGTGAGAGAGTCTCTTTGGCGGGTCGAGAGGGGAGTGGGGTGCCCCCATGGCTCGGGCCCCCTCGGGAGGCAGAAGCTGAGGGGCGGCGGCAGACCGGGGCTCTCCAGACAGGTAGGAGCCTGGATCCATTGTTGAAGGTCTGTGCATAAACCCCCTGAGAGAACTGAGCCTGAGAGGTGGCCCTGCCCTAACCTGAGCACCTGAACTTAATCTCACACTGAATAGCAGCCCTACCCCCGCCAAAAGCCCTGAGGCTGGAAGCAGCATTTGAATCTCAGACCCCAAACACTGGCTGGGAGGATCAGGAGGTGAGGTGGGTGCGAGGAGAATATTCAGAGGTCAAGTCACTGGCTAGGAAAATGCCCAGAAAAGGGAAAAGAAATAAGACTATAGAAGGTTACTTTCTAGGTGAACAGGCATTTCCTCCCTGCCTTTCTGATGAGGAAGAACAATGCTTACCATCAGGCAAAGACACAGAAGGCAAGGTTTCTGTGTCCCAGCCCACCCAATGGGCTCAGGCCATGGAAGAGCTCAAAAAGATTTTTGAAAATCAAGTTAGAGAAGTGGAGGAAAAGCTGGGAAGAGAAATGAGAGACATGAAGTCAAAGCATGAACAGCAGGTCAGCTCCCTGCTAAAGGAGACCCTAAAAAATGCTGAAGAAAATAACACCTTGAAAAATAGGCTAACTCAATTGGCAAAAGAGGTTCAAAAAGCCAATGAGGAGAAGAATGCTTTCAAAAGCAGAATTAGCCAGATGGAAAAGGAGATTCAAAAGCTCACTGAAGAAAATAGTTCTTTCAAAATTAGAATGGCACAGATGGAGGCTAAGGACTTTATGAGAAAGCAAGATATCACAATACAAAACCAAAAGAATGGAAAAATGGAAGATAATGTGAAATATCTCATTGGAAAAACAACTGACCTGGAAAATAGATCCAGGAGAGACAATTTAAAAATTATGGGACTACCTGAAAGCCATGATCAAAAAAAGAGCCTAGACATCATCCTTCATGAAATTATCAAGGAAAACTGCCCTGAGATTCTAGAACCAGAGGGCAAAATAAATATTCAAGGAATCCACAGAACACCGCCTGAAAGAGATCCAAAAAGAGAAACTCCTAGGAACATTGTGGCCAAATTCCAGAATTCCCAGGTCAAAGAGAAAATATTGCAAGCAGCTAGAAAGAAACAATTCAAGTATTGTGGAAATACAATCAGGATAACACAAGATCTAGCACCCTCTACATTAAGGGATAGAAGGGCATGGAATAGGATATTCCAGAAGTCAAAGGAACTAGGACTAAAACCAAGAATCACCTACCCAGCAAAAGTGAGTATAATACTTCAGGGGAAAAATTGGTCTTTTAATGAAATAGAGGATTTTCAAGCATTCTTGATGAAAAGACCAGAGCTGAAAAGAAAATTTGACTTTCAAACACAAGAATGAAGAGAACCAGGAAAAGGTGAACAGCAAAGAGAAGTCATAAGGGACTTACTAAAGTTGAACTGTTTACATTCCTACATGGAAAGACAATATTCATAACTCTTGAAACTTTTCAGTATCTGGGTACTGGGTGGGATTACACACACACACATGCACACACGCACACACATAGAGACAGAGTGCACAGAGTGAATTGAAGACGATGGGATCATATCTTAAAAAAAAATGAAATCAAGCAGTGAGAGAGAAATATATTGGGAGGAGAAAGGGAGAAATGGAATGGGGCAAATTATCTCTCATAAAAGAGGCAAGCAAAAGACTCATTAGTGGAGGGATAAAGTGGGGAGGTGAGAGAAAAACATGAAGTCTACTCTCATCACATTCCACTAAAGGAAAGAATAAAATGCACACTCATTTTGGTATGAAAACCTATCTTACAACACAGGAAAGTGGGGGATAAGGGGATAAACAGGGTGGGGGGGATGATAGAAGGGAGGGCATGGGGAGGAGGGTGCAGTTTGAGGTCGACACTCATGGGGAGGGATAGGATCAAAAGAGAATAGAAGTAATGGGGGACAGGATAGGATGGAGGGAAATACAGTTAGTCTTATACAACACAGCTATTATGGAAGTCGTTTGCAAAACTACACAGATTTGGCCTATATTGAATTGCTTGCCTTCCAAAGGGAAGGGGTGGAGAGGGAGGGAGGTAAAGAAGTTGGAACTCAAAGTGTTAGGATCAACTGTCGAGTAATGTTCTTGCCACTAGGAAATAAGAAATACAGGTAAAGGGGTATAGAAAGCTATCTGGCCCTACAGGAGAAAAGAGAAGACGGAGACAAGGGCAGAGAGGGATGATAGAAGAGAGAGCAGATTGGTCATAGGGGCAATTAGAATGCTTGGTGTTTGGGGGGGGAGGGGAGAAAAGGGGAGAAAATCTGTAACCCAAAATTTTGTGAAAATGAATGTTAAAAGTTCAATAAATAAATTTAATATAAAAAAAAAAGAAAAAGGAAGAGGAAATTCACTAATCTATACGTGAGACTGCTAAAGTAAAAGGTGTGACCTGAGGTTTACAGGAACCTAGCTCTGTATTTCCCCTGGGAAAAATGACTCAGTGTTCTCTATTTCATTGTTCCCAATGACTTTACAGAATATAAGTACTGTGAATGACAAGAATTGACTCTGTGTGTGACTCTCCACTATTTCATTATGGTAGCCCTCCTCACACCAACATATATCATGACCCTTCTATACCTTTCTTGTTTCTTAAGTTGACATGATTCCTCTACCCCCCAAAACAATTATTATATTAATAGTTATTATATAACAACAAATCTTTTGGTTTTGACTCTCTACTTCACTAGTGTAGTCTTTAGACAAAGGGCTAATCCAGGAGTGGAGAACCCATGGCCTACTTGAGGACGTAGAGAGCCACAAGTGGACTAGGGCCCCAGGTTCCTCACCCCTGGACCTGCTAATCCATTGTCAGGCCTATGCATTGAAAGCTTTTCTGATTTGTTAGGATCTAACAAAATACGTTTGTTATCACACATTTCAAGAACCTAGGGTTACCTCTAGGGCACAAGAAAACTTCTACATAGGACCTTAGTAAGAGTTTCTATTGGTACATGATAATAAAAACTATACTAAACCCAATGTCTATTTTCTTGTAAAAAGAAATTATGATTTAGATGCTTCCTCAGAGAATCATACAAAAGGTAGGCTGAACTTGTCTCTGTTTACATATTTCCTTTATCTCTCAGTCCTCTTTAGTTTGACATATTTCATTATTTGGAAAGTCCTCAGGCAGAGAACTTCTCATTGCTTTTCTTGTATGTGGTATAGCAGATTCCTAGTCAGTTACGGAATAGTCTAGGTGACCTGTGAAAATGTTTCCAACAACGAGATTCTATGATCCTTTCAGTAGTCTGACTAATGATTTAAATACATTGTCCTTGAACCATGAGGTTAATGGACTAGACAGGGTCTGGCATGTAGCAGGAAAATAATAATTGTTTATTGGTTGACTGTTTAAATTTGCCTTTTTTAAATTTTCCTTTCTATCATTGTTCAAAGTTCTTATTTTCCTATAAAACATCTACTTTTATGAAATATTGACAAAAACATCTCAAATATGAATATGCTAGTCAGACTCAATATTCTGGCTAGTTTTGCCAAACTACTTTTTCTTCTTTACTCTTTAATTAAATCTCACTAAATAGCAGGATGCTATATTTAGAAACGAATGTGATATAAAAACTAAAGGTATCAATAAAAATAAGATCTTAAAAAATATTTGTTCCAATTTCTTTTAATATGACAACAAATCACAGTAACTTTCACTCAAAGTAAGAAGAGGTTCTTTAAAAGTCAGTGTTCCTTCTTTCTTTAAACATTTTATCTCATATTTCAAAAGGTTTTGTAAGATAATAAACTTTCTCTTTTTTTTTTTTGAAGTATAAGAAGAAACCACACCTCACCATATGATTTAGCCCATCTTAACCCAAACTACAATCATCATTTCTGTCTATTCTCTAGAGGCTCATCTGATAAGGTACAGTCCTTCCCGAGAAATAGTGCCATGTAGAAGCAAGACTCCAAGTTAAAACAAAAGTTAAAATTTAGACTCTATCTTTATGATAGTTGAAAACTGAAAAAAAAAATATTCACTTTACATGTTCCTCTTTTTGAAACAAGGAAAAACTATGACATTTTTATAATGTTCTTCCTAAAGCCGTTCTTTGTATACTAAGCCAAGAAGGAGAGAGTATTATACTAGTATGTTACTTTCATGCTAATAGTAACAGCGATAGATAGATGGATGGATGGATGAACGAATGGATGGATAGATGGACAGAGAGACAATGTTTATATAGCTCTTTAAGGCTGGCAAATCACTTTACAAATAATATCCCATTTTAATCCTAAAAATACTTCCGGGGTGGAAGGTACTATTATTATGATAATATTATACTTTTAAACCTTAAATGCTATAGAAATCAACTATTATTATTGTATGCTGTACTTTAGCTCATTATATTGATCAGAATATTTTAAATTGAATCTTTGGTGCCACCTCAGAGCTGAAACAAGACATTAATCTTTACTGTATCTTATTATTTCAATAACTTTTCCCCAAATCTTCATGAAATCTTAGCCCTATTTCCTACTTTATTCATTTAAGCACACCTACTCTCCATAAAAAAACTTGTCATATGCACACATTACATATATGTATACATATACATGCATATATAGACACATATATATTTTCATCAAAAAGGAAAGTCAAAATTAGATGAAACTTGATAACCATTAAATACCGGGGCTAAAAATGGAAATTAAAGTTTGTCACACCACCAAACTGATAAATAAAAAGACATGGTAACTGATGAAAGAGGCTACCTTTCCTTTATTTTTCTATTCATTTTTTTCTTAATTTCTGCTGAATGCATTTTTAAAATTTAATTTATTTTTGTTACATTTTAAGTTCCAGACTATCACCCTCCTTCTCTCCCCATCCTACACTAGAGCAGGCCACCATTTGATGCAGATTTATAAATATATGTAAAACCATAAGATATGTACTGCTATTTATCAGTTCTTGGATAAGGGAGGTGGAGAGCATCTTTCATAGGTCCTTTATAGTTAATCTGAGTATTTATGGTACTCAGAATAACTTGACTATTCACAATTATTCCTCAAATAATACTGCTGTTGCCGTGTACTATCATATCTTGGTTCTGCTCTCTTCATTGTTTATTATTTCATGCGAATCTTTCCATTTTTTTTTTAATCCACCTTCTCATCATGTCTTCAAGACCAGCAGTATTCCATCAAAATCATATACCATAACTTGTTTAGCCATTCCCCAACTGATGGGCATCCCCTTAATTCCCAGATCTTTGACACCAAAAAGAGTGGCTATAAACATTTTAGAACTTATAGGTTCTTTTTATTTCTTTTTCTCTCATCACCTTGGGAAATAAACAAATTAATGGTCAGTCTGGGAATAATTCCAAATTGCTCTCCAAAATGGCTGAATCAATTCACAATTCCAACAATGTATTAATGTCCCAAATTTTTCACACGCCCTTCAATATCTGATAGGGTTTGAGACTGTATTTCAAGGTTGTTTTAATTTGCATTTCTCTAAACAATAATAATTTAGAGAATTTTTCATATGATTATACATAGTTTTGATTTCATCAAAAAACTGCCTGTTCATATCCTTTGACCATTTATCAATTGGCAAATGACTCATATTCTTATAAATTTGGCAAAGTTCTCTATGTATTTGAGATGTGAGACCTTTATCTGAGAAACCATCTATAAAATTTTGGCCCAATTTTCTGCTTTCCTTCTAATCTTGGCTACATTGGTTTTATTTACACAAAAACTTTAATATGATCAAAATTATCTACTTTATATATCCCAATGTTTTCTATTTCTTATTTATTCATAAATTCTTCTCCTACTCATAACTCTTATATGTAATATGTTCCATGTTCTCCTAGTTTTGTTTTGTTTTTTATTATATATTCTTTTATATCTAGGTCATGTATTCATCTTGACTGTATTTTGGTAAATAGTGTAAGATATTGATCTATACCCAATTTCTGCCAGACTGCTTTCCAGTTTTCCCAATTTTGACCAAATTGTATATTCTTATCCCCAACACTCAAATCTTTACATTTTTCAAATAAAAGATTGCTATAATAATTTACCACTATATATTATGTGTATGCACTGTTCACCCTTCTGTTTCCTCATTGGTACCAGATAGTTCTGATAATTATTGCCTTATAAGATAGTTTAAGATCTCATCCAACTAAACTTCCTTCATTTTTTTCATTAATTCCTTTGATATTCTTGACCTTTTGTTCTTCCAAATGAATTTTACTTTTTTCTAACTCAGTAATTTTTCAGTAGCTTCTTTGGGATGGCATTGAACAAACAGATGGGTTTAGATGGAACTGTAATTTTTATGATCTTGACACTGCCCAACAATACACAATAATTAATAATCCTCTAATTATTTAAATCTGACTTTATTTGCATAAAAAATATTTTATAACTCTGTCCATGTAGTTCTTGGGTTTGTCTTGGTAGATACACTCCCACCTATTTTATATAGTCTAAAGTTATTTTAAATGGAGTATCTCTTACTCTGTCTTCCTGCAAGGGTTTGTTGGTAATTAATATATAGAAATGCTGATGATTTATGCGGATTTATTTTATATCCTGTTACTTTTCTAAAAATTATTATTTCAACTAACTGTTTAGTTGAATCTCTAAGATTTTCTAAGTGCATCATCATATTATCTCCAAAAAGAGATAACTTTATTACCTCAATGCCCATTTTGATTCCTTCAATTTCTTTTTCTTCACTTATTGCTACTACTAGCATATCTAATATGATATTAAGGCATCTTTGTTTCATTCCTGATTTTAGTGGGAAAGCTTCTAGCTCATCCCCATTACAAATAATGCTGCTCATTTACAAACAGAAATCAGTAGTAAAGAAAATTATGAAAATTTTAAATTAAACATAATTACGATTATTAAATTATATTTTAACTATTTCAAGTTCTCTCATTGAGTTCAGCAAAACTGAGGTGGGAGAATGGGAAGTGGAGTGAAAAAGTATTTATCTAGTGCCCATTATGTGCCAGGCATTGTGCTAAGGGCTTTACAAATATTATCTCATTTAATCCTCACCGTGTGAGGTAGGTGTTGTTATCCCCATTTTACAGCTGAATAAACTGAGGTAAACTGAGGTTAAGTGACTGGCCCAGAGTCACAAAGCTAGTAAGTGTCTGAGGCCTTGTTTAAATTCATGTCTTCCTGAATCCAGGCCCAGTGCTCTATCAAAGTGTCTTATATTACGAGACCTAAGTGAAAATGCAGATTACCAAGTGTTGACATAAGATACTTATTAATGAATTTTATTTTCAGTTATTGTTTTGAACATTTACAGTATAGTTTTGATTTATCAGTTATGTCTGACAGGAACAAATTCTGGCTGTTGGGCTCATGTATGGTCACATTATTCATTAAATATTTCTGATGCAATTTTTCAATTTATTTTTTTTACCTTAAACAGTAAAGCTACGTAGCATGCATTAATTTTGATTTACAAAGACCACTCAAAGGCATAATGCAGGTTATCAAAGAAGCATATTTAGATTCAAATTACCTTAAAGATTATGTGATTCCTTTCTGGTAATCCTGGTGTAAATTAAGGAGCAATGTAGCTACTAATATTTGTAAGTCAAGTATGGGAAATGGCCCCTTAAACACATATATGAGATACAATTATATGCATATAATGTGTTTAACATCACTATAATAAGGATCATTTAATTTGCTTTTAAACTATAGAGCTTACATGTTGGTTACTAATGAGTTGAAATGTTCAATAAAAGCAAAGGAAAATTATCCTCAATAAATTTGTCTTTTTAAATTGTTTATCTGTCCACACAAAGTCCTAATTCTGGAATTATTCCTAAATACAAAACATTAGACAACCGAACCTTCCTCCCCCAAAAGGCCTTTTCAGACAAGGTGGATTGACATTTAAGGAGACTATTTTAGAGGGTAGAGACGTATATGAGAAAACATTCAATTAGTTAACCACTAAGGTCTCCTCCAAACTCCAGGTTTCATGAAATAAGTATGTACGATTTAGGAACAGGAGAAAAGAAAAACGTGTGTGTGTGTGTGTGTGTGTGTGTGTGTGTGTGTGCAGAAATTATTAACATGTAACTGGGTCACTGCAAAAGATTGTTTGATGGAATACTGAAAACTAAACATGCTAAGAAATCTTGATGTCTTTATCCCTTATATCAGTCGTGGGGGTTGTGTGTGTGTAAAATGGTCTCATCCATGAATTTATGGAATTTTCAATTATTTTTATACTTTTTAACTAAATACTCTAATGCATCTTAAGGAGCAGAATCCTCTTTATAACATTTTACATGGGAAATTTCACATATAGTAATTTTTCTAACATGCTAAAAATAGATATCTAATTTTAGTGAAATTCTAATATGATACACAAAAGAACAGATGATACCCATAGATCAAAATGAAATAGCTGTAATTTGAAAGTTTATCCAAAAAGGTGGTGAAAATTAAACCTTTACATCATGATCAATTTAAAATGTGGAAATAATTTACATATGTTATTTGCAGGTACGTTATTCCAAAATGGCAATTAGTGATGTGAAACCATAACTTTCATGCTGTTCACAAGGATGGAAATTATTATGTCCATGTTCATATTTAAAATATAGATAACTTTGATAAACTGAACTCATTAAAAAATGAGGAATCATGGTACGGATAAAACAGTGAAGGATTCTGAGTCAGAAGACCAGAGTTCAAATCTCAGGTTTGTCATTTCCTAACCTTTCTTACAGTAAGTTTCCTCAGACATAAAGTGGGGGATTAAACTAGATGACTCCTAAAGTTTCTTCTGTATCTAAATCTATGAAGCTCTGATTTTTCTGCCTCTACCTACCATGCCTCCAAAATTCTGTTTATCTTAGGAACATTACTATGCTCCTAGTCATCAATAATTGTAACCTCAGTATCATTCTTCACTCTTTTCTTTTCCTCACCCCCTGAATATAAGCCCTAATATTAATCTCTCCAGAATATTTCTGCCAATCCCCTTCTCTCCATTCACATGTCTAACACCTATGTCCAGACCTCCTTACTTCTTACCTGGAAAAGAGAAATAGTATATTCATCAGATCCAGTTTTTCCACAGAGCTGTCAAGTCGTACTCATTGTCATCAAAATCATCATCCTAAGGTCTGACTGTCATTATGCTACTCCAAAATACTTAGAATATTTAGAACCTCCCTATTCCCTCCAGGAAACATAAAAACCCTACTATTTAAGTCCCTCCTCCCTTAAAGAAATATGCTTATCTATCTCTTTGGCCTTTTCAGTACGCATCTTCATATATACTCTTTTCCAGCTAAACTGGCCTTTTTGCTCTGCCTCCTAACTCTACACTTCGTGGAAACTCTCCCCTGTGTCTGGAGTACATATTTACCTTTCAAGTACCTAACTTCTTTCAAGGTTTGTTAGCTCAGATCCTAGCTCCTGAATTAAGCCTGCCCTGATCACCCAAGCTATTAGTGGTTTCTGCTTCAAATACTCTTAGAGGGCTTTGTATGTATTCCTCTTTGCTCCCTTAACTCCTTACTCTGAATTATATGCAACTGTGCTCATATTGTAACTCATTGAAATTTAAGCTCCCTAACAACAGATATTTCATTTTTTTTGTTTACATCATCAGTACCTAAAATACTACCTTCTACATAAAAAAGGATCAAGGAAAAATTGTTGAATTGATTTAATTGTATAACTATATGCCAATAAATGAGTCACTGACGGAATATCGATAAGCCTGTTTCCAATCTAAAGTCACTCATTAGGGTAAATGGGATAAATAGCACCATAAGATGATAGTATGCACATGGACAAATTTTTGTCTAGTACTTTACTGGCATGTAGGAAGACTGCATTATTTTGCTTTAAATCCTGGATTTAAATATTTAAATATTCCAGATCAACATTTGATTTACCAGCACATGAAAATTTTAGATGACAAAAATGGTCGGAAATGGTGAAAAGGAATGTGAGGAAATTTCAAATCTTCCAACATAGCCACACACAAAAAAAAAAAAAAGAGCACATTCAGAAGATCACTGAATGATGATCTTGTTCTGCCCATGATTTTTTTTTATGTTACTGAAGTCAGCCTCAGGCAGGGTTGGTGTGCATCAGTGAGACAGGAAGAAGAAAAAGTCAGAGTATTGAAGACCAGACAAAAAAAAAAAAGCACTTTTAAGTCTTTTTTCTTTTTCTTCTTCCTTGAACACTCCAGAGAGGGCAAAGGACAGAGAAACATGGACTTGTGTCTGAACAGACAATTTAAGTGCTTTCTACCTCCCACAATGACTAAAGGAAACAAGAAAGAGCATGGGATGATCATCATGAACTTTTTTTAAAAAATCATCCTAGTGATGGTAATTGGTGATTTTATTTTTTTAACCAAAGAAAATTAGCCTCAATTTACCAATTTAAAATTCATTTTTGGAATAGATCAGGTCTCAGAGAAGACAGAGTAGAATGAGGATATCTTCAAGGTTTTTCAGAGAATCTAGGTAATCCTTTGGATTCACAGAATCCCAAGTGTATTTTCCCAAATTGGGGACAAACTCTCCATCATTTTGTTGCAATCATAAGCACTATAGGCATCACAAGCCAATATTCTCCAATATTTTTCAGTTCATAAAATACCCATTGATTTGTCAGGACATTTCATTTCCAACCAAAGAGAGGGAAATTCCTCCAATTTCATCATACATTTTCAAGAACATTATGTATATCCACAAATACAACAGTGTTCTCCCCAATATGCATAATTCTATCTAAATCCTCCAATCATTTGAATAGAGTAGTAAGAAAATCTAAGACAAAGTTGCTTATAAGGTAGATCTTTGTGTCACAAAAATGCATTAAATTAATGCTTCCAATTTTATTTGATGAAAATGAGTAAATGTTTATTGATATCTAAGAAAATACTACATTGTCAATATAATGCAATAACTACAGATTCAGATATAAAAATATGACACCACAGAAGTTTGGATTTTGAAACACAGGTAATAAATATGTGTGACTGCTCATCAGAAATATTAAAAAAAAGTTTACGAGATGTAGGAATCCATTACAGACCACCTTCAAATTAAAAAAAAAATATATATATATATATATACATATATATAGTTCATTACTAAAGAAATAAGTATACCCATGACCACTTAAGAGTTCAGAAAAATAATTATTATAGTGATAATAATAGCTCACATGCATAAAGAACTTTAGAGTTTGCAAAGCATTTTACCTATGCCATGAATCTCATCTGATTTATAGAATAACCCAGTGAGATAAATAAGAAGAACATGTCAGTGATCTCTTTATAATTTAAAAAACCCAAAAGCACGGATAAAGTACAACAAAATAGACACTCTCATTCAATAGTAAGGAGCATTATACTGCTATGCTTATTTCATAAGAAAAAAGTTTATTTTTTTAAAAAACCAGACCTGATGACATGTGTGCCAAAATTTATAAACAGGATAAGGAGATGATTCTTTTTTTTTAGCATAGCCATCAAATATGATTCTTCCAGTGTTTGAGTGGTATGTAGAATATATGAGGATATATTCTAATGTATCTATATAATAATTTTCCCTAAATTGTCCCAAAGAGATGAATTTACATAGAGTCCAAAAGACACACAGATTCCAAAATCTGAAGGGAACTGTATAAACAGATAATCTAATGCATTCTCATAAATAACACAATTAAGGCAAACACAAATGAGGGGACTTGCTCAAGAACATACCTAAGTAGCAGAATTAGTATTTAAACTCACTTAAAAATGAACAAGATTGCCATCACATTCCAATGTCCCTCATTCAGTCTGTTTTCAGCTGAGATGCAACATCAGTAACAGCTGGCAACAGTAACTCAATGTCAAGAATCAAAGTAGTACAGAAGATGGAAATGAGATTCAGTGGACAGTCTCCATGTTAAACTATCAAAATTGTTGGATAGCATGAGCCATTTTCATAGTTATTAACTTATTTACCCAGAGAAAATCATAACAATTTGAACGCTGATCTTTAGTATATTATAGGCAAAATTTATTGTATCCCATCTGAAATATCCACATCTGATTAAGTCAATGCTGATAAAAATAATTTTGCTATAATTCTATTTTATAAAGTTCAAGTTAATGCAAAAGTTATTGTTAGCAAGTGACCACAGTAATCTAGTGTTTGACAAACACAAAGATTTAAGAACTCAACAAGAGTTGAACAAGAACTCAACATCTGACAAAAAACTGCTGAGAAAACTAGAAAGTAGAAACTAGGCATAGATTGGCATCTCAAACCATATAAGATGTACCTTTCAGATCTATGGATAAGGGAAGAGCTTATGACTAAACAAGACACAGAGATGAACATGGGAAGTAAAATACTAAACAAGACATAGAGACAAACACGGGAAGTAAAATAGATATAATTTTTACTACATGATATTAAAAACTTTTTTTCAAAAACAAAAGTAATATAGCCAAAATTAAAAGGAAAACAGGGAACTGGGGGGAAATTTTACATTATGTTTCTCTGAAAAAGGCCTCACTTCTCAAATATATATGGAACTGAGAAAAATTTATAAAAAAATAGCCATTCCTCAGTTGATAAATGTTCAAATGATGATATGGACAGGCAGTTTTAAGAAGAAGAAATCAAAGCACTCAATAATCACATGAAAAATATGTTCTAAATCACTATTTATTAGAGAAATGTAAATTAAAGCAACTCTAATGTACCACTTCACACCTATCAGATTGATTCACGTGATAGAAAAGAAAAATTACAAATGGTGGAGAGAATGTGGAAAAATTGGGACACTAATGAAATGTTGGTGGAGTTGAGAACTAGTTCAACCATTCTGAAAAACATTTTGGAACTATGCCCAAAGGACTACAAAATTGTGCATATTCTTTGACTTAGCAACTCTATTACAAAACATATATCCCAAAGAGATCAAAGGAAAAAAGTATTTACTTATACAAAAATATGAATAACAGCTCTTTTAGTGGTGTAGAAAAATTTGAAACTAAGGAATAGCTGAACTACAGTTGTGGAATGACTGAATAAATTGTGGCAGAGGATTGTGATTGAACACTTGTGCATAAGAAAAGATAAGCAGGATGGTTTCAGAAAAATCTGAGAAGACATATCACCTCATGCAAAATGAAATAAGCAGAATCAGGAGACGATCATACACAGTGACCACAATGTTGTAAGGATAATTACCTGTGAAAGCCTTAGCAACTCTGACCAAGTTAATGATCCAAGATAAACAACAAAGAATCCATGATGAAAAATGCTACCTACCTCTAGAGAGAGAATAGATGAATTCTGAAGATAGACTGAAAAAGTATATCTTTTTTTATGTTATTTTTCGTGGATTTGTGCCTGCTTTCTTTTGCAGCATGGTTAATGTGAAAATGTTTTGCATGACTTCATATGTATAATTGATA
Source organism: Notamacropus eugenii (assembly GCF_028372415.1). NCBI lineage: Eukaryota > Metazoa > Chordata > Mammalia > Diprotodontia > Macropodidae > Notamacropus > Notamacropus eugenii. The sequence goes on along the minus strand of NC_092875.1, from coordinate 296,724,538 downwards.
TCAAATTGCTTACCTCCTCAAGGAGGGGGTATGTACAAAAGAGAATGAGAAAATTGGAACTCAAAAAAAATTTTAGGGATTGTTAAAATTTTTACATGAGATTGAGAAATATTCAATAAAACAGAAATATATTTAAATGAATGAATAATTTAATAATTAAAGTTATTGTTAGGTGATGCATCTGGACCTGTCAGAAACTTGTTGTGAGGCTTGTGAGTTTTACTAAAAAGTCATCAAGACAGATAATTATGTGAAAACAGCACTGATAACTCTGTTCTAGAAAAGCACTTGTTAAATATTATCAACAATTAAGCAGGTGGTAGGTTATATCTCAGTGTAAGTCTAGAATCAATGGATAGATAACCATTTCTTAGGTATGTTGGAGGAGGAATTCTTTTTTCAAGCAAGTTAGGATTAAATAATCATGTTAGACCCTTTCAGATCTGAAACTTTTATTATACAATGTTACAGAAAATCAGATTAGACATTAATTTCTACACTTGAAACAATCTGAATCTTAAAACTGTTGGAGAAGTTAAAGATTGTCTAATCTGACATTTTAGCAACTTCATGAATCCCAGTTAAAATATCCTCAGTAATGACTCCTCATGGAACATCACCAATGATGAGGAACATACTACTTCATAAGGCATTCCATCCTATTTGGGAAAATCTTTTCTTTTAAAAATTTTCCATATATTAAAAAGAATGTTGTTTCTCTATAGCTCCCAGTTCTTGGCTTTAGTTTTGTCCTCTAGACAGATGCAATCACTCTACTATATGACAAGACTTGGAACAGTTGAAGATAGCTACTGTGTACCTCATAGGTCTTCACTCCATGCTAAACATTTCCATATTCTTCATTCAATCTTCACATGGTAAGATTTTAAGTTCTTTTCTCATTCTGATTGCCCCCTACCCCTGCCTCAGACACAGGCTAGTTTGTCACTATCCCCAGTAAAATGTTACATGCAAAATACTACATATATAGTCTGACTAGTGCAAAGTACAATAGAACTACAATTCCTCTTGAGTGAAACTTCTTTTCTATTAACGTAGTCAAAAAAAATCACACTTTTTAAAAGCTGCTTCATTACAATATTTTTTCAATTGAAATGAGAGTGTGACCTGCTGTTCCTCACCCATCTCAACCCAACCATGAAGTATCTGGCTATACTTTTCCCATTATGTATTTATGCATTTATTAACTGAATTATCCACCATAATATTTATCCCTATTAAATTTCATCACATTAACTTCAGTCCCCTCATTCCAATCTGCTGGGATCTTAACCAATCCTGATTCTTTCAAGTTATTAACTATCCATCCCAGATTTGTATAATCTATATATTTTATTGGTACGCCATCTATGTCCTCATCTACAACACTTGGTAACACTTGATCAAGACAATCCAAAAGAGAAAGCTCTAGGGGGAGCCAGGTGGCTCAGCGAATAGAATACCTGCCCAGGACTCAGGAGGACCAGAGTTCAAATCTGGCCTCAGACTTTACTAGCTCTGTGTGGCCATGGGCAAGTCACTTAATCCCAATTGCCTTGCCTTCCCCTTTCCATTACAAAAAAAAAGACAAAGCTCTACAACATGGCACTACAGAACTACTATCTGTACTTCTAGGTTGACTTCAGTCCATTAATCACCACTGTGAATCTGTTCCTTCAACCAGTTATGAATCTCCCTAACTTTATCATGCAACATTTAGTATTCCTTCCTTAAATACATTGTGAATGACTGCTGTCAACCCCCTTGCCCCAATCCAGTTATATTACACTTACAGAGGTTCTCTGATCTACCAGTCTTGTCATCAACTGAAAAACAGAATTAGGTTAGAATGCCACAACTGGTTACCTCTTCTCTTTCCAATGACTCACAAAACAAAACAAAACATAAAGGAATAATTCATTCTAAAATTTTGTTAGGGAAGGAAATAATACTAGTCGTAAAATATGTCTTCCTCTTTAGAAAAATGAGTGAAACATTCACCCTTTTCTAGTCCAATGGCACATCCCTTCCCTTGTTCCACCCTTCTTTAGTCATCACTTAAAATAGTTCAGCAAACATATCTGAAAATTATTTCTACATCCTGGTATGCAATTTATTTGTACCAGGTGAAATCAACTCATTTTTACAGCAAATTCATCTCTTGCTCTCTTTGGCTATCTTGAACACCAATTATTTTTCAACCCTTGTCACTCCAGGCCTTTTAGTGTGAATATTCTTCTCTACAATCAAGAAGGCTTATGCAAAGTCGTGTTTTTGTAGTCCAGTGTAGTGGTTGTAGTTGTTTTAATCTATTATTCATTGGCATTAAACCGCCTGCCCCAAAGAGTAGATCTATCCATAGCTTGTTCACAATGAGGAAGTAATGCTTAGACAAAGCACTTTGTCAGGCTCAATGAATTAGTAGTGTGATGTGGCACCCAATAACCTACTGTGAGCGATATCAATTCCAAGAACAAGAAGGTGGTAATTCTCACTGTACTCAGTGTTAGTTAGACCATAGCTAGAGTGTTGTGTTTATTTCTAGCCATGACAATTTAGGAAAGCCTTGATAAACTGGAATGTCCAGAAGAGGTAATTCAAGATGGTGAAGGGCCTGGAATCCATGTCCTAGGAGAATCAACTTAAATAAATAGAGATATTTAATCTGGAGAAAAGAAAATTCATGAGGAGTATGATAACTATATTTAGCTATATAAAGGACTATCACTTGGAAGAGTGGTGAAGTTTGTTCTTTCTTATCTTAAAAGGAAGTTGCTAAGAAGCAAATTTAAGCTTGATTTCAGGAAAAACTTTCTAACCATCAGACCAGTCAAAAAGTATAATAGGCTGAATATATATGGGTATATTGAGTACTTCCTTATAGGAGGTCTTCACACAGAATCTGGTTGACCACTTACTAAATGTGTTTTTGCTTGTAATCTTTTTGGAGGTGGAGAGATGGACTGTACGAGGTGGTTATTAAGGGCTCTTCCAATTCTAGCAATCTCTCATTTGGTGAATTTTTCCATAGCAATGGTTCTCAAAGTGTGGTCCCAGGACACTTTCACAGGACCCAGTAGGTCAAAATTATTTTCATTAGAGTACTAAGATATTTTTATTTCTAATATTGTAAACAGGTATAGAAAAAAACTCACATAAACAAAGGCTCTTTGGGGAGTTTTTATTATTTCTTAGATTATATACGGGTCCTGACAGCAAAAAGCTTGAGAAACTGTTCTATATATTGTTATTTGTTCAATTAACAGTACATCTTCCAAAACTGTTGAAAAATGAACATTACAAAGTACAAAAAGGTAAAGCAACTAAAAAAAACCAAAAGAACAAAACAGAAAACTGAATCAAGAAAAGGAACCAGTACTTTCTAAGCCTAAGAAAAATAGGTTCTAAAAGTTCCAGATCAGCTAGCCTCAGTGACAGACATCTGGCACATAATAAGCATGTAATAAATGTTTATTGACTGAGTGTTTACTGACTATTAGGGAAACTGAAGCTAGGAGATTGTTTGAGTTTGGGAGTTCTGGTCTGCAGTGGGACTAAAGTCAATCACAGTGCTAAGGCCAGCATTAAAATGGTGAGGCCCCAACCTTTCTAAGAAGGAAAGAACTGGTCCAAGTTGGAAACATATCTCAGGTCAAAGCTTCCATGCTGATCAGTGTGGAATCAGACTCACGAACAGCCACTGCATTTTCACTATAGGAGACCCATTCTCAAAAAAATAAAATAAAATTCTGGATCAAAATGACAGTGGTCACATGCTGCATCTTATATAAAGCTATGATCCCTTGAATCTCCTGTAGACATAATATACAACTTCAACAGTTTAATCATGTTGAAGCTACTTTTTGGAGGATTGTGTGAAGTGAGCACTGAAACTGGAGTCAGGAATACTTGAGTTCAAATCTGGCCTAGAAACTTATGAGCTCTGTGATCCTGGGCAAGTCACTTAGTTTCTGTCTGCCTCAATTTCTTCATCTGTAAAATTGAGACAATAATTTATTTCCCAAGGTTGTTGTAAGGATAAAATGAGGTAATACTTGTGAAACTTAAAGTGCTACATAAATGTTAGTTATTATTAAATTAATAAATAGATCACTTAACTAGCTCCTATAAGGAGACTGAATGGAAAAAAAAAATTTAAGGGCTCACTGCTGTATCCCAGGTAACAAAATCACAAAATCTCAGAGGATGAAGGTACTTAAAAATCCCTAGAATCCACTTTGAAACATCTTACCAAAGTGAACATCCAGTACTAGCTGATACATCTGAAGATTGATCTCTCTGTCGCTACCGGACTCCAGCATTCCACAGTTGTGCATCATCTTATTTGAAGATGTTTTTTAAATGGCAGTGGAGTGACTCATTTTAAGCTAAGATGTGAAAAAGTTCCGGGATGAAGACACAGAACCACAGACAAGCAACAGAAGCAGCAAATGGCAGCTATAACTACAAATTAGTGAATGATCATCAGATATTACAAATGCAAAGAATTTCTAATAAGGCATTGATATCTTCAGCTAAGCATTCAAATGGATCATAATAATTCAGCAGTATATTACTCAAATAAAAAATTATATGTATATTATATGAAGAATATATTAAAATGTCTATTATAAACCTTTGTTTCATGGCTATTTTTATTTTCTTCCTATTTGGCATATATTTTGTGCCACAGTTAGTTATGAGTCACATAAATTAAGCTATCCATCAATATGAAAAGAGGAAAGGAATGAGCATTTATTTAGTACCAGCTATGTTTCAGGCACTATACTAAGCACATTTACAAATATTACTTCATTTTAACCTCAAAACAAACACGAGAGGTAGGGGCTATTACTTCATTTTACAGCTGGGGCTCAGCAGTGTTAGAGGGCACATTTGAACTCAGGACTTCCTTTCTCCAGTTCAGGCATTCTATTCCCTTTCAAGTTGCTTCTAAAACCATGAATGCAATATGCCATAGGAAAGATGTATCATATTCAAATCAGCTGCAAGGAAACATTTCATATACTGTCCTCCACTTTCTCTGACTTCCATTTCTAAATGGTAGCTATGTTCTGGTACCCAGCTTGCATCACCCAGTTTCAAAAGGTCTTCTTGGAAAAGTGAAGTTGATTCCAATTTAGGCAAGTAAATAGAAACAATATAACTACTGTTGGGATTTGCTGGCTCTAACTTTTTAAGTGAATTAAAGCAAAAGGCAATGAGTATCAGGAAAAAAAAAAATGTTTTTGCCCCAGCAGCACTCTGACTCTGCAAGTTCCTGGTGTGAGGAAGCAGTTCAGTTCAGCCACACTGATCCCACAGGACGATCAAAAAGGGGCAATTGGGCCCACACTGTCAACTCTGGCAGAATATGATGCTACAAAGCATACCTAGAACCTGCTTCTTGTAACAGAATTACAGTTTTATAGATCAGAGGGAACCTGGAGGTCATTGAGTTTATCCTTTCCATTTTGCCAATAAGGAAATTGAGGTCTCAAAAAGATTGTGACTTACTCCATGTCAGAGAAGTACTAAATAGTACACAATAAATATGACAAAAAGACTTTTTGGTGAATTTAACTGCGAATGTGAACATAGAACACTAGGCTATTCAGTAATATGGATTTCTCAGATTCCTAGATTGGAGCTCCATTGAGAAGTGGCATGATAATCCTCAGAGCCTTTTGTATTACTAGCACTTCTAGCACAAAGGTTACACATAAATTTTCAAGAGGTTGGGTTCTTAAGGATAAATGAACAAATAAATTCCTAGAGACCAGATAAAGGCTAATACACCTCCACAATACAGATCAGGCACATTAGTGAGTTTGGTATATGTCCCAGTAACAGCAGTAAGGGACTGGTATATCTACAGGTAATTAAATTCATCAGGTAAGGTCAGGGTCAGGTACCACAAAACACATTCTATAAATTCTTAAATTTCCAGGCCACTAAACAGTTTCCCAGGATGACAGATCAATGCTATTCCCTTTCCTACTTCTAAAAGTTTGTGCGTGTGTGTGTGTGTGTGTGTGTGTGTGTGTGTGTACACACATCAGGTAAATGCTCTCTGTTTGTAATCCAGCCTTAGTTAACTGAAATCTGACAAGACTAATTGGCAAAGATGAAAGATAAACATTGGTATTGATTATAGATGACAACTGATTATATAGTTTCAAATCCTTCCTTTGGTTCTTACTATTTGTACGGTTACAGGCAAATCACTTAAACTCTGTGCTCCAGATTCCTCATCTGTTAAATACAGATACACGAAGAATTTATCTTACAACTTGTTTGGAGGCTTAAATGAGATAATGTATGTACACTAGCAAATAAAGACCAGCTATGAGTACTATTATCTTCATCTCATCCTTTATTATCATTATTACCAATACCAGTGAAAATGAAAACAAACTTGCAGTCATCTGTATTTAACAGAGAAGGTGGAGAAAGCATGGGATAACATACATATAGAACTTACAAATACACAGGAAGTAACAAAATATTTAGTAATATTATAAGAAATAAATATTATTATAAATTATAGAAATTATAAATATAAGAAATCAAGTAAGAGGGAGATAATAAAGATTGTAACAAGAGAAAAATAACAAAAGAACAGAAGGTAGCAATTACATAATTTGTAAGATATTTCATTAACACAAAGTTTCTGTGATTCTGCATCTTCTAGTCTTGGTTCATAAAATCAGGCTTGAAAGTGAACTTTACTTTTAAAAGAAAGGTAGATATGAACTTTCCTGCCAATGGCCAATGAGTTCATTGGAGTTATGTCTAAAAAGGTCAACATATCAAAATACACACACACACACACACACACACATACCCACCCCTCATGGAATCCTACCATTTGATCACATGTTGGCTTATACCTAGGTAAACAAAGTACTGTGATCACACTATCCATGTACTCAAGTTTAAATTTTTAAAAGGTTTCTAAGGTAAACTAAAATAACACAAACATGTTACATATCCCATTGATATACATATATCCGGAAAAAGTCACATATAACCATGACATGATCTAGTGGAAAGAAAATCAGACCATTCACAAGGAGACAGATTTCAGCCTCTCATGGGACTTTACACCAACAAATAGATTTCTCTTTACCTCAGTTTCCTTATATGTAAAAGTAGAGGATTATACCTTGATGATAGGCAGTTGGGTACTGAAGAGGTGTTGGACTCAGAAAGATCTGGAATTAGGCCTCAGACACTTACTACTTATACAACCGTTGGCGCGTTGGCAAGTCACCTAACTTCCCTTGGTTTCTTCAACTGTAAAATGGGGATAATAACAGCACCTGCCTCACTGTTTTTTGTGAGAATCAAATGAGGTATTTGTAAAGTGCTAAGTATTGAATAAATGCTTGTTCCCTCCCTCTAGATAACCTCTTTTGTCTCTACAAGATCTAACATCCCATAACTTTAGGAAACTTCTGTATTCACATGCATATGCATGAAGGTGTGTGTATATGGTGCATGATTCGATATTAATAAATGGTACCCTTTCCCAAAGCTCTTCCAAGAGCATCAGTAGCAGCTACTTGTGAGATGATGAGGTGCTTAGAGAAAGGAAAGGCCACTGTCTTCACACAAGGACCTACTTGCTTAGTATCTTAGGGCCCCAAAGCTCCAAATCTTGGCCACCACAACCAACGCCCCCCAGACCTGGTCACCCACGTGTCCCCGCTCCTCCCCTAGGCCAAAGAACTCCCCCAGCTACCCGAATGGCACGTGACTCGCCTGCAGCGACCATTGTTCTTGCCTCCACCCAAACTGCCCAACTTTTCTTTGCTCTGTTTTACCCTGGTCCCTGCAGGGCACATCTGCCCTCCCCACTCCCTTCCCCTAATCTGCTTCCCCCTCTGGGGCTGTCGTGGGAGGGGGCAGGGGCAGGATCCAGTTACTGTCCTCACAGCAGCAGACCGACCAGGAGAAGGGGGTGTAAACGTTCAGCCCCCTTCCTCAGGTCCGGGGCAGGCGGGCCGGGAGCGCCAGGGCACGCGGGCCCAGCCCCCAGAGCAGCGGGAGGCTGCTGCCCGGCTCCTACCTCTGCTGCTGCTGCACTTGTAGCCACTTGTCCGGGGAAACTCACCTGGACGCGGAGTCGCTGGCTCCCTGGGGCTCTGGCGTGGCAGTCAGCTGGGCAACAGCAGCGGCATCTCCCGGGAGTAGATTCCCCCACCCACCCCCGCGCCCACAGAGTCCGGCACGGCGTTTTTCAGGGAGGAGGCAGTTTGTAGAAACCTGAGGGGGGGGGGGGGGGGTGCGGTGAGGTGAGGTGAAGAGCTGAGAGGGAAAGTTAAGTTGCTTCGTGTTTTCCCTTTTCTTTTTTTCTTTTTCTGTTTTTTTAAGTCGCTAGCCAAGACTTTACCATATGCTCTAGCGAGTATTAGCTTTGTTCAATGGCGACAGGGCAGCAGCCAGAGTCCTACCGACCGATCGATTTACTAAACAAACTGAAACGTGGGTGGGGATGTTAAACAGTAACTCGCAGACTCAATGAAAACTGAAAGCGGCTGCAGTGGCCCCCATCGGCTCATTTCCCTGTTCCCAAGGCCCCTGGGCATGTCGCGGGCGGGCTGGTCAGTTCCAACCCCTGCAGTCTTTGAAGGCTCCTGCTCCCTAGGACCCCAAGAGCTGCTACTTTCCCTTTGCTAAGTGCACGAAATGAACTTGGCCTGGGACTTCCCCTCCCCCCTCCCTGCTACACCTGCCAACAGACATCGTCGGTCACTCCAGAATTCCCAACAGAACCGCAATACGTGTGTCTGCCTAGGCATTCTAGAGCAGCATTTCTCCAACACCACTCCAGCCTCCCCCACTTCGTAAAGCGCTCTCAAGTGCTGAGGGCAACCGTAGAAGGCACGCCTCCAGGTTTAGCCCGGGTGGCTAAAGCAGCGGCCCCAGGTGCATGATGCTCTATCCACTGCCCAGCCCACTTGAGTCATCGCTAGTTAAGTGATACATTCGAAATTCTGTCGGACCTCCAGAGGGGTAGGGAGTGTCTCTCATCCTATTTCCTAAGCCTGGTGGTATTGGCGGGGGGGAAGGAGGAGGAATTGTCTCCTGACCCCCAAGCGTCTATTTAATTCCAAGCCAATAAAGTCCACTACTATGGAATGGAATTGTCAATAATGGGAATCAAGTGGGTCCCTAGAAATCAAACTATGATTTTGAGCCTCTCGGAGCAAGATGCTCTGAGTACACCTTGGCCCGCAGAATTGCCATTCAGCAAACGTGCCACCAGGGATAGGTGGAGATTTTCCTGGGCCCACTTAATCTCTCTTGCCTATTTGGCTAATTATATGCCTATTCTCCCTTCCCACCACCTGTGATCGCTCCAAGACATCTTACACTCAAGGAACCAAAGAAGTCCAGAAGGGTTGCTCAGCACCAATAAGAAATACTGGTAGATTTTATCATACTCTATAAAATGCCAAGAACATTGGGAAAACTTTACAATTTAATTGCGTGTTTGCAAGAATTAGTGACTTTAGGTCAAACGCGTAATTATCTTCATGAGATAAATAGTTACATAATCCTCTAGGTTTGTTTGTTTTTTTTTCTTCAGCTTCGGAGTTGGATGTTATTTTAAGTCGACTATAACAATGCCAAGTAGATCAAAGGATCAGAGGATTTTTTTTTCCTTTTCTTTTTATATCAGGTTTACTAAACTTTCTCAGTTTCCTCCACTGAATCTCTTGCTGAAAGACTTAAAAAACAAGTTGCTGGCTGTTTTTGAAATCAGAACAAAGGGGAGAGATCATATTAAGAACATCTGAACTCCCTAAACAAAACACATTCTTTGGTCCTTCAGAGCTAACACTTCCATGTGCATGAACTGTGATGCAATAGGGGCCGCTTTTCCATTGCGAGCCACCTAATAGTCGGAGGGAAGTTGCAGTCTAAGTGAAAATTAACAAATTATTTTTAATTATGGAAACTCAGCCTTAATTTTTATGAAAATATTAAAATATCTCTTATTGACATTTTAGGTTTGTTTGTGTTGTTATTTGATTTACGACTTCTTGACTATCTGAGAAAAAAAATTACTGAATTTATGAATCCCAAAATGCAAAGGATAAAGTTTCCTATATCAAAACCACACATCTAAACCCCCTTCTCCCAATTTCATTCTGATATGCTTCAGTGATATAAGAAGTCTGGTTTATCCAGCAAAGAAATAGTTTTTAAATGTAATGTAGTCAGATTGTTTCCATATTTGCATTTAGCTACGTGATTTTGGAATACTAATTTTAAAATGTAGATTAATGTAGTCTTGTTATCTCCTTGAGATGTAAAACCACGTTACGTCACGTCTAATCTGATGTCATAGTTATTGTTTATATATCGCATCTAACCCTCCTATTAGATTATAAACTTCTTTAGGGACTGAGCTTTTCCGTTTTACATTTAAAATATATCGGGAACTTAATTTTTAAAAGGTGTTTAGCTTAAAGTATGATCTTGTCTCCCTCAGCTTCTAGCACAGTATTCTTCGCAGGAACACCTTAATAAAGTGTTGTTGTTGTTGTTGAATGAATAAATGTATTGTTCCTACACACACACACACACACAAACACACACACACAAAAAAAAATACAATTTTATTCGGTTAAAATTACTTTGATAAAACAAGTACAAAATTCAGCCCAACAATTTTACCACATGATTTACAATTATCAGAAAGAATTTAAAATCTAAGATGTAATTTGCATAGAGGTATTAGGTGAAACTTCAAGGGTTTAAAATATTTCTTTGAAAGGCTAGATAAGAAAAAGCCACTAGAAGTGGTTAGGTACTAGAGCCAATCCACTATTCGGGTAAGGGAAAAAAAGGGGCGGGGGAGAGAAGTGCGGGGATCAGGGAATGACACTGGAAACTATGGCAATTGGAGGAGCTGTAGGCTGATCAGAGAATCAGCTGTTGTTTGCTGGATTTGGCAATTTCCAGTAAATAAACTAAGACCAACTCACACGCTGCCGATCATCACTTATTTCCAACCTTACAATAATTTATTACCACTCTCGATGGGCATGGGTGTAAACTGCTGCAGATGAAAAATCTTGCTCCCTAGAGAGAGCTGCACCTTGATTCATTTTATTTAGGGAGGGGGAAAAGAAGTGATTATTCATGGGGGAGATTTCTTTGAGAAAAAAAATACAATTTCTGGTTAGTACTAGGAGTTAGAGGAGGTAACTAAAACAAAGCGTAACTATCTTCTCTGCTGTTTTTGAGTCAAAATTAATGAAACAAAAAAAAATTCTGTTATTAAAAAAAAAAAAAAACCTTTGCAACTATTTTTCATTTCAACTAAACACCCTGGTAGCCTATTAAATTCTTTCCTACTGCAGTTAGCCTTTCTAAGGAAGGCTTTCCAACCGTCACCTGATTGTTTTGATGAGTGCTCTTGGTTCTTCTATTCAGTTCAGATATTAATTTTAAAAAGATGAGGGAAAGGGGGAGAAGATGAACGCGTTCAGGTAATGAGACTCCAGGTGTGGGAATAAGAGCGGAAAGCATGATATACCCCTTCCCTTACCTATTCCCCCACACACACACACTTGAAATTTAATTTCCAATGTATTTAAGATGTCTAGGGCTATGGCTGCTTTATGAGACCGAAATATCGCAATCTCTCGATACCCCCCCCCCCAAAAAAATAAATGAAAGCACTGCGAGGAATGATTACCTTGCCTGACCTTTTTCTAAAAGTGCATCTTAACATTTGATATCTGACTAACGGAAGGATCATTCACTGACTGACTTGCTTAGTCTCAGATTATATGAATTACCACGAATGTTTGTTTGGTACAGACACTGTCCTTTCCCGCGGGCGGGCTGGCTACTAAAGAGGTTTTCTCTGGACCACTTCAAAGGGACTTCGGTTTAATAGACTGTGAGAGGGGAAAGCCGCTGTGGGGACCAGATTGAAATTAACCAAGTCGTAAGAGGTCTAGCATCAGGCGGTTCCGTAATGTAACGAATGGGGTCGTGTTTTGACCCTGGGGGCAAAGCTCCGGGTGAACCAGCTTCCGCGTGAATTTCGAAAACCCTCCGGAGGCCTCTGGATGTTTTATTCATCAGAGAGGGAAGTCAGAGATATCAAACCACTAGGGGGGTGTGCTTTTGTTTCCCGAGTGAGGCTATGGGGGATGGGGGAACAGTCAAAGACCACTTTCAGCCACGTTAAAACCAGATTACTTCGAATCTGGGCTGGTCGCCCTTTTCTTCGTCGCTGTGAACAACTTTGTTCTGCCTTCCCTTTCCCCCTTCCCATAAATACGCAATCTCAGGGTACGTGCACAAGATATACACGTACACGTACATGTACACATACATACGACATACATGATACATATGCACCCGCTTTTCAAAAAAAGATTGAGACTTTAACTTGAGAACATAGCCCAACTCGAAGCCTCTATAAAGCTATACTCCTCGAACTATAAAGCTGTCTGGCGCCTTCCACGTCTCTCCAGCACCTTGGTGACGAGGGCCTTGGGGCCATTTCCTAGGATCCGAATCCGCTGTAGTGCAGGGGCTCTCTGATCAATTGCCTCCAGCGAGCTCTTTATAGCCAGGTAGCAGGAGCCTGAGGCCGAAATCTATGACTTGTGCCCAGGTCCTCTGGATTTCCCTTTTCCTGCCTCTCGTCAATCATTGATCTGGAGAGCCTTTCCCAGCTTGGTCACTTTTCTCTCATTAAATTGTATAATGTGGCAGAAGAGGGCTCATTCCCATTGTTCTGCACCGATCGCTTACAGAGCTGTGCCCTGACCTAGTGGGGCCTTAACAAGACGAGTAAACAGGAGTGGTCATGGCCTCCCAGGCGAGGATTCTTCAGTCAGGGGCTTAGCCCTACTGCACACCAGCTAAACACTCATCCTTACCAAGCATACAAATCACAGAGCAGAAGTCATCACGATAAAGACTGCCTAAGGCCACACAAATGTCCTTTATATAGCGTACCTGTGAAAATGAATTCATAACCAATACTGGAGATTGTTCCTGGATACAGTTTTGAAAACAAACTCTTTTAAGGGTTTTCTACACCAAACTTCAGGAAAATGGATCATCAATATCAGTTTGAAGTTCTAAAACCCAAAACAGACATTTTTTAAAACTACAGTTGGAAAATCTGGTGGGATTTTTTTTTCCTGGTAGGTTTCCTGCTTAAGAATTAATTGCCAAGGTCTTTCCGAAAGATTTGCAAACTTTTACAGTCATTTATGGTACATGTAATAAAAACGAGGTGATATGAATACGCTGGCTCAAGGTGTAACGCAAAGATGTATTCTGTGCCCTAGGCAACTATCTGTGGGTGCTGTTTGTATTTGCAGAACACACCCTACTCTGAAATGAACACCTCTGCAATAGGGATTGGGGCTTTACATTTCCCGTTCTCTAGACCCCCCAAAAGAAACTCAAAGCCTCGAGGGGAGACTCGGGCCACTTAAATTGAAGAGCAGAAAACAGATAAAATTAAAATCAAAATAGCTAAAACAGAAGAATGGAGGTGGAAGGATGTCATTATGCATTTCATACATTTTTTTCCTTCTGTTGTCACCAAAAAAAAAAAAAAAGGTTAATCGATTATCAAGTTACAATGTAATCTTCAGCCTCCCCTTGCTTAACAGGGATCCCCAGGACCTTACACTGTGAAAAGATAAGAAGAAAGAGATTAGATGCATTATAATACACACAAATTTGGAGCGATCTTAAGAAAAAAAAAAGTCATCAAGTCCCATGGGGAAATTATGTGCCCACTTAAGCAAGGATTCATTACAGGATTTCAAGCTACAAATTCATTGATAGAGACAAGTACTCCCAAGAGCCGTTGCTCTCTCCCCCCCTCCCCCCCCAATAGATGTAGTTAGAACTTAAAAACTTTATTGGAAACTTATCAGCTTTTTGTTCCTTAAAAATGTGGAGAAGTTGGAAAACAGAATCATGATTTCTAGTGTTGCCAACTTTGAAAACTGTAATTTTATGAATCAACTTAACCAAATCAGTTCACATTTATAGTTCTGGCAAAGCCAAGGTGACAGACTTGTAAAGGTATTTGGAAACCTATACATGCCATCTAGTGGGCATAAAGGAAAACACTAATGCCAGCCTTCTCAAGTTATTCATTATCCTTTCCATGTTTTCCCATGCACAAATCAAAACTCATCTGGGAAAGGAAAGGGGGAAAAATTGTCTCTGAAGCTCCAGGAATAGAAATTAAATAAGTGTATTATAATATAGCTCTATTACCTTTACAAACTACAGTTTCATTGTAAATATTTTCAGACCCTTTATGTTCTTTTTCTTAGTGTATTTGTGATTCTTGGGATAGCTTAACATCCCATTCAATTTAATAAATATTTACTAACCACCTATTATAAAAACCAGACAGCAGAGGCTCAGAAAATAAGTCAAAGGTGAAGTTTTACTTCATTGGTAGGTTTATCTCCCCTCTTTACATTGATGAATGTATTAATGACTTCTGATAGCTAAATTTCCATTGGAGTTCAGTCCTAAGCTGAAATTCAGCTAAAATCAAGGCTAGAATCAATAAATCACACATTATCTTAAATAGATATGTAGTATAATGTCAATTAACTGACCTTTTACTAAAACTAACCCCTCTTTTTACAAAATACGTGTAGCCTTGCTACACATATAATTTACGTCATTTCAAAATGACTTCAGCAGATCCTTGAAACAATAGTGAGTAAAAGTTTCTCTCATCAGAATCAAAAACTCCATTTCTAAGAAGTTTATGCTAGAGATAATCTGGCATAATGTAGTAAGTTTGTTTTATGAAGCAAGCATTTCATTTATTGACTATGTGTAGTATTGACAAAAGTATTATCAAGACAAATAATATAAAAACTTCACTTAATGTCTATTTGTAGACATGTTGCAAATTGTTCCATTCTGATCACTAGGTGGTGGGTAAAAGAATTTTTCATTGGCTAGAGAAGTATTTTCAAAAAGTATAGCTGAAAAGAACCTTGGCCTGTTCTCACCCTTAGTTTGATCTCTTTTCTTCAAATGACATCTTTCTTCTTGATGGTTTCTAATAAGAAACAATACCAAAAGGGAGAAACCTCAAATCTTCTCCCCATCTGATGTCAACATATGACCTCATGAACATGTCTCTCAGTTTTTTGTCTACCTTGACCTTGGTTCTTACATTTTAGGTGAAGAAAGTTAAAAGTTATAACCTTGTGAGTTTCAAAAGGGCAAGAAAAATGTGTCATTTGGGATCTGAGGAGTTTGGGTGTCTGAGAATCTAGTCCTTACTAAATTTTGGAATCAGTTCAGCATCAATGCCCCAAGGAGTAAAGAGTATCCTTCCAAATGTAGCCCAGGTTAGTTGAGGTAAGAACTTATCAAGCAGTGATGTTGGTTTTAGACCTGAACTTGGTGGAAACAATGCAATGTAGAAAATATCTTGTCTGAGCTCACTCTCCCTAGGGACCAAGGCAGTATAGAGGAGAATATTTTCCCAAAGTCTATGTGGGGAGAATGTTTGTACTTCTATTATTGTCATATATCCAAATTAAATATCCCTTTATAAAATCTATTTAATATGATTTGATTAAATGGAACTATGAAACTAGATATAAATAGCTAACATATAGGATTTGTTGCTGTTGTTCATGCATATCCAACTCTTGTGACTCCATTTGAGGTTTTTTTGGCAAAGATACTGGTGTGATCTGCTGTTTCCTTGTCCAGCTCATTTCATAGATGAGGAACTGAGGGTTAAATAATTTGCCCACGGTCACACAACTAAGAAGTGTCTGCAGTCACATTTGAACTCAGGAAGAAGCTTTCTGGCTGCAAGAATGGAACTCTATCCACTGTGCCACCTAACTAGAGTATCACACTCAGATGGAGACAGTAATAGCAATTAAGAAGAGTCATTCCAACTCCTCAAAAGAACTTCTAGGGAACTTAGGGAGAGTTGTAGTTGGCCTTACTCTAGGAGAGAGAGATGCCAGAAAATACTCAGTAGACCAACATTCTACTTCCGTTTTATGGTCACAAGACATGAAAAACCAGTCTCCAAAGAAGTTAAAATTCATGTCCCTAAAATGACAATGAAAAGACTTGTGGTGATTATGAACGAACTGCATCTTTTAACAAATAAAGGATTTTGAAGGACCTGATTCAAAGCTGTCATCAGGGAAATGTATTATAAATAGAGAAGATGGTATGCGGCAAGATAAAGGGATAATAAGTAGAAAATTCATGTTAAGAAAAGCTGCAACATTTTGGAGGGATGCCTATGCTGAAATTATAGGAGGATAAAAATAATAGTCAGACCATGCAAGCATATATAGTTTGTGCTCTATATCATTAGAGAGAGTATCCAAGTCAATGACAGAGATCTATTTGAATATCAATGTCTTGTGAGAGCTAGGGTGTTAGTAAAAAAAAAAAAAAAAAGTGAGATAGCATTGGTGTTAGAAAGACATGGGTTCAAGGTTTGCCTCTGACAATATTATGTGACTCTGAGTAGATCATCTAACCTCTCATAGCCCCCAGACAACTTCTAAGACCCTAAATTGTAGAACAATTTTGATCTATATTCGTGGAGGCATTCTCTTCTCCTGGAGCTCCCTATCATGGAGAAAATCAGGCATGAAATATCCTGATTTTAAAATCACAGGCAAAATAAGATTCCTTATATTCTATTGAAAAGTAAAATATTCAGTTTATCAATTAAAACAAGTATAGAATTGAAAATACTACTTTTTACATTAATCTATTTTCCCCTGATTTTTGTCAGCATTTTAAAAAAACTTCATATAATTCTCTTCATCTGGATTTGACTTACAATTTATGCCTAGATATAATTTAGCTATGAATAGTTAGTTGTTTGTTGACACAAATCTGATTATTTCCTCAGTTAAAGACTCTCAGTTTACTAATTACTCCAAAACATTTCCTCTCTGCGTAAAATTAGTTTAGTCAGTCCAGGAGTGTTTTCTCCCTCCAGGACACAACTCTAATGTTTATTTCATGTGCAAATTTTCCTATCTTGCCATTATATCTCATTAAATGAAGGTACAAAGTCTAGACCTTTTCATTGTTTCCATATTTTCTACTAATATTCATAGTGTGACATTCTTTCCATTTAAGCAAAACAATACCATATAACAAAATTGAGATTCATTCAAAATGAAATACAATATTTCATGTCTCTTTGGAGGACAACTCTTCTACAAATATGAGTTTATTAAAATGTAGAGATCTTAAAAATGAAAGTTTTTTTTAATCTCATGACAAATTTGTGTCATTGTATGAGAACAAGATTTTCCCTTCTAGCTATAAAATTGGGTAAAAAACTGTGTCCTCAATTTGAAATTCAGGTTCTTTTTTTAAAAAATAATAAAATTCAGTATCTTCAATCATGAAGTTCCTTGAATACAAGTTACCATTACTGTATGAAAAAATCATTTCTGGAGAAAGAGATGGTTTAAAAGTTTCCAGTGATTTCACAAAAGGTATGCTACGGTACCACACTCTTTACTGTAGCCTCCATTGTGGCTTTTGTTTTAACCTGCTACTTTGTTTCATTTAAACAATTTTGGTCATGTAAGGAGGTTACATAGATTTCATCTTCATAATGAGAATATCTCTCCACCTATATAGCCATCATACTACATGGAGCCTAAATTTTTGCAATAATCTCCTAAATGTTTGTTTTTTCCCCTCTAGTCTTCCCTTTCTCTTTTCCATCCTCCTTCACAAATGCCAGATCAATACTCCTAAAACACAAGTTTGATTCTGTCACTCACAGTTTCAAGAAGATTTCAAGACTCCCTGTGGTCTTGGGGTTAAAATACAAAGTACTCTGAAAAATTAAAGTCCTTCAAGATCTGGCTCCATTCATCCTTCTAGATTTCACATTGCATCTCCTTATGTGCTGTATATTCCTGTAAACTGAACTACTGTCTATTTTCTAATATGATATTCGATCTCCTGCTGTCACTGTCACTACTCTTTCCCCTTTATACAAGCTGTAGCAAATGCAAAGAATTATCTTCCTTCTTGCCATTACCTCTGGGAAGCAGTTGGTGCTTTCAGAATCCAAATCAAGGACCTTTTCTTTTGGCAGGCCTTTCCTTCATCCCTTCCTCTTCTTCCTAATTGGTCTATCAATCTGAAATGACTGCATTTGTTTCATATTTATTTGTCTTTGTGCAAATTATCTCATATGCTCCCACCCCCATTATATAAGGCAGCTAGGTAGCATTATGGATAGAGCACAAAGTCTGAAGTCAAGAAGATCCGAGTTCAAATTTGGCCTCAGGTACTTTCTGTTTGATTCTGGCAAAGTCATTTAACCTCAGTCTGCCTCAGTTTCCTCAAATGTAAAATGAGGATAATAATAGCACCCACCTCTCAAGGTTATTGTGAGGATCAAATGAGATAATATTTGTAAAGCACTTGACCAATAGTAGACACTTAATAAATACTTGTTTTCATCTCTCAAAAAAAAAGATCCTTCAGGATAGAATTGTTTATTTGTTTTCTTTGTATACCTAATGTCTGACACATAGTACATGCTTAAATTTTTGTGAATTGAATTGACATGGCAAAATATGCATTTTCCTGCTGAGAAATGAGTGTTTAAAAGTTATTGTAAGGCACACATTGGTGACATTTCATTTTCTGTCCTCATGATCCATTCCCACCACTTAGCAACAGGACATTCTTGTTTGGGGAATGATCTGATTGCCATGACTTAAAATTGTCCATGTTTTTCCATCTTCACCAGAAGTATAGTAAGCGATACTTTATTAAAAGCTTTGTTAAATTCTAAGTAAAATATTATATCCTTAGCATTCTGTATCTACAAGTTTGGTAATCCTATCAAAAAAGGAAATGAAGTTGTCTGACTTGAAACTTACTTGATCAAGGCAAGTTCTCTCTTTTTCTAAGTATTCAACAATGAGCACTTTAATGATACTTTGTAGAAGTTTTCCAGGAATCAAAATCTAACCAAGTGGCCTTTAGTTTATATTTATCACCTCCTTTTTCAAAATCAGGACTTTCACCTTTCTCCAATTTTTTGGTACATCTTCCATTTCCCATAATATTTCCAATATCACTGACGATGACTCAACTATTATATATGCTAGTATTTGGGGGAGGTAAGAGTATACTTCATCTGGGTCAAATGACTTGTATTTATCAAAGGCAGCTAACTGCTCTCTTACTATTTGCTTAAACATTGTAAGTATCCTCAAGTCCCGGTGATTTTTCTTCTGTTATTTTCAACGTTAAGGCTATTCTTTGCAATAGAGAAACAGAATAGAAATTGCCCAAGCAGGGATTCCTTCCCTTTTTTATTAACGATCATTGTCTGGTTCATGCAAATTAAAATACTCTCCCTTCTTTGACTCCCTTTTTCTCCCATTGGGAGCCATTTCCACTTATTTTGACTGATGTCATACCACTGGACTCCAATGACTCTGGAGAAGAGATAACTTTGTACTGACCTGTCTCACTTAAATCCAATTCATTTGCAAATCTAGACATCATCTTCCTTATATATTTGGTCCTCTTCAAAAACAAAGGACAAACAACAACAATCTCCCAACATAGTTACACACACACACACACACACACACACACACACACATCTCTTTTCTGTTATTAACTTCCTTCCCTGTTCTCAGTTCATTGTGAGCATGAGCATCTGTGACATTTTTGCAAGTATGTTGTCACAGTCCTGTATTCGTTCTCCCTTACCTGGCCATGTTTTCTTATTTTGAACATATAACTAGTAGGTGAGTATTCTGTGCATCCACAATCATTTCTTTAGAAAATCTGAAGCTTTCATCCTTACTGGAATTATTCCCTTTGTGTCTTTACAATTTCTTCATTGAGAATCTATCTCCTATCCCTCCTGGGCTGACTTTCCCTGGTGTGGAGTGGGGGGGAGGAAGGAAGAGAAGGGAAGGCGGGGAGTCGTAGGATACTACCTTTCCTCTGAACCCAACGAAACAGAATTTCTCAAAATCTAGGGTACGTGTGAGACAATGCCCAGGATAAGCATACTCTTGGAATGCTATGGAAATTGGAATAAAATTACATATATTGAAATGAGCCAAGTGGCAAGGTAGGGTTGAAGGACTTATAAGTGGATGTAGTCAGCCCTCAAACTAACCCCACAATATTTTGCTGCATGTACATCTCAGGTCTCTTATAAACCTGCAATTTATGTGTCTATCCTAAGAATAAAACAAACCAAAATGAGAGAAGGCTGCAAGACATATACTTAAAGGAGGTCAATGATAAAAAAAAAAAAAGGCACGATATATTTCAAGATATTTATAGCAACACTTTTTGCGATAGCAAATAATTGGAAACAAAGTACATTCCTTTCCTTTGAGGGACAGCTAAAAAAAAATTGTGCTACATTGTCATGGAATATTGGTATGCTTTAAGAAATTATCAACATGGTAAATACAGAGAAGCAAGGAAAAATTCAAATGAACTAATGAAAAGCAATCTAAATAAGCAATATATACTAGGACTAAAACAGTGTAAATGGGAAGAACAAGAACCAAGAAAAATAAAAAATGATTGTTGGAAAATTATAAAGAGCAAGCTTGTCCCCCCAAAAAAGATACGTTTCTTGGCTTCTTTACAGAAGGCTGAGTATGTGGGTGTGGAACATTGTATCTAACGTGAGATTTTATTTTTTTCCATGTACTGGGCAGTCTGCTGATAGTTAAAAGTTTCTTCTTTTTCCTTTTTCTTAAAAAATAAAACAATTTTGTTATAAGAGATGTATTCCTGGAGAAGTGAAGAGGAAGAGAAATTCTACATGACAGAATAAAAAAAAGATATCAATTATAAAAAAAACTTTTAAAAGAGTATAATTGAATACTTTAACAGATTCAGACATTCTCCTTTTTTTCTCCTGTCATTTTATAATAAAATGTCCCTCTCATGCTATCCCTACAACTTTTACTTTTATTATTTATAGTGGAGAGGTCTAAATCTGACATAAATTCAAGTTCAAGGACATAAAATGTGTGGTGGATTCTGCTTGTAAAATTGAGAATTGCTTTGAATTTTTCACACATAGCTAAGCACAATGAGTTGTAAAGTAACATAACTCCCCTTCCCCTCAATAGCTCTTCATTTCTCAGATGATTTAAATTATTTCAACAATTGCAAAACTGTTCATTTGTTTTCGATTTTTCCTTTCTATTTTTTTTCATTGTTGTTCACTAGATTCCTGGCAAGAATATAGTTTAGAGGAAGATATTGAGGATTTTTATGGAGCTAAGTTATACCAAATCTTTCATTTTTCCTCCATTCTCAAAGCAAAAGCACTTCCTTTCTAAACAAATCTCTTCCCCTGTGCTTTTCATTCCATGGTCTCTCAATTAATATAGGAATTGACTTCCTCAGTATTCACTTTCTCAGGAACATATATTAAATACTCTGCTTCCCACAGTTTCCTTCACTATTGCCATAAATATAAACAGGACATAGTATTTCAGGCAGCCACGTAGTATGGTGGATATAGCACCAGGCATACAGTTGGAAGACATGAGTTCAAAGGTGGCTTCAGACACTTAGCTGTGTTACCCTGAGCAAGTCTCTTTAAAGGATAACAGCAGCAACACTTTGTAGAAAATTTCAGCAACAGCAACAACTTTGCTATGACCCTGATGCTAATTGTCTTCCATTCTGTTTCTTTTCTTCCTTTTATTGCCTAACTTCTTTAGCAAGAAATGCGCTGCTTTAATTTTGTCACTAGTCATTAACTCTTTAAATGTCTTATGTCTGACTCTTTCCCCTACCAGTCCAGTGAAACCCAACGTTGGAAGACCATAAGTGACTTCATCTATATTTTACAAATCAATGATATTACTTGAGAGTCAACTGGGTGTGGTGGAAAGACTAGCTACTAGCTCTGCTGACAGAAGACCAGGTTCAAATCTTGACTCTTTTGCTTACTATCTTTGTGAATTTGTACAATTTATTTAACTTTTCTGAGCTCATGTCTTCTCCTCTGTTGTGTGAAAGGGTTGGATTCTGTCAGTGCCAGTTCTAAGTCCTATAATCTGGCTCTTCCATGGTACACTATCAAGGTATCTATATCTCCTGTACTCTGGTATGGATGCCCTGAAGTCTAATTCAAGTTCTGTGGCTTAATTCATGTGTCTTGAGTAACATGGGTTACATGATCAATGTAACCTTTATTAGCTGCAAGATTTTAAAAGGTACAATTATAAGAATTTTTTTTTCAAAAATAAATACTTGCTCAAATCTTATCTCTGTTTTAGAGGCTCAATTTGGGCAAGTTAATGGAATTATGCTGACCTATGGAAAAAAACTAAATTCAATTAGTCTTTCTTTAGTACTCAATTCTTTATTTATAATGTGATTTCCCAGAATATTTAATGACCAACTATGGGAATACTGGTTAGTTTTTGTCCTTTGTCTTTAAAGAGGATCAAAATGACATCACCTTTGTAAAGTGAAATTTCAGTGTGTCTGACTGTGGCTGATCAGACCAAAACGAGCTTGAAATGCTCTACCACAGGTTGGACATAAGTAGTCAGTTTGAATATTTGGAGTGGATATCAAAAATTTGCACATCCTGTATTTACTTTGTACTGTCTCAATTCTGCTTTGCTCAGAGAGCTTAGCACCTTTTCTTATGTGGGCGCACCATGCTGAACAGTCCTGTGCCACTGTCTCCCATGTTGCACAGTCAAATCCAAAGTTCTTGAGAGAGTGTCCTTGTATCATTTCTTCTGGTCACCATGTAATTGCCTGTCCCATGCAAGTTCTTCATAAAATATTCTTTTTGACAAGCATACATTTTGCACTTGAACAATGTGCCCAGCCTTTCAGAGTTGCACTCTCTGAAGCATATCTTGAATAAGGCAGTTCAGCTTGAGCAAGGACTTCAGTGTCTGGTATCGTGTCTTGCCAGGTGATCCTCAGAATTTTCCTAAGACAGTTCAAATGGAAGTGATTCAGTTTCCTGGCATGGTGCTGGTAGACTGTCCATGTTTCACAAGCATATAACAATGAGGTCAGCACAACAGCTCTGTAGATCTTCAGTTTGGTAGTCAGTCCAATACCTCTTCTGTCCCAAACTTTTCTTCAGAGACTCCCAAACACTGAGCTAGCTCTGGCAATGCATGCATCAACCTCGTTGTCAATGTGTACATCCCTGGAAAGTACACTACCAAAGTAAATGAACTTATCCACAGCATTCAAAAACTTATCCATTTGTTGTAACTGATGGTTCCACATATGGATGGTGTGGTGGTGGCTGATGGAGCACCTGTGCTTTTTTGGTGTTACTTATTAAGCCAAAATCAGCACAGGCTGCAGAGAATTGATCCACCCTTTGTTGTATCTCAGCTTCAGAGGCTGCACTGAGTGCATAATCATCTGCAAACAGAAAATCATGCACCAACACTCCCTTCACTTTGGTCTTGGCTTGTAACCTTTTCAAGTTGAAGAATTTACCATCAGTATGGTAGTTGACCTTGATTCTGTGTTCATCCTCATTGAAAGCATTTGTCAGCATAGCTGGTATGCTTGCCAAAAGGAGTGAGTGACAAGCTCATGACAATGCAATTGCCACTCACAAGAATATGCTACACCACCATCATCAATGCCTATGCTCCCACCATGACAAACCTTGATGAAGTCAAAGAAAAAATTTTATGAAGACCTAGAGACCCTTATCATCAATGTGCCAAAAGAGGACAAGCTTATGATTCTGGATGATTTTAATCCTAGAGTAGGCTCAGACTACCAGACTTGGCAGGGAGTCCTAGGGAGGAATGGAGTTGGAAACAGCAATATCAATGGTCATTTACTGCTGAAGCCTTGTGCATCGCATGACCTTTTCATCACCAACACTGTCTTCCATTTACCTAAATGCAATAAAACTTCATGGATGCAACCTGGCAGCAAACACTGGCATCTAATAGATTATGTGATTGTTTAAGGAGAAGAGACAGACAAGACGTGAGAGTGACAAAGGCAATGTATGGTGCAGAGTGCTGGACTGATCACAGACTTATCCTTTCCAAGCTAAATATTCACATTCATCAAAAGTGCTGCCCCCAAGGCCAAATGACTACCAGAAGAATTAATGTCAACAAATTAGAGCTCTTCTCTCAGCATGAAAAATTTGCTTCTGACTTGGAGGGAAAGTTGAGCCAACATACAGTTGTCAACAGTGGAGCAGAAAAGGAGTGGACAGCTCTCAGAGATTTGGTGTATAGCACTGCTTTTGCTCATCTAGGTCAGAACACTTGCAAACACCAAGACTGGTTTGATGAAAATGATGGGGAAATTCAGAAGCTGCTAAATGAAAAACATGAACTCCACAGGATTTACCAGCAGGATAATTCATCCATCTCTAAGAAGGCAGCATTTAATTCCGTCAAAACCAAAGTACAAGCAAAGCTTAGAGAGATGCAGGATTCTTGGCTTAGTAAGAAGGCAGTTGAAATTCAGTTTTATGCTGACAGTAACAATACAAAGTGTTTTTATGATTCCCTGAAAGCTATTTATGGACCAAAAACTTATGGTGCATCACAACCACTCAGTGATGATGGAGTCACATTGATTAGTGATAAGGACATGATCCTAGAGAGAGACGGACTAAACACCTCCATAGTATAGGAATAAAACACTTATAGAGAAGGCTTGGTATCTTCCCTGGTGGAAATACTTTGAAAATGGATTCCTCAAGGCTTTGAAAATTATTTTGCCCCCAGGAAAAATTTCTTCTGTGGGTGTTCTCTTGTCCTACCACTAATTCCAACTTCATCTTTTTAAGTACAATTTCCTCTTCTTCGTATGGAATATGAAGTGTTGAAATTTTAGAGTCTGACTATATATAATAAGTACAATGTTATCTATAATGACAATAGATGATTATGAAACACTTATATGTCTGTCTTTTAGCTTTGTTCCCTTTGTTGTCTTCCAGTTTCATCTAAAAATGTTATTTGAATTCTCTAAGTTGAGTCTCAAGCAGTGGAAAGAGCACTGGGCTTGGAGTCAGGAAGACATCTTCTCAAGTTCAAATCTGACCTCAGATACTTACTAGCTGTGTGACCCTGGGCAAGTCACTTAACCCTTCTTGCCTCACTTTCCTCATCTGTGAAATAACCTGGAGAAGAAAATGACAAACCACTCCAGTATCTTTGCCAAGAAAACCACAAATGGGGTCAGGAAGCGTAGAACATGACTAAAACATGACTTAATAACAAGCTGTCTCACACTGACTTTTCTACAGATTCATTTTTTTCTTGTTCATTATCTTTTGCTCTTTTATGAAATAATACTGCTTGTAATTATCTATCATCCTCCTTAGTATTTGCAAATTAATTTGTAATATAAACTTGTGTTATTCTTCCTTCATTGAGCCATGACAGTTAGGATCAGATTTTCTTAAAGGTCCCTTCCAGGTAGCCTTGATCAGATGTTAAAAGTTTATTAGTTTTATCAAGAGGGAGTTAGCCTTCCCTGTTCATTCTTAAGGGATTGGTGTTTTGGTAAAAAATGTGGGGTAAAGGTACTTGAAAAGTAGACTTGTAGAATATATTGGGCAGAATATATGGAATGCTTTCCCAATCGCTGATCTAGGTGAAAAGCTAGAGGGAAGCTGGCACAGGCAGATGCCCCAATAGTGTCATTATATGGTCCAGAATGTGTTGTTAACTCATTTAACTTTCCAATATTTTAGGGGCTCAGCTCCAGAGAGGAAATGGATATAGTAGAGATAGCTAGGAAAGAGCAGGCTGATATCTTCAATATCCAAGTAGTAGCTTTTAGGGACAAAGAACCATTTTCAAAGGGGAGAGATAATGAACTTGGCATGTTGGTGTAGACAGCACACCTCTTATCTCAATAGAGGATCTGAGAAATCAGATCAGATCAGGAGTCATGAATTGTCTCTCCTCATACATGCTTTGTTCATGCCTTGGCTACATATATTGCTCCCTTCCATAAACTCCATAGTCCAGTTATCCTAACCAATTTGTTTGCTTCATATATAACATTTCATCTCCTCTTTGCCTTTGCACTGTCTGTTCACCATGACTGGAATGCTTTCCCTCTTCACCTCCATTACTTAGAATCCCTACTTTCCTTCAAGACCTGTCTCAAGTGTCTCATTTTTTAAAAGACCTTCCCCAATTTGTACATCAAATATTAGTGACTTCCCCTCTAAAGTTCACTTGTATGTACTTTGTAGTCAGTGCTTCCTATTTTCTCTCTCAAAATTGAAAGCCAAAAGATCGGGGAAACCTTCTTCAACCAAGCTCTCCCCAATTCCTCTCTTCAAAGAATCTCACATCAGGGAGTAATCCATCTCCACCATTGAAGAGGTCTTTATGTAAATAGATTTTGAGCACTGATTTATATTCATTTGTATCTTATATATTCCTATATATTGAGAGCCATTCAATGTTTCTTGCTTCTTTTGCTTCCATAAATGCCTTTGCTTATATGTAACTGCAGCCTCAGGCTTGACTCATTTTGGGGCAATTCAATAATGGTCTCATCCCTCCTGTGAGGCTGAATGTGCACTCGTTTCCAGTGACCATTCTGGTTACAGGGATGGCACATCCCTGACAAATGCTATTGATGAATGGAACAGTTTTGAGGCCTGAATAATGAGGCATGGGGAAATAATAGTTCCTTAATAGGCTGGTGACATGGAAGGGAAAAGAGGCAATGAGTGAACAAGCATTTAGTTATTAGGCATCTCCCAGGTACTGCTGTTGTGTTTGTCCTTCATTCTTGAAATAAGACCATGACATCAGGGAAATGATGACATGACTTGCAGTTGACTTTGATTTGAGTGAGATAGGGCTGTGAAAGGGCACCAGCCTCACTTTCTCCTCCACAGACATCTGGGTCCAGTGGCTAGACATTCATCAGGATACCTGGAGATGGCCCAGCATACAATGGGAGACCCTGGAGACCCTGACCTTTTAGGCTAAGGCCCTGTGCTAAGTGCTGGAGATGAAAAGTCACAAGAAAGTCATTGCTTTCAAGGAGATCTCAGTTCAAGAAAACAACATACAAACAACAATGTAGAAACAATTTACATATAGGGTAAATTGTCACTCAGCACAGGGTCTGGCATACAATAGGCCTTTAATAAATGTTTTTTGATTGATTGATCATGAAAGGTGCCAAAGCAGGATTTCAAATAGAATTTTAAGGAAGTTGGGGATTCCAGGAAGTAGACATGAAAATCTAGAGGATTCCAGGTAAGGGGAACAACCAGTGAAAATGCCCAGAGTGAGAGATGGATTATCTTGTTCCCAGAAAAATAAGAGGTCAAGTTTACTGAATGACCAGGCACTGGGATTTAGGGTGGAGGGTGACTAAAAATTAAGACGATCAGTACTGTAGAGGGCAACATCGTTGTCTGGGGGCCACAAGCTAGGTGTTATCCTCCATTCCTCATTATGTCTTAACTACCCCACCTTTCCTTACCCCCACACTCATAGTCAGTCTGTTGCCAAGACCTGTTGATCACACCTTTGCAACATTTCTCACATCCCACCCCTTCTGTGATACCACTACCAACTTGGTGTAGGCCCTGGACACCTCATGCCTGGATTATTGTAATATCATGCTGGTGGACCTGTCTGCTTCAAGTCTCTGTCAATCCTCCATTCAGCTACTAAAGTTTTTACACATACACACACACACACATATTGTACATGTGTGTGTATGTATATGTGGGTGTATGAGTATGTGGACTAGGTATGATTAGCAATCTGATTCCTGGTTGTTTGGATATAGTGCATGTGCAAAGAGCAGAGAATGGACAGAAAATTGGGATTTCAGTTTGAGGGATTAAGTCTTTACAAAGTAGCATTCTAAATCAGAGAGGTAATACACAACATGTCATGTTGTAAACTATTGATTTGTAGATGTGTGCAACTGTATTTCAGAAGTTTGGGTTTGTTGATGTGTCTAGGCGTGCTTCTCTGGTAGTTTTGCGTTTGTCTCCAAGTCCCATTCCTGAGACGTTTGGAATTTCCCTCAGGGTAAGATTGGAGAATTAAAGTAGGCAAACTGAGTTTGTACATCTATTTAATAAAGCTAAGTGTGTATTGGGCCCTGGTACTATCTCCAGAGAGATTTTCATGTCTTGGCAACACAGATGACAGAGCACTGACTTATACTGTATCTGTATAAAATAATCCTAGGACCCTTATAGTTGTTTGCATAGGAAAGAAATTCTTGGATGGGCTAAATTGTGGGGAAGAAGGTGAAAGAAGATAGATACAGAGTTTTAGATTAAATGGGATAATAATTATAATGTGCTTAGCACAGTGACTGGAATATAGTTAAGTGCTATATAAAAGCAAATAGTAGTAATAGTAGTACTAGCAGTACAACTAGTAGTGATGGAGTGATGGGATCTGGACCCTGAATTTTCCCATATATGTCAGCAACTCAGTCCCGGAATTTCCCCACACAACTCAATCCTTGGCAGCTCATCCTAGGCATCTGGCCTAGCCCAGCTCACCTAGATACTCAATAGTCCTTTTAATAGCCCTTTCACTGGTGGCTCTCTGACCTAGCCCAGACCACTTAACTCTTTTCACTATCTGCTCAGGGATCACCTCAAGCTATTTAACCATTCCTTAACCCCATCCAAATCTTCTCACAGTATTTTTTTCCTTATAAAAATATCATTCTCACCCCTATCAAGTTGTAGATTTACTTAGAACCCAGTCAGCTCTATTAGCTCTATTACAATAAACCTCACTACTCTGACTGAAAGTAGACTGGAGTACTCAAGTTCTTTCCAGGCAGATTTTCCCTGTACTCATATTTCTTATACCCCAAACTCCATCAGTAGGAGGAGGAGGGGGAGTAAAAGTAGAAGTGTGTGTGGGGTGGAGGGGGAGTGGGGGGGGATGTCATGAAATAATACAGCAACTACTTCTTAATCTCTCCTGAATCCATATTTCAGAAAATGACCAGTTACATGTCATCTTCCACTTTATATTTGATCAAAGAAAATCATTTAATCTATATGGACCTCAGTTTACTCATCTATAAAAATGAAGAGTTTGGACTAGATGACATATAACATCCTTCCTAGTTCAAAATTATGATCCTTTTCAAATTATTATTTTTTTTTGAGGTAAGAACACAAGAATTATATAAGCCTAATGGGGTTTTCCCAATCTATCCTGGGAAAACCTATGTTGGACCTAGATTCACTGGGAAAGAAAAGGAAATTTATCCTCATCTCAAGTCTCCATCCAATGTAGACTGTATTTAAAAAGTAGACAAATCACGAGAAATCAGATAGTAAATGATTTAATGCTATTCTAAAATAACATAGCTAATATGTGTGTAGATATATATAATATAATTGAGAAAATAACTCAATCTTCCATAAACAGATAAAAAGAATTCCTCTTATAGAACCCTCCCCCAATAAGGAAAAGCAACATATTCCAGGGCTGAGGGTAGGGAGGGGATTCAGACTAGTCCAGCAGGAGGAATGGGACTGGAGAGCCTCTGAAGTCCCTTCTTGTTCTAAATCTATAAGTACATGACATTATAGCTCTCAGAGATTCATATTGAGTTTATAGAGGCATTGCACTCTGGGCATCTTCTGGCTCTGCAGCTGTCACTGTTCCTGGGCAAGGATAGGTGACCATTGATCATAGTGCTCTACCTTCTAGCTTTCAACCACTTTAGCTTCCCTGCTGACAATGTTAATCACATTCTCTCTGGGCCCTGCAGCCAAGATTCAGTCCTAAAGTCTCTTCTTCCATTTCCCTCAGGCTTCTTTTGATGGTGGCTGGAGAATATTCATTCTACTTTTTTAGACTTCAGGCAACAGCTCTTTTAAATTCCTATCACCTAGGCTATATACCTGGGGTTAATGCTCACCCAGACCACATGCCTGGGGGCTATTCATCTCAGATTTTGTTAGTTCTTTATCAGCAATCTAACAGGGTCACCAGGTAGAATGAATGAAAGGGGAAAAAAACCCACCACACTTTTATTCTATAAACATTTTGTCTGTATATAGCTGTTTCTATGTACTCTCCCCTTTTAAAAGATAAGTTCCTTAAAATCAGGGACTGTTTTTTGCCTTTCCTTGTATCCTCAGAATTTATTGTATATCCTTGTCCACAATAGTAGTGGCTTAATAAATACTTATTGACTAAGTGCGAAAAACACTGATAAACTGGGAATAGAAATAGAGAAGCAAGACATCCCTTGTTTTCTAGCAGCTTACATTCTAACCAGGGGAAATACATGAACACGTAGGAGGTTTTAGCTGCAAACCAAATGGAAAGGCAACAATGTCCTTAAGATTCAGTGTTAAAGCAAATGGTAATATATCTACTTTAATATTATTCCTATGCATGAAACTAAATCTGTTTCTGCCGTTGAGAGAACTTTGTTGGCAAAAGGAAATCTTTGGCACTTGCTCTGAGAGAGTCTCTCATTGCTTTCCACAGAAGGTCTCCAGTCCTAATTCTCCTCTGTGTAACTTATTTAATTTTAACATACTTTGAGAGAGGCATCACATCTATCCATTGTCTGGGATTCTTGCATACATTCTTATATCACAAGCAAACCATGTAATGACCCTTTGGACTAAGTCCCAAAATTGAACTTGCAAAAGTAGTCCTCTCAAATGAAGGCAAACTCAGGTTCAAAATGTTCTATGGTTTTGCACTCCTAGTATGATAGCTCATGAATGCCTCCGGATGTTCACTTAGTGACAATCAAAGAAAAGACATTTAAATGTAAATGGCAGAATAGCAAAAGTAACAATAAAACATCTCCCTCCCACAAAAAAACAAATAAAAAACCTTGAAAAACTGGGGAGCAAAATTTTCCTAAAAATAGACACAGAGAATAGAAGAAGTATAGTTGTCCACAGAATTCACAAATGGAAAAGCACATATAGGTTAGTCAGTCACTAAGCATTTTTCAAGTACCTGCTATGTATGTACCAGGTGCAATGCAATGGGAATAAAAGAAAAGACTATCCCAGCCCTCAAGGAGCTCACAATTTAATGGCATAGATTACAAATATATACAAACAAAATATATATGGGATAAATAGGAAATACTCAGCAAAGGGAAGGCACTGGAATTAAGAGATATTGGAAAAGACTTTCTACTGAAGGGTAGATTTTTAGCTGGGACTTGAAGTAAGCCAGGAAATTCAAGAAGCGGAGATGAGGAGGGAGAGAATTCCAGGCTTAGGGGATAGCCATTGAAAATGCCTGGGGGAGAGAGATGGAATATTTCATTCGAGGAACTACAAGAAGGCCAAGTCACTAAATCAAAGAATATGTGGGAATTTGAGCTGTAAAGAATAAAAAAAAAGGTAGAGGGTTGGGAGGACTAGGTTATGAGGGACTTTGAATAGCAATGTCAGAGGCAGCCACTGGAGTTTATTGAATAGGAAGGGGCTTTAGGAAAATCACTTTGGTGGCTGAATGGAGACTGGACCAGAGTGGGGAGAGACTTGTGGCAAGTAGACCAATCAATAGGTAATTGCAGTAGTCCAGGATTAATGCTGGCAGTGTTAGAAGAGAGAAGAGGGCACATCTAAGAGATGTCTCAAGAGTGAAATCCACAGGTCTTGGCAACAGACTGGATACCGGGGAAGTGGGTGAGAGTGAGGAGTCAAGAATGATACCTAGGTTGTTGGCCTAGGAGATTGGTGGTGGTGCCTTCTTTCAATGTAGAAATGAAGGGAAGACACAGTCAAGGTAACTTACACCCCTAGTGCTACAGCTTTTTGAAGTCTTGTACTCATTTGTTTTCCTGAGATGCCCCATTTTTGCTGGACAAATTGCTTTACTGATCTCCTGGGTGTGTGAGCTGATCCTTCAGGCAGCCAATCATTGGAAGTTCTCCATGTTCTTTCAAGTATCTTCATCCAATGGCCAAAGTCCTTCAAATATTTTCTCAGATTGATTAAGGAACTTGACATTTTGAAAGTCAATTAGGTAGTTTTTTATGCTAAAATTTTGGGATGTTTAGAAAAATTTCCAACCATTCTTTATATATATAAATCCTTATTTGCTGGTCTTTTGTACTCCTATGATGCACTGACACACATATGTTTGTGACAGCAAGATAAACTTCGGTTTTGGTGGTGCCAAAATGCTCCCAGACTGTATGGAGAGGTGTGAGATTTCCGCCCTATTTCTATCACACTTCCGTAAGAACATTCAGGAAAGTTTTAAAAAAGTAAAAATATGAAGTAAAGGCATTTTGTGAATAGGATTATAAAAACAGGATAAGTATCATATTCTAAAAGTAATAAATAAACTTCATATTCACTTTCCAAAGCTCTTTCCTCACATCAAACTTGGGTAGCATTGGAATTTTTTCCCCCTTTCTTATATGGAAAAAAACTTACTCAAGAAAGTTGTGCCATGTAGTAGTAAATGTTAGAGGAGGGAGCCCAGACCAGGTTTTTTGACTTCAGGATTGGTGCTTTTTGTAAAAAACAAACAAAGAAAAAAACCTTTCACTGTTATTTTTATTCTCAAAAATACAAAAAAAAAAATTCCCATAAAAACATACATACACACATACAGATAGTCAGAATCTTTTGTTACTGTTTTGGAAAAAAAGAGTTCATAGTTCAAGTGCCATGTTGTGATAGATCTATAAAGCCATAAAATTTATAGTTCATTTTAAATATTATCAGGGCCCAACCCCAATCATTTTGCAATGCAACAACAGAGGCCTAGGGATATAGAATATCTTGTTCTGGGTCATGGAGGGACAATATTTCTGTATATGGACTTGTGTGTTTCCACACCTTCAAAAGTGGCTGTTGCTGTTTTTTTTACAGTACAAAAAAAAAGAATAATCTCAAATATTAACCAAAAGTTTTACCGTAAAGTTAAAAAAAATGGTACTTTATTTTTGCTTATCTTTCTTAATTAACTAGGAACCATGGCACCTGGGACAAATTCAGCTAAGTGAGAAATGTTTGAAGTAGATTAGAGACAGAGGCCCTGTTGAAGAGGACAATCTTTGGGGCCAAGGTTTTTGAAGAAAGCAGATGTAATAGTGATGAAGATTGTGAGCCAAGAATCAAGTATATTAGGGAGGATCAGAGAATGCCTAAGGGCCATAAATGATAACTACACAGACCTGGACAGGGTAGAGCCAACTCTGAATGAGAAAAGGACATGCCTGGGTGCTAATGGCAGTATCTGAAAGGAGAAGGTAGAAACGAGAAGTATGCCACCTCCTCTTCACTGAAAATGTCAGGGTATTGGGGGGAAGGCTTAAAGAGCAGCCAGCATTGGAAAGGAGACTAAGTGATGTGGTGTCTTCAGGGAAAAGAAAAACAAGATTTCAGTGAAAAAGGAAAATGGAATGTGGTATTCAAGGGACCAGTGTCACTGGTCATTCTGTTCTATTTTTTTCTCCCTGAAATTCCTTCCTTCTTTTTAAAATTTGTTTACACTTTTCAAAAAAATTAACATTTTATTTTTTTCCAATTACATGTAAAAACAATTATAACCTTTTCTATATTTTTGAGATCCAAATTCTTTTCTCTTTATCCCTCCCCTTCCCCCCACTGAGAAACCAAGTGATATGATTTATACATGTGCATATACATTCAAAACATATTTCCATGTTAGTCAGATTGTGAAAATAAAACAGCAGGTTAATAAAAAAAACAAGAAAAATAAAGTAAGTTTAAAAAACAGTATGTTTCAATCTGCATTCAGATTCCATAAGTTCTTTCTCCGGAGGTGGATAACATTCTTCTTGAATCCTTCAGAATTGTCTTGGATCTTTGTATTGCTGAGATTAGCTAAGTCACTCACAGATGATCATTGTATATTACTGTTACTGTGTACAGTGTTCTAGTTCTGTTCACTTCACTTTCTATCACTTCATGTAAGTCTTTCCAAGTTTTTCTGAATGCATCCTGCTCATCATTTCTTATAGCACAGTAGTACACCACAAATTGTTTAGCTGTCCCCCAATTGTTGGGTATTCCTTTAATTTCTAATTCTTTGTTGCCACGAAAAGAGCTGCTATAAATATTTTTTGCACATATAGATTCTTTCATTTTTTTACCCCATCTCTGGGATACAGTGGTATTTCTGGGTCAGATTTTATGGCCTTTTGGGAATAGTTCCAAGTTGTTCTTCAGAATGGTTGGATCAGTTTACAACTTTACCAACATCACAATAGAGTTTTAATTTCCCCATAACCCCTTTAACATTTGCCATTTTTCCTTTTCTGTCCTATTAACCAATCTAATAGGTGTGAAGTGGTAGCTCAGAGTTGTTATAATTTGCATTTCACTAGTCAGTAGCGATTTAGAACATTTAAAAAAAATATGACCATAGATAACTTTGATCTCTTCATCTGAAACCTGCCTGTTCACATCCTTTGGCCATTTATCAATTGGGGAATGACTCATATTCTTAGAAATGTGACTTAGTTCTCTGTATATTTGAGAAATGAAGTCTTTATCAGAGAAACTTGCTGCAGATTCACATGCAAACACACTTTTCTGCTTTCCTTCTAATTTTGGCTTTACTGGTTCACTTACGCAAAAACTTTTTAACTGAATGTAATCAAACTTATCCATTTTATATCCTATAATGCTTACTGTCTCTTGTTTGGTAGTAAATTTTTCCTCATCCATAGATTTGACAGGTAAACTATTCCATACTCCCCTAATTTGCTAATGGTATCACCCTTTATGTCTAAATCATATACCCATTTTGACCTCATCTTGATACTATACCTAGTTTCTCTCAAACTGCTGTCCAGTTTTCCTAACAGTTTTTGTTAAATAGTGAGTTTGGATCTTTGTGTTTAAGATTACCATGATCAAGTTTCCTGTTGTGTATTGTGTACCTAATCTATTCCACTGATCTACCACCATATCTCTTATCCAGTACCAGATTGTTTCGATGGTCACCGATTTGTGATACAGTTTGACATTTGGTACAGCTAGACAGTATTCTTTCACATTTTTTTTCATTAATCCCTTAATATTCTTGACCTTTTGTTCTTCCATATGAATTTTGTTATTTTTTTCTACCTGTATAAACCTTTTTTTGGTAGTTTGATTGGTAAGGCATTGAATAAGTATATTAAACTAGTTAGAATTGTAATTTTTATTATATTGACTTGTTCTACTCATGAGAAATTAATATTTTCTCAGTTGTTTAAAGCTGACTTTATTTTGGGGAAAAGTGTTTCTTAATTGTGTTCATATTGTTCCTGGGTTTGTTGTGGCAGATAGACTCCAAAGTATTTTATATTGCTTGCAGTCATTTTAAATGCAATTTGTCTTTCTATCTCTTGCTGGTGGACTTTGTTGGAAAAATATAGAAATGCTGATGATTTATGTGACTTTATTTTATATCCTTTGACTTTGCTGCTGCTTTGTTCTTAATGTACTTACTATCTTCTATTTGGTATTGTGGGTATTATGGTTCTTAGTCTATAAGCTCCATGAGGGCACATATTATAATTTATCTCTTCTACCAGAAGAAAGATTGTGAGAGGAAGGAATCTAGTATGAAGGGGAGTTTATTAATAATAGAGTTTCAGAGTGTACAATGGAAGTGGAGAGCAAAGGCGGTTAGAAACTGGAGCATGCTAGGACTGAGATGAACAAATATAGGAGTTTGGAGAGAGAGTTGGAGAGAGAGACAGAGAGAAGGAGACAGAGAGGGAGAGAAAGAGGGAGACACAGAGAGAGAGAGAGAGAGGGAGAGAGAGACACACACACACAGAGACACAGAGAGAGAGAGAGAGAGTAGACAAAGGGAATTTTCATCTAGGCAGAAGGAAGTTCTGAATCATAAAGATTAGAGGAGCAAGAGGTAGGAATGTGGGCAGCTAGGTGGTGCAGTGAGTCAAGAGGTTTCGACCTCAGATACTTTTCACTTACTAACTGTGTGACGTTGGATAAATCACTTAACCCCAATCGGCCTTGCTTTACCCCTCCAAAAAAATAAAAAAAGAGATAAGAATCAACTAGCCTTGGAACATACAAAGGATTAAGAAGAAAACTAAAGGGATTCCAACATCCTAAGTAAGAGAGGGGACAAGCACCTCTACTGGTCTGAGAATTAAAAGTGTATTTAAAAATGTATTAAAAGTGTAATTTGAAGTGTGGAGGTTATTACTTCGGTAGAAAAGGTTTCAACTCTTGCAAAAATAATGAACCGAAACCTTAAATGTTCACTCTGTGCAAGTGATTGTGCTTAGTTATGAGGAACAAGGAAAAATAGTGAGACACAGTTCCCTTCCTTGAAGAGTAGAGTGGGGCAGTGAGTGGGTGGGGCATGATGATTAGAGTGGGGTGTGTTCCTTTGCCACTGATTCCTGGCATCAAATTATCTTAAGTGAAGTCATCAAGCATTTATTAAGCTTCTACTTTGTGTCAATCACTGTGCTAAGTGCTGGGGGTAGGAAAAAGGTGGTGGGGGCGGGGTAGTCCCTGCTCTAAAGGAGCTCACATTTATAATGAGAAAAATACAAGCAACTATGTACGCAAAGGGTAACAGAATAAATTAGAATTAATATCACAGTGAAGACCCTAGGATTAAGGACCTTGGAAGATGCTTGCAGAAGGTGGCACTTTAGCTGGGACTCGAAGGAAGTCCAGGAGGAGGGAGAATGTTCCAGAAATGGGTTCCAGTCAGTTGAATCACCTGGACTGGGAAGATGGAATATGGTGTTCAAAGAACATCAAGGAGGCTAATGTCACTGGACACTCTGTTTTTAATGTACCTGTCATCTCTTTTGTATTGTGACTTTCACACAATAGTCTATAAGCTTCATCAAGGCACAGTGATTCCTTGCTATATACTCTATGCACACTACAATGCTTGCCACAGTGTGGGGCTCACATTGTGAAAATTTGTTCAAATGTTGTGAATTAAAAGTTAAATTAAAACTTTCTATAGTGCAACAAGACTTAATTTTTTCCTAGATACTGGACATTGGGTATATGAATTATGATCAATAGCTGAGAACTGATAAAGTACTTTATCTCATACAAGTCCTACAACCCTGTGAAGTTGCTATTACTACACCCATTTAACACATGAGTTAAATAATAGAGACTTAGAATGATTAGATGACCTCCCCATGGTTATGCAATCACCAGATTTCAGTGGGAGTTTGGGAATCAGTGGTAGGATGAGAACCTAGATCTTTCTTGACGTGAGGTCATCTATAATATTTAACCTCTCCGAATATACTTGTATGATTCAGAATGTATTGTGGAAAAAAAGTCAGAAAATGTATGTCTATTTTTGAGGCAATAGTGTCAGTAAGTAAGAGAAGCTTTACACTTTTATAATTCTCTATTCATGCAAGTAAATTTGTTGATACAGATGACACATTCTGCATAGCATTTTTCAAATATTGTGCCTTGTCATATAGCATTCAGTGCACGTCAAGGGAGTTTGATTCCCCGCTCACTAAACCTCAGCAGGGCATAAATTGGTAATTGTGTGGTAACTATATAATTAGCTCATATCACCACTGTACTTTTTCATTAACATCACCAAGAGTGGTAGTACCCTCTCAGTGACCTCAGTGAAAATAACATCCTTTGCTCTTAAAGTGAATGAAAAAAAGTGAATTTAGGGGGGATGGACTGACAGCACTGGAAAGCAAAGGACCTCTTTCTTCTAACACAACAGAAGTAGTAAGAAAGCAAGCCTCTCCTTATAGACTTCAGTCCTTCCTACATTTCTGTAAAAGTAAAGGATGTTGTCCTTCCCTTCCTATCCCCCTTCTCTTCCCCTTTCCCTTCTGTTCCCATCAGTGTAGGAGTTTTGACCCATTTCTTTTTCCAACATTCATCCTTATTTAGTCAACTTGCTGCCTCCCTTCACTTCCCAAAGACTCGCCAAACCAATGTCTAACTTAGTTCAGAGATGCTATCAGTCCACTGCTTTGCTGTTGTTGAGTTGTTTTTCAGTCCTGTCCCATTCTTTCTGACCCCAGTTGGGGTTTTCTTGGCAAAGATACTGTAGTTGTTTGCTATTTCCTGCTCTAGTTCATTTTTCTGATGAGGAACTGAGGCAAATGGAGTTAAGTGACTTGCCTGGGGTCATATATGTAGCAAATGTCTGAGGCCAGATTTGAACTCATGAAAATGAGTCTTCCTGATTCCAGGCTTAGCACCTTATCCACCGTGCCACTTAGCTGCCCACTGCAGCTGAGTTCAAATCTAGCTTCATATAGCTATCCAAGTCAATTAACCCCCACTTTTCTCAGTTTCCTCAACTGTAAAATGGAGATGACAAAAGAAACAATACACTGAAATGTTGTCTTGAAGATCAAATGAGATAATATTTGTAAAAAGTGATTAAAACCATGCCTGATGCATAGTAGGTGCTAGAGTGATGTTTATCCCCTTCCCCTTCTCCTAGTAGAAGAGTAGAGTTTGAACACCATCTCAGATACTTGCTAGGTTTGTGACTATAGGCATCTCTTAACTCAGTTTCCTCATCTATAAAATGGCAATTAGAAAACTTACATTGCCTGTCTTTCTGTCTTTTCATGAAGAAAGTGCTTTGCCAATCTTAAAGCACTCAATAAATGTATGCTATTACTATCTGAAAATTCTTCCTTCTATCCAATTTATAACATTCTTATTGAAAGCCCATTTCAGTTCATAGGATTTAAGAATAGAAGGCACATTACAAAACATCTATTTAAATACCTGCATTTTAAAATAAGGAAACTGAGGTCAAGGCATTATCACAAAGAAGTTGAATCAGAGTTGAAAGGGACCTTACAGGTCATCTAGTCTAATTCATATTTAAATAAAAATCACCTCTATACTATGTCCAAAAAGTCTTCAAAAAAAGCCTTTGAATACCTCGGGGTGGGGGGGGGGGGGGTCAGCACTACCCTAGAGAAAATTCTTTTCATTTTAGAGGAACTAAGTGTTAAAATTTTTTTTATAACAAATCTAAATTTACCTCTTTGAAAAATGTACTCATTTGGCCCTCTTGAGCCAAATAACAAAATTATTCCATTTCACACATTAGCCTTTCAAATAATTGAAGACTATAATTTCTCCCTAAGTCTTCTCCAGTTAAACATCCCTAGTTCCATATATTAATCTTTATATATCTTGACCTTGAGGGCTTTCACCATCCTGACCACCATCTTCTGGACATTTCCCAGTAATACATGTCAAAACCCATTAATTATTGATTTTGGCACCACAGGGTATAGCAGAAAACCTGAACTCATATAAATTTTTAGGACAGATTTAATTGAGTGACAAGAAGGATTGAGAAAGAGAAAGGGTGAGAAGAAAGAGAGAGAGACAGAGAGAGACAGAGAGAGAGACAGAGAGACAGAGAGAGGAGAGAGAGAGAGAGAGAGAGAGAGAGAGAGAGAGAGAGAGAGAGAGAGAGAGAGAGAGAGAGAGAGAGAGAGAGAAAGAGAATAAGACAATAAAAGACTTAATAAGGCAATTGCCTCCACTGCCCTGGAGGTGGGGAGAAGCAAATGTTCCACTTTGGACATAATGCCTGTGGACAAATCATTTGATCTCTCGGTGCTCCAGGCAACTCTAATACAATTTGTTTAACAACATGTACTTACTTTGTGCAAAACCCTGTGTTCATTTTTGGGGATATGAAGATGAAAATGAAAATATGACATTTACTGCCATCAGGCAACTTATATTCTCTTGTAGTTGGACTCACTCTAAAATCTATGGTTCTATGATCTTATGAAAAGGGCAGTTGGTTCTGTCACACACATGGTCCCAGTAATTCTGCCTCTTTTAAAGCTTTCTAAGAACAAATTGTTTGGCTATATGTCACAGAGCTGAAGGAGAGGCAATTTTGCATAGTCAGCTAAAAATCTGGAAGACCTGGGTTTGAATCCCATCTCAGACACAAGCTGGCTGTGAGTTCCTGGACAAATCACTTAATCTTCTGTTTTAGAATCAACTCTTGAGTTACAAAATTGGTGTTACTGTTACCTGGTGTTGTCAATAGGGGGAGTTTATTCTTCTGTGAGTTTCTATACAAGTCAAATCACAAGATCAATTCCTATCTTATTACAAAGGTGACTCATATTGAATTCAGAGTTAATTAAAACTGGCAGAATTTTTTTTCAAACTGATGTTTAGCCATTTTTTGCTTATCTTGTTATTTGGGAAGCTGATTTTTTTTTTTTGACACTGAGTATAAGAGTTTGCATATTTCACTCTTCAATTTTATTTAATTACAGTTATTTCCACATGCTAATCTGTCAAGGTTTTTTGGATGCCAACGCTGCAATCTAATATCTTAACTATTTCTTCCAGTTTTGTGGAATCTATGGATTTGAGAAGCATAAAATTTGCCTATCTAGAAATGATCATAGAATAAGAAACATAGAGCTGAAAGAGATCTCAGACCCTGTCTAGTTAAATGCTCTTGCTTTACAAATGAAGTGGTGAGAGTACTTCAGTTAAGTGACTTGCTCTATGACAAATAAATAATAAACTTCAAAGATGGAATTTAAACTCATGACCTCTGACTCCAGAGAAAATGTTCTTTTTTTTCTTGACAAGAATAACATGAATTCAACAGCGAAAATATAGAAAGATGTCAATAGCAGAGGATTTACCTTAACTATGTCTGCTAAAAATTTGGTATCTAAGTTAGATAATTATATATATTATATATGTGTGTATGTGATGCTATGTAAATACTGCATAACAGATAGAAAACAAACCAGAAGACCAAAACCCATTTCCTAATAGATAAATGGGAAATGAATATGAACAAATAGCATTTAGGAGAAGATTTGCAAGTTATAATCAAATATTTTTAGTTTTTATATGTGCTTTATTAAAGTGGCATTCATATTGAAATCTGCAGAAGCAGTCCTTTCTAAGGCCCTCTCTCAGACCTGCACACATATGCACATGCACTCCCATTCTGACAAACATGTATGCAGAGACCCTGCCACACTTCCCCCACCCTATCACATCACCAGGAGGCCTCAAAGAGCTGGGCTTTCTTCTCATTTATTTGTTTTTAAAAATATTTTTACAAAGAGATCATAGAGGGTTCATTTGGCCATTGAAGTGCTCATTAAGTTCATATACATTAATAGATATGGCAGTAATACTGAATATCCCTTTTACATTGTATATGTATTTATGCACATAGAATGACATCAAGGTTTTCAGTCAACAGAACATTCCCAACTTCAGTTTTGTAGCGACTTGACATCACTACTCTGGTTCTCAAAAACAATTAGAGTCTACCTAAGTCAAGTAAGGTACAATTCAGGTTGATTTAATTTGGAAACAAAAACGGTGAGTGGTAAAGACAGGCTTTGAGGTTCTTGAGGCTGGCAAATTGGTTTCCATCTAAATCCTTCTGGGAAAAGGACAACCTGATATCCTCCTTCTAATATGCGAAGGTTTCTTAGGACTTAAGAGGTTTTTTTTGTTTGGTTTTGTTTTGGCCAGAGCTAATAATATCTCTGTGACAAAAGCTGGGAAATTCACATTTTAAAGTTTCACATGCCAACTACTCAAGGGTATGTACATAAAAGTTTCCCCTCGAAGTTAAAATAAAAGTATAATAAATAATCATTTTAAAAAACCATATCAATGCTGTTTTTCAGAGAGATCAGTTCCAGAGTAACAAATGCATGTTGGGTGTCTCTGATTCAGCAAAGAGGAACAGCTGTGTGGTATTGTAGCACTTTCTAGAATCCCTGCTCCACCTATTCAGTACAGCAGTACTGAATGTTACCGATAACTTCAACAAAATTTTAGCAGAACTAATGATGTCTAAGTCCAGTCATGAGAGCAATACATTTTCTATTACAAAATTCTACACATTTTGTACAAAATCTGTTGGGCATTTTTTTTTTCTTGCAGCAGATGAACCAGACCCAAAGATGCAGGGCATTCTGTGAAAAGGGAATTAAAAGCGGTTGCAGTTGTGAAGGCCACTGACTGATTTATTTACAAAGTTCGATCCCGTTTATCGTCATCCTTGATATATCTTCATCCGTATATTCGGATGGTTCCTCGCCTGGTTTTGGGAGGCTAACACTGTAATTGCAGTTTTTCTTTAAACTGCTTTTTCCACTCATGAAACTCTCCATCCGTGCGACATTCGAGTCTGAGAGATCATCAGTTCGCCTCTGAGCGCCTCTTTATGTAAGCAGCTACATAGCCAGTCTTCTGGAGGAATCTCCACTAGCCAATGTCCCATGTGGTCCCAGGGCCAGTGGAAGCAGCAAGCTGGTCACCATCAACACCTTGCCAGGGACGGCCAGCAGGATGCGCGGCGCGCGCGCCGTCCTACTGGCGCACCTGCTCCAGGCTGAAGACTCGATGCGAGGGACTG
Organism: Notamacropus eugenii; assembly: GCF_028372415.1. Lineage (NCBI taxonomy): Eukaryota > Metazoa > Chordata > Mammalia > Diprotodontia > Macropodidae > Notamacropus > Notamacropus eugenii. The sequence continues at coordinate 296,682,083 of NC_092875.1, read as the reverse complement.
AGGCGCGCTCAGCCGGCGACTCCAGCGCGGTCCCAGCTCCTAGGCGGAGCGCCGCCCAGCCGCCTCGTCCTTTCCCGGCCTCGCTCACGGCTCCAGCGCCCATCCGTCCGTCAGCTGCTGCAGCAGCTCTCTTCCGCGCCGCCCCTGCTGCTGCCACCGCTGTCGCCTATATCCAAACATTTTTGCTGAATTTTCTGATTGCTGAAAATCACCAATTTTAAGATGAATGCAAATTAAAACAAATCTGAGGTTTTACCTCACACCAAGCAAAGATGAAAATAATTAGCGCTGACTACAGCATAAGCACACAAGATCTTGGCTGACTTGTGAATTGGTCACTTAGGAAAATAATTTGGAATTATGTAAGAAAAGTAACTTAATAGGTCATATCCTTTGACTCACAGATTCCACTTCTGAAATATGCCCTAAAGAGATAAAAGAATCAAAATATACAACTCTTCATTTATTTATGATAGCAAAAAAATAGTTGGGGAACGAATTGTTGCTCATCAGTTGGAGAAAGGCTGAACAGATTGTATAGGAATGAATGAAATATTCCATTGTAAGAGATGGAAATGATGAGGAATTCAGAGTAAAAAATGGGGGGGGGGAATCTGTATGAACTGATGCAAAGTCAAACAAACCCAATCTAAGAACATGTGCAAGGACTGCAGCAAAGCCAATGAAAAGGATGCTAGCACAAAGCCCAGCCTGGAGTAAATATCATGATCAAACTTGGCCCCAGAGAAAAAAATGAGAAGACACTTCCTTCTCTCAGTAGAGAGGTGGGTCATGGTTGCTGGGAAGTACTGTATACTCTGTCAGCTTGAGTCATTGTATCAGCTGGTTTTACTTAGCTCTACTTTTTTCTTTTAGAAGGGAAAGTTCTTTGGAGTAGGGATATTTGTTTTCACACATGACTGATATAAAAACAAAATGCATCAGTCAGCTTTTGTAAGTTTCAGGACAAACATACTTACATGTGTTGGCAGCCTTAGTTCTTTTGCTTATTTTCCAGTTATTGTAGAATAATAAAATCATGAATCTGCATTTGTGGGGAAAATAAACAATGTAAGGGGAAGTGTCACACTTTGAGTACTTTGTGTCCATTATATTATAAGACCTTTGAGGGCAGAAATTGTCTTTGCTTCTTTTTATATCAGCACTTAGTACAATGCCTGACACATAGTAGATGCTTGATACATGTTTATGGACTATTAATATTGATAGATATGATTGACTACTTTGATTTTCTCCCATCAAATGGACTGTGGAGGAGAACACAGAGGTTCTCTTTAGAAGTTGTTGATGACAAGGAAAGTGTATAGTTGAAATGCCTGACAATGATAGGTTATTTTACTTTTGGGGCAAACTCAATTTACTTTAGTGATGAGTTAAAATAAATTTAAAGAAATGAACTTTTGGAGGAAAACTGTAAGCTTCACACTGCTTCCCACCTTCCCTGTGCTCTATGATATAAATAGTATTTACAGTCATTACAGGTAAACTGATATTCCACAGGGTTAGGAGGAATTTTAAGACTTCTGCAAGATTAGGAAAATGATACTTTGTGAATTTAGAGTCCTATCTTGGAAGTGTTTATCCTCACTCTATGAAAAAAAAGAATTTCTCATGAAAATGGATGGAAGAGCTTTAGAAATTCTGCATTTAACAATTGACTGCTTTTATTTAAGTCTAGATTCCATAGATTTGTTTAATTAATTTTAAATATTCTTAATGCACCAAATTTTATGAACATAGTTCCAAGATGTTAAAAGGAAGATAAATCTAGTTACTAAATTTCAGTTTGAGACTAATGATAGATTTTAGCTTTTAGACCCAAAGATGAATAGAAATGAGCTAGACTCTAAGGGGAGGAGAAAATCTCTCTATCTTTCTGGAGGTTTTATGTGTGTTCCTACCAGTAGGAATCTTCCAAAATGATTTTACAACTATCCTCACCATCCTAGTCACACAGTAGCAATCCAAGTTTAGTTCTTGTTAATAATCTCTTTCTTAATGTGATGCCCTCTTAAATAATCTCTCTGACTTCAGCCTTTACCCTCCTCTATTCATCTTCCATGTATCTGCCAAAATGAGCTTCCTAATTTATGTGCCTGTTCATGCTGAAGTTCAAAAGCCATCAGTTATTCTCCATTGTCTGCTGGGTTAAGTGCTAACTTCTTGGCAAGGCTTTCCAGAAATTAGAGCCAACATATACACACAGTTTTATTTGACAGAAGTTTTCTTATGTACTCTCTTCCTTGATTTCATCCTTTCTTTTTCTGCCTCTGTAAAAATCATAAAGGAAGTCCAACAGAATGTTGGACTTGGAGTTGGGAAGATATGAATTCAAATTCTGTCACTGTTTTTTAGTAGCTGTGTGACTGGGCAAATCCAAACTCAATGAGCTTCGGCGTCCTTGCTCATTCAGTCAGTATTTATTAAGTACCTACTATGTGCTAACTTTTAGGCATGTGAAAAGGAAAAGGAAAAAAAAATAGCCCCTTCCCTCAAAGAGTTTACAATCTAAGAAGGAGGACAACACAAACAAAATTGAGAGAAGGTACCATGTGAAGGGCATAGTGGCATGGGAGCATGATGGAGTCCAGTCCAAGCAGTGCTGATGATGGGAAATGAAGAGTTGTCTTGTCTGTGAGGTCCCTTTAAATGGAAGTTTGGGGAGGAGTTCTTTGTCCCATCCTTTAATTAACCAGAGAGACAGAGAGTACTGAAGAGGTGTGAGTGCCAAAGCTGAAGCAATCTTACAGGTAAAATGGAATAATAATACCTTGCGACTTTGCTGATAGGTTCATAGGTGGTAGTGATGCACAAATGATGCACAAAATTTAGTCTTATATATAAGTAAGGAATTATTTTTATTTTATATACAATCCCCAGGGGCTGGAATGCACTACCTCTCTGTCTGTACTTTTTGAAATAGCTCTTTTCTTTCAAGGTCTATCTGATGACACTATCATGTCTTTTCAGATCCTTTCAGCTGAAAAATGGTCTAACCCTTCTCATGAACACTGGATTACAAATGAAAAGACTGGGCCTTTTACTGCTTATATGATCATGGATAGTTCTCATATGTAAAATGAAGTAATTAAATTAGATCATATTTAAGCATTTTTCTAGTTCTAAGTCCTATGAAATTCCTCATATATCTATAAGAGAAATTTGCTGTGCAAAGTGTACCACTTCTAGAAAATAGAGAGTTACTGTCCCAGTCTGGTATGTTTTTCAAAATAACATTTTATTTTTTCCACAATTACATGGAAAAACAATTTTAACATTCGTTATTTTTTTTTAAGTTTTGAGTTCCAAATTCTATTCCTTCCTTCCCTCTTCTCTTTTTGAGCTCAGTCTGATCATTTTAAAGACAGCCTGTTCCCTCTATGCAGGTAATGAAAAGAGGCTGCTCCCATCTACTTGGTAGATTGTCTTCTCACTAAAGCATATCTCCTACATGGATCCCTCCATCTTAGGTGGTCTGCGTAAACTCAGCAAAGGCCTGTTACATATCCCTATTCAGGGGTATACTGGAGCCAACTTGTACTGGCACACAAGAACAGATTACTAAATTTTCATTGTAAACATTTATACCTCAAATCACCAAACGCTGCAAGGTAGGGCTTGATTTATTGTTGTATTAATTTTATAGACTTAAGAAAGTGATTGAGGAAATGTTAGCAGATTAAACATAAAAACATGTTGTGCCTACATTTCCTCCCATAGAACCAGTTGTTAAACATTTACCTAGCACACCCCTGGCTCTATCTTACTCTTTCCTTTACATATTACACAATCTACCTTGTGTTGCCTATTTTGTGTACATGTTATCTATCTTGTCTTAGATTTAAATTCTGTGAAGAGAGAAAATACCTTTCTTTTTAATTAAAAAAGAAATCCTAAATTCAAGCACAGTTCTTTGCACATAATTGATAATTCATATTTCTTGAACTAGGCTAGTGGCTGATTCCTTCTTGTCTTTGTATCCTCTGAACTCCACACATAGTAATTACTTAATAAGTACTTTTTTAAAATTGGGTTGATATCGATTATCCCAATATTAATAATTCCCACCTAAGTAACTACCAAGACTGAGTTTATAAATTAAGGTTTCCTTGAATTTCATTTCAATTTAATTATTCTTTAAATGTAAAGATACCAAATTGATGCTAAAGCAAATCTAGTGTTTTTTTTTCTTTTTAGATTGTACTTCCACATTATAGCCATATCCTATATAAAGCTGCTTTAGATTTCTTAAAGTGTATAAGGATTTCAGGTCTACCAAGCCTATCCCACACATTATATATAACTCTTTACAACAATTATATAAAGTAGACTGTGCAAATATTATTCCCATTTTGTATATGAGCTAAGTGAGGCTTAGAGAGGTTAAATATTTTTTATAAAGTCAAATTATCATTATGTGACATATTTAAAATTCATTCCTAGGGATTCAGATTCTATATAAGTCCAGAATTTTCCCCTACTCTGTCATGTTGTTATTGTTTAGTCATTTTCAGTTGTGTGACTCTTTTATCCCATTTGGGGTTTTCTCAGCAAAGATGCTGGAGTAGTTGGCTATTTCCTTCTCCAGATCATTTTACAGATTAGGAAATTGAGGCAAACAGTGTTAAGTGGTTTGCCTAGGGTCATACAGCTAGTAAATGTCTGAAACCAGATTTTGAACTCAGTTCTTTCTGACTCAGGGCCCAGAGCTCTATCCACTGCACCACTTAATTGGCCCTAATGAATCATACTCTTTCTCTTTGACAAAGACATCATCCTTTAGCCAGTTGCCAGAGATTAGCCCAGCTTAGTCCTAGTATCTACTTTTGAGTCTTTGATTTTAAAGGCCATTAAGTATCATTGAGAGAAACTAAGCCTTCTACATAAACATTTCAAGTATAAGGGTTATGCTCTTATCAAAAGCAATTCCGTTCATAAATAAAGTGCTAGGTAGTTGACTGTTACACCTAGATGTTTGTGAAATATGAAGGGAAAAGATAGTTATGTTGATTTCCTTCTATATCCTTATCTCTCCCTTTCTCCCCATTCTCTCTCTCCCCCAGAGACAATTCCTTATAACAAATAAATTTTATTTATTTATTTAAAGTTTTCAACATTCATTTCCACAAAATTTTGAGTTCCAAATTTTCTCCCCATCTTTCCCCTCCCCCCACCCCAAAATGCCTTGCATTTTGATTGCCCCTTCCACCACTGTGCCCTCCCTACTAACACACTTTCCTTCCCTTATCCCCATCTTCTCTCTTGTCCTGCAGGGCAACTTAAATTTATGTACCCCATTACTTGTATTTCTTATTTCCCAATTGTGCATGAAAACAGTTCTTAGCATTTGTTCTTAAAACTTTGAGTTCCAACTTCTCATCCTTCCTTCCTCCCCACCTATCCTCACTGAAAAGGCAAGCAATTCAAAATAGGCTATATATGTGTAGTTTTGTAAATGACTTCCATAACAGTCAAGTTGTGTAAGACTAACTATATTTCCCTCCATCCTATCTTGTCCCCCATTTATTATATTCTCTCTTTTAACCTTGTCCCTCTCCAAGAGTGTTTACTTCTAATTGCTCCCTCCCCTCATTTGCCCTCCCTTCTGTCATCCCCCTCACCCTGCTTATCCCCTTCTCCCCTACTTTCCTGTAGTGTAAGATAGATTTTCATACCAAGTTGAGTGTGTGTATTATTCTTTCCTTGAGCTAAATGTGATGAGAGTAAGCTTCACTTTTTCCCACTCATCTCCCTTTTCCCATCTATTAGAAAAGTATTTTCTTGCCTCTTCTATGAGAGATAATTTGCCCTATTCCATTTCTCCCTTTCTCCTCACAATATATTCCTCTCTCACCCATTAATTTCATTTTTTAAAGATATGATCCCTTTCTATTTAACTCACCCTGTGCTCTCTTCCTCTCTCTCTCTCTCTCTCTCTCTCTCTCTGTCTCTGTGTGTGTGTATGTGTGTGTGTGTGTGTGTGTGTGTGTGTATGTGTGTGTATAATCCCTCCAACTACCCACAGACTGAGAAAAGTTTCAAGAGTTACAAATATTACTTTTCCATGTAGGAATGTAATCAGTTCAACTTTAGTAAATCCCTTGTAATTTTTCTTTCCTGTTTATCTTTTCAAGTTTCTCTTGATTTTTGTGTTGAAAGTCAAATTTTCTTTTCAGCTTTGGTCTTTTAATCAAGAATTCTTGAAATTCCTCTGTTTCATTGAATGATCATTTTTTTCACCTGAAGTATTATACTCAGTTTTGCTGGGTAGATAATTCTTGATTTTAATCCTAGTTCCTTTGACTTCTGGAATATCATATCCCATGCCCTTCAATTGCTTAATGCAGAAGATGCTAGATCTTGTGTTATCCTGATTGCATTTCCACAATACTTGAATTGTTTCTTTCTAGCTGCTTGCAATATATTCTCCTTGACCTGGGAACTCTGGAATTTGGCCACAATGTTCCTAGGAGTTTCTCTTTTTGGATCTCTTTCAGGAAATGATCAGTGGATTCTTTCAATATTTGTTTTGCCCTCTGGTTCTAGAATAACAAGACAGTTTTCCTTGATAATTTCATGAAAGATGGTGTCTAGGCTCTTTTTTTGATCATGGCTTTCAAGTAGTCCCATGATTTTAAATTGTCTCTCCTGGATCTATTTTCCAAGTGAGTTGTTTTTTCCAATGAGATATTTCACATTATCTTCCATTTTTTCATTCTTTTGGTTTTGTTTTGTAATTTCTTGGTTTCTTATAAAGTCATTAGCTTCCATCTGTTCCATTCTAATTTTTAAAGAACTATTTTCTTCAGTGAGCTTTGGAACCTCCTTTTCCATTTGGCTAATTCTGGTTTTTAAAGCATTCTTCTCCTCATTGGCTTTTGAACCTCTTTTGCCAATTGAGTTAACCTATTTTTAAAGGTGTTATTTTCCTCAACATTTTTTTGGGTCTCCTTTAGCAAGCTGTTGACTTGATTTTCATGCTTTTCTTGCATCTCTCTCATTTCTCTTCCCAATTTTCCCTCCACCTCTCTTACTTGATTTTCAAAGTCCTTTTTGAGCTCTTCCATGGCCTGGGACCATTGCATATTTATTTTGGAGGTTTTGGATGCAGAAGCCTTGACTTTTATGTCTTCCCCTGATGGTGAACATTCCTCGTCCAAAAGAATGGAAGAAAATACCTGTTCCCCAAAAAAGTAACTTTCTATATTCTTATTTTCCCCCCCTTTGTGGCATTTTTCCAACCAGTTACTTGTCTTTTGGGTCCTTTGTCAAGAGTAGGGTATACTCTGGGGACCTGTAAGTTCTCAGTTCCCCCAAGGTGGCACAATAAAGGGAGAGGAGTTTAGTCACTGGCCTGGCTCGTGGCTGAGATTCAGATCAGCTGCTCAATTCCCCCAGGGGCTTTAGGGGGAGGGCATGGTCACCACTCAGTGCTCAGGTTCAGATCAGCTGCTTAGTTCTCCCAGGGGTTTAAGCTAAGCACTCCAACAATGGAACAATGGATGCCTGCTAACAAATACATTTTTTAAAACAAGAAAAAAACCCAGTTCACATCAAAAGGTATATGCTGTGTTCCACACCTGTGGGCACCAACCTCTACAAAGGATGATGGGGAGGTATCTTCTCATATCTTATCTTTGAAGCTAAGTAGGTTCTTTATCACTTTTGGAATACTGAGGTTCAATTGTTTTGTGGTTGTCCTTTCCATTTACACTGTTGGAGTCACAGATTATATTTTTTTTCAGGGTTCTGCTTACTCCATTGTGCATCAGGGCATATAAATCTTTTCATCCTTCTCTATATCCATCATATCCATTGTTTCTTATAGCACAGTAATATTCCATTACTTATATGTATGACAATTTGTTTAGACATTCTTCTATTGATAGGCATTTATCCAGTTTACAAATCTTTGCTAGCACAAAAAGTGCTACTGTTAATATTTTGATGTATATGGAGACTTTCTTATTGTTTGCTTGGACAATTAAACTGAAGTACTAAGGGGTTTCAACCAATTAGAAAATAAGACTCCTTGACAGACCCTACATATCTCACAGGCAGACAGAAAGACACACACACACACACACACACACACACACACACACACACACATACACAATCCTTGCCTTTTTTCTTTACTTATAAGTGTCTGAAATTTAATACTCCTGATACTATTCTTAAAGGACTATAACATACTTCTGTATTTCTACTCTGTTATCTGTTCTCATATCTGTCATTTGCTTATGTCTTTTTCAAGTTAATTTGGTAAATTGGTTCATTATACATCCACATCTGTCTCTAGACAATTCCTTTTCTTTTTTCATAAAAAATGAAAATTGTTTCTTTTTGTGTCTTTCAGATATTTCATGCTTTCAATAAGTTGGATAAGTAGACGTGATATTATAGAGCCAACATGATATTCACAGCGTCTATGGCAGCCATGACTATGTCGGTGCAATTCTGGCTCATGAAATACAATAGACTCTCTACATGGAAGACAGAACCAAAACATTTATTCAGACACCAGAAAGTCAAACCCCAACATCAGAAAATCAAACTCATCATAGTAACAAAGAAATCTATACACAATAACAATGCAGAGGGCAATACCAGCCCCAAGCCTTCTCCCTGCTAGGGGCTTCCTACAAACCAGCTCCTTTAAAAAAATCACAAATGAAATCCCTTAAACAAAATCACAAATAAGGTCTCCCAATCATGCTAGCCAGCTGCCTGCTTTCTCTCTTCCTCAGCTTTGACTACTCTGACAAATTTCCTCTGAGCTCTGCTCCAGCTCTGCTTCTTTCTGTTCCACAGTTCAGCAAACTTCTCCCATCACAGGCTCCATGTGACTCAGACTTTTATGTGACCCAGGTAGGTCACATGGGCTTATTAATGAATGGAAAAGATCTTCCTACTTAAGTTACCATTACAATATGAGGAGCACCTTGAGTAGATGTAGCTCATACTTCAAAAGAAACTTCAAGTAAGGCCGATATTATTCAAGTGTACAAAGCATCACAGAAGATATATATATATATATATATATATATATATATATATATATATATATATATATATATATATATATATATATATATATATATGTGTGTGTGTGTGTGTGTGTGTGTGTGTGTGTGTACAATATATGTAGACCTTAGTTAAGATATATATATATACATATGTACATATATATTATACATATATATATAGTTGACCTGAAAACTTGGTTAAAGAAAAGGCAGCAGGCTAAATGCATACATTTTATGATTTAATTAACTAATTAATCAATTCCCTATTAAAGACAATGGTAACATAATGCTTTATGGAGCCAGAAATGTTCTGGCTACCCAGTGCAGAAATCTTCCGGCTTTTTACATTTTGCCGTGAGAAAGGAACTCTCCTAGTTGAACAAATCATAAATTCAGTAAGATAAGACAATTAACAAAGTAATGTCGGTTGGGCCTTGTGATTCCAGGCTGTGTAAACATATGTCTCAGTAACAAGGAAAGAAATCCCACCACTAGTAAGTGGCAGGCTTCCTGCCCTAAACAGATAACTGACATAGGAAAGAGTAAACAAAGTTCAATAGAAATTATGACCTAAGATGTCTATATTTTCTTTACCATTAATATGCCATAACATAGTATATGTCTATAGATAATAAGATATAAAGGAAAGTCCCATTATTCAAGATAGTGTCTTAGGTTAAAGGTCTCCTAAGGAATGTAGAGTCAGCCTTGACTGGCTTTGTTGACATAGGAAGAGGAATTCTCTGAGTTTGTTTCAGAGAGAACAAAGAGATTATCCCAAAATTTTATATTAAACATTATCAATGTATATATATATATATACATATATATATATATAGTCATTTTAATGTGCTGATGTTAGTATTCCAGAGGGACAGAGCTCCTTCTAAGTTATGTAGCCATTTGAGAAAAAAAAATACCTATCTACAGTATTTTCTATATGTTGCTGAGGAGAAAAAAAAGTAAGTCCCACATAAATTATTGTCTGTCTTTGAAACCCCGAATATCATCTTTCTTTACCATTTCCTCACTTGAATGGGCTATTATTGATTTCCATTAGGTAAAGTTAAACGTAAAGTTAAGCTGGTAGAGTTTATATTGCTCAATGGTTTACAGAAAAAAAAAAAAGGTCATGGAAAAAGTCATCGAAAGTTCCTGATTTCACTGTTGATCAAGGCTCTAAGTATTGGAAGAAGAGAATTCTAGAAGAAGGAAGGGTTCATTGTTGTTGTGTTTGTCCTTCGTGTTTGGAGAAGACCATGATATCAGAGAAATGAGGACATGACTTGCACTTGACTTTGTTTTGAGTGAGGGAGGGCTGTGCAAGGTCACTTTCTTCTCCTGATCCATCAGTATCCAGGTTAGTGTGAAAATCCAGAGCAAAAGCAGCTTTGGTGGCAGACAGGAATAGGGATATTTATATCCTTGCAGCAAGATAGAAGGACATAGAAATGTCTTTTTCCCCCTTCTTCCTGTTTTGTTCATTGAAGGAGTATCCTTCCCTTCCCCTCTCTATTTAGGCATAATAAAATGACTGTCAAATTCCAGGGTCTACAAGTTTCACTTCCTGAACTATAGGAGAATGACCAGTTCCTTAAGGAGGAGTAGGTATTTTCAAGGCCAAAACTGTCAAGAGAATGTCAGAACTAAGCCCCAGGCAGTAATATAAGGGGAATGGCACCTTTCTTCCTCCCTTGAGGGCTGCTTGTGGGTTCCACCCTCTCCCCCAAACCAGTCTCTCTCCCCCCACCCCCAAGTCCCAGGGTGTAGTACCCTTTCTTTTGAGTTTAACTTCAAAAGCACCATTCATCCCCTGACCTGGCGACTGGGGTCATATTTGAACTTCAGGGATCAGAACAAGCTCAAGGTAAGGAGGAAGAATAGTGGGGGGAGATCAGTGGGAGATCAGAGACTGAGAGAGAATCTGTGTTGAAGTCCTTGCCCTCACAGTAAACTCTTATTCATATGTAAAATATGGACAATTCCCTAATATTTACATTATATTGTGTTTGGGAAGCAAGTATTTTGCAAATTGTATAGAGCTAAAAGTATGACCTTAATGTATCCTGACCTCAAACTGGTGCCAAAAGTCCTACTGAGTTCTAAAGAGCAGCAGAAGTAGAAGAGAGATATGAGTTATTTGAAAAGCACTACCTTGTGGTTTCCTAGTGAGTGAAATCAGATTAAGTGAAGACCCCTCAGGCATGAATTCCCCCAAACCCCCCCACCCTTCCTGCCAAAGTTAAAAATAACTAAGTATCCCCCTTAGGCAAATAAAATGCTCCAGAATGAAGAACCACCAAAGTTCCGGTCATATGACCTAGTGTAACCTCTCTCTTCACCACCCCTTGTGCCAGCTACATAAGCATTCTTCCCTTAAGTTCCATATTTGGTAACAAAAACCCTCATTGGTGAGCAACGATCCTTTCCATGTTATTTGTCTCTGGTGCAGATTCCCGCGCTTAGACTGTATGCCTGGATTCCCAGCCAATGGAAAGAGAGACTAGTGGGCTTCCGAGTTAGGTGCACCCCCTTGCTGGCACGGTCTCAGGGGAATTGTAAGAAATTCCTTTTTGCCTTCTACTTTGAGAAGCCTCTGAGTTTAATGTGAATAAGGGTCACTGTATCCCACACACTAGAAAAGTATTTTCTGGTATCATAAGTATCAGGAAATACCCTTAGATTTTATGACCGGACTTTGAGGCAACTAGGTGGTACAGTGGACAGAGTCTTAAGTCAGGAAGACAAGAGTTCAGATCCAGTCTCAGGACACTTACTAGTTGTGGGGACCCAGGTTAGTTAAGGTAACGGTTTGTCTAAGTTTCCCCAGCTGAAAAATGAGCAAAATGTAAAAAAAGAAAATGGCAAACCACTCCAGTGTCTTTGCCAGGAAAACTCCAAATGGGGTCACAAAGAATAAAAAATGACTGAACGGCAGCAATGATTTGGAAAGTATTGATTTATTTGAGACATGAGCAAAGTGGGGCTGTGAGTTGTGATAATATTTGTTCAGTCTCATGGAGTTGGATAGAGTATTGAATCAAGAATCTTGACATGTGGCTTCTCGTCTTTGATATTTCACTCTCTTACCCCCAACGCAATGTCCATGTAAACCATAAGCCAGACTGACTTGCTTTTCTCTGTAGGTCATCTTCCCTATTGAATACTAATGAATAATAATAACTAGCATTTGTGTAGTGCTTTAAAGCACTTTACAAATATTATTTTATTTGATCCTCAGAACAGTCCTGGGTGCGAGGTAGTTGCTGTTCCTACCTGAATTTTACAGATGGGGATACTCAAGCGGGCAAAGGTTAAGTGATTTATGCAGGGACACACAGCTAGTAAGTTTCTGAGGTAGTATTTGAGCTGAGGTTTGCTTGACTCCAGGCCCAGAACTCAAAGAAGATCCACTGTGCCACCGAACTGCCTAATTATAATTGTATTTATAATAACGATTATGAACAGAAGCAGAGTCTTGCATTTACAAGACTCTTAATAAATATTTGTGTAATGAAGGAAATGGGTGTATGATTAAAAAAGTATTGCCCCAGCAAATAGTAGTTTCTTATGATGTTCGGAGAATCTGAAATAAAGAATATCATTCTACATTACAAAGAAAGGATATGAAATTGACAAAGGAGTGACTAATCTTAACTATCAATTGTGAGAGAGTATGGAATGAAACCTGGACTCTTAACTGATTCTCCTTTGCAATTCTTTAGAAAAGTACTCTCCTTAAGAGGGTTTGCAATCAGCTTCCTGTTTAGAGCTAAAGTCTCCTTTGATCTGTCTCTATGTAGTCTTTTTTTTAATTAATCAGACAACTAAAATTGTATTCATCCCTAAGGCATTGGGATATCATAAGAGAAAATTATATCTATGTTAATAAATAATGAGAAATTATGATAGGCTTATCAGAAGGAATATTTACTTTAATACTTGAAGTGTCTATTATTTTGTTGATGAGGGCAAGCTGCCCACTACTGACTCAGATCATAATCTCTCAACAATTAGTTTCCTATTAGCCTGGTTTGAAAACAACTTCTCTGAAAACTGTTCGTTTCTATGTAATGCTTTTAGTACCCCAATTAATCCATTACTCGTAACTCCAAAACATCTCATTATCAGAGGCAATATTGTAAACATAATTATTCTCATGTAGAATCTCACTTCCTTTAGGACTGCTTCTTTGTATCCCCAATGCCTAGCATGGTGTGTGGTACATATACAAGACATAGTGATGGTTGATTAATTGTTGGATACAAGAGATGAGTTTCTTGAATTTAGGAGTGGTCCCTGGGCAACAGATCTATCATTGGACCACTCCAGTCAAGTCCTTGATATTTCATTGTAACGTGGAGGTGATCTTGCTCTTCCCCATAAATCTTATGCTACACCCATCCCCTGCAAATGAATTTGTCTTAAGTGTTAACATTTCTAGTTGCGACTGTGGGTGTTTTCAAGTACCTTGTGAACTGAGAAAAAATAGGCCTTGAAAGGCACTGATAGACAATAGAAGATATATCTTCCCCAGGAATAAGTAGCATATAATGTGACTGATGGACACAAAGTGAATTATGTCTTGTTAGAGAATAAGATTTGTGGTATAAGAGGGACATTTGAGCTGTAGATATCTAGAAGCAGATGCCCTAGGGTAGGGGAGATAAGGGACTCATTGCTAAAGAAAAAGGAGAGTCTGGTGATAATGTTTAATATAAAATTTTGGAATAATCTCTTTGTTCTCTCTGAAGTAAACTCAGAGAGTGCCTCTTCCTATGTCAGCAAAAGCCAGCCAAGGCCGACTCTACACTCCTTAAGGAGACCTTTAACCTAAGACACTATATCTTGAATAATGAGGCTTTCCTTTGTATCTTATTATCTATAGACATACACTATGTTATGGCATATTAATGGTAAAGAAAATATAGACATCTTAGGTCGTAATTTCTATTGAACTTTGTTTAGCCTTTTCCTATGTCAGTTATCTGTTTAGGGCAGGAAGCCTGCCACTCACTAGTGGTGGGATTTCCTTCTTTGTCACCGAGACATATGTTTACCCAGCTGGAATCGCAAGGCATGACCAACATTACTTTGTTAATTGTCTTGTCTTACTAAATTTATGATTTGTTCAACTAGGAGAGTTCCTTTCTCACAGCAAAATGTATATAAGCCGGAAGATTTCTGCACTGGGTAGCCAGAACATTTCTGGCTCCATAATGCATTATGTTACCGTTGTCTTTAATAGGGAATTAATTAATTAATTAAATTATAAAATGTATGCATTTAGCCTATTGCCTTTTCTTTCAAAGTTTTCAGGTCAACACTGGGAACCTAGAATCTCCCAGGTGAGACTGAACCAAGGACTAAATGTAAAATATACCAAATTATGTGGAGTTTTACATTTCTTAAAAAACAGGCAAAAAGCGTTATACCAAGAAACAGTTACAATCTTATGGCCTAAAGTGTCCCTAACTATACCTCCTAACTTCAGTCATATGTTTATTTTTTATTACAACACTCAACTGAAAGTAGTCATTATTGTCATATTAATTTTACTTGTTTGCAAACTAGTGCAAAATAAAATTGGCTGTGATAATGTGGAATCAAAAGACATATTGAGTTGTGGATCCATTGCCATCCCGCGAATGAAGTTAGGATGAACTCAAGGACTGTTAATCGTTATGACTTTTGATCTTAACAAGCTCCTGGTTCCTTCTATTGACATTTATGTCAGAGTGAAGACTGGCTTCATCTCTTTCATTTTGTTTTCTTTTTCAAATTCTCTGAGCTTGAGAATGAAATTTTTTTGGAATCAAGAACACTGCCCTTTCTTTTTAACCTTAGACTGGATCCATTTAAAAAAAAATTTTTTATTCTGTTTTCAAAGGACACTATGTTTATCTATGGTAGGACATTGTAAGTATGTATGTATGGTAGAATTCAGCATGTTTCTGTCACTGACTTAAGCCAATATTCCCTTAAAATAATTCAGAGAACAAAAGAAGATAGGACATATTGTTAACAAGAGCTGTGTAGCATTCAATAAATATGGGTGTGAACTTCCTTCGATTTAACCAAAAGGAACACTTGGGAAATAATTTAAATGAGGAAATGATACTCCATACTAGCTTTTTATTCCATTGTATCTCATTTGTATTAGTTGTTTACATATAATCTACCCTTATTAGCCTGTTAGCCCCTTGAGAGCAGAAGCTATCTTTTTGCCTTTCTTTTTATCTCAGTGCTTAGCCCCTTACCTAGGGTATAGTATATGCTTAATAGAGCATTTTACTGACTAACTGACTTTTTCTCAGGTAACCATCTTAATCAAAACACAAGCGTTTATTAAATGAATAGCACATGTCAGGTATTGTGCTTGGCACTGGGGGTACAAATACAAACGCCAAAATAGTCCCTCCCTTTGGTACCTTACGGTCTGTCTAGGGAGACAATGTGTGTATGTGTACATATATATATATAAAAATATCAGAGATCCCAAAGGCTATTGGTATGGGACTTTCTCCTCAATGGTGAAAATAAATGCCTATACCTATGTGAGGGGAGAGACAGAGTTGGGGAGAAGGGCAGAGAGGAGAGCTCTAATCTCTTCAGACAATTTTGACTTCCAGAGAGAGAAAATGAAAGAGGTCAAATATAATTTAGATTACTGAAGAAAAAGACTCTGGGAGGAAGCCAATTTAAGAGGAATTGATAGACTCCATCATATCCCTATCCCCAGCTTTCTACAGTAGAAACTTTGAGGAACTTTCTCTTGGGTGAGATCTTTGTCTCTCTCTCTTGGTTGAGTTGTGTTACCCTGCATGTAGTGGAAAAGATCCTTCACTCTATATTGTCTGATATCCATTCTCCTAAGTATATGTTCTCGTTTTCTTTTTCTTTAATAAAGTGTATGTTCCCTTGTTTCTTTTTCTTTAATCTCCCCTCGTCCACTCAGTAGAACTGGATAAATGAATTTCTTTGCTAATTTCTATTTGTGTTCATTTCAGAACTGATATTTGGTAGGAAGGACTCAAGCCTTGGATTTAAACTTGGGGTCCTGATTCCCCCAATGAAGAAGCAGCAGTCAAAAATTAAATTGAAACCAAAAATCACATCGCTTAGACTAACAACATTTAATGAGGCATATATAATTCTAACCATGGATCCCCCCAGAACCTCTTATTTTTTTTCGGAGATCAGAGCTTCTGGCCCCAACATCCTACTTCCTGCTCTGGCAGGAATTAAAGTCTACCTTGGTGAAGAGTAGGTGGAGAAGAAGTCAGAGATTACTGTTCTGCCTTCCTTTAAGGACATAGTGACATCCCCATGGTACCTGTGTAGGACATCCTTCCCTGCATGTATATAAGTATATACAGTTCTCAAGAATCTACAGGTGCATACTTCTAAGATCCCTGGATTTGGTCATTGTAAGATTCAACAGTTTAAGAAGTCTAAGCATCTAAAATCTGAATTCCAATATTCTGCAGCAGGTCTGCACAACATACAGCCCTTGGACCATTTGTGGCCCACCAAGGGATGAGAACTGTAGAATTCTTTTGGAATCTGAGCATCTGAGAATCTCTAAATCTGATTGTAGACCATTAGAATCAGATTTTTAAGTATCTTTAGATCCTTTGGTTTCCTTCAACCTTCTTTCCATTGATGAAAGTTCCTCAGTACCTAGAAGCTGTAGTCCTGACTATAATATACTCCAAACCTTACCTGCCCATGTGCTCACTCTTTTCTGATTCAAACCACAAATTAAATTAGTTCAACAGGTCCTTAAGGAGCAGCTATTGTATTTCCATCCACTAAGCTTTGGGGTATGAGGAGATAAAGAATTAAGATATGATCCCTGCCTTCCAGGGTTCCACAGTCTAGTTTGTAGGGACAGGACCAAGAATGCACCATCAGAAATGATAATAGCTTTGCAGAAGACTAATTTCCCTTTTCAAGAATGAAGGGCAAACACAACCTGTGAGTGAGTAGCAGCTCTTCCTCTCCCCGCCCTTATCCTCCCCTTCCCTCTTCTGGTATTCAGCCCAGGGGCAGGTAAACTCCATGGCCCAAAGCAGTCTTTTTTCCTTGTGGTTTACTGGCTACATTTGTTGCTTAAGGCTCAAGCCTTAAACTCAGTTCACTCTGGAGCTCATAGTTTGGACAACAAGTCCCCAGCCACCTAACACAGAGTGAAAGTAATGACTAAATAGTGATTGTTTCTCTTTTACCCAGCGACCTTGGGGGTCTTCCCCTTGCAGTGTGATTTTTTTATTTTATTTTATTAAAAGGGTCATTCCTTGAGTAACTTAAAAAAGCCTGTTCATTGAATGAGTGTATCTCACTCAAAGTGAGAATGTGAAAAAACCTTAGCCTGAAAGGGCCAAGGTCTCATATTGCATCCTGGGCCATCTCCAGTCATCCTGATGGATATCAGGTCACTGGGCCCAGATGGCTCAGGAAAAGAAAGTGACGTTGGTGACCTTGAACAGTCTTCCCTCACTCAAATCAAAGTCAACTGAAAGTCACGTCATCATCTTGATGCCATGGTCCTCTTTGAGAATGAAGGACAAACACACATACAACACACACACACACACACACACACACACACACACACACACACACACACACACACATATATATATATAAGTCTATCCAAAGAGCTGGAGAGGAAGTGTCAAATAATTGATAGAGGAGCAGATCTGGATACCCGAAAGACCTGGGTTCAAGTACTGCCTATGCCACTTGCTGGCTGTATCACTCTGGGCAAGGCTCTTAGCCTCTCAGTGATTCAGGCAACTTTCTAAGACTTTAAATTGCAGAGAAGGTGTTTTTAAGAAATTTCTTGTTTAGACTTTCCTAGAAAGAAGGAAGGAAAATGAAGGAAGAAAAAGAAAAGGAAGAAAAAGGAAGGCAAAGTAGGGGAATGGAGAGCAGGAAGACCTTGAAAACAAGGTGGTACTTGAGCTAGAAACTACATATTGGGAGAGTTGGAGATGAGGAGGGAGGACATAGGGGACAGCCAATGCAAAGGGTATAGAGATGGGAGAGAGTTTGTAATGAAGAACAGAAAATTGACTAGACTGTAGTGTGCCTAATATACAAAAAGGCTGGAAAAGTGGGTTGCAACTAGATTGTGAAAGAAAGCAGGAATTTATATTTAAACCTAGGGACAATAGGGAGCTATAGGTGGTACAATGGACAAAGTTCTGGGCCTTGAGTCAGGAAAACCAGATCAAGCCTCCGACACTAGCTATGTGATTCTGGGTCAGTCGTTTTACCTCATCTGCTTCCATTACCTCAACTATAGAATGCGGATCATAATAGTAGCTACTTGTCAGCTACTTCTGAGGATTAAAAGAAATATTTGGAAACTACTTAGGACAGTACCTGGCACATAACAGGCATTTAATAAATGTATATTTCTTTCCTTCCTTCCTTCCTTCCTTCCTTCCTTCCTTCCTTCCTTCCTTCCTTCCTTCCTTCCTTCCTTCCTTTCTTCCTTCCTTCCTTCTTTCCTTCCTTCCTTCCTTTCTTCTCTTCTGTCTATTTATCCTTCTCCCCAGTACTTAGTATAGTTCACTCAGTTCAGTCAGCACAGACCAGCTCTACCCAATTGCTCAATTTTTAGTTTGAGCTTTTGCACCTTAGAAATAGGCAAAGACTACAATCAGAACTTGATTTATTATTTTATTGACTGACTTGATTTAAGAAACTAATAGAAAAAATGTAAATAATAATACAGATTAAACTTAAAATGGTGCCCTATATACACTCCCAGCCAATTGTTAAACATTTCTGTAATTGATTCTTTTTTTTAAAATTTATTTATTTGTAGATTTCGACATTCATTTCCACAAAATTTTGAGTTCCAATTTTTCTTCCCATCTCTTCCCTCCCCCTCCCCCATAACACCTTGCATTCTGATTACCCCTTCCCCCAACGTACCCTCTCTTCTATCATACCCCACCTTTCCTTATTCCCATCTTCTCTTTTGTCCTGTAGGGCAAGATAACTTTCTATACCCCATTATCTGTATTTCTATTTCCTAGTTGCAAGAACAATATTCAACAGAGTTGTTCCTAAAACTTTGAGTTCCAACTTCTCCCCATCCCTCCCTCCCCACCCAATCCCTTTGGGAAGACAGGCAATTCAATATAGGCCATATCTGTGTAGTTTTGCAAATGACTTCCATAATAGTCATGTTGTGTAAGACTAACTATAATTCCCTCCATCCTATCCTGCCCCCCATTGCTTCTATTCTCTCTTTGGATCCTGTCCCTCCCCAAGACTGTTGACTTCAAATTGCTCCCTCCTCCCACTGCCCTCCCTTCCATCATCCTCCCCTACCCTGCTTATCCCCTTCTCCTCCACTTTCCTGTATTGTAAGATAGGTTTTCATACCAAAATGAGTGTGCATTTTATTCCTTCCTTTAGTCAGATGTGATGAGAATAAGCTTCATTTTTTTGTCTTACCTCCCCTCTTTTTCCCTCCACTGAAAAGTCTTTTATTTGCCTCTTCTATGAGAGATAACCTGCCCCATTCCATTTCTCCCTTTCTCCTCCCAATATATTTCTCTCACTGCTTAATTTCATTTTTTTAAGATATGATCCCATCCTATTCAATTCACCCTGTGCTGTGTGTGTGTGTGTGTGTGTGTGTGTGTGTGTGTGTGTGTGTGTGTAATCCCACCAAATACTTAGATACTGAAAAAAGTTTCAAGAGTTATAAATATTGTCTTTCCATGTAGGAATGTAAACAGTTCAACTTTAAGAAGTCCCTTATGATTTCTCTTTGCTGTTTACCCTTTCATGCTTCTCTTGATTCTTGTGTTTGAAGGTCAAATTTTCTTTTCAGCTCTGGTCTTTTCATCAAGAATGCTTGAAAGTCCTCAATTTCATTGAAAGACCATTTTTACCCCTGAAGTATTACACTCAGTTTTGCTGGGTAGGTGATTCTTGGTTTTAGTCCTACTTCTTTTTACTTCGGGAATATCATATTCCACGCCTTTCAATCCCTTAATGTAGAAGCTGCTAGATCTTGTGTTATTCTGATTGTATTTCCACAATACTTGAATTGTTTCTTTCTAGCTGTTTGCATTATTTTCTCCTTGACCTGGGAACTCTGGAATTTGGCCACAATGTTCCTAGGAGTTTCTCTTTTTGGATCTCTTTCAGGCGGTGATCAGTGGATTCTTTCAACATTTATTTTGCCCTCTGGTTCTAGAATAACAAGGCAGTTTTCCTTGATACTTTCATGAAAGATAATGTGAAGGCTTCTTTTTTGATCATGGCTTTCAAGTAGTCCCATGATTTATAAATTGTCTCTCCTGGATCTATTTTCCAAGTGAGTTGTTTTTTCCAATGAGGTATTTCACATTATCTTCCATTTTTTCATTCTTTTGGTTTGGTTTTGTAATTTCTTGGTTTCTCATAAAGTCATTAGTCTCCATCTGTTCCATTCTAATTTTTAAAGAATTATTTTCTTCAGTGAGCTTTCGAACCTCCTTTTCCATTTGGCTAATTCTGCTTTTTAAAGCAGTCTTCTCCTCATTGGTTTTTTGAATCTCTTTTTGCCAATTCAGTTAGCCTATTTTTAAAGGTGTTATTTTCTTCAGCATTTTTTTGGGTCTCCTTTAGCATAGTGTTGACATGCTTTTCATGCTTTTCTTGCATCTCTCTCATTTCTCATCCCAGTTTTTCCTCCACCTCTCTAACTTGATTTTCAAAATCCTTTTTGAGCTCTTCCATGGCCTGAGCCCACTGAATATTTATTTTGGATGTTTGGGATACAGAAGCTTTGACTTTTATGTCTTTCCCTGATGGTAAGCATTGTTCTTCCTTATCCAAAAGGATGGGAGGAGATATCTGTTCACCAAGAAAGTAACCTTCTATGGCCTTATTTTTTCCCCTTTTTTGGGCATTTTCTCAACCAGTTACTTGACTTTTGGGTCCTTTGTCAAGAGTAGGATGTACTCTGGGGATCTGTAAGATATCAGTTCCTCCCAGCTGGCACAATCAAGCATGTACTGTTCTGGGCCCAGGGAAGGAATTTTGTGCTCAGAATCTTAGCAGAGTTTCCTCTCCACAGACACCTGACCTCCAGTTCCACCAAGCTAGCACTGGGGGGGGGGGGGGGGGGGGTGGGATTCAGTCAAGCTATGGGGGCAGGGCCACCATTCAGTGTGACCAGTTCCCTCGGTGCCCCCAGGGGTTTTTATTATCCAGCAATGGTCTCGGGCTATTGTAGAGGCTGCCTGAGAACTCCTGCCACCTGCCTGATGTGGCCTCTGAGGGCTGCTGACTAAAGCTGAAGCTATGGGAAGGCCCTTCTCCCTTCCTGGCCAGCTGAAAAAACCCCTGTCACTGACCTTTGGCGCCTATGAGTTGAGGGATCTGCAGACTCTCTGCTGCTGTGACTAGAGATTCCGCCCCCGAGAGCTGTTCACAAGCCATGTGCACGTGGCCAAGGCTGGGCTGGGCTCTGTGCTCTGCTCCGCATCTGGTGCAACTGACATTTCCTGTGGGCCTTTCACTTCACCTTGGGTTAGAAATCCCCTCCATTCTGTTGTTCTCCACTTCTGCTGCTCCAAAATTTGTTGAGAGTCCCTTTCCACAAGTATTTTATGGGCTGTGTGGGGAGACCCTGTGTATGTGTGTCTTTCTACTCTGCCATCTTGACTTTGCCTCTTACTTGTATTTCTTATTTTCCAGTTATATGCAATAATAATTCTCAACATTCATTTCTAGTACTTTGAATTCCAACATCTCTACTTCCCTCACTACTCATCCCCATTGAGAAGGCAAGCAATTCAATACAGGCTACATATGTGTCATTTTGCAAAAGATTTCCATAATAGTCATTTTATGTAAGAATAACTATATTGCCCTCCATCCTACCTTGTCCACCTCTTTTTTTCTATCCTCTCATTTGACCTTGTGCTTTCCCAAAAGTGTTTACTTCTAGTTACTCCCTTATCCCATTTGCCCTCCATCCTATCAACCCCCTCATCCCACTTGACTCTTCACCCCTACTTTCCTGTAGTGTAAGATAGATTTTCATACCAAATTGAGTGAGCATGTTATTCCCTCCTTAAGCCATATGTGAAGAGAGTAAGCTTCACTTTTCCCCTCTTACTTCCTCCCTTTTCTCCTCCATTGAACAAGTTTTTTCTTATCTCTTTTGTGAGTGATAACCTGCCCCATTCCATTTCTCCATTTCTCCTCCCAATATTTTCCCCTCTAACCCCTTAATTTAATTTAATTGTTTTATGGATATCATCCCTTCTGATTCAGCTTAGCCTGCACTCTCTGTCTATGTGTATATGTGTGTGTGTGTGTGTGTGTGTGTGTGTGTGTGTGTGTATAATTCTTCCTCCTACCCAAATACTAGAAAAGTCTCAAGAGTTAAAAATACTATCTTTCCATGTAGGATTGTAAACAGTTTAGCTTTGGAAAGTCCTTTATGATTTCTCTTTCCTGTTTACCTTTTCATGCTGCTTTTGATTCTTATGTTTGAAAGTCAAATTTTCTCTTCAGTACTGGTCTTTTCATCATGAATGCTTGAAAGTCCTCTATATCATTGAATGACCATTTATTCCCTTGAATTATTATACTCAGTTTTGCTGGGTAGGTGAGTCTTAGTTTTAATCCCAGTTCCTCTGACTTCTGAAATATCCTATTCCAAGCCCTTTGATCCCTTAATGTAGAAGCTGCCAGATCCTGTATTATCCTGATTGTATTTCCACAATAATCGAATTGTTTCTTTCTAACTGCTTGCAATATTTTCTCCTTGACCTGGGAACTCTGAAATTTGGCCTGAAATTGGAATATTCCCAGGAGTTTCTCTTTTTGGGTTTCTCTCAGGAGGTGATCAATGGATTCTTTCAATATTTATTTTGCCCTCTGGTTATAGAACATCAGGGCAGTTTTCCTTGATACTTTCATGAAAGATTATGTGAAGGCTTCTTTTTTGATCATGGCTTTCAGATAGTCCCATAATTTTTAAATTGTCTCTCCTGGATCTATTTTTTTTTTGTTTGTTTTTCCAATGAGATGTTTCACATTATCTTCTATTTTTTCGGTCTTTTGATTTTGTTTTTTAACCTCTTGGTTTATATCATTGTCATTAGCTTCCCTGAACTCCACTCTCTTTTTTAAAGAGCTATTTTGTTCAGTGACCTTTTGCACCTTCTTTTCCATTTGGCTAATTCTGCTTTTTAAAGCCTCCTTCTCCTCATTGGCTTTTTGGACCTCTTTTTCCAATTGAGTTAGCCTATTTTTAAAAGGTGTTATTTTCCTTAGCATTTTTTTTGGTTCTCCTTTAGCATGCTGCTGACTAGCTTTTCAAGGTCTTCTATGGCCTGAACCCATTTCATATTCATTTGCAGGTACTAGTACTTCCTCTGACAGTATGCCTTGTTCTTCCTCCTCTGAAAGGATAGATGGAGACATCTGTTCATCAAGACAGTAACCTTCTATGGTCTTATTTTTTTCCCTTTTTTGGGCATTTTCCCAGCCAGTTACTTGCCTTCTGAATCCTACGTCAAGAGGATAGTCCTAGTGCTCCTCCTTAACCCAGTACCATGCTCAAGGCTGAGATTCAGATCAGCTGCTCAATTCCCCCAGAGGCTTTAAGCTGAACTGCCTGGACAATGGACCCAGGCTGCTTCTGCAGCCAATGTAGGTGCCCACTGCCAGCTGCTGCTGTTGCTGCTGCTGCTGCTGCCACTGCCACCTCAGCCACCACCTGGGGCCAGTGTTGGGACAACTCTGTTCCCCTCTCACCCAGATGGGAAAGCTCTCCCCCACTGACCTTTGGAGCTTTCTTTGTTGGTTGTCGGTTGAGGGATCTGGGACCCTCCCTGCTGGGAATTCTGCCCTGGAGGTCTGTTTAGGTCCTGTCCCTCCCAGTGTCATGTGGAAAGGACTGGGCTCCACTACACTCAGCATCCTGTGAGATAGACCTTTCCTGTTGGCCTTCTAGGTTACCTTGGGCTGGAAACTTCATTCACTCTGTTGTTCTGTGGCTTCCTTCTGCTCTAGAATTTGTTGAGAGTCACTTTTTACAGGTATTTTGTGGGCTGTGGGGGAAGCACTAGGGTATATGGGTCTTTCTAGTCTGCCATCTTGTCTCTGTCCCCCTGTGTAACTGATTCTTTTTTTTTTTTGTATTATTTTATTCAAAGTTCTCAGAGGCTCTTTATTTTTTCTTCTCAATATCTTGCTCTCCAGCCTCCTTGGCTCACTTTGCCCAGATTCCAAAGACACGGGCATTGGCATGGGCCATTCGAAGAGTAGTGAATGCCTTGAAATTCTTCTTGTCTTCAGGAATGACATGACCTTTCTCTTTCTTGTTGACATTTCTGATGGGCATAACTGGGCCTGTAAGCTGGGTTGCCAACTTGAGCTCTTCAGCAGAGCTATCTCCCTTCTTGGGTGCAGATGGTTTCCTTGAGAAGAGTATCAGTTTGAAACAATATTCTTTCAGCTGCTGCACATTTACCTGGAGAGACTCTGTAGACTTATTTTGGTGACAAGGGTCCATGGAGATACCAATGGTCTGTGCCACTTTTTTATGTATACCAGCCACCTGAAACTCTTCCAAGCTGAATCCTCCACCAGCATGTACTTTGGTGTGGTATGGCACAGTAGGGCACCTCACGATGGGCCAAATAGGACCAGATGCAGGGCGAGGAGCAATTCAATGGGCTTTTGCTTGATGAGACTTTTGCCTTCTGACCTTCCTGGCTAGCTGGTTAAACCATGTAGCAACTCATCTTTGCCAGTCTTCGTGGAAATGGGGCTTCAGAACCATGCCATTTTGGCTGGGTGCCATGGCTGCTTAGAGCCCTCCTCATGGGCACCTGAGACCATTGGAAAGGTGTAATTGATTCTTAATAAATATTTTATGAATGTTGTTGCACTCATTAGCAATCACCTACCCTTGCTATTGTGTATACACAGACAAAAAGGCTTCTATAGTTTCTTTAGTGTGTGGTCTCTAGAATCAGAGGAGGTAATAGAGAACTCACTGAATCAGTCTTGGCAGCAATGATTTGTAAGTACTTTATTTCTATGATAGTTATTTTAAAAGTAATCTTGCAGCATTGTGCCAGAGAGAGCTCAAATTGGAATGAGGGCCAATTATTAAATTTTCCGTTGGAAATTGGCAAACACTATGAGTCAGGGCTTAATTTATTGTTTTGCTGACTTTCTGTACTTAAAGTGATGGATAAAATGGTCATAATGTAAATTAAACTTAAAAGTGCATTGTGCATACTTTTTGGGGGAGACTCAGTTGTTAACCATTTGTCAGCACACCTCTTTTTATTTTAAATAAAATGATTTTATTGCACTCAGTACTGTCCTGAGTAGACACTACTCTTTAGTAGCTATAGTTGCTAAGGGAAGAAATTATTAAATGTATTTTAAAAAAAAATATGCAAGACAACTTTTCTATACTATCTAACAGGTTCAAACAAATATCTAGAAAAATATAGTGTTCTTTATTTTCAGGGTTTTCATTCATTGTTTTTGTTGCATTTACTGATCTTTCTCCTTCAGGTAGTATAATTAAGCTTCATCAGAATGGTATATAGACTTAGCTGGCCAAAAATATGCTCTCCTTTGGCTGCCATAAGTTGGCAATGAACTTCTCTAGGGGATACTTTTGTTTTATTTTTGTATTTAAATAGCAAATTGGTGCACACTTTGATTGGGATCATGTTTCTAGGAAAGTAGACATTTTTAACTAATAGCACTCCAAGTCCTGGGCATTCATAGAGGATTCACCTGACATTGTTTTTGCATATGTAATATTGTATTATTAATAAAACGTGCAATGAATAACACATATATCCATTGATGTCCTGTTACAATTCTTCATTATGGAGTGGAGGATCCCCTGGACTACTGAAGGCTAGAAGGACAGTGCAAAAGGCCTGGAACACTGGAAAGCCTTTTACTATGGGCTCAGTTATTTCCATGTGCCTTTCATCTGAACATCATCGTGGTTATGGTCAGTAAAAAGCCAGAGCCAGAGGCATAAGAGGGAACACAGTGCAATGCAGTAAAAAGAACTGATCTGGATTTAGAGGACCTGGGTTCAAATTCTACCTTTGCTACCCTCTCTCTTTTTCCCTCCTCTGACATACATGCATATGTGTGTGTGTTTGTGTGTGTAAAACGTTTATTTATTTATTTTTTTAATTTAATTGATTTATTTGTTTTCAGTTTTCTTTAAAATGATCTTTAAAATGAAAAGGTTGGATTAAGTGACTTCTAAGATTCCTACTTAGCTCCATATCTGTAATTTGTAATTCTACAAACTCAGTTTACTTTTGTGGGACCAGATTACCTCTAAGTTTCTGTCTAGCATTGAATCTAAGTTTTATTTTGCTTTGTTTGTTTTTTGGACAAAGCTACTTCTGGAAATGATACAAGATGCGGAAGGGATGGAATCTGTGTGTGAAGAAAGTTCCTGCTGCAATGAAATCAGAGATCCTTGAAGTATTGTTGAAGTAAGATTCATGTAACAATAATTAACCTTTAAGCTTCTTTTTTAAATTAAAAAAAAATCCAACCTTTTTGTTTATATGTATAAGGATTATCA
Organism: Notamacropus eugenii; assembly: GCF_028372415.1. Lineage (NCBI taxonomy): Eukaryota > Metazoa > Chordata > Mammalia > Diprotodontia > Macropodidae > Notamacropus > Notamacropus eugenii. Next base: position 296,655,416 of record NC_092875.1, on the reverse strand, counting down.
CTTCCTTTTAGGAAACTGGAGCATGTTGCTGACTTAAATTTGGCCCATCATTTACAATAAGCCCTGAATCTCTTTCCCCATATGTCAATGCATGCTACCCACACATTTCCTATTTAGAGTTATACAGTTTGCTTTTCCTTCCAAAGTTACTTCCTCTACACTTTTCTTTTCAAACTTTGTTCAGTATATTCTCAAATATTTCTTCAATTCAGTTTGGTTATATGACATTATAAGCCCATTTTCCTTTCCTTACTTAGAAATAACTTTTTGATAGGGATCATAGTTCTTACCATAACGGAAATTTCATTTTTTAAAAATTACATGTATAGTATGTGTGGAATCGATGTAAGATTGCATGCCATCTCAGGAAGGGAAGGGAGAAGGAGGGGGAGAAAATTTAAGACTTATGGAAGTAATTGTTGAAAACTGAAAACAAATAAATCAATTAAATTAAAAAATAAATAAAATTACATATATACAGTGTAACATCTTATACTGTAGAGTTATATTTATTTAGATTTGCATATGATTATAATCTTCTTATTATGCTTTTAAAACATGTCTGAAGCCAACATGGTTCCTTGCCCATAGTGTATGCTCAAACGCATCTTGATGGACTAATTTCAGGGAAATATATATCACTTTAAAATGTTAACCTATAAATTTCAAAAATTTAAATTCTTAGTAAATCACAGTTACCAATATGGAGAAAAATATTTTACATGATATAAAGCAAGGATTATGTGTACTCATTCACATGATATAAACATGTCCTACAAAATGCCACTCTACAAACTCTATCTTTGAAGGAGAGTTTGAAATAGATTTCTTTGTATGAGCGTATAATTTCAGTTAGCCTTTAAAAAAAAATCAGCAATCAGGATAATCATTCGCAATATTCAATTACAAATTTTACCTTTCTTGGCCTCAGTTTCCCCACATGTAAAATTAAGGGTTGTTTTATGTTTCATTCTAGTCAGAAAATACTGATTCCATATTAGATCTGAAAATACTTTCCAACAGATTTTAATGGAATGAGGATAAGAGAGAGAAGTATTTCCCCTAGTAACCACCAGATGGCCATATGTATCCTTTTTCATTTTAGAACTATCTACTAAAGGGACACATTTTAATTCCTTCAACAGTATTCATGAGGTTCTGAAAGATTTTATGTAGCCACACCTTTGGAAACTGCTCCAAGGTAATGAATTTTAAGGTAAGGCCAATTTGGTATGAAAAAGTGCAATAGTTATACACCCTCAACATACCCTGTGTTTTGTATGATATTTTATGGAATCACTTTGGAGAAAATCAGGACCAGATTCCTTCATTTTGCGCTGAGGAAATGAAGGTTCATCAAAAACTGTTTCTTATTTAGGCTGCATTTCTATGGGTGAAGTGAAATGTTAAGAAGAGATTGAGATAATTGTGATGGAATTGGGCTAAAGAGATAGAAGGAGGCCTGGAGGAAGAAGGGAATAGTCTGTTGTTAAAGAAAAAGGAGAAATCCTTGTTTTGAATTATCATGACAAGTGTACCTGCATTAATCAGATCCTTTAAAAATTGTTTTATTTTTCATTTTATCCACTTGACTTTTTTTTTTCTATTGATAAAGCTATAGTGAAAAGAAGCAAAAATAAAAGCAAGACTGGGAAAATTTTCATTATTAAACATTTTGGCAGGTACTACAACAGAATATAATTTTCTATGAAGAAAAATCTATGATGTTATTATCAAGTGATTTATTGTTAAATGAGAAGTGTAGTAAAATAAGAGCACTGAAACTCTGTCTGGAATATGTATCATAAAAAGAGTCATTCCCCCATATGCCCATGTATTTTGTTTCAAAATTAAGGGCATTGTTAACTGAATCTAGTGCTTGTTGCAATGACATATACTGAATAATGTAATCAGTTTATATAACTTACCTGTCAAAATCAAAATTGATTTTAATTGGAACTATTATTTTCAAAGAAGAATGCATTTGATTAGATGATTTTTCTGATTTTATTTTTAATTTAATGAGTGTGTATTCAGTGAGGTTTTTTTCCCATTGAGATGGTTTTGAATGGACTTTCAAATCATTAGTAAATTAGAACAATATAAGTTTTATCCAGTGATCCTTGATTCAACATCTTTTATGTGAAATATCAACTAGATAAGGGTCTTTGTAAGACCTTGGACTTTCATAAGTAAGGAGTAAATGCTTCTATTTCTAGAGTATAAAACGGCTACCTGGTAATAATACCTAATATCTTCTTAGGGAGCTATGAGATCTTGGTTAAGTCAGACAAATGTAGGCAACACCTTCAAGTGTGATGTGGTAACAATGTCCTTGTATGAAGTCTACACTTAACGATAAACAGTTTTTTTGTTCCTAGATTGTCATTCAGACTGTCAAAAGTTTCCAAGTTGATTCCCCAATTGATAAATGGGCAAAGGATATGAACAGGCAGTTTTCAGAGGAAGAAACTGAAGATATCTATAGTCATATAAAAAATGCTCTAAATCACTATTGATTAGAGAGATACAAATCAAAACAACTCTGAGGTACCACATTATACCTGTCAGATTGGCTAACATGACAAAACAGGAAGATGATGAACGTTGGAGAAGATGTGGGAGGTGGAACTATGAGCTCATCCAACCATTCTGGGGAGCAATTTGGAACTATGCCCAAAGGGCTACAAAAATGTGCATATCTTTTGACCCAGCAATATTGCTTCTAGGATTCTATCCCTAAGAGATCATAAAAATGAGAAAGGGTTCCACATGTACAAAAATATTTATAGCAGCTCTTTTATGGTGTTCAAAAACAGGAAATCAAGAGGATGTCCGTCAATTGGGGAATGGCTGAATAAATTGTGGTATATGAATGTAATGGAATACTATTGTACTACAAGAAATGATGAACAGGAGGACTTCAGAGAGGCCTGGAAAGACTTCTATGATCTGATGCTGAGTGAAAGGAGCAGAACCAGGAGAACTTTGCACACAGCAACAACCACAGTGTACAAGAAATTTTTCTGGTAGACTTAGAACTTCATTGCAATGGAAGGACTTAAAAAATTCCCAATGGTCTCTTAAGGCAAAATTCCTTTCCTTCTCACCTTGAACTTCTCTTGTATGCTTATTATAGTCTTCACTATGCTTATTGTATAATATATTATTTTTCTGCTTGTCATTCATTTCAACAAATGTGCAATGTTCCTTCTGGATTAGAAACTCCATGAAGGAAGAAATATATCTTATTTAGAGTTTATTTTTCCTAGCACCCAATATGGTGGTTTACAGATATGATATAATAAATTGTTGGTAAATAAATCAATTAAAATGTACCTTATCAGTTTTATACAGTGTAATTTTCAACACCTCTTTGAGTAATATTGAGGAGAACCATAATAATATCTTTATTATCACTCAGCTATCAGGGAAAATTTTGGATATCCAGCCATGCTTCATTGTGTTCCTAATGTAGAGCTAATGTTTTACTTTATTGTTACATTTTTCTGTAGAGAGATTAAGCTATTTTTGTTTTTAAGGATAGTTGTGTTTTAATTACTTCTTTAATTCTGTTGTATTAATATTTTAACTATTTGCTATATTCCGGATTCCCTAAACCTGAAGATACAAAATTATCTTGTGAAACACACACACACACACACACACACACACACACACACACACATGTTTCCAGGTTATTCTTTTTCCCTGAGAAGAATGATGGTTTTCTAGATCCTAAAATCTAGAGAGTTGTGTGAGAGAAAGAAGTTCTATATCTAAGTTCTGAATTTAATGAACATAAAAGGAGATTTCCATGTACAAAGTAGAACAGAAAAAGAGGATCACATGTGAATATGTGAAATTGTGAATCTCTATTACGTAGTCTGTTGTAATACTCAAACACATATCTAACATATTACTTTCAAATCTATATTGTCTATGTTTCCCTTTGAACTCCTTTTCTGAGTATTTAAAATACTTCAATGACTTTCTGTCTCTTCTTCTCCCCACCCCATTACACTATTGAATTATTGCTAGCTCCCTTTCTAACTGCCTCTCTGAACAAAAACCACAGTCTTTGGGCCAAATAAGCATAGTCAAGAAAAAGAAATCCCTACATTTGCCAGGTCCAAATGAGTAAGTGTCTGTGTGTGTGTATGTGTGTGTGTGTGTGTGTGTGTGTGTGTATGTGAATCTGTATCTTGAGTCTGTCAACCATCTGTCAGGAGTTGAATAGTGTGCATCATCCTTGTTCCTCTGGAGTTCAGAGAGTAGCCCATCTTCACTAGTCACAGTCTCACAGGTGAGATTACAAATGCTAGGAAGTAGAGATAACCTCTCATGTTATTTTAAGTACTCTGTGTAGAACTATCAGAAAAGAGTGGTAGAAAGAAATAATTCCCCAGAGCACACAATGAAAGATATATCTATCTAGGGTCAGCATGGTACAGGGGAAAGAGAGATGGACTTAGGAGTCAGAGAATTTGGGTTCAAATCTACTATCTGCCATTAACTAGACCACACATGCTTGCACCTATATTCCCTTAGGCAAGTAATTTAACCTCTCTAGGCCTCCATTTGAATGGATTAGATGGTGTATAATGTCTTTCCAGCTCTAAATGTATTTTCCTAAAGCTGACAGAGATTGCCTCAGTAGATAGTGGTTCTCTATCACTGGAGATTTTTAAGCAGAGCCTGAATGACTATATAGGAAGTATTGTAATGAGGATTCTGGTTCAGGTAAGGGATAGACTAACTGGCTTTTGAGGTATCTTAAAACCTTGATATTTGGTGACACTCTCTGGCCTGGATTTGAATCTCGTCTTTGACACATACTACTTGGGTAACATTGAGCAAGTCACTTTATAAAATGAAAAGGTAGATTAGATGACTTTTATGGTTTCTTTCTAACCTAAAATCTATGATCCTCTTTAATAAAGGAGACTTCAACAAATAGAAAAAAAGTGGATTTAAAATTGTCATTGTTTCACTATTAAGAGAAGAAATTAGAGTAGCATGATTTAAAATCACACACACACACACACACACACACACACACACACACACACACACACACACAGAGGATCAAGTCAAAACAAAGCAACCTCTCCCCCAATATGGTCTAACCTCCTCCGGGGTGTTTTAGCAAGTCCTTAAGACATTAATAAAGCACACTCAGTCTTCTAGTTTAGGGTTTATTTTTTCTTGGTGTTACTGAACTCAAGGAAATCCCCAGGGATAGAAACTGGTTGTGTTCCTCTTGCTGCTTCTTTTATAATCAGGACATGAAGCCTCATAAAGTGCCATGACTTTGACCTCATACTGGCCAGCAGCTTGGTGGCTCCAATTAAACAGTGAATGTTCCTGAAGTCTTGCAGAATAAAGCTCTTTTATAACAAATAACCTTTTGATGGAGAAACCACACTATTTGTTCACCAAAAAGTAATTTTAAGGCTTATTTTGAGCTGATGCCAGGGTACATAGAAGCAGAATCATCTTGCCCTTCTTTTCTCTTTACCAGTGAATCAAAGGAAATATATTTCAATCAGCTTTTACAAATATTCACCTATAAGTTTAGTGTGGACTTTAGGGACAAACACCCTTTCAGTGACATTTCAAAAACAGAAATGAAAATTTTGGATGGAGGTTTATGTGATGACTATATTTTAACAATTTGTATGGAAGAAACTTTGCCACAAGAGGAGCCAAATTTAATATTAGAGAGTTCCAAAGGCTTGTCAACAGTTCATTTAAGGAAACATTAAGGCAACATCTCACTTTTGAAATGTAATTTTGACCTGTTTTATAAAAGTTGGAAAGTCACAGTAATTATAGTTCATGGTCAAAGAGAAACTACTGGGAATGTGAGCTTATCACCATAGTTTAAAATATGGATGGTACTGCATAAAATATGTTACAAAGGGTCCTTTAGTTCCCTATTCACTTCAACAGACATCCATAAAGCACCTACTGTGTACAAGGTACTGTGTTGGGTATGTGTGTTTGAGGAGATTTCAATCTAACAAAATAAAAGCAGCTACATTTATGTAGCACTTTACGATTTTACCTTGTGCTTTCTTACAGCCCCATGAGGTAGGTTGTACAAGTAATTATCATTCCCGTTCTGCACATGAGGAAACTGAGACTTTGACAGGACAAGTGACTTGTTCATGTTCATATGGGCAATGGAGTTGTTTTTTAGCTCTGGATCTCTGGATTTGAAGCCCATTTCTTTTACCATTAAGCAAACTGCCTTCCCAGTGTAGGGTTGAAGAGCCTCAAGGAAGGGAATAAAAAATGTCTGCACATAATTCTAGGCAAAACATGAGAAATGAAAAGGAAGGGTCCAAAGTGAATTTTGAAGAGCTAATTATAAGATAAATTTTATCATAAATCAAAGGGAGCCAGAAGGTGAGTTGAGAACTAATACTGAACTTGGGGACAGAAGATAAAAGTTCAGGTTCTATCTATAGATTTTACTGTCGGACTTTGGTTAAAAAGCTTCTCTTAGACTGGATTTCCTTATCTACCAAATGGGTAAAAGCATATTTATACTAATGAACCTCAACAGGAAGAAATTTGTAAACTCTAGAGTATACTATATAATCATGGGCTACCCTAAAGTCCTCTTCACAGAATTATAGAATCACATTTTGAGAGCTGGAAGGGATTTTATTGGCCACTAATCCAACCCATACAGAAAAGGAATCCTCACTATAACACTGTAGCATGCCTTTCACACATTCCAAGGCTTTGTTTGTCCTGGGATCTCTTCTCTTTTACCTCTATACCAACTTGCTTGCAGATCCCTTCAACTTCCATGAACTTCATCATCATCTCTAGAAAAATGGTTTCCATTTTTATATATCCAGTCTTAATCTCTGTCCTGAGCTCCATTTACCACCTTACCAACTGTTCTTTGAATAATTCAAATTGGATATCTCAAAACCATGTCAAAATCAGCATGTCCAAAACAGAGCCTATTTTCTTTCTCCCAAAACCTCTCCTCTTCCCAACTTTCCTATTACCATCAAGGGTACCACCATCTTCCCAGTCATTCATATGTTCGTACATATATACACACGTACACATATGTGTATATATGCACATACATGTATATACATACGTACCACATATGTACACATATGCACACATACATATATGTATATACATACGCGGGTGTGTGTGTATTCCCTTCACCATTCCCATAACCACTATCTATATACTTCAGTATTTCATTCCTGGGCTATTGCAATAGTCTTGCAATTGATCTCTCTGTCTCATTCAACTCCAATTTATCCTTTTCTCTCCTGCCAAAATTATTCTCCTAAAGTGTAGGTCTGACTACATCACCCACCTACCTGATAACTTGCAGTAGCTTCCTATTGTCTTCACCATATCCATTTTAGGACTCCTAACTTAGCCAGGTGAGAACACATCTGTCAATCAATTAAAATAACTTAGATTAATGTTTAAAGACCTTTGAATTTGAAAGCTGTTACACAATAATGATGTTAAAGAAGGCTGAGAAAACTTGACCACATTCCACAGATTGTTTTTACATAAATATGCCAGTTGAGAAAGCATTGAATTGTAGAAATTGGAGTAAATATCACTTTCTAATACACTGCTGAGGAGGAACCACTAGGGGAGAGAACATGGTGAGAGTCTTTGGTGTTGGATAGATTTCCTTTGACCAGAAAAAGACTTTTCCAGTTTGAAAAGTCTAAGGGAAATTGAATTTCCCATCTTCCTCTCAGTGTACTAACTGCAGTTCCTGGATCAGCTGGCGGCAATGTATGAATTAGTAGACAAAGACAAAGCTGGAAGCAGATGCATCATGATTAAGGGGAACTTCTTTAGTGTTCCATAGATGAAAGTAAAGGATTTCAAAGCAAGGAGATGTGAATTTCCACATATCATTTGCTCTTTCTAAACTTGATTCTATTTTCCTTTGGACTTAGAATATACTTGTAGGAGATTGTGTCATAGACCTTTGGGGAAGGTGGGGTTACTTTGTGTGTGTGTGTGTGTGTGTGTGTGTGTGTGTGTGTGTGTGTGTGTTTGGTACCAAATTGTTCTTATTGCACCCTTACTAAATACTCCTTTCCAAAAGTTACCTAAGGCTGATTGGCTACATTTATTGTCAACTGATAACACTGGAGGGTGGCACACTGATGGGGGATTAAGCCAATGGCAACCCCTCAGAGGTTGCTCTAGGTAGAGCTGTAGCAAATCTCTGAGAACCCTACTCATCAGAGTTCACATGAGCTACACTCTTTCACGTGGTTCTTTTCAGCCTCAGGTCAAATCTCAGTATGTACAAGACACCTTTCTTTGAACATTCCTCCCACCCCCTCATATTGCTAGTCCCTTTTCTCTGAGATTAACTTCCATTTGCACTTTTTCTATCTTGTATGTACATAGTTATCTTCATGTCTCTTCTATTAGGATGTAACTTCCTTGATGGCAAGGACCACATTTTTGTCCTTTTTTGTATTACCAGCACTTAGTACAATGGGTTGATGGCATTGTTTATGGGATGTTCAAGGAAGACGAGGACCTCTGGTATGAGGGTCTACTCATTTTAGGGCTGCTCATCTACCTTTGGTGTCTATTGGGCATTCAACTTTCACCCGTGGCTCCAACAAGCTTTAGTATGTGCAGGAGTCACAATCTGGTAAACTGTCTCAGCAGACAGGGTAAATTAGTTTGAGGGTAATTGATAGACTTCAAACATATTGATAAATTATGGGAACGTCTACCTTAAGCACTTGAAGACTTCACCCAGTGGAATGGGCAGATGAGAACAATTTGTTCCAATGGCCATGAAGGTGGGTTGAAGGAGGTGCTGTGGAGTGCTTGGAGCTTGCTCAGACATCAAAGACACCAGGGTTCTCCACTACATTCCGGGCCATCGTCAATCATCTTGACTTTGTCTTGCCACTGAATTTTCTTGATTCTGGAAGAGAGAATGAAGTTAATGACTGTGCAACTCTGACTCAGTCAAATTCAATTTGTATATGAATCAAGACATTACCCCATGAGGTCCTCAGTTCTCCTCAAAGATGAAAGACAAACAATAGTACTTGGTGTAAAGTAAGTGCATAATAAATGTGTATTGAATAACCAATCAACTGGCTTACTTAGGGGGGCTATTTCAGTAGAGCACAACTTCCAGGAGGTTCTATCATTGATATTCTATCAATAGCTGCTGCTATATACGAATACTATCCTAGCCAGATTTAGAACCTTATCATTAGCTTGTTTGAATGATAATGAATTTTTCATACACAATAATTTTCAAAACCTACTAAATAAGTTGGAAAAAGGTTGTGATCTACATTAGTAGAGGGATTACCTGTACCTATACCAAGAGGTAGATCCTTGAAGTATACATGTCTTGAATTGGCAACTCTGAAAAGTTCCAAAACATGATGAACTAATACGAGTTTAAGAAGCTTCAAGAAAGGAATAGTTCTAAAAGAAAAGGACTTTGAAAAATTAAAATTTTTAAAATGTATATACAATATAAGGGGGAAGAGGAGGAAGAAAAAGGAGGAACTGTGTTTAACCAAATTTGCTCTTATTGGCCACATTCAATAAGTTTTTGAACTTTTTCGCTATGCTCCACAGATACCAAATCTGATGAGTCATTTTGTAATAGGAACTTTTATGCAGTGAGATTTGGCCTCATGCAAGCATTTCAAAAAGATTGTAGTGATGTCCAAAGCCTACTCTTGGGGCCACCTTAGATGAGAGAACCAGCAGTCCTTAGCCTAGGATAGTACATCTACTCTTTAGGTGGTGCCTTCCAATAAATCATAGAAAATTTTTCTTTTTGTTGTACACATTCTTTTTTGGATGGACACATGCCTCAATGACACTCTATTCTCTTTTAATGTAATGTTTTCTTTATGAGATTTTAAATATGTGCAGAAAACTTAAAGAAACCCAGAATTAGCTACTCCCCCAAAAATATGCTAAAATTATTGCTGGATGCTGGAAATAATCAGTGGGACTTATTATACCAGATGTGTCTTTGATAGGCTACCTTACTGCACGATAAGGAAAACAAAAGGATGGTGCCTGATGTTCCCTGGTTTCCATTATCACCTACAGTGATCACATTGTGAGCACTGAAAAGATGAATATGTGAGGGGCATTCATATTTCCAATAACAAAGCATCTGGAGAAATTTCACTATCTGGATGTCTTGCCTTTTTAATAAGGATAACTGTCTATCATTGAAGGGTCTGTTTAGTGATTTTAATAAAAGGCTGATGATTTTTATTTACTAACACATCACATTTACATAAAGCTTCCTAAAAACAACCTCATGAACTGGGTAGTAAATATAAGCCTGGTACTTTTGCTGCTGTACAACTAGATTGAAAGAGAATCAGTAGAATACTAGTAAGCAAAATATCTTGATGCCTCCTAGATCAAACAGCTGCAGCAACAGGCCAAAGATGGTAATACCTTAAGCAGCATACAATACTGTGCACATCACAAGAAAAAGAGAAGGCAGCAGGAAAACCATTAAGCACTATATGAGTAAATAGAATTTTTTTTTCTGATTGTGGTAGTGCATATCTGTGAGCCCAGCTACCAGGGATACTCAGGTTGGTGGATTTCTTGAGCTTTGGTATTCTGAGCTGTAGTGGGTTATGTCTTTTGGGTGTCCCCACTAAATTTGGAATATCTTTAGTAAGCCCTGGGAAGCAGAGGTCCACCAGATTGTCAAAAGGAGGAATGAAGCAGCACAGTTTAGAAACAAAACAGGTCAGAGCTCTAAGATCAATTAGTAGTGGTGTGGAGCCTGTGAATAGCCCTTGTATTTCCAAATTGCTTGAGATGGGGAGATCCATTTATATGTGTGTATGTCTATATATACACATGTGTATGTATATGTCTGCATGTGTATAGGTATATGCACAGATATATGTGTATATACATATATATATTCCTATATATATGTATGTATATACCTGTGTATCTGCAGTGTCTCTTCATGCACATGTATATTTAAACATGCATTTATGCACACATGTATGCAGACACACATGGGCTAGTTAGGTAGCACAGTAAATAGAGTACTGGACCTGGAGTCAGGAGGACCTGAGCTCAAATCTGACCATTGACACTTACTAGATATATGACACTGGACAAGTCACTTAACTCCTATTTGTCTCACTTCTTCATCTGTAAAAAGGGGACAACTGGAGAAGGAAATGGCAAAGCACTCCAGTATCTTTGCCATAAAATGCCAAATAGGGTTACAAAGAGTCTGACCTTACTCAACAATAAAAACAAACCGTATGTTTTAACTACCTGTATCTTTGTTAAGTAAACCTTATGGGCATAATCCATGGGGTCACAGAGTCAGACATGGCTGAGCAACAACACATACACATGCATCTGTGCATATATATGTATTCTTATACACACATATATTTATATACATCTTTATATCAAGATACAGACATAGGTATAGATAAGGACTGTCCAAAACTCTTTATATAGTGCAGTTTTAAGGTTTAGTAGCTTATATTATAGCAGGTATGGATGCCCTGCATACACACACACACACACACACACATATACACACACATATGAATCCATGTGCCTATATAGATATATACCTGTATGTACATGTATAGAAGCCAGATATCAAGAATTTGAGGACTGATCAGGTAGCAAGGAAGTCCAGGTAATAGAAGCAGTGAATGTGAATGCTTCTTTTCATCGTTTAGCAAATGAGAGGAAGGAAATGCCAGGGTCAAGAGAGCATTTATTTTTTAAAGCAGAAAATGAGTATGTTTGTAAGCTGCAGAATAGGAGCCAGAGGAAAAGGAGAAATTGAAAAGGAGAAAGAAGGAAGGTTCATCAGGTCAGGCTCCCAAAGGAGATGGGATGAGATGGGATCAAGGGCATAAGTGAAAGGGTTAGCACTGACATAGAGAAGAATAACCTAATTCTCTGGGTCTGGAACAAAGGTGGGGGAGTGGGGATGACTGGAAGCATAGAGAGATTCCTGAGGCAGGGAGTAGAAGAGAATTCATGACCAGTGGTTACTTCATCTCTTAACAATAACAATAATGCACAAAACTCTGGTTTGCAAGGAATTTTCTTTACAATAGTCCTGGAAGGTAGATAGTATTACTATTCCCAATTCATGGATGAGGAAATTGAGAATCTGAGAGGTTTAGCATAATGATTACACAACTAGAAGGGTAACTGAAGATAGATTCAAACCCAGAGTCTACTCCAGAAAAGCCTGGTGTTCATTTAACTTTATTACGCTATCTCTACTAAGAGAATAAGTGAGCAGTTAAGTTATGACTGTAAGGAGAGAAGACTAGATTTGGAACAGCTTCTGGGAGAGGGTAATAGCAAGACATTAAGAAAAGAATAAAAGTTTTTGCTTTTCAATGACAGGGACCAAGTTGAGCATAAGTTAAATTAATTTGTTGCTGACCAGTTTTTCAGATTCATGACTTCAACCGGTATTCTGTGGTCCAGGCGATAGAACATGGAAGGTGAATGCTTTGAATGATTATAACAAAAGGAGAAATTGTGTGTGTGTACGTGTGTGTCTGTTTGGTGTAGTTTGGCATGGGGAGAAAACCCCATAAATTTCTATGAACCCTAAGGTCATCATGATATGCTGATACAGTGAAGTAAATGATATTCTTAGAATTGACTCAGAATCACCAGAAAAAGCTAAATGATTTTCAGTACAATTTGAATATTCTCTATCTCCAACCTGATATTTTTTATAAGAAACTAAACAATTATGTGAGGCATTTTAGAAATAGTTCTGTCTATAATAGCTAGTGGGTAGAAAAAAGGACTAGATCTGTGACTTCACTTGTATAGGGAACTTCCTTCCCCCTGAGAAAACTCTCTACAAACGCACATTGGTTCCTTCAGGGCAACTTATCTTAGAGAGCTGCACTGAAAGAATTGAGCATTGAGAGGATGTCCCTTAACCAGGGTTTAGTGGTCTTACACAAGACTTGAGCTCAGCTCATCCTCACTCCAGTGTAGGCTTTGTGCACTATGCAATCCTGCCTCCCTCTACAACGGTTATGATAAAGAAAAAGCAAACACATTTTGGCACTGGAATGGTTTTCAGTCATTTTATAATTTTACAGATTAAAAAAAATAAGTTAGCTTAAAAAGGCAGCATTTTGAAGCAGACATCTTGCCTTGAAGTCAGGAAGATGTTGTTCAGTCATTTCTGTCATGTTTGACTCTTCGTGACCTCATTTGGGGATTTCTTGGCAGAAATAGTGGAGTGGTTTGCCATTCACTTCTTTAGCTCATTTTATAGATGAGGAAACTAAGGCAAACAGGATTAACTGACTTACCTAGGGTAATACAGCTAGTTTCTGAAGCCAGATTTGAACTTATTTCCAACTTAGATTGGACTAATCTTTTTTCGTTGAGACTTAAGTGATACTTGAAACTTTTGACATGCCCACGACAACGGTTGCTGCAATATTCATAATAGCTATTGAAGTGTGCTGTTTAAGAGCTATAACTTATATTTCCTTGATGCAATATCCTTTCTTAAAAACCACAGAATCAAGAAACACGGTAAAAGACGGTAATGAAGTGTGCCTGCATGAACGTATGTGTGTATGTGTAACAAAATCCAGTACTCAACTAAGAAAGATGAACTAAATATTGGAAAATAAGTCCAATTTGATTTCATCTGGTCAGACTTCTGCATTAGCCCAGTACCATTAAGAGCACGCATGCATGTGTAAAGTAGTGTCAGAGTAGAGTCACAGTAGTTGCAAACAAAACCATATCAAAGTTATTTTTTGTCCCAAGTACTTTACACACTGTTGTATACAAAGGGTTCTACGTAGTTAATTTTTCATGTGAGATCCTGGATACCTTCTCAGCTTTGTGCTTCTTCTCCCAAGCAAGCAACTGAACATTAGTCATGAAGTGACTGTTTCCAGACCTTTAAGTGACTTTGGAAGCTTGAGAGTTCTATACATCTTGGATTCCTGGCTAAAGTTGACTGAAGGCAGAAGTATTTTCTTCCTAGAAATTATGATTACCAGCAAGAAAATGAGTCTACATTTTTACTCGAATTGACAAGAGACAATCAGAATTTGCTTGAACAGTGCAGAATCAAGGTGAAATGTAAAATGTATAATCAACAGGCCTGCAAACTATTTCATGTATAGATACTTTTAGGTATTCACGTCTTGGCAGAATATTATGGTAGTTAATACTGCTGTTTAAGTTTATTTGTCAAATTTGTGCTTATTAATGTTGTATTTTTAGCATTTCTCTTATGTCTAGGAAGTAAATATCAATCTCAAAACTAATTCATATTATACTTTGAAAATCTACTGCCTTTTTTGGGGGGAGACCTTGGACATGAATGCAAGCCTTAAGCATTTTTTTCCCCAGGGCAATTGGAATGGTGAATCCAATAAGCAAAATAATGAAAAGAAAATGAGCCTAGTTCCCTCCATTAGAGAACAGACCTCTTCAGGACTCAACCTATTGTGAATTGTTTACATAAGTTTAGAGTCAATTCAATGGGGATTTCTCAAGCACTGTGCTGAGGACCCCTTAGTGAATTGGGAAAGGAAGATACCACAGATCCCTGGACCCATCAGTGATTTTCTGTGTTGTATTAGAAAACTATCTTAATAGTCAGGAAATAACTGGTTACCAATAAGAGAATCATTGTTGAATCAACTCTTTGTATGCAAGAAAACCTTTGACTTTTTACATCAAAGATCAAAATCAATACCAAGTCTGAATGAAAAGTTTAAAAAAAGAGATGATATAGCATGCAGTTCATAAAACCCCAATGGGAGGTGTTTAAATGAAACATTAAAGTCAAAAGATGGTAAACAGATAAAAGATCCTACAAGGCACAGATTATCACCATTTCCTAAGAAGTTAAGTACAGATCAAGTACCACAATGAAGAGACCAAAGGAACTTAGAAACTGCCTTAACTTGCAAATATTTGATTTCCTTGCTAAGTGAAAGATAAAGCAGCCAGAGGCAACACCAATTTGAATTATACACTTGTACTAAAAATCAGATAGGAGTTGAAGATTATAAGCAGTCTTGTTGCATGAAATATCAAGGAGGAATAGAATGGAGGGAATGAGTTTACTGAAAGCTTGGCAAGAGACCTGGTTAAGTCACAATATCCTGAGAACATTTTAAGATGAAATTTGAAAGATCAACAATCAAAGATTAAAAACAGAAAAGATCTGTTGAGATAGCAAATGAAGTAATTATACTTTCTTCATCAATGGCAATAGAACTAGCACATTTGGACTCAGCATCACAGTGTTTAACGTACGCAGAAAAATAGATATGAAGAGTATCTGAATTAGAACAAATGTAAATAGAAAGAAGAGTCATGACCTCCCTAGTTTTCAGTGTTCTTCACTCTAAAATGTGGGCAGGGATTGGACTAGATGAAGTTTGTAGTATTTCCAGCTACAGCTATATGAACTCACGGCAATAGTAATATCATGTAAAATATATAATCAAATAAATATTTGCCTGGGAAAAAGAAGAGGACTAGTCATTCAGTGAAAGCAAAGGGAAAATGAAGAACACCTCTCTTCATACTCACACCATATCCAGAGATCTAGAGGAACAGTCTAGGCTATAGGAGAGTCTCACGATGGAAGATTTGTTATGGTAGGATATGATTATGATTTGAATAGGGTAAAAAGATTTGGGTATATTGTAGCTTATAGCATTGAAGGAGTATTCATATTGATGAAATTAGTGAGAATTAACTATTAAACTATATATTTATATACATATATAAATTATGCTACATGAAAGCTAATCATACATACTAACAGGTTGTTATTTATTATTTTGCATATAACAATATCACATATTCCATTGCATTTATAATTGTACAAAATCATACTGTTACTAACATGCTTACATTATAAATATTTTAGTGGGAAGCATTCTCATTGCTAAGGTAATATTTTAGTAAAACTGTCATTACTTTTATATTGTATCAAACACAGTTATCAAGAAAGGGATTGTTCCAATTATCCACACTAGGACAACAAAGCAGATGAAAATATATGTCACTCAGATTATAACATGATCCTGGATGTTCAGCTTGTTCACTTACCACACACACAACACATATATACACATACAAAGGATATATGCATACATGTGTGTGTATGTGTGTATACCAGTAATGAAATGAGTTCAGAATTTTATTGAAAGAAGATAGTGAGCTGTATTACATTTGAGAAATTGACTTCCATTTTACGTGATGGAAAATTGCCTATTGAGAGGAGCCCATGGCTTTAATATCATGATTCTTCCTGTGCTGCTATATGACTCCAAATCATAGGACAGCATAATCTCAGAAGAAACAGAATTATACTTAATCCCCAAAGCCCTGAAAATCATGTAGTGCACACTAGTGAGCTGCGTTATCCTACCAACAGTCGAGTTTAAGGAATCACATAAAAGATAGGATCAAGGGTGTAAGTAATTGGAAAAGATGAGCTGGACATGGAATGAAAGACAACAGATAGACAACTTGAGCAGTATATTAGCATTTCCCAGTTATTAAAAGAACCAGAGAAAAACCTTCTGTGCATTTGGTGAACCGTTTATGGAAGAATTATGGAAAAACAGACGAGAATTGCAAGAGATGACAGCTTATGTTGGCTTATGATCTAGAATGGATGGGTAGATTGATTATCCTGGATGAAATCATAAATTATGAAAAAATTAGATCTTCAAATATAAAAAAATTATGTGCTATTTATTTAGTATTGTGTTGGTTATAATATGCCTTTGAATGACACTTCTGTATATTGATCTCTCAAAGGTAATTGATTTTCATAATGATGTTTTCAAGGCAATATAATGAAATGTCTTCTGAGTCATCAAAAATGTCAAAGGTGAAATATGCCATTGTTAATTGTTAATATATGATAAACCAATTCTTGGAAATTAATATATGGACAACATTTCAAAAATCTAGAATGACCCTGTCACTGATTGTCAGGTAATCATCTATTGTACAACCTATATACAAGGTTGAAAAATTACTTTTTGTTAACCAATTTATGAAAACTACTCGTTAAAGTGAAAATCAAGGCCCAGTTCCATGAAATATTTGCTCCTTATTATAAATTTCACTTTAAGTTATTTCAGAATGAAGGTAACATATTTGCTAAGAAAATTGAGTGAATATTCCATTTTTAAATATAATGTGACATTACCTTCACAAAGTTCTACTCTGGTGACTCAACATGGTGTGGAGATTCTCCCAGAATAGAATACTAATTGCACAACCATTGGTTAGTCAATGTAAGTTTAATCTCTGTTTGCCCTTAACGTTTCTCAACTTTAAAATGGGGATGATAATGCCATCTACTTCCCAGAGCTGTTGTGAGGCTCAAATGAGATATTCTAAAGCACTTAGCATATTGTTTGGGACATAATAGACACAATGGAAATATTATTAATATTGTTGTCATCAATCATCATTACCATCATCATCATATGCCACCAGAGTACAAGCACTGAATGGTTCTACCTTCCCTGAAAGCCAAGTACAGTCCTAGAAATTCAGAGAGTCTGCTTTCCAAGGATTTGACTTGCTAAATACAGAGAACTTCATCATCAGTAGGCTGGACACTTGGTAATGAATGCTTCTGCCACGGTTACTCACGAAATAAAGAAATATACAACGAATCTGCAATCCTATACAATTCTGTACAATCCCCTTTCACTACCACAGAATGGAAAAAAAAAGGAGCCAGAGTATGGTAAGAATCAGGAGGTATTTAGACTTTCTGCAAACTTAAAGTTAGCTGTCACTTCTCTTTAGATAAGAAGCTTGTTCACTGACAACTAGTCTTGCATTTCAACAAATCCTTCCTAAAGGGTTCATGCCATGGAGTGGAGAGTAGGTACACTATCAGAGGAACTAAATCATGTCAATATTGACATTCTTACTCTCATTTACATCAGAACAGACTAGGACATTGAAGTTCAATGGAAAGATTGCTCACAGGTATTTCCTTGGAGTGAGAAATGAAGGAATTGGCAAAGTTGCTTTTATTTTGCTTCCAAGAGCAACAAGAAACGTAGGACATTTGGTAAAGTCATGTTGTGATGCTCATGATGTGTATTTCCAGCATGAGCACCCTGAAAATGTTGGCAGCTTTTTCTGTTTGTTTTTACCAGACCTCTGATGTCATGGTTTTAGGGAGGTCCTGGCCAGAAAATTGTACTAATGCAGATTTGGACTTTCTTAGCAAGTTATATATAGTCTTAGAATGTTGTCTGGGGACACTAAGGAGTTAAGTGACTTGCCTATGGTTACACAGCCAGAATGTGTCTGAGTCAGAATTTCAACCCACATCTTGCTGATCCCAAGACAAGTTCTCTACTTACTAAATCAAACTGACTCATATGACAGATGATGCAAATATAATAGTTAAAAACTGCAGCCTATGCCCAAGAGTATGGGGTCACTATTCCCTTTAACTCTCAGCTAAGGGAGTCCTTTGCTCTGGACCCGCATATGTGGTCAGATTGAGATCCTGAACTCTAATGAGAGACATTAGGCACTTTTTCTCACACTGATTAATTTAATTAACCCTAATCCTAGTGCCCCCAAGGAAAATATAATTAAATGTTAGGTTTTGCTTTTGTGTATCATATCCCTGAGGGAGAAGGAGAAAGGTATTTCAAGTACAATGTAAGTCAGGTAGAAGATAGCTTTTTATTTCATTTTTCACAAAAGAAAGTAAGATACTGAAGACCTCCAAAGTCCATACTGAGAATTAAAGAATTAAAACACAATAATTTAAAATTATCGTTACATCCTCAAGAAATTGAGATTTAAAAACCATAAGAAAAAGCATTTTGTGGGACTGTTAAATATACATTTTACATTTCACCTTGGCTCTGTACTGTCCAAATAGTTCCTTTCAGGTATATACGACCTGGGAATACAGGCTTGAGTTCATTCTTTTGTCAGTGACTGTGTTCCTCAATGCAGAAATTCCCCTCTCCATCTGACTCTGAACAAAATAAATAATAAGAATTTCAGGATTGCTGTTCAGTCACTTATTATGAAACAAAGAAACACAAAATACAAGAGGGAGCCAGAGGCCCAGGCTCAAGTTTGTCTAGTTGAAACTTACTGTTCTGTCTCTGTAACCCTGGTAACATTTTGCTTGGCCTTCAATGAAACATCCTTTCTAGGTATTTCCTACTTTTGTCCTTAACCAGAATTTCTAAAATGATGTTATTTCAGAATTTACTCACATGTGCTTTAAAGTCTATTGTGCCTTTACTGTCCTCCTGAATTTGTACTTTTTCCTATAATTTTGCTTGTTTTCTCTTTTCATATACATCTGTGTCCTAGCTTGTATGTAAATTCTTCTTTTAGATATTTTTCATACTTCTCAGATTTGCTAAAAATTGACCATTAATCTTTATCCATTTTAAGTTCTGGTTTTTCCAATTTTCATTCTATATGTGCTTTTAAAAATACAGTGGAAGTTTGAGCATTAATTTCATTCAGATAATTCAGTAATAACTGAAAATCTTATAACAGGAAAGAATAAAAATCTAATACAGTCAAGTGCTTGATGTATAGACATGCTAAGAGAGCTTCAGTCCACTAAAAGGTGACTTCCACTCCTTTTGAAAAATAATCTAGTGTTATCCTTTTGTATTCTTCCATACTTCAAATCCTACTTTTGGTCACAGCATGAAATGTTGCCCTTTTTGTATCTCTGAGTTTGAGTACAAATCTTCTACCTTCTGGGGGGCCTAAGGATCCAGACACCTACCATTTGCCTTTTGCCTACAGAAATATACGTTTTATAGAGTTCTAATTTAATTTCTAGCAGTACTCTCTGGATGAAGGAAGGGAGTAACTATAGGGAAATAAATATAACTGGAATCTACAGGTAAACAGAAGTATCAAGTGTTTTAGTACCCCCCCACATCTTCACATGCAATTGTATTTCAGATTATATTGGACATTAAACTTCTGATGTCTTATTATCATGATGAGACAGGAATGGAAAATGGCATAGAACTGCAGGCCATTCATTTTCATGACAAGCTTGCAGTATGAATAAAGAATTACAAATATAAACCATTCTCATTACCATCTCAAGGCTGTAATCTTTTTGTCCTCCAAAGATGTCATACCTGGGGCTCAGTTGTTTTAAATGGATCATATTTCATATTTCTAGATATTCTTGACCAGTCCAGTTATCAGTTCCAGCCATTGCTAAAATAAATGGAAATTACTCTCCCCCAGACTATTCAAGAAAATCTTGTCAACATTGAATACTAGTTATGAATATTTATGAACCATCTAAGCCCTTCAAAAAAAACTGGATAGCAATTCTGTAAAAAAAAAAAAATGTAAGGTTATTCAGATCACATTTTGATGTGTACATTCAATAACATCCTTTTTTTTTTAATGAATTAGAAGATATACATATAAGACATAATTAGAGACCTTGGACACCCAAGTGACTAAATTTTATTTGCTGACTTGCCATCATAGGGTCAAGTAAGTAGTCTTTAAAGGAAGGAGCTCAAACAACCTCAGATCAAAGAATTAAATGTTTTCCTGTAGTTCAGGGTAATTATCTGTTCATTGGAAATATGCCTTAAATGGGAATTGTGGGAAATAAATATTCAATTTTAATAAAGCAAAAGGTAGCTTTAGACTTCAGTGAAACCTACTGATGTAATGAAGACATACGTATACACACATGCATATATGTACATATATACATATATTACATAATATACATATAGCCCTTATCTGAGAAATAGTTCCATGTTAACAATTTTATTTTAAAAATTCCACAAGGAATCTTTTTTCAAATTTTATCAAGATAAAGAGAACTATCTGTACACAAATTGCTGCATAAAATTTATTACCACTATCTAGAAAAACTGTCAGTGTATACATTGTAATGGTCTTTTATTTTATGTAATTTTTCCCTAGTCAAGTCATTGGCTTTCTTCTTCTCTAGTTTCTATTTCAGTTCTGATAAATGTCTAGTTAAGTCAAGAAATGTTTATTAAACACTTACCATATGCCAAAAGCAACCAGATGACATAGTCTCTGACCTCAAGTAGCTTATAGTTCACTGAAAGATGTATTTATAAATAAAAGAAAAGAATAGTACAAAACATATAATTGAAAGCAAAAATTACATGATGCAAACTATATAATATGCAGTGAAGACAAAACCAACTGTGGGAGTGGAGAGTCAGAGATGGCTCAGGAGAGGAAAGCTGGGTCTTGAATGATGGATGGATGGAAATTGGATTTGTAGAGGGGAAAGGGAGCGGATATTTTCAGAAGGAAGAAGAGCATGAGGAGGTGATATAATTATGATGAGTAATAAGGATGTTCTGGAGAACAAAAAAAAGTCAGGAAAACAGAAAACAACATTGTGCATGAGAAAAGGGTTGAGTTTGGAGTCAGAAGAGGAATTTGGATCTTGGCTCTGTGCTGGTATCCTTGTAGCCTTGACTGAGGTACTTCACTTCAGGGGTCTTAGTTTCTAGACCTAGATGTGAGGTGTTTGGACTAGATAGGGTTCTTTATAGCTCTAAATACTAATATCTCATAATTTGACTGGACTGAGAGTTCGTCATATTCAAGATGTAATGAAATATAAAGTTGGATAAATAAAGTGAAATCAGACAAAGGTGAAGCTTGAATGCCAATCTGAGGTTACAGGCAATGGGCATGTGTTGCAGGTTCTGTTGAACCTTTTCTATATTACCCACGTTTTTTATTTTTGCACTATCAAAGCAGATTGCTACCACAAAGACAAAAATCACCTGAGCACTTCAAGTAAATTCAATTAACTTCAAATACGCAAGCATTTATCAAGCACTTGTTATGTGCAGAGCACAGGTATGGGGACTCAGTGAAGAAAATGAAGTAGATTTTCCCCTCAAGGAGTTCATATTATTTTACTATGTTATAAGAGATACATGAAGTGGGTAATACAAGAAAAATGGAAGACAGAATTAATAACTGAGGCAATTACATTAGGGAAGACTCTCATTTTAATTCTTTTCCTTTTTCATGCCTTTTATTTTTGTGAGCTCATGGAGAGATGATTCCCTTCTGATGAATGTATATCCCTAGCTACTCTTTTCAGCAATGGTTGTACTTTCCAGTTATATCCTCCTCTCTGCCTAAACTCATTAGTCATTGTGGTAGAGGCCATGGTGGGGAGGAGGTGTCTCAGAATACTTCTTGTTCCCCATTGCCACTTTCAGGGTTTTCTTCTAATATCATTGCTCAGTAACCTCTCCTCCTTTAGGGCTCATTCAAATCCATATTTTTCACTCAATCAAGATTCTGGTAGTTCATATTTACTAGTTTCCAAGATGCTCTTCTTTCTTCTTCAATAAATTCAGAGACTGACTCACAGTTTTTTCTTTTTCTGCCCTAACTCCTGTCCTCAGACCAGGTGACTTCAACACATACACACAGATATGTCAGTTGAAATGATATAGAGATATAGAGGGATACCCCATCAAACATCATGAACTCCGAATTCCCCAACTTACTCAATGCATATATGACCTTCTCATCACCTCTTCTCTGCTACATATTTGATCTTTCCATCACTTACACATTCCTTATGGAACATGTTCCACATTTACGAACTATGACATTTCCTTATCAGATCATAATGTTTTGCCATTTCATCTTTCCCTCTCTTAAAACCTGTAACTCTTATTCTTTATCCTCAACATAAACTCTATCCCTTCCACTCCTCATTTCTTTCCCTGGCCACCATCTCTGCACTGGCTATGGTCTCTTCCCTTCCCCATCTTGATTTGTTGGTGAGCCAATGCAACTCTCCCCTACCTCTCCTTTCCCCCACCTCCCCCACCCCAAGTCCTATGCCTGTTATCTCACCACTAGTCTTCCTCCAAAAAACCCCAGACTTGTAGTACTTCTGCCAACCTCTTCCTTCAATTCTATTCATGTAATGATAACTGAAGCTGGAGAATATCATAAAACCTTGCTGACTGACTCCATTGCAAACCTATGTTACATAATCTCAACTGGGCCCTCATTCTGTCAAGGTGACCATTTATACCTTCTTAATCAATTCACTGTCCCACTCAGGATGGTGGCTTTTACAAATCTTTTTATCCTTCCTCAAACCTCCCATGGCTCACCTTCCCTTTGCTCTATCAGAGAATGACCTACCATCATATTTCACTTAAAAAAAATGAGGCAATTCACCCCAAGCTCCCTCTCTTCCCTCCTCTTCATCTCATATTCTCATTTGTCTTTCTCTCACTATTTTCTTCTTTACTCCTGTCTCACATAAAGTGGTGATCTTTCTCCTTACCATGACAAAGTCCTGTACATGCACAAATGGTCTCATTCCATCTCATCTCCAGCAGATGCGCTCTTTGTCATCCCCACTATCATTAATTTTCAACTGTTCCTATGAACTTGTTTCTTCTCTGCTGCCTAAAAACACTTCCATTTTTTTTCCGCATCCAACTTCCACAACCCAAACTTACTTGATCTTACCATCTCTACTAGTTATCATACTATATCTCTCCTCCCTTTTGTGATTAAAGTCCTTGTAAAGATCATCTATAATCAGTGCTTCTAGTTCCTCTCATTCTTTACCAAAGACTCTGCAGATTGGCTTCTGACCTCATCATTCAACTGAAATTGTTCTCTTCAAAGTTACTGATTATCTCTTGGTAAATCTAATTACTTACTCCGAATCTTCAATCTTGACCTCTCTGCATCCTTTGCCACTATTGATTATTTTTTTTTTCCTTGATACATTCTATGTTTTTGTAACACTGCTGTCTCCTGGTTTTCCTTCTCTATGTCTGACCACAATTTCTTACTCTTCTTTACTGGATCTCACCCAGGCTTTGATAAATAGCCAGAGGTATCTTCCAAATCTTTGTCCTAGACCCTCTTCTCTTCTCACTCTATGCTGTTTAATTGGTGATGTTATTAGCTGCCAATGTTTCAATGATCATCTTTATGCTGATGATTATAGATATACTTATCCAACTCTAATGTCTAAACTGACCTTGAGTCTTACTTCTTCAACTGCCTATTGGACATAGTCAACAGATGGTCTCATAGACAGCTCAGACTCAACACATCCCAAACTGAACTCGTTATCCTTTCCCACAAACCTTCCTCCTTTCTTGTCTTTTTATTACTGTTATTACTGTGAAGGGCACTGCCATATTCCCAGTTACCTAGGCTCAAAACCTAGATATCATCCTTGACTCGTTACTTCTTCTCATCCCCTATATGCAATAAATCGGTAATTCCTAATTATACAACTCTTGAATAAATTCTTCTGTACTCCTTCTCTTTTGACACTGCCACCACCTTTATACAGGTCCTCATACTTCACACCTGAACTACTTTAGTAGCTTTCTGTTTGGTCACACTACCTTAAGTTCCTACTCTAGTCCATCCTTCCTTCTCTCAGCTTTGAAAGTGATATTCCTGAAGTGCAGTTCTAACCACATCTCATTTAATAAACTCCCACAATTCCTTGTTACTCTAAGCATCAAATACAAAGTTCTTTGGATTTTAAAGCTCTTTGTAACTTGGCCTCTTCCTAATTTTCTTATGTTCTTAAACTTTACTCATGTTCATGTACTCTGCAGTCTAATGACAGGGGCCTCCTAGATGTTCCTTATATAAGACACTCCATCTCCCAGCTCTGAACACTTTCACTGGCTTTCCTCTATGCTTTAAATGTTCTCCCTCCTCATCTCTGCCTCCTGACTTCCCTTGTCTTCCTTCAAGTTTCAGTTAAAATTCCTCCTTCTGCAAGAAGACTTTCCTTGTCTCCCTCTGATATTATATATGGTTTGTACATAGTTGTGCATAGCTGTCTTCCACATTACATTGTGAATTCCATGAGGGCAAGTACTGTTTGTTCAAGGAGGGGATAAGAGTGACATCATATTTATCTCTGTGCTCAAACCACCCCCAGCCTTGGTAATCTATTCAAAGAACATATGCCTTACCCAAGCCCAAGCAAGAACACAAAGGCTACTCCATTTAGGTGGGGTCTGAACAAGGTTAGCCCAATCTCACTATCAGTAATGTCCTTTAAGAGACTGAACTTTTTAAAATCAGGATTTTAGAAGAAGGGGAGAACTCTGGATCTTCCCAAATTATTGCTTATTAATAATCATTTCTCTCATAGTCACTTTATTTGGATAATTCCAAACTGTTTTATGAAATGGTTATACCAATTTGTAGCATCACCAATAATGAACCAGGATACCTACATTCTCATAATCCTTCCAACATGAAATATTTGATGGGAAAATTTTTAAAATGAAATTGTGAAGATGCAAAGAATAGTATTAGTAGGGAGGGAAAGGGAAAGTTGTCTAAAGAGACTATTGTGGATGTACAGGTAACTCACTGTCCAACTTAGATTTAGAAAGATTTTAGAAGACAGGGAAAGAATAGAAATTGGAGGAGTAATACAAATACTTGGTTCTGTACTATAAGAATAGTATCTGGACTGCTAAACTTCAAAGTTAGGTGACGAGGTTACGAAAGCAAAAAATACACATACATGTATATATGTTCATATATACATACACATAGACACACATGCACACAGGATGCTTGAAAAGTGACAGAACTATTACTAGTATTGGATGACATAATGAGAATCAAGTAAATGGAGGTGGTTGAACTGATTAATTGTTATTTTGCATCTGGTTCCCCTCCACCCCCTTCTCAAGGACAGTGATATTTGGACTGCAAAGGATGGAACAAAAATGAATAATAGGAAGCTGATGCCTGACAACAACTCTCTACATTTGATGAATGAAAGTCTTCAAATGAATTATATCATTAGGTCCTGAAAGAACAGGCATATATGATTGCTGAAAGTTTTTACTTTTCATCTGCACACAGTGTGGTTTGTGGCATATAGTGTGTGTGTGTTTGTCCTTTGTTGCCAAAGAAGACCATACCCTCAGAGAAATGATGACATGACTTGCACTTGACTTAGTTTTGAGTGAGGGAGGGCTGTGCAGGTCACCAGCCTCACTTCTCCTCCAGAACCATCTGAATCCAGCGACCAGATATTCATTAGGATGACTGAAGATGACCCAGGATGGGGTTAAGTGACTTGCCCAAGGTCACACAGCTAATGAGTGTTAAGTGTCTGAGGTAAGATTTGAATTCAGGTCCTCCTGACTCCTGCACTGGTGCTCTATTCACTGCACCATCTGGCTGCCTCTTGGCATATAGTAGGTGCTTAATAAATGCATGTTGACTGATTGACAAAGACACCATAATTTATCTTTGAAAAATCTTGGGGAATGGGAAAAATACTGCAGGATTGGAAAATGTTAAGTAAATGTCATGATATTTCTTAAAGGGGTGGGAAAAATGTGCAATCTGCAAGCTGTAGGCCAATGAACTTGACTTTGAGTCCAAGGAAAATTCTAGTATGATTAAAAGAATGGTTAGAAGACATCTAGAAAAGTGAGAAGTGGACAAAAAGACCTAGGTCACTCCATACCAATCTTATTTCCTTCCCTGATAGAATTTCTGAACTAGTAGGTCAGGAGAAAGTTGTTATTTTTCTATATTTTGGCAAAACATTTCACAAAGTCTCTGAGACTGTTTTTGCAACAAAAAGTCGAAGAGATGTGATAAGTCAAAAATGGTGAATGACTTTATCATTTAATCATTTAGTTATTAATACTTCAGTCTCTTTTGGGAAGAAGCTGTCTAGTATCATGTCCTTATAATCTATACTTGGCTCAAGCTATTCAGTGTACTTATGAATGATTCAGACAAAAAGATAGATGACATGTTTTTCATAATAGTAGATAATAGAGATAGGTAAGATCACTGACACTTTGGGCAAGAGAATAAAAATTCAAAAGATTTTAACAGGTTAGAGCATTGGACTGAATCAAATAAGATCCAAATCAATATAGATAAAGTTAGTCTTATACTTTAATTAAAAGTAAAATTCACAGAGACAACAGGGGAGAGATATGATTAGACAGCAGTTAAGCTATAAATTTGTTTAAAGGTTTTAGGGAAGAAGGCTAGAGAATGAGCATTTATATACGACCTACTATATGCCAGGCATTTTGCTAAGCATTTTACAAATATATTTCATTTTATTTTCACAACAAAGCTGTGAGGTAGACACTATTTCCATTCCATTTTTGCAGCTGAGGAAACTAAGGCAGAGAGGTTGAATGACTTGCCTGAGGCCACACAGTAATGTCTGAGGTCAGATCTGAACGCTGGTCTTCCTGACTACAGGCCCAACCCTCTGTTTATCCACACTTAACTGTTTTGGTGGACTGAAAACTTAATGTGAGTCGTTAATGTGATGTAACAGCAAAAGTATCTGATATATCTTAGATTGCATTTAAAAAGGCATTGCGTCCAAAACTAGAGAATGGATACTTTGATCTATACTGCCCTGTCAGATTGTATTTGGCCTATTATGTTCAGTTCTAGGTACTGCATGTTAGAAAGAATGTTTATAAAATGGAGCACAACTAGGAAAGTGAAAGGTCTTGAAATCATGCCATATAAGGTTCGATGGAGGAACTGAGGACACCATACTAAAGAAGATAAGACTGACCATGGGGGTGGAGGGTTAGCTATGATCCTTATCTTCAAGTATTTGAAAAGCTGACACATGGGACAAGGAACAGACCTTTTCTACTTAGTTCCCCAGGAATAATGCAAATAGGCACATTTAAGCTTAATGTAAGAACATAAGCCTAATAACTAGAGATATGAGCCATTGATGTGAGCTACCTCAGGAATGAATGAATCACTGAGTGAATGAATGAATGAATGAATGAATGAATGAATGAATGAATGAAAAACATTTGTTAAGAGCTTACAATGCTTACAATGCATCCCTTACTAAGACATTCAAGTAGAAAATTCAAGAAGCCTAGCAACTCAAGGAGCTTACATTCTAATATGTAAGAGATTTCAGAAAGAAGTAGATTCTCTTTCATTGGAAGTATCAATCAAAAATTAGATGTCATTGGATATTGCAGAGGGATTAATATCAGGAACCATTTGAAATAGATGGACTCATGTCCCCTTCAATGCAAAAATTCTGATATTCCTTGGAGGATTTTTAATTTTTTTTTTTATATCACCAGGTAGACCTGATGAATCTTCCCAAAAGAATAGGGAAATGAGAATATTTTGGAAGGGAGCTTCATCAAATCAAGTGAGGAAAGAGGGAAATGAAAGAAGTAACCAGAGGAAAAAAACATTCCCAAAAGGTCATAGCAAATCATGTGAGCACACAATGGAAGGAAACTGATACATCTTGAAAATATAAAGCACTTTGAAATGACCACAAAACAAGAACTGTTCAAGTTGTACATGCATTTTAGACAAGCTTTATAAATTGTTACCTTTTGGTTTCTGTCCTCTAGGGTCTTTCACTATGGCATGTGCAACTTCCTTACAAATTAACCACCACAGAAAAGTGCTCACATTCTGTCTCTTTCACTTTGTATCTTAGGCGGATGCATACCTTGCTGGCTCCTAGTTCTGGCTCTGCTTTTCATTTGTCTTTTTTATCTTCAGCTCCCAATCCAGTGTCACAGCAGTTGCCTTGTAAAAAGGCTGTGGAACTGAAGTGATTCATAGTAAGACAATCACTGTTGCAAAGTTAATTTCATTTCTCATCCACACCCCCAGCCCCATGGAAACATTCATTCCTTAAAGGAAAAATAATACTCATTGAAACATCTTGACTTTTAGTCAAACATGATTTAAAAAGTAAACTTGGTCATTTGGGCTTTGTTCCATTTCTATTTTTCTATATATTTCTATTTCTTTTTTTTTATATATTCTATTGCAACTCTGTGAATTATTTGCACATTTTCACTAACCATGGAAACTAGGAGACATAAACCAACAGAAAGGGACTTTTATATAGCAGCAACCTTTCCACAGGGTTATTTTTTATTTCTGTAGGATTGTGGGATCTTCTACTTCAAGAAACAATGTACTGAAATGCAATTTTCCTTGATTTCCTGTGAACATGTTTTACCTTACAAGTCTGGAGTTAAAGTTTGGAATATCCACTTTAAGAAAACACTAAGAAATCCGAGTCAAAAGCTCTTTAAAACATATGGAATTTTCCACAAACATTACCACTAAGGGCTGGAGTTCAATTTCGTGGCTGAAAAGCAAACTCTGAGGTACAGTGTAGATAGTAATTACGCAGAAATGCAGCATGTTAACATACCAATTTCTCAACCAATAATTATACTGGAGAAAATGCTGAGTTTGCAAACGTCTAAAAATATGTCAATAATAAATACTTGCCTTTTGGAATTGGAAAGGATTCCAGAAGTGAAGGAAAACTCTGAACATATTCTGGTTTTAGCTTAGCATTTGTACACAGTAGGCACTCAACAAATATTGATCTAATGAATGAACGATCTTCAATAACACCTGGAATCAATTGGGTTTATGGATATACCTGGAATACTGAGTGCAATTTTCCAGGGGCAAAATTTGTCCTCAACACATTTGAATAATGCAGCTGTTTCATTTCCTGCACCCTTGGTCTTGGCCTCTGCATCAAATGTCTTCTACCGTGTGCACTACTTTGACACCAAATAGTGCCAGAGTAGGGAACTAGACAGCACTTCAGGCCTGGAAGACGATTCCATTGCCCCAGGGCACCTCCCTGAAGCAGTGGGAACATGGAATTCTAGAGCTCACTATTCAAAAGCACCTGCCAGCTATGGAATCATTGTCCAATAGGCCCCTGGATTTTTCCTCCTCTGCTTTATTCAATTGGTTTGTTTTTCAATCATCTATTAAATGTCTTAGAAGAGTTTCGTTCTGTTTTCAATGTATTTTCTAAAAGCCAGTCTGAAGTCTTAGAGAGATTTTAGTGATAGGAAAGTGACAAACTTAAAATTCAGAAATATTCTGTGTTGGAATTTTTCTCCTTTTCTTCTTTCCTATTGAAATAAATACAGCAAAATGATACCAAATGAGGGTACATATGTCTGAAGAATGTCCGGACTGTCCCTACCTTAGGTATGCCAGAAATTGTGACAAACTTGGATAGTTTGAAATCACAGCCAAATGCTAAAGAGAGCTAACTGTTGGGAAATGATTGACTCCTGAGTAAGTAGAGTGTATTTCTTGGAGTGTAAGACTTCTCCAAGGTGTCAGAGGGAGAATGGACATAAATACTCAGCTCTGCTCTTATGCTACATACTAGTCTTAGTATTCTTCCCTGCTTCCTTTATTCCACTCTCCTTTGAGTCTTCTCTCTTATTCTCCAAGCCAACTGTTTCAGATCCGGTATTTGCTCCTCAAAGCCCTTGATTCTATCCTATCACTTTGTTTCTCAGAATATGACCCAACATACTACTCTGCTGATAAAATTAAAGCCATTGTCCACTCAACTCACAGAAGAAGAAATTCGCAGATTCTCCAAATCTAGTATTTCTTCTCAGTTTATAAAATACCTGTTGCAATCTCCTCTTGAATATCCATCTGTATCTTCAAATCAATATGTCCAAAATAGCTTTTAGTTTTACCCATAAAGCCTTTCTTTAAACATCACTATTTCTGTTAAGCAAGTCATCATCATCCTAGTCACCCAGGTTTGTAACCGCATCATATTTGACTCCCCCCTTTTTTTTTGAATCTTGTCCTCTCCCTTGCCTGCCGTATCATGTTTGTTGCAAAGTCTTATTGGATCTCTTTCTATAAATCTCACATCTGACCCTTTCTTTCTATTCATATGGCCAACAACATGGCTACCACTGTAGTTGAACCTTTCTTCACCTAGGTTATTGTAATGACCTCCTAATTCGTCTCTCTGCTTCCAGGCTTACCTCTCTCTAGTTCGCCCTCCACACAGTTGTAAAATTAACCTTAACCTTTACTAGCTCAGAAATCTTCAGTGGTTTTCTTTTGTTCCTAGGAAGAGATGCAGATTTTTCAGCCAGTCATTGAAGACCTTTCACAATCTCACTTCAATCTACTATTGCAACTTTACACTCCCTGTTGCCAGTCAATCCCCCTTTCCATGCACTTCTGTTCCTTACAGAATGAATGATTAGCTGTATTTTAATTTAATATTCCATTTCCCATTTCTTTTTGTTTGTACAAGTGTACCTTCATGCCTTTAAGGTATTCATTTAACTCTAAGTCTGAATATTTTTCTTGTTTCAAGGAGGAAGTGAGGAAGCTCAGATGTCACATCCTCTAATAAGACTTCAATTGCCCTTTCTGCTAATGTTATCTACACCCTCTTATACTCTATTTTATCAATTGAGTTTAGATTTCTTACTCCAATCAGAGAGTTCATTTATATATTATTATGTATGTATTCTCTCTCCCTCTCTCTTTTCCCACATATATTTGTAACACGCATATATGCATATGTTTGTACTATATATACACACACATATACCTGTGATATATTGTATGTATTGGTGTATTGTATGATATATACTACATAGTCTTATGCTTTCTATTTGATATTAGCTTCTTGGATAAATGAGTTTATTTGCTATTGGCTATTGGTATTCATTGTGAAACTGCTATATGGTGGAAAAGAGTCAGATCTTGGATATGTAGCTTGTGGCTTTCTTTTTCCATTAAGGGACAGTGGTAGGAGCTCAGCTTAAACATAACAAATAATTCTGCTTGACTAAACAACATTCAGGGAATTGGAGAGATATAAATCTAGTCCAACACCCCTTTCTCTGAGGAGAACAAAATGGTCAGCCTCTGACTCCACTGTCCTTCCTCTTCTTCTGGCAGTAGTCAAAGTCTGCCTTGGAGAAGGGTGGAGAAAGGAGACTCAAAATACCTATTAATGACTCCCTGTGAGTCATGTTTACACAGATTCATGTGGACACATATGACTGATATGGGCAAAATGCACAGCCTACACCCTTTATACTTGCCTGCATGTTTCATATCCCCAGTAGAATAAAACTTCCCTTGGGGAAGAACCTATGTAATTTTTCATCCTTCTGTCCCCAGTAACCAGTATCATGCCTGGTACATGCTAAATGCTTAATTAACATTTGTTGGATAGAAATGAATTGAACCTGGAAAAAGGTCACAAGACTTCCTTGAAACTCTAAAACAATGATAGACCTTATCCCTGTATCATGGGCATAAAAGAGAGTATATGCCTCCTCTCCCTCTTAGATGTTTTGGGGAATTAAACCTTTGCATTTGGAAAACCTCTCTGAAACTCAGTTTTCTCATCAATAAAATGAGACAATCAGGCTGGATAGTCTTGTCCTTTTGTCTTCAAATCTGTGATGCCATGAAACCCATCCAACTTCCCAGACAGAAAAGTGTACTACCTAGACAGACACTATCATTTGTTAAAAGAACTGCCTGAAGAGAAACTGCAGAGGTCAGCATTGAGTTTATAATATCGAATAAGACATGACTACCATCTAGTGGAAATTGAGGAAAATTGCATGGACAGTGACCACAGAAAAGTGTGTGGGGGGAGGGGAAGGGATAAATAAGCACGTATATAGCACCTATATGCCAGGCGCTGGTAAGCCTTTCCACAAATATTGTACAAATGTGGACAGACAAGGAGGGGGAGCAGTGTTTGTTAATTCCAATTGCTGAGAGTTGTTCAGGTTGAAAGTGACAAGTAAAAGCAGTATTTTGTGGACAACGTCAGAAGCCACGGAGGATACAGCTGATGTAGAGGGTCAACCTCCTGATTGGGTACTTCTGAACTTATCCCAAACAGTACTGTACCTGACTTATGGCACTGCTGTAAGTGCCTCTGAGAAGGCAGAGTCACTCACTGGTGGTGAATCCCTTCATCTATTTTTTTTCTAAGAGTTTTATTGTTTTTATGACTTTCTACAACATGATAATTTTCTGATCTACCTCTTTACCTTCTCCTTCTACCATTCTTTATACTAAAGAACAAATAAGCAAAATGACCAATGTAGGCATCTTAGCTGTCCATATATGCTACATTCCGTACTTAGAGTCCCTTTCTATTACTAGAGTAAGGAAAACTATCAGTATTTGTCTTCTGTGATTTATGTTGGTCATCGCATTTTATTCATTTTATTCAACTGTCGTTTTGTGTTATTTTCATTTCTAGGCCCAAAGAACTACAGATTTAGAACTGAAAGGGATTTTAATGGCCATTGTATCTAATCCTCTCCTTGCACATTTGAGAAATCACTGAATCTAGGTTACTGGGATATAGGAATCAAGAGAAATGATAAGATCATCTAAGGTGTGCTAGGGTCATTTCATGACATTGAAAACTTTAACACAGAGTTTATGCTTCATTTTGTTCAAAATTAGCTACATTAAATGGAGACATAAAAAAGTCATAGTTGATCTAAGTGTTTATCCAAAGACAAAAAGGAACATTATTTCAGGCAACACTTGGTCTTATGTTGCAGGACTTATTATAATTATTTGCTGAAACATGACCATGAAAATAATTGTGGTTTCTTTACCAAAGTTGATTTTAGAAAATTAAAAGATAGAGGAATTCTACAAAGAACTTAAAATCCTACAAACTGAATCTAGTCAGTGACTTCAGTGCAAAGGTGAGCATAGCTGAAGACAAAGATACATTGGAAAACATGGCTTGTAGAGCACAGAGACTTTGAATCTTATGAAAATTTTATTTGAATAAAGAATCATAAAACAATAGACATGGTATGAATAAAAATATCACATAAAATTGCATTCTAACAAATAAAAAAGTTATTAATATGGGCAACATTTCTGAATCCACTGCCTATAAAAATCATACCAAGAGTATAAAGTAAAAAATGAATGCAAACTAGAAAAAAGAATTAAAATAAAAATGACATAAATGAAGGACTTCTAATGTGACTGGCTTAAACTAGTTATTGATGCCCAAAAGGGGAATGGACAAAGAAAAAATATAAACAATGATTTTAATAATTTTATTCAGAAAGTTGTGCTGCATCTATTACCATAATGAAGGGATCAAAAAAGCCTAGAAATTGCATCAACCAGCAAACCCTTGGTCTTACTAAAGAGAGAGAAATAAGAAATAGGAAATTTTTACTTAGAAAATAAATTATTTGAAAATTTTTACAAAGGAGGATGGTAGAATACTATGTGCAGACATTGCTTTAAGATTATCAGAATGACATTGGAAGGAGAACAAATAAATAAAAAGTGGGAAAAGTCTGTAAAAATGTTTAATTACAAACTAGCAATCATTAAGGACATTTGAAATATCACATTTGACTTCTTGGCTGATCCTTACACAGATCAACTGATTTCTTAACTCTGGGCATTTTATATGGCTGGCCCCATGCTAGCTCTACTCAGGTCATCTCCACCTCCTGCCTTCCTTGGATTTCTTCAACTCTCAGCTAAAATCCCACACTATGAAAAAACTTTTCCCAGTCCTCTTTAAAGTTAATATCTTTCTTCTGAGATGATCTCCAATTAATCACACACACACACACACACACACACATACACACATATATATATATATGCACACACATACATACACACATATATACATATATATGTGCACATATAATATTTATATACATACATATTTACATACATATATACACACATACACATATAATAATTTGTATGTTGTCTGCCTCATTAGAATAAGCTTTTTAATAGCAGGCACTGCTTTTCACTTTTCTTTATATCACGCACCAGTCCAGTAACCTGGAACTTAGTAGTCACTTAGCAATTGCTTCTTGCTTTGTTGTTGCTGTTGTTAGCTTGACCGTCTTACGTGGGCAGATGAAGTAGACATTGTACTAAAGCAAATATAAGAGAAACAGCTGAACTTGAATGCATATATAGATGTGTCATGTTTTTTTTTCCCTTGATAGTCTTGATATTTTGTTCTTCCAAAAGAATACTGTTTCTATTTTGTTTTAGCTTTTTAAAATAATTCCTTGGTAGTTTGATTAGTAAAGCACTGCATAAGTAAATTAACTTAGGTAGGACTGCATTTTTAGTATGTTGTCTTTGCCTTCCCATGAGCAACTGGTATTTCTCCAGTTGTTTAGATCTGTTTTTATTTGTGTGAAAAATAATTTGTAATTGTGTTCATAGAATACTTGGGTTTATCTTAGCAAGTAGACTCCCAAATATTTTATATTATCTACAGTTATTTTAAATGGAATTGCTCTTTATATTGCTTCCTGCTGGGTTTTGTTGGTAGCATATAGACATGTTCATGATTTATGGTGGTTTATTTTGTATCCTGAAACTTTGCTGAAGTTATTGTTGTTTCAACTAGTTCTTTAGATGATTCCCTAGGGTTATCTAAGCATACCATCATATCATCTGCAAAGAGTGATTGTTTATTTTTCTCTCATTACTTGTTTTTATTCTTTCCTTTTTATTGTCTTATTGCTATAACTAGCATTTCTAGTACAATACTGAATAATAGGGGTGATAATGAGCATCCTTGTTCCATTCCTGATCTTATTGGGAACACTTCAAGTTTATTCCCTTTACATATAATGCTTGTTCTTAGTTTTAGATAGATACTACTGATCAGTTAAAGAGAGGTTCCCTTTATTTCTATGCTTTCTAGGGTTTTTAGTAGAAATGGATATTGTATTTTGTCAAAAGCCTTTTTGGCACCTATTGAGATAATCATATGATTTTTTTGTTATTGTTATTGATATAGCCAAATGATAGTTTTGCTAATATTGAACCAGCTTTATTCCTGGTATAAATACTACCTGGTCATAGTTTATGATCTTTGTGATATACTGTGTCATCTCTTTGCTAGTGTTTTATTTAAAATTTCCGCATTGTTCGGTAAGGAAATTGGTATGTGGTTTTCTTTTTCTGTTTTTGCTCTCCATAGTTTAGGTATCAAAACCATATGTGTGTCATAAAAGAAATTTGATAGGACTCCTTCTTGACCCTTTCCCTCCCTAGTTTACATATTTTTGGGATTAATTGTTCTTTAAATATTTGGTAGAATTCACTTGTAGATTCAGCTGTCATGTGGATTTTTCTGAGGGAGCTCATTGATGGTTTGTTCAATTTCTTTTTCTAAGGTGGGGTTAAGTATCCTATCATGCCATTCTCTTTAATGAAATTATTGATTATTTCTATGTTTTTGTTATTTTACTCATTTTTATATTTAGATTTTTTTAGTTTCCAATCAGCTTTTAATCTACACTTCCATAGTCCTTTATGAAATGTAATTTTATTGCATTGTGGTCTGAAAAGGGTGCATACATCTCTTTCTGATCTTTGTTAGATCTCCTTACTATCACTGGCTTAAAAACTCCTTAAGCTGCTGTTACCTCTGTGGCCACCACCTAGCCCTACCCATGGTGTTTCATTCACATGGGTTTTGGGCCAGTCCCCTCCCTTGTGTCACAGAGCTCTTTTTTTGACTTCTATGTTGGCTTGGGCTGGAAGAATGTCTTACTCTGATCTTTTGCTGACTTTGCCACTCCAGAATTTTATTTGAGGATTTATGTTAAAGTTGTTTAGAGGGAAATTTTGGGAGAGCTCAGCTGAGTGCTTTCTACTCTGCTGTCTTTGCTTTGCCCCTTGAAAAATTCCAGATATTATTTTGTAAGCAGTATTCTACAGAAGATTGTATCTTCAAAGAGATAGAGAATGCACTATCTCACTGTCCTTATTGTTTTTGTACTATAAAAACTTTGATTTATCATATCAAAATCTCACTTTAAAGGGAGTGGTCTAAAATATATCTCCAATGTACATGTTAAAAATCACACAAGAGACCTTAAAAGATGGAAAAAACAGAAACAATTTTGTTCTTTGAGTCTCCAAATATCAATATCAATATAATTAATTGTATTAGCCAAAATATATATGCTCCCCCAAAGTATTTGACACTGTAACAGAGGGAATTCAGATAATATCATATTAGTACAGTACAGAGTCCAAGTCAAAGATAGATTCCTAATGGATGGTGACATATTCTAGATGTTTCTCTTTGTGGATGACATTTCATAAAAATCTGACAGAATTCATTGTCCTATAAGAGACTCACAATTATGCAAAAAGTTAAAAAAACCCAGAAAATGTTGAATTACAAACTAGTCACCATCAATGAAATTAGCGACATTATATATGAAATATCACATCTAACCTTGTTATTCCTCACATAGGACAACTCATCTCATTCTATGCATTTATATTGAATATCCCTTATACCAGAAAATATTTCCCATCTCATCCCTACTTCCTGGCTTCCCTGAAACCTCAGCTAAAACCTCATCTTCTGGAAAAAGTCTTTCCTAGCCCTCCATGATGCTAGTGCCCTTCTTTTAAGATTACACAGTTATCAATACATACAAAATTCAAGTGGGTGAAGAATACCTGTTTTCCTCACTATGATATGCAATTCAATGGGCAATGTGGATTATCTGGGACAGACACAGAAAACAAAACTTGAAATTGTGCTAATATTGGACAGAAGGTTGTATTTGTTTTGTTAGGTTACATGGTTCTTTTAATGATGCCTAGTTTCTCATTGATGCAGGAGTCTACTTGTGTAACACTATCATTTTTCAAGTGATGTCATATATGCAACCCATGTACCATCTTAGTCTCTAAAGAATTGGAGTTGAGAAACATCCAAAAGAAGATGGAGATCTGAATACTTGGTATAAGTTGACTGCAACTTAAAACAAATAAGGAATTAAACAGGAGAAGTCATGTAAAATAGATCATCAAAGAAACATATTACCAGAAAAAAGAGGACTGATCACGTGGTGCATTTTCTGTATGCTTCTTTGGTATCTCTAAATTGTCAAAAATGTGATGAAGGTCCCTTGCACACTGGGTGAACTTTCTGTGAATATTTATGGGTTTACAAGGATAGAGTCACACACTAATCAGGCTAATATAGATGGGTTACAATCAACATTGTCTGAGGAAATAATGACAGCAATGAGATCACTGATCCTGCAGCATATTGGAGTTACACAACAATTGAAGCTGATCTATTGTGACAGTTGCTAATGTGGGAATTTCAGTAAAAAGTAGATACAGGTTGTTCAGAGACAAACTTACAAATTTATCTTATTTTCCAAAGATATGACTGATCTATTTTTTTTTTTTAATGTTTGTAAGAGCAATTGGGAAAGAGAATGAAATTCTTTCCCTTCCTCTCACACTTTTCTATTTCTACCAGTTACCTTGCAATGTAATCCTGTAGTTGTGGTTATAGGCATAGAGCTGGAAAATAGGCATAGAAGGTGTATCTTTTTCCTTCAATTTACGTATAAGAAAACTGAGGTCAAGTAGGACTAAGGGACTTATTCAAGGTCACAAAGGTATTACATGGTAAAGCCTATATTCTTCAGGGTTATCTATGGGCATCAATCTCATCCAATGGTCTTCCTTTTCTCAGAGTTTTTAAGCATAGAGTCTAGGACACTAAAATCATGGAAGAAAGAGAAACCTTTTTCCTGTGGTCATTGTGTTACTTATTATAGGTAATAAATCCTCCTCTACCTTGATGCATCTTTGATAAAGGAATGACTTCATCTCCAAATCCACCTTGCCTGGCACTGTGCTAGGCACCAGGAATACATAGACAAAAAATAAACAATTCTAGTTTTGACTGAACTTACATTCTCCTGGGGATGTGGATATATTATATATATATAATATATAATTACTAATATGATATGCAATTATTAATATTAATCAACATTAATATAATTAATATTACATATATTATAGTTATATATTATATATAATTATTACATATATTATATATATTCGTATATAATATAAGGCAATTTGAGGAGAAGACAGCACTAGTAAATGGGCAGACGAGAGAAGTCTTCACATAAATTAAGAAATGCCCCTAAAGTGAACCTTGAAAGAAGATAAAGATCCAGTAAGATGGTGACAAAGTGCAGGCACATTCTACACATGGAAGATAGCTTATACAAGTGCACTCTTTTATAACTGATCATTAGAAATATCTTCCTAATCATACTAATGCTATTAAAGATCTTTGATCATCTGTGGGCATATTGAATATTGTCCTACATATGATGTGTCCAAGGAAAACATGGCCAGATGCCTTAGTTACATGACAAACCATGTGGTACTTTGGAAAGAGCACTGAATGGGGAGGCAGAAGAAGACCTGGCTCTGAATCCTATCTTTATCAATACTGTGACAGCAGACCAGTCACTTAAATTCTTTAGAGCTCAGATTTGTATACGCAGAATGAGGAAGGTAGACTAAATGATCTTTAAACTCTTTTACAGAACAGAAT
The DNA here is from genome assembly GCF_028372415.1 of Notamacropus eugenii. Lineage (NCBI taxonomy): Eukaryota > Metazoa > Chordata > Mammalia > Diprotodontia > Macropodidae > Notamacropus > Notamacropus eugenii. Next base: position 296,616,019 of record NC_092875.1, on the reverse strand, counting down.
TGTATAAAGAGTGAGATGTGAATTGCCTTGACAGGTGTGATCATCATAGTTAAGTTGTCCCTTAAATTGCCTTTGCTATTGTATACATAAATGGGTGGTTCCCCTTTTCTCAGGTAGATGTGTGTATATATGTATTTGCAAGTGTACGCATGTATGCACAACACATGTGTATTAAATTATGTCTATATGTATATATGAATGTGTATTGCATGTATGTGTATATGCGTGCATGTCCATGTACAACTGCACATATGTGAGTGAATTACGTATACTCAAGTATATGCAAAATGTGTATGTATATTATGTGCCTATATATGTATATGACTATAGATGAGCATGAATGTTGTATACTGTACATATGTGTATCTGTCTATATTATACCTTTATGGATTATATGAATGTGTGTGTATATATATTGAATATGTGTGTGTGTGTGTGTGTGTGTGTGTGTGTGTGTGTGTGTGTGTTGGAGGTCTGGACAGGAAAATGGGCTTAAAGGTATTCCAGCGCATTGTTAAGCCTTCTAAAAATAAAAGCAATGCATCAGACATTACCCCCCCCAACAACCTAAACTGAAAAAAATACACTAGAAATTACTAAACACAAAGAATATGAATATTGTTTTTTTAACCTTGAAGAACCAGCTAAATTTGCAACAGTGAAAACAACAATTTTTAATCATCTAATTCTACCTCATGTACTTGTATCAGAATCCTTTTTTTTTTTTTTTTTTGGTCTACAGCAAAGTTCTGTATGCTCATGCATTAGCAAGGCATAATTTATTTAAGGACCAAATAACTAAGCTCAAAACAACTTGATTTCCCTAGTGTACACTCTAAATTTCACTCTAGCAATCAAGCACCGTATATTTAAATGTGATTTAATAGCACTTAGTTCATATATTATTTAATTTATTGCATGGAGTGTCTGCAGAATTTCATCATTGTGGTGCAAAAACAATTCCACTGAGTAAGTGCGGCTGTTACAGCTACTGCCTTTAGTATTAAAAAGCAGTTTTCCCTATTATTCATATCCATTTCATTTAATACTGTGATAATTTTGAAATAAAATGCCATTCCATACTTTACTGTGTGGAAATGTATTTTCATATTATGTCCAAAATAATTAAGATGAAGTGGTGCTTAGTATGAAAAGTCCTTTCATGTCAAGAGGGAATGGTTTTGTAGGGTGAAGACCTAGACTGAAACCATAGCACTGTGTGTGTGTGTGTGTGTGTGTGTGTGTGTGTGTGTGTGACTGCTTAATGGCTTCCTTAAAAATAATTCTGACAGATTCAATTTTCCTAAAAACAGCCCTGTGAAATTAGCTGTATTTCAGAAATAGTAGTCATGGACCTAAGGTTTCCTGTTGCATAAAGCTTCTAGGAATATTGTTTCTATGGGGTTAGAGGGGAAAGCTGACAATGCCATTTAGTGAATAATAATCATCAATCAATAAACGTTTATTAAGTGCCCACTATGTGTCAGGCTCCACACTAGTGCTAGGATGCAAAAAGAGGCGAAAGGCAGTCCCTGTCCTCAATAATGGCTTCCATTTACAAAACATAATCTCATGTTGTCCTCACAGCAGCCCTGGGACATGCATATTATGTTAACCCCACATTCTAGATGAGGAAACTGAGGAAGACAAAACTCAAGTGATTAGCTCAGGGTTATCCAGCTAATAAGCTTCTGAGGCAGATTTGAACTTTGGTTTGGAAGTTCAGTACCCTATGAACTGTGTGTGTGTTGGGGGAGTGGTGGGAAAAGTTGGCATTTATTTTCTGTGTAACTTTGAGTAGTTCAGTGAATTGTTTTATGCATCCAATATCCAAGCTATAGGATGGTGTTGCGGATCCTGGCCTCCTTCCTTTTTCTTAGGGTTGGGAATAAATGAGGAGGAAAAATGTGCTTTGAAATCAGTGTGATATGATAGAAAGATCAGGGAGAGGATTCACACTGGAATCCTATTTCTACAGTTTTCTACTACCAGTAGCAAATTCTGTTTGACAAGAGAGTCAATTGGGAAGTATCAGAAGATGACCTTTCTTCAGTAACAGCCCAGGTGAGATTATAAAATATAAATTGGTAATGATTCCAATTATATATAATATACATAGATGCAGATGTCTATATGTTTATAATGTTTGTACATATATACATTAACATACATAAACACAAATCAGCAGAAGAGCAAAAAAGATCAACAAATTCAGCACATAACTTTGAAAATGTAGAAAATCGCCCAAATTCTGAAAATTACACAATGCACTGCAGACTATGCTTTGAATCACAACCAATGATCCACCAAGCATCTCCGGACATTTACCCTGCTACTGCTTACTTTGGACCAAGAGACGTGCACAGGCCATACCCTGGGTGATATGACCCACTCAGCTTTAGAACCGTTGTCCTAGGACCAGATCATCCTGGGATACTTCATTCAGTGTTAACATATGTGGTTGATTATATCTAGCCAGCAGATTATGCTTCACATCGTATCCAATCAATTATCTAGGTGATCTTGTATGTAAGGTTGTGCTGCCCAGCTGAGATGTGTATACTCACATGGGATCTCTGAACATAAAAACATATGGCTTGGTAAGTATGGATAGTTATCTCTGGAATCTTTTCTGCCTTTCTTCAAGAAACATTGTTTCCTGCCCTGAGGGGAGCAGGAGAAGGTGCCATGAAGTTGTTCACTAGGAGACAAAAGTGCTAGACTAAAATGAAATACTTGTCTCCTAATCTTCATGGTGGAGAAATAGGGAACTACAAATACCGGGTGAGGTGGATGGCATCTTATGTGGTCAATGTATCACCTTGTTTTACCTTACCTGTACTTTACCTATATCTCTTTATTATATGCATGGGAAAGTTGAACTGAAGTAGGCAGTGATTATTGTGAAATGAAAGCGCTGTGGGGTAGGGGTATCTCAATATTTTCTAAAATACCCCCAAAATAAATCTGGTTGACTATACCATTGCATATCAACTTAGCAGGATATCTCTAGTGGTATGACCCAACAATCTGTTCTTGTCCTCGTAAATAATCTGGCCTACTCCTTATAAATTCTATGGCAAAGCTTGAATCATTGATTAGCCTGTTTGCTTCCCTTATTTGCCATGATGTTGTGGCAATATCTGCTGCCCTAGATGGATTAATCCATCTTTATGGATTTATCCATTAATCCAAGGAATCCATAATTCCTTGCTATTCCCTGCTCCTTGTGTTTGAATCTCAGGAGTCTTCCCTTGCCTGTGCCAGTAATAATTTTTTTTTCTTTCGGTATTGTCTGGTGACTCTGAGATTTCTGTGAAATCTTCAAGTCTTTAAATGGCTGAAATGGAATCAGATGTATTTTCAGGGTATGATTTTGAGACTGAGTTCCATAATTTGCAGTATGAGTTTTTGTCAGTACACTGGAAAGCTTTTTTCTACAATATTTTTAAGTGGGATTTAAGCCAAGATAACCACAAAATTCAGACAATTTGCTAAGTCATGAGTATCTCTGTCAAAAAGCTTAAATTTATCAAGTGAGCAAAGGAATTTAGTTTTGAGTGAATACCACTGGATGATGTCACCACATCACACACCACAACCTGAAATTGACTTTGAAAGAGAAAACCAAAATAATGTTAGCCTTTATCCAGTTGTAGGTGAACATTTAAAAACAAACAATTTCCAGTCTACCAGTATCTTTTAAACAAATACCATAACATTCTTTTTCCCTATTTCATGCTTTCACCCACCAGCCACACCTGACAGGGAATAGTAATGGAAAGTTTACCTACTTTCTGCTTAAGGGCATGCTCTCCATTTGCTTTCTCTGGCAACCATTCATGATGAACGTTCTAGTCTGGATATGGTTGGAGGGATTTCTAGCACTTTTGAAAATTACATATGAATAAAACGTTGAAGTCAGAGCCTGAGCCTGTTTCTGGGGGGTGGAGTTGAGTGAAGGAAGAAAGGAAGAAATGAAAAAAATGCCAGTGTCCCTTGAAATGCCATTGCTACATAAAACAAGCTTTTCCCCCTGGCTATATGGCACTTGTGTTATTTAGCAGCAAGATGAGTCCTGGCTTTGGCACAAATTAGACCACGATCCAGATCCCTCTCCAAACATCAGTTTCCTCACCTTTGACAGGAGAGTATATCTCACAGAATCGGTGTAAAAAGTTCATTGTTAACCATAAAATGCAAATTATTTATATTATTATAACAAATGAGTTAGCAAGTCCTTATAAGAACTTACAACAGCATGCCATATGTATTGTGTTAAGTTCCAGGTGACAAATAAAAAGCAAAATAAAAATGAGTTCTTGCCCTCAGTTAACTTTCATTCTTGCAGGCAAGATGTCATGTGTATCAATTATGTACGTAAAATGTATCTTGTAGGTATCTTTGTATGTGTCTTGATACATACAAAATAGATATATGGCAACACTTGTTAAAACATATTTTAAAAATGATACCTTGAAAGGCAAGTGTTTAAAAATAAACAAGATTTTTTCTTTTGGAAAAATGGAGCAAAGTGGTTGAATCTGGTCTTTATGACTAAGCACTTCTTTTAAAACTTGGTGTTGATTAATAATTATGTATGCTTGTTCTCCTGCCCCTCCACATGACTCCTTACCTTCCCCCGAAGGACCATTTCTTAAATATTCATTAATATCTGTTATCCAAACAAATTGTGTCCTCTCTCCTAAGTTTTAACTGGTTGACTGAGCTTCAATCACCAGGTCTGTTTTTGAAGAACTGTAGAATTTATAGCTTTACTGGACCATAGTGACCACCCTAATCTAACCCTGTCATTTTACAGATTAGGAAACTAAGGTGTAGTTAGTATAAAAAAGAGGGGCTTGAAACCAATACTCTGATTCTAAATGCAATCTCTTTTTAGTATAAAATCCTAAATCTTCTATACATAGAACCTACTGATTATGATTATCTATCTGAATACAATCTATCTCTCACTTCTCATATCATACTTAATATAATCTATATTATAGTTGATATGTCTATATAAGTAAGACCTACAGGTTATCATATTCTATCTTAATATAATCTGTCCAGTTCCAATAAGAATTCTGAAAACATATTTTGATGTATGGATCAGTCTTCATATTACATGGAATGATGAATCTGGCTTCCTTCTCTTCAATTTTTTTGTCTATTTTTTTTTTAATAAAGGGCCTGGACTTGCAAATTCACTGATAAAGGGAAATTTCTGGTAAGAAAGCTCTTTCTATCAGCAGAAATTGGTATTTTTCTTCAACTTTAATTTTGGAGAGTTGCTCAGAGTTTCAAGAGGTTAAATGACTTGGCCCAGAGTCACAAAGCCAGTGTGAATCAGAGCTAAAACTTGACCTCATGTTTTCCTGATACTAATGCAGGCTCTTCATTATGCAACATAGTCTCTTATATAACATTGCCCAGTTAACTCTCCAACTTCTGCTAAAGGTTGTATCTTCTCATTCTATTGTTCAAGAACTCATACTTCCTACAATTTCACATTAAACCACACTGGGATTTCTCAGCCCAGTGTTCAAAATGGTCAATCAACTATCATTCTGATTCATCTTCCTTTATTCAGAGAATCTCAGAGTCAGCAGCAACTTCAGGTGACATCTGCGTCAACTCATATTTGAAGAGGAATATCCTTTACTTCATATTCAGCAACTTGGATATCCAACTTTAGCTGAAAGATACCTAGTAATGGGGAACTTTCTGACTCCTGAGACAATTCATTATGCTTTTTGACAGTTCAGATGATTAGAAAGATATTTCTATTGACAATAAATACAACTTCTGCATCTTCTATCCATTCCTTTTAATTATGCCTTCTGAGGTCATGAAAAATGAGTATAATCTCTCTACCATATAACAGCCTGTCAAAACCCTGGGAAAACTATCATTCCCCACCTACCAGTCTTTGACTTTTCTAGGCTAAACATAGGATTAAAGATTTTATTGTTAAAAGGGACCATAGGGACTACCTATTCCAACTTCCTCATTTTATTGATGAGAAAAAATGAGGTCCAGTTAGATTAAGTGACTTTCACACTCTACCCTAATACCTCCATATTCTCACTTCCTCATATAACATGGTTTTTAGTTTCCTCACCATTCTGAAGGCCCTCCTTTAAATATGCTATGGCTTCTCACAAAAATGAGATGTATAGAACTGAAAAGAATGCTATAGATGTGGTCTAACCTAAGCAGAGTACAACTGAAGTATCACCTCTCTCATTGGGGACATTGTGCTTTTTAATGTAGCTATATCAAGTTTGGGCTGTTAAATGGCACAGTTGATAAGAGCACCAGTCTTGGGCTCAGGAAGACTCATTTCATCAAGTTCAAACACTGTATCAATTACTAGCTGAGTAACCCTGGGCAGGTCATTTCATCCTATTTGCCTCAGTTTCCTTATCGGTAAAATGAGCTGCAGAAGGAAATGGCATTTCCTTTCCAGCATTTTGCCAAGAGACCCCAAAATGAAGTCATGAGGAGTAAGACACAGATGAAAAGCAAGTGAAGAGCAAATACAAGATTATATTAAGGTAGATTGTTTTTAGCTGCCATGTTGCATTATTAACTCACATTGTGCATATAGCTCATTTAAAAAATATGTTTTTTTCTATCCTGTAATTTTGTCATTTTTTCTTTTTTTAAATAATATTTTGTCTTTCCCAGTTGCATTTAAAATCAATTTTTAACATTTAAAAAAATGAGTTACAAACTCTGTCTTTCTGTCCTGCTGCTCCCCTCTCCCTGAGATAGCAAACAATTTGATATTGGTTATTCATGTGCAATTATGCAAAACAAGCTTTCGTATTAGTCATGTTGTGAAAGAAGACAGAGACCAAAAAAAAAAAAAAAACCATGAAAAAAATAAAGAAGGTAAAAAACAGTATACCTTAATGTGCATTCAGACGCTATCAGTTCTTTCTCTGGGAGATGGATGTTATTTTTCATCTTGAGTCCTATTGGTATTGTCTTGTGTTATAATACTGTTGAGAATAGTTAAGTCATTTACACTTGATCAAAGTACAATATTGCTATTATGATACACTGTTCTGCTCACTTCATTTTGCCTCAGTTTCTGTCATTTTTTTCTGAAACCACGCTGTTCATCATTCCTTATAGTACAATAGTATCCCATCAAAATTTTGTTTAGCCATTTCCCAATTGATGGGTTTCCCACCAATTTCCAATTCTTTGTCACTACTAAAAGAGTTGCTATAAATATTTTTGTACAGATACTCCTCCCCCTTTTTAAAAATCTTTTTGAGATACTGACCTACTAGTAGTAATAGTGTTGCTGGGTCAAAGGGTATGCACAGTTTTATATCTCTTTGGACATAGTACCAAATTGCTCTCCAGAATGGTTGGATCAATTCACAACTCTATCAACTGTGCATTAGGTCCCAATTTTCCCATATCCCCTCCAACATTTTATCATTTTCCTTCCCTGTCATATTAGCAATCTGATAGGTGGGAGGTGGTACTTTAGAATTGTTTTAATTTGTGTTTCTCTATCAATAGCGACTTAAAGCATTTTTATGTGAATAGATAATTTTGAGCTCTTCATCTGAAAATTGCCCTTTGACCATTTATCAATTGAGGCCATCCTGAAATTTTGAAGTAAATTTTCTTTATCAAATGAAGGGGTTTACATTTATTGTAATTGCATTTCACCTTCAACTGTCCCATATTTGTCTCCTACTGAGAACTTTTTTGGATCTGATATTTAGTGTATTAGATATTGTTCTGTTTTCTGTCACCTGCAAATTTCTTTTTTTTATTAGTTAATTAATTTATTTTTAGTTTTCAACATTCACTTCCATAAGATTCTGAGTTCCAAATTTTCTTCCTCTTCCTCTTCTCCTCCTAATCCAAGATGGTGTACAATCTGATATAGACTCTACATATACATTGTTAATCATATTTTCACATTAGTCATGTTACAAAGAAGAATTAGAACCAATGAGAGGAACCATGAGAAAGGGGAAAAAAGAGAGCAAATAATATGCTTTGATCTGCATTCAGACTCCATAATTCTTTTTCTGGAAGTGAATAGCATTTTCCTTCATGAGTCTTTTGGAATTGCCTTAGATCCTTGCGTTACTAAGAAGAGCTAAGCCTATCAAAGTTAATTCTTGTACAATGTGGCTGTTACTGTGTACAACATTCTCCTGGTTCTGCTAACTTCACTCAGCATCAGTTCATGTAAATCTTTTCAGATTTTTCTAAAATCCTCTTGCTCATCATTTCTTATGGAACAATAGTATTCCATTACATCATGTACCACAACTTGTTTGGCCATTCCCTAATTGGTGGCCATCCCCTCAATTTCCAGTTCTTGGCCACCACAAAAACACCTGCTATAAATATTTTTGTATATGTCGGTTCTTTTGCCATTTGTATGATTTCCTTGGAACGCAGACCTAGAAGTGATATTGCTGGGTTGAGGGGCATGTACAGTTTTATAATCCTTTGGGCATAGTTCCAAACTGCTCTCTAGAATGGTTGGATTAGTTCACAACTCTGCCAACAATTAATTGGTGTTCCAATTTTCCCAAATCTTCTCCAACACTTATCATTTTCCTATTTTTTCATGTTAGTCCAATCTGATAGGTGTGATGTGTTACCTCAGAGTTATTTTGATTTGCATTTCTCTAATCAATAGTGATTTAGAGTATTTTTTTTATATGACTATAGATAGTTTTAACTTCTTCCTCTGAAAACTGCCTATCCATATCCTTTGACCATTTATCAATTGGGGAATGTCAACTGCAAATTTCATAAGAATGCCATTTAGCCTTCATCTCAGTTACTTGTTGAAAATATATATATATATATTATATATATACATATGTATCTATACATATATATGTTAAGCCACACACACACACACACGTATATATGTATTCTTGCATTTACTCCATTAGAGACACCTTCCTTTTTGACACTGACTCATTAATCATACTTCTTTGGATCCCATCATTGAGCCAGTTTCAAATGTACATGGATTAATCAATTCATGAATTCCTCCACAGAATGTTTAATGTCTCCATCTATTCATTACTTTTTTGTCATCCTTATTTTTACTGTGTACATTGTTGGGATATTTCCCATTTTTCTCTCTACTGATTCAGATATTATACTTTCTTCAAAGAATAACAAATATCACATCCTCTGAAACCTTCCTTGTCTCTGCTTTTTTCAAACTGATCTTTCTTTGACTTCTAATTCCTTTATTACTGATGTTGATTTACAAGTAGTCTCCATTTAGGATCACACCTTTTGTAGAAATGGCTTTGATTCTGCCACAGAAACTCCCCTCTATGCTGCCACTGAAAATTTTGGTACCTACTCTTTTTCTTCTTTCTGTTGTCTCTTGACTGCCTTGAAGAGATCAAGCAATCTTCTTTCTTCTCCATCCTCAATCCAACTGAACCAAACATCAGTTCTCCACTTTGGCAATTGCCCCATTCTTCATTTACAATGGGAGTAGCCAGGTTCTCTAGTTGTAGTAATGAGATGGCTATCTTAGGGGAATAGATTGTAGAAAAATAAAGAAAATCCTGCTTAATCTTTACAGTTCCTTGGCAGTGAGAAGAGGAAGAATATAGTCAAGCACAGCAAGCATACAATTTAGAAACTACTCTTATGTGTTGAGAACTCTGCTAGGCCCTGAAGGTTTTGGTGAGATACATTCACTGCCCTAATTGAGCTTATGGTTTGGAGAAGGAATAGAAGGAGCGTGGATAAAGCTTTTTCCATCTTAGTATATATACATTTCTATACTCTCTATTCAGTGGCACAGTTAACATGTGCAACCCAACCAATGACAATATTTACCAGTACTTAGGCAGGTGGAGGACGTATGTTTTCAATTGAATATAGGATAAGAATACTTCAAATATCTAGACCAAATAAATTGCCAGAATGCTTGTGTAGTGTTGAGATCCAAACCATTGAGTTAAGTGAGTGAACTTTACCAATCAGAAAAATCAAAACCAATGGAGTTTGTGGGTAATTGGGAAGCTAGAATTTAGAGTAGCAGGCAGAAAAAGAGGTGAGTTGACTTATCTTCCACTACTTCCCTGTTAAACTATGTTTCTCTAATACTTCATAAACTGTTCATTACAAAAAAAACACAATTTCTTTGCCCCCATGAAACTGGTCTTTTGTTGTTCTTTCCTACACATGCAATGGCAATACTGGGCCATTTTTATGTTCTTTTGACCTCTGCTGTTTACTCTGACTAGATTGTCTTAGTCATCATGGAAACAAAGGAACCTAGATTAAAACCTTGAAGAGATTCCAGAGGCTATCTAGTCTAAAGCCCTCATTTTATAAGTGAAAGGATTGAAGCTCATGTTGATTAAAGGATTGAATCAAAGTCATAAAGACAGTGAGGATCAGAGGTGGGATTTAAATCCAGCTTTTCTCAGCTCAGGGCCATTGTTAAGCCCTGCCATTCTTTTATTTCTTTCCATGAAAAGTATTTTATTTTTTCCAATTACATGTAAAGATAGTTTTCAACAATCACTTTTGTTATATTTTAAGTTCCAAATTTTTCCCCTTCCTTTCCTTCTCTCCCCTCTTCCTAAGACAACAAACAATCTGATAAAGGTTATATATGTACAATTATGTTAAACATATTTCTATATTAGTTATCTTGTGAAAGATGAATTGGCTCAAAAGGGAAAAAACACAAGAAAGTGATTTCATACCATTCATATTCACAGTTATGATTACAAACTGCATCTTCTTCCATCCTATTTTTCTGCCTGTTTGTACCTTTCTTTCTCCTTTCCTCCTGTCTCTCCTCACCAATGTTTTGCTTCTAACCATTACCCTCTCTCAATCTTCCCTCACTTCTATCAACCCTACCCCTTTTCTTTCCCCTTTCGCCTCCTAATTCTACCCTCCCTTTGACCTTCTCTTCTGTCACCTCGCCCCTTCCCTTTTCTTTCCACTTTTCCCTCCTACTTCCCTATAGGTCAAGATAAATTTACATTTCCAACCAATTGTGCTTTTTATTTCTTCTCTGAACCAAATATAATGAAAGATTCAAATAATGCTCACCCCTCCCCTTCTTTCCCTCTATAGTAGTAGGTCTTCTGTGCCTCATCAGATGATGTAATTTACTGTATTCTGCCTCTCCATTTCCTCTTCTTCCAATATAATCTCTCTCCTATTAATTTTTTTATATCATCAAATCAAAGTCTACTTATACCAACACCCTCTGTGTATGCATACTCTTTCTAACTGCTTTTAATAGAGATACAGTTCTCAAGTGTTTTAAGTATCACCTTCCTGTGTAGGGATGTAAACAGTTTAATCTTACTGAATAACATGTTCCTTTCTTTCCTGTTTATGTATTTATGCTTCTCTTGAGTCTTGTATTTGAAGATTAAGTTATCTGCTTAGCTCTGGTCTTTTCATCAGGAAAGTTTGAAAGTCCTCTATTACATTACATATCCATCTTCTCCTCTGAAAGATGATGCTCAATTTAGCTAGGTACTTGATTCTTGGTTGTAATCCAAGCTCCCTTGCCTTCCAGAATATCACATTCCAAGTCCTCTGATTCTTTAATGTAGAAGCTGCTAAGTCCTGTGTAATCCTGACTCTGGCTCCTTCACATTTGAATTGTTTCTTTCTGGCTGCTTGCTATATTTCCTCGTTGACCTGCTAATTCTGGAATTTCTTTACAATATTCTTTGGAGCTTTCATTTTGAGATCTCTTTCAGGAGGTGATTGGTGGATTCTTTCAATCACTATTTTACCCTCTAGTTCTAGGGTATCAGAGCAATTTCCTTACTAATTTCTTGAAAGATGCTGCCTAGGCTCTTTTTATAATCATGGCTTTCAGGTAGTTCAATGATTTTTAAATTATTGCCCTTGGGTCTATTCTATTTTCTAGTTCAGTTGTTTTTTTAATGAGATATTTAACATTTTTTCTATTTTTCATTGTTTTGATTTTGTTTCACCGATTTTTGATGCTCATAGAGTCATTAGCTTCCACTTGCCTAATTCTAATTTTTAAGGAATTTTTTTTCTTCAGTTACTTTTTATACCTCCTTTTTCAGTTAAGCCCTACCATTCTTGAAAAGGGCCGGCTCATAATATATATTTTTCCCCAGGAAGTCTTCAGTTACTGCTCCAACTTTCAGTGCTTTCCCTTTTTAGCTTCTGTATTGCTCTTTGGCCAATCCACTTGTTGGGCAAATAGCACACATTACTTCTTTTTTGTTTGCTTCTATTAATTACTTAGGTACCTTTTAAGCCAATATTCCATATCACCTTCTAGATTGGGAAGTCCCCAAGGGAATAGAATATGTCATATACTTCATAACTTCAAATAAGTTGATGGTCACTAGGATACTGTCACTGCTGCTGATTAACAGGATAATAAAATATCACATGCTCAACTCCCTGTCCTTCAGAAAGAAAAAGAAAGTGGGACAAATCTGGAAAAATTTTATATAGAAGTAAAACAAAAAGGTACTGATTCTATATTAGTTATATAGTCTCTATTCAAACTCTTAAGAATTTTCCCAAGAATTTAAGGATACTTCCTCAGAACCCGTTGCAGTGCTGTTCTAGGTGCCTCTAGGAGAGGCACAATTAACATTCTTGGTGGATGCCCTTTTAAGGGTAGTGACTTTTCCCCCCTTAACCAGAGTCAAAGTTTAGCAACTGATTAAACTAGAGGAAAAGTGAAAGAGAATACTCTCATCTCTGTTTTTATTAGTTTGCTCAAATTTCCTTCCGTGATGGGAAGCATGTTTTCCCTGAATACAGAAAGAAGGATAGCTTCTTCCCTCACTCCAGCACCACAGTATATTCATTTCTAGAAGGTTTAATTGGATGCATAATAGTAAAGGTATATTAAGATTTGAATATATAAGGGTGTAATGCAATACAAAGTAGTGTGATGTGATGAAGTATATACCTTGAAAAAATAGAATGAGATCCATACACACGATAGTGCAATAAGAGTAGAAACAAGGAAAAAAATGTCCAATTTGACATGGGCATGGGAAAAGGGAAGGGTGTGATGAAATACAATAACGTAATGGTGTAATGAGATGTGTGTGTGAAAGAGTGTAATGAAATGCATAGAGAAGGGTGTAATGAGATGTGCATATATAAAGAGTATGTAATTCTATGTGTAAGGGGAAAGTTGTAATTACATGCGTAAACGGAACTATAATGAAATGTGAATGCTGAAAGGATGTAATGAGATGCATACTAAGAATAATGTAATGAGATGCCAGAAAGGAATGGTGTAATGGGATAGATAAATGGTACAGTGTGATAGGATGCAGAGAAGGAAAAGTGTAATGAGGTTTGCACATCTAAGCAGTGTGATGAATGTGGGAATGAAATGGTGTAATGGGATTCTGAAAGGGACATTTGTAATGAGCTGTACATGTCAGAGGGTTATAATCAGAGCTGTAAATAGAATGGTTTAATGATATGTGAAAAGGGGATAGAGTGAGAAGACATGTAAAAAGAAGTGTGTAAGGTGGCAAGAATGTGCAAAGAGTAAAGAGATGCCTCTGTGTGAGTCATGATGGTCATGATGAGCTTGTTGAGATGCTTAAAAGAAAATGCATTGTGAGATATTTGTGTTGAGCATATAGGCAACTAGGGAAAGAGCACAGTGTATGTAGCACTTGACTTGGAGAGAGAAAGAGTTGGTTTCAAGTCCTGTCTCAAAAACATAGTGACCTTGGGCAAGTCACTAAACCTCTGTCTCTTTTTCCTCAGCTGTAAAATGGTGATAATAACAGTAGTTACTTCACAGGACTGTTGTGAGGAACAAATGAAATAACATACACAAAGCACTTAGCAAACTTTAAAGAACTGCATATATGCTTTCCATTATTTTTATATGAAAATAAAATGCATGAGAGAAATTATATAATCAAATACAAGCAGATAAAATAACTTATTGGTAGCTAGGTGGTACAGTAAACAGGGAGTGCTGGGCTTGAAGTAAGGAAAACCTGAGTTCAAAACCTACCTCAGACACCAGCCATGTGACTCTGGACAAATAATGTAATATCTGCCTACCTCAGTCTTCTCATTTGTAAAATTACGGATAATGATGTGATTTGCCTACCAGAGTTGTTGTGACAATCAAATGACATAATGTATTTAAAGAGTTTTGCAAATCTTGGAGAGCTATACAAATATAATAAAGTTGATAAAATTGTCAATAAGGTATGTTATAAAAGGAACAACAGATTGGGTATATAAAAAAGTCACAGGATATATACTCCACATAAGACTGAGTCTTATTTTCTTCAGCTAAATAATAAGAATAATACTATCACTTCCTTATTCGTAAGGTTGTTTTGAGACTCAAATGAAATATGATATATGGAAGTACTACACAATACTACATGAATGTAAACATTATTAATAATATTATTATTCCTAATGCAAATATTATACTTATCTATTTATAGCTTATGCTTGCATTTTTTGAGACTATCTATATTTACAATTAATTAAATAACCCCTGCAAAGACTAGCATTCAACTCTCTTATCTCTATAACTTGTCTTTAAAATACAAATCTTTAAGTGGCAATAAAATATCCCAAACAAGAATAATTTGGAATTGCTTTTCAGGTTCATTTTGTGTCATTCTCTCTCCTGCCTCCTCATTCTCCCTGATCTGACCTGTCACACTCTCACTCTTATCAGACTGTGTCCTTTACTTCAAAGCTACAGACCTAAACTTGATTGTTGACAGCTATAATCTGCTAAGGAGAAACTCTTTGCAGTAAATTGAAGAATCTGTATTATTGTAGGCAAAGAGAATTGGAGTAAAAAAAAATCCACTTATTCTAAAGACTTGGATATGAAAGCTAGAAAGGTGGCCTTTTACATTAAGTTACACATGGAAAAGTGAGCTAAATATAAAAGGGAGTTTTACTTTTTGATGGAAGAGAATGAAAGAACATACCACTCACAACTATGGTTATGATCAGAAAAGACAAAACAGACAATGGTACTTAACGTAGCTTTAATAATCATTTAAAAGAACAAAATGAGAGTAGGTAGAATAGAAATTACCAAGTTGGAAAAAGTGTTTGCATCAAATATTTGTGATAAATTCTGATATATAAGATATATACGTACTGTAACGTGTGTTAAGTCCATTTCTATGTGTATGTGTTCGACCTTCATTGCCAAAGAAGACCATGCCATCAGAGAAATGATGACATGACTTGAACTTGACTTTGTTTTGAATGAGGGAGGGCTGTGGAGGTCACCAGTCTCACTTCTCCTCCAGAGCCATCTGAATCCAGTGACCAGATATTCATCAGGATGACTGGAGATGACCCAGGATGGGGTTAAGTGACTTGCCCAAGGTCACATAGCTTGTGAGTGTCAAGTGTCTAGGTAAGATTTGAACTCAGGTCCTCCTGACTTCTGCACTGGTGCTCTATCCACTGCACCTCCCAGCTGCCCTAAGTCCATTTACCAATAGATAAATGGCCAACATATTCAAAAGAAGAATTTCATACCATTAACAATTATATGAGTTTGTGTCAAATAACTGTAAGAGAAATACAAACTAAAACAAATAAAAAAAAAAACAGAAAAAGTTCCATAAATAGAACATATTCATAGAGTATTTTTTTGTGATAGTATATTGTTAATGTATTTTTTGCTTTATTTGAAGATCTTTCCCACCTGTTAACAGGACCATGTGACCTGTTTAAATCACATGGAAGCCTAAGTTATGTGGTGCAAGGAGCTTGCTAAGCAGGTAGAACAGGAAGAGACAGAGCTGGAGTATAGCTGAGAGGAAGTTGGTCAGACTAGTCAGATCTGGGAGAGAGAGAGGAAGCAGGCATCTGGCTGTGAGTGAGAGAAGGGCATTTTGTTGGAGAGTGTTCATTTGTGGAAAGGCCTAACAATGTGTATAGACTTCTTGGTTACTATGATGGATTTGACTTTCTGATGTTTTAATAAATGTTCTGGCTCTGTTTTCCATGTGGACAGTCTGTTATATTTTGTGATTCAGAACTGTGTTGATATATTCATGGCTTCTGTAGATACTGTCACAATGACAGTACAGATAGTCAAAAATTATATATAAAAGGAATGCCCATCTGCAAAATTTTTCAAAAATTGTGGTATGTGAATGCCATGGAGGATTATTGCACCATAAAAAAATGAATCTGAGGCACTCAGAGATGCAGTGAAATATAAGGAGAAATGGAAAATAAAAACAATGAACATAATAATGAAAAGAAAAATAATATTAAACTATAAGTGAATGCTACAGAATAACAATGAAGAAAAAATGAAGAAACCTCCCTCATTTCCTTGGTGAGTTGGGAAGGGGAGGATCTACTGATAAAGAATGGTATTATACACTCTCACATGCACTCTCTCTGCTACTTAATTTTGCTTAGCTATTTTGTTTTATTATAAAGAAAGTCTCATTGTGCTGAGTCTGTTGGGCATGATGGACAAAAATTAAGGATGCTGATTTTATTTTATTTTTTTTAAAGTTGATCTTTTGTTTAATAGCAAGAGTTTTGGTTTGAATGAATTAGACACTTAGAAAGCAGAAAAAGCACACTTCAAAACATTCTGAATTTCTAGAAAGAAGGGCACAGCAAGTACTCTGATCCAACAAGCAGTTATTATAATTTGGTGGATACCACCATGGATAAACTGTGGGACTGGGAATGAAGATGATCTGAGTTCAAATCAGGGTTCAGACACTAATTATGTGACCCTGGGCAAATCATTTAACCTCTCAGCCTCAGTTTTCTCCTTTATAAAAGTAAAGGTAATAATAACACCTATCTTCCAAAATTTGTGAGAATCAAATGAATTAATATATTCAAAGCACTTTGTAAGTCTTAAAGCAATATATAAATATTTACTATTATTATTAGTTGTAGTATTAACCATCTACTATGTGCATGATACTTTTGTAGGTGTTGGAAATAAAAAAAAATCTCCAAATTCTGTCTGCAAAATACAGATAATAATAGTACTTCATAGCATTGTGAGCATTGAACGGAAAAAATTTAAACCCTAAAATATGGTATAAATGTCATCTATTTAGTTTTTCCTTTTGTTTGCTGTAGACACCACTGAAGCTAAGCTGGAAATTGTACATTTGCTCTTATGGTGCTTTACTTCATGTTCACAAGTAAAGAAGAATGACTGAAAAATATGTCTCTGAGCAAAATATTGTAATACTATGATCTCTATTTTCTGTCGTGATCACCAAATAGAATGTTCTGATTTTAGCAAATTGTCTCTTAACAGATAATGGGAGTGAGCACACATACCATGAACAAGTTACCAAATTTCTGATATTTTAAATATATTCACTCCTCTATCAAAGAAGAGGATACATTATGCTTTATTGTTAGAAACTGCATTAACAGATGTAGAAATAATGCAAAAAAATGTAATCTCAGAGCTTGAAAAAAATTTACACATCATTCAGCCCTCCCATTGTGCAGCAGAAATTTACAAGTTAGAAAACTAGCCCAAGCTCACCTTTGGGACAAAGAAGTAGCAAAACTGGGATTTCAACCCAGATACTTCCATTTCCCAATGATTTCTCTTTTTGCATATTCTTGTAGGAGGTTTTAGTAACAAAATCTCATTAAATACTCTATTTAATATGAAGTATTATGCACTAATGTACTATTAGACAATACTATATATTATCTAAAAAAATATGATTCTGAATTTTGCATGCATTGCTTTAACTAAAGAATCCCTCTATTTTAACATAGGCACCTCCGAAAAGTCAAAAGAGCCAGGAGCTTCCAGGACAGATGCAGGCCAACCATTTGTAATCATTTTCATTGCAAAGTACTAAGCAACATGAGTTCCTGCTCCACCACCACTGACCTCTCTCTTCCTTATGTCCCTAGATTTTGACAGTCAAAGTAGAAAAAAAATAATTTCAATTAAGTTGATTAATGAGTAAAGGCAGGGGCTCACCTGAGCTCTCCTTTAACACCATCCAAATAAATTTTAAAAATGACTTTAAACAAATTCTAGAGTAGCAGAACCTACAAAAAGATGGAGTGAAATAAATTTCCAGCCCAAGACAAATTGGAAGGTCAGCAAGAAAGGTCTGTTGGACCAAGGTGAGAGAGGAGTGCAGTCCAGTGCAGGCTGGGCCAGCACAGTCCCACCCACAGCAAACTAGGAGCAGACCTGGGGAGTGACTGGATCAGTAGTGGCAGCAGCAGCACCTGCAGCTGCTTCTGGAGATCTCAGATCACAGATTTAAAGGGATGAAACAACTGGTCAGAAAGAGATTACAGGGGTCTTTTTGCTAGCACTGAGGCAGGACTCTGCTGCTTTGCTCTGGGTCACAGTCCTTGGTGGCAGTCGTAGGGTGAGGAGGAGCATTAGCATAGCTTAGTTTGTGACCTCAGTGGAGAGAAGACCCTCCTCACAGGTCCAGGGGAGAAAAGAGTGCTTGTGGTCACTCATTGAGCAGAGCACAAGCCAGGAGAGTAGTAAACACCTCTCCTTAGATCATACCACCTTGGAAGAACTGAAAACTCATTGGTCCCTGGAAGTGTAATGTTACTTAGATCTTCCCTGCCCATTAATAGGCCTCAAGTACCTTTTGTGAATTTTCTAATGAGACTCTGGTTCTCCTGAGTTGATGCCTTCTGGCTCTGAAAAGTGTATGAACACTCTAAGGTGAAGTTTTACTTTGGGACGTACTCTTAGGAAGTGTTTGTTTGGCCAGACAATGACTCTGGGAAGCTGCTAAGGAGTCCCTCTTCCTGCTCTCCCCTGGCTTTGAAAACCCAGATGTTGGTGCTTCTCTCTCTGGTAACTATGTATGTATGGTCAGACAGTTGGATCTGTCTGTTGATCTTTATTTCTATTTGTATTTTCTCTGAAGTTCAGGGTGCTTACTTTTTCCTCTGAACTAAATGAATGATATATGAGCTTGATAAAAGTGATTGTTGACCCCTCAAAAGTTGCTTTACTTTTAGAAAAGCATATCTAAGAACCTGTACAGTAGGCCCTCCTTGTATGTTGGGGTGCTTGCTTTCATAGGAAGTATCTCTGGAAAGTTGCACAAAACCCCCAAAGCTTGGGACATTGTGCCCTCCACCTTGGAAGCAGAGACCTACTTTAACAAAGAGTTAAAAATTAAATAATAAATTGGGAAAATGAGTAAACAATGGGAAAAATCTCTGACCATGGAAAATTGCTACGGTGACAGAAGATGAAAACATACACTCAGAAGAAGACAATGAAGTCAAAGCTCCTATATCCAAAACCTCCAAGAAAAAAAATTGTGAATTAGTCTCAAGCCATGGAAGAGCTCAAAAAGGATTTTGAACATCAAGTAGGAGAGGTAGAGGAAAACTGGAAAGAGAAATGAGAGTGATGAAAGAAAATCATGAAAAATGAGTCAACAACTTGGTAAAGGAGGCAAAAAAAAATACTGAAGAAAATAATACTTTTAAAAATAGACTAGAACAAATGGTAAAAGAAGTTCAAAAAGAGAATGAGGAGAAGAATTCCTTGAAAAGCAGAATTGGCCAAATGGAAAAAAAAGTGCCAAAGTTCACTGAAGAAAATAATTCCTTAAAAATTAGAATTGAGCAAATGGACACTAATAACTTTATGAGAAATCAAGAAACAATAAAACAAAACTAAAAGAATAAAGAAATAGAAGACAAGGTGAAATATTTCATTGGATTAACAACTACCTGAAAATATATCCAGGAGAGATAATTTGAAAATTATTGGACTACCTGAAAGCCATGATCAGGAAAAGAGCCTGGATATCATCTTTTAAGAAATTATCAAGGAGAACTTTCCTGATATTCTAGAACCAAAGTGCAAAATAGAAATCAAAAGAACCCACTGATCACCTCCTGAAAGAGATTCCAAAATCAGAATTGCCAGGAGTATTATACAGAGCTCTTAGGTCAGGAAGAAAATATTTCAAACAACCAGAAAAAAAAAAACAATTAAAGTGTCATGGAGTCACAGTCAGGATGACACAGGATTTAGCAGCTTTTACATTAAAGTATCAGAAGGCTTGGAATATGATATTCTGGAGGGCAAAGGAGTGAGGATTACCACCAAGAATCACCCACCCAGCAAAACTGAGTATATAACCTTTCAGGGGAAATGATGAATATTCAGTGAAATAGAGAACTTTCAAGCATTCTTGATAAAAAGATCAGAGCTGAATAGAAAATTTGACTTTCAAATATAAGAGTCAAGAGAAGCATCAAAAGGTAAATAGGAAAGGAAAATCATAAGAGACCTAATAAGGTTGAACTGTTTACATTCCTACATGAAAGATGATATTTGTTATTCATAAGACCTTTCTCATTATTTGGGTGATTAAAAGGAGTATATAAAGACAGAGGGCACAGGGGTGAATTGATTGAGAAGGAATGATACGTAAAAAATAAAATTTTGAGGTGAGAGAGGAAAATACTTTCAGAAAGAGAAAGGAAGAGATAGAAGGGGGTAAATTATCTCACATAAAATAAGTAAGAAAAAATGTTTACAGTGAAGGGGAAAAGGGGTGATGTGAGGGGAAGTGAGTGAAACTTACTCTCATCAAAATTGGCTCAAAGAGGGAATAACATACACACTAAATTGGGTATAGAAATCTATCTTATACAAAAGAGGAGGAGGAAAAGGGGATAAGAAAAGAAGTGTGTGATATGTGTGATAGAAGGGAGGGAAGATTGGGGGAGACAGTAGTCAGAAGCAAAACATTTTTAGGAAAGACAGCGTCAAAAGAGAGAGAGAGAATAGAATAAATGGGAGAGGATAGCATGGAGGGAAATAGTGATTATATATATATATATATATATATATATATATATATATATATATATATATATATATATATATATGTATGTATATATATATATATATATATATATATAGTGATGTAGTGACAGTGATATATATATATATATAGTGATAGTGATTATATATGTAGTAGAAATATCACTATATATAGTGATATATAGTGATTATATATTCATGTAGTAGAAATAGCAATAGTAACTGTGAAAAACCTTTGAACTGAATCAAATATATAAAAATAGGAGCCATCCCCCATAGATAAATGATCAAAAGATATGATCAGCGTTCAGATGAGGTAATCAGAGCTATCTGTAGCTATATGAAAAAATATTCTCACTATTGATTGAAGAAATACAAATTAAAACAATTCTGAGGTACCCCTATTAGATTGGCTAATAGGACAGAAAGGGTAAATAACAAATGTTGGAGGAGATGTGGGAAAAATGAGGCATTAATACACTGTTGGTGGAGTTGTGAAATGATTCAGTCATTCTGCTGAGCAATTTGAAACTATGCCCAAAGAATTATAAAACCATGCATTCCCTTTTACCTAGCAATACTATTACTAAGTCTGTATCCCAAAAGGGATAAAAAAAGACTTATATGTAGGGAAATATTTATACCAGTTCTTTTCTGGGGGCAAAGAATTAGATATTGAGGGGATGCCCATCAATTGGGAAATGGTTGAACAAGTTGTGGTATGTGATAATGATGTAATACTATTGTAGTTTAAAAATGACGAGAAGGATGCTCTCAGAAAAACCAAGAAAGACCTGCATGGGCTGATGCAAAGTGAAATGTACTGTGTTCAAAGTTACAACAATATAGTAAGATGATGAGCTGTGAATAACTTAGCTTTTCACAAAAATAAATTGATCCAAGATGATTATGAAGGAGTTATGATGAAAAATGTTATCCATCTCCAGAGAAAGAATTGTTGGTGTCTGAATACAGATTGAAGTATACTTTTCAAAACTTTCTTTATTTTTCTTCTTTTTTTGTCTATGCTTTCTTTCACAACATGACAATTATGGAAATGTTTCGCATAACTACACATGTATAACCTTTATCAAATTGCTTGCCTCCCCAATGAGGGGGGCGTGTCGGGACAGAGGAAGGAGAGAATTTGAAGTCAAAGTTTAAAAGAGGAATGTTAAAAAATTTTTACATGTAACGGGGGAAAAATAAAATATGAAATAAATAAATAACAAAACAAACAATAAAAACAAATGAGGCGTGACAGGAAGAACTGACCCAGAGGAATTAGATGGGAGAGGAAGACTGGTAGTTCTGGAATCCTACTGTTTGGGGGATTGTGCTAAAGAGGGAGCTATATATACACACACACACATACATACATATATGTGTATATATATAATATATATTATATATGTGTGTGTGAGAGAGAGAGAGAGAGAGAGAGAGAGACAGAGAGAGACAGAGAGAGAGAGAGAGACAGAGAGACAGAGAGAGACAGAGAGACAGAGAGAGACAGAGAGACAGAGAGAGACAGAGAGAGAGAGAGACGGAGAGAGAGAGAGAGAGAGAGAGAGAGAGAGAGAGAGAGAGAGAGAGAGAGAGAGAGAGAGAGAGAGAGAGGTATAAAAGTCTGCTAAATTCAGAAACAAATAAAAGGCTAAAGGGATAGGAAGGGGGAAGAGTTTTAGAGGAAACCCTACTCACATTAGATATGAGTCAAAGAGAGAACAATATATAAGTTTAGAAGTGAATAATAGTCTCCTAAATTTATAAAGAAATAAGAGGTTGAGAGAACAGGATACGGGGAGGAGTATAGAAGAAGTCTAGATTAACAGAAATGGGATAAAGAGAGAATTTTATATATATATATATATATATATATATATATATATATATATATATATATATACATATATATATGTATATGTATGTATATGGCTATAAAAGTCTTGAATTCAGATAGAAAGAAGGAGCCAAGGAGAAAGGGTTGGGGGGAGAGGACAAGAGAGGGATCCTTGGGGGGGTAGGTTAAGTAATAGGAGGGCAAGGTATGAGACAGAAGTAAAGTAGAGGAGTTAGTAAGGATAAGATATATATGTGTCTGTCTGTCTATATATGTTTTTGTGTGTGTATATAAATATATATATATACATCAATGTGTGTATATATGTATATGTATGTATGTTTATATACATGAATGTGTATATACGAATGTGTATATATGTATATGTGTGTGTATATATGAACACACATAACACATAGATAAATGTATTTATGTATCTATACTTAATTGTAGCCTTCTTGAGGGAGGGGAGAAGGGAGAAAAAGAACAATAAAAAGTACACAGTAGAGAACAAAATAAAATCTACAAGGAAGTAAAGAAAAGATGGATATCTCTGAACACAATGTATAGTATTTATTATATAGGCTTTCTTAAAATGCAAAGTTATTGCTTTATATTTGAATACCCTCTTATGTTGGGCTGGGTACATGGCAATATTTTTTTTCTTTTCTTATTTTGTATTTAAGTTAAAAATATTAAAAAATTACCAAAAATGCATAGTTATTCCTTAGAAAGGGATGTCAAAGGCCATGCATATGATCAAAGGGTTAATGTTGTTTAACTGTGAACTAACATCTCTAATGACAAACACTGACTAGCTATTTTGACCCAGCTTTGAGCAACTATTTTCAACAACATATTGTTCCAGGTCACAAATGGCACCAACCCCCTTATAATTGCTTTATAAGTGTCACATTGCATATTTGGAAGCCTCCAGTGCCCCAGTCTGGTCTCTTAAGAAACATAATTATAGCAGCATTCCTAAGAGAACAAAAAATTGGCCATTTCAGTTAAAATATAACTGTAGTTAATTACATTTTGCCCATTTCCAGGATCAGTTTGTGAACCAAGAAAAGAAACTTTTACAGTTTGCTTTTTCAAGACCATACTGGATATGGAGATGGCACCCCATCTTTAATATTAGATTAACTTGGGTTTGTAAGAAACTTCTAGGTATTCAAAATATTCTAAATCATACCATAGTTGTATGTACATTTTTTTCTCCTGGCAACAAACAGAGGTGTTTGCAGGTATTAAAGTCATCTGTCCCAAGCTACTCACAATCACAAATTGATTTAGGGAACAGAACTTGTCATAACACACACCTAAAGATGGTTGATATTCATCTGCCAGACCAATATGACTCTCTTTCATCCTGCAAATTCTACCCATGAGGTTTGGAAGAAACTCCAAGTCTGGGGTCACCTCCAATGATTTCAACTTCTACACCAGGATGTGACATGTTCATGAATAAAGAATTTTGTTGTTTGAATGCTAACCTGAGAGTCAGTAAAACTGAAAAAGCCACTCAGCGTGTTTCATCATGGCTCATTTTTATGCCCGAACTGAACAACAGAAAATTACAATCCACATCCTGACTCTCATGCTACATTAAACAACAAAACAGCTGGAGTAAATTTTGCAGTCAGCTTTTTTTTTTTTTTTCAGTTCTGGTCCCATTCACCTGTGGTCATAGGGCAGCAATCTATGCAAATTAAGTAGTATTTCCATATTAATGCATGTAAAGGATAAGAAAAATATTGAAGCTAAAATATAATTTTGTTGGACTCTTCCATCTAAACAAATTATGTATGAATACTTCATTTAATACTTATGACTCCACATGGGAAGGAAAAGAAAACTTTTTTCCCATTATAAAGATGGAAAAAGTGAGGCTCAGACAGTTTATAAAATTGGTAAATGGTGAAGTCATGTTATTGAATTACAGGGTTTAGGTTGGACATCACTTAGTCTAAGGTTTCTTAACTTGAGGTCTATAAACTTGTTTTTCAATATCATTTTAATAATTGTATTTCAATATAATTGGTTTCCTTTGCATCCTACATATTTTATTCTGAGCATTTAAAAACATTCTAAAAAGAGATCCATAGGTCCCACCAGATTGTCTAAGGTATTCATGACAGAAAAGAGTTTAGAATCCCTGATTACAGCAAGTTATCAATGTAAGGTCAGAAAACAGACGTCTCTGGAGGTTGTACACAAGGAAATTGTGCAAAGGAACACAATACATGGCAAAGTGAGGATGCAGGCAGACTTTATGATGTCAGTCTAGTACTTAATGTGGATTATTTTAACATCACCTTTAATGTGAAGGACACTCTGTATACAACCAGAAAATATTAAAAGGGGTCTGTTCCATGACTTGGGCTGAATTAAAAGGGGTATAATCTCCAGAAAGGTATAAGATTCCTCTCAAGCACACTAGCTTCTTGGATTACATAGGAACATTCTATTGCTCCTCTCTATGCCTTTGCAGAAGCTAACCCAATTATCTTTTATTTATTTCATATGTATGTATGTGTATACACATGCATAAATAGCACACATTTAATTACATGCATACACATATGGTATTTTACAATTTGAACAAATATCATGTGTACCTATATGTGTGTATGTGAAGATTAAATTGTTTCTCTATCATTTTTTATTGATCCTATTTACAGTTAATTCATTTTGTCGTTACTCTTTAGGTCATGATTCTTTGCCTTTGAATTTAGGCCAGAAACTCATCAGGCCTTCAATAAGTTAAGTTGAGAAATCCAGTTCTTCTGTGAATCACTCTTCTATTCTTGCCTCAAGGAACTCTGCTATGCTTGAAGACTGTAGGTGGATGCCAGGGAGCCTGGTCCAATATACACCATCTAGCTATCCTTCAAGGTTGTCTGTTTAATTATCTCTAACCTTGAAGGTAGACTCAAAACAATGCACATTTCTCAGTCAGGAGGGAGGGAGGGGGTTGTTACTAGTTACTCACTCCCAATTTCCAACTAAGCATGTTGTCCCCCACACCTCAGGTATGATGAGTCATATTGATTTCACCATTCACCGTTGAGCTCTTGAAACCAGTCATAATTTGTTCCTGGCCTAAGAAGTCCTATTCTTTTCTCTGTATTTCCCAAAAACCTATACAGAAGAGTCTTCCTTATTTTGGGGGTCTTAGCTTTCCTAAGGAGGCTGAGATCTTACTTATTAGCAAATTCATCACTTTACTAACAAAATGAACATATTTGAAACTTTGCCTCAGTTTACCTTTGTTTTAACTTAGATATATAATTTAAATTTATATTTATATACACACTATATATATACACATGCACATGTATACATATCAATATATTTGTATATGTATGTGTAGATATAGTTATATCATTATATATAGTTTTATATATATATAGTTACATATAGCTAATATACATTAGCTGCTATATAAATATACATGTATGTGTATGTATGTGTGTGTATACATACACACAAACATATATATATGTGTGTATGTGTATATGTTGTCTACCCCAATAGAATATAGGCTATTGTGAGTAAGGGCAGTTTCATTTTTGTCTTTGTTTCTCTAGGACAGAGCACATTATTGGTGCTTAATAAATACTTGTTTACTGATAGAAGGTGCCAGGTGATAATACCTCAGTACTCCGTCCTGGAAAAGTTACATCTGAAGTACTGTCTTCAGTTTGGGGCAATAAATATGCTCTTTTTTAGGAGGGAGTTTCCTTATTCAGAGGTTACTTGTTTTGCAACAAAGGAATTTAAAGTAAGTAAAAGATCAGTAGAGAGATAGGCTGTAATAAGGAAGGCTTTTTGAAGGAGGCAAGTATTGAATCCAGTTTTGAAGATTTGGATTTGGAACAATAGTAGTAATAGTATCAATAGGCATAGTGGTGATGGTGGTGGTGGTAGCAAAATAATAATAATACCTTGCATTTATACAGTGCTTTAATATTTTCAAAGCACTTTATAAATATTATCTCATTTTATCCTTAAAACAACCTTCGGAGCTAGGTGCTTTTATTTTTTCCATTTTACAGATAAGGAAACTGAGGCAGACAGCTGTTGAGTGAATTGCTTAGGGTCATACTCAGGTCTTCTTGCCCCTACTAGGCTCTAGAGCACAAAGATGATATTCCAACTAATCAGATAAGGAAGAGTAAAGATAGGAAATTAGAAATGAGAATATGTAATGACCAAATTCTGTGGAACGCAAGTAATTTGTAGATAAGTTTTTAACTCAGGTGTTTTTAAACTAGGATACATGGACTCTTGAAGGATATCCATGCTCAGATTTCAGGAGGTCCATGAACTTGAATGGGAAAAATACATTTTTACTTTCATTAACAGAACTGAAATTTGACATCCCCTATGATTATGAATGTAGGCAACATATATTATTCTGAGGAGTCTGTAGACCTTCCCAGACTGCCAACAAAAGGGTCTATAACACAAAATAAGGTTCATAATTCCTGATTTAGCTGGATTTGAAGCTGATTGGTGTATACAGCCCAAAGAGTAATGATTGATGGATCAGTGTCAACCTTGAAGAAAGACACTAGTGGAGACTCATATCAACATTTTTATCAATGTCTCAAGTGAAAACATATGTGACATGATTAAGAAATTTGTCAAAAAATCAAAGAACCTGAAAAATGGAGGGGCTTCAGGTGTTATGTTGAT